>NC_073247.2:73617500-74242500 GCF_029281585.2 Gorilla gorilla gorilla
GAGTTTCTGACAATCCTTCTGTGTAGTTTTTATGTGAAGATATTTCCTTTTCCACCACAGCCCTGAAAGCGCTCCAAATGTCCACTTGCAGATCCTACGAAGAGAATGTTTCAAAACTGCTCTATGAAAAACAACGTTAAACTCTGTGACTGGAACAAAAACATCACAAAGAAGTATCTGAGAATGCTTCAGTTCTGTTTTTCTGTGAAGATATTCCCTCTTCAAAAGAAATCTTCAAAGAGGTCCACATATCCACGTACAGATTCTACAAAAAGAGAGTTTCAAAACTGCTCAATCAACAGGAGGATTCAACTCTGTGACTTGAATGCAATCATCACACAGAAGTTTCTGAGAACGCTTCGCTTTAGTTTTTGCGTGAAAATATACGCGTTTCGAACGTAGGCCACCCAGTGGTCCAAATATCAACTTGCAGTTTCAAACCTGAACTACCAAAGGAAGCTTCAACTCTGTGAGTTGAATGCAAACATCATGAAGCAGTTTCTGAGAATGCTTCCCTTCAGGTATGGGAAGCTTATCCCGTTTCCAACGAAATCCTCAGAGAGGTCCAAATATCCACCTGCAGATTCTACCAAAAGTGTGTTTGGAAACTGCTCCATCCAAAGGAATGTTCAGCTCTGTGAGATAAACTCAATCGTCACAAAGAATTTTCTGAGAATGCTTCCGTTTGGTTTTTATGTGAAGTTATTCCCTTTACTATCGTAGGCCTCAAAGCAGTCCAAATCTCCATTTGCAGATTCTACAAAAAGAGTGTTTCCAGTCTGCTCTATCAATAGGAATGTACAACTCCGTGGGTTGAACGCAATCATCACAAAGTAGTTTCTGAGAATGCTTCTATCTAGTTTTTATGTGAAGATATTTCCTTTTCCACCACAGACCTCAAAGCCCTCCAAATGTCCACTTGCAGATTCTAGAAAAAGAGTGTTTCAAAGCTGCTCTGTCAAAGGGAAAGTTCAACTCTGTGAGGTGAACCCAAACATCAGAAAGAAGTTTCTGGGAATGCTTCTGTCTAGCTTTGATGTGAAGATTATCCCGTTTCCAACGAAATCTTCAAAGAGGTCCAAATATCCACTTGCGGATCCCACAGTTAGAGTGTTTCGAAACTGCTGCTTCAAAAGGAGTCTTCAACTCTGCGAGTTCAATGCAATCATCACAAAGAGGTTTCGGACAATGCTTCTCTCTAGGTTTTATGTGAAGATATTTCCTTTTCCACCAGAGCCCTGAAAGCGCTCCAAATGTTCACCTGCAGATTCTACGAAAAGAATGTTTCAAAACTGCTCCATGGAAAGCAATGTTAAACTCTGTGACTGGAACACAAATATCACATAGAAGTATCTGAGAATGCTTCAGTTTAGTTTTTCTGTGAAGATATTCCCGTTTCCAAAGAAATCTTCAAAGAGGTCCACATATCCACTTACAGATTCTACAAAAAGACAGTTTCAAAACTGCTCAATCATAAGGAGGGTTGAACTCTGTGACTGGAATGCAATCATCACACAGAAGTTTCTGAGAATGCTTCTCTTTAGTTTTTACGTGAAGATATACCCATTTCGAACGAAGGCCACCCAGCGGTCCAAATCTCCACTTGCAGATTCTACAAAAAGAGTGTTTCAAACCTGAGCTACCAAAGGAAGCTTCAACTCTGTGAGTTGAATGCAAACATCACGAAGCAGTTTCTGAGAAGGTTTCTGTTTAGTTATGGGGATTTTATCCCGTTTCCAACGATATCCTCAGAAAGGTCCAAATATCCACCCGCAGATTCTACCAAAAGTGTTTTCGGAAACTGCTCCATCAAAAGGAATGTTAAGCTCTGTGAGTTAAACTCAATCCTCACAAAGAATTTTCTGAGAATGCTTCCGTTTGGTTTTTATATGAAGTTATTTTCTTTACTACCGTGGGCCACAGAACAGTCCAAATCTCCATTTTCAGATTCTATAGAAAGAGTGTTTCCAGTCTGATCTATCAATAGGAATGTTCAACTCCGTGAGTTGAATGCAATCATCACAAAATAGTTTCGGAGAACGATTCCATCTAGTTTTTATGTGAAGATATTTCCTTTTCCACCACAGGCCTCAAAGCCCTCCAAATGTCCACTTGCAGATTCTAGAAAAAGAGTGTCTCATAGCTGCTCTTTCAAAAGGAAAGTTTGGAAGTTGAATACAAACATCACAACCTAGTTTATGAGAATGCTTCTGTTTAGTTTTTATGTGAAGATGATCCCGTTTCCAATGAAATCTTCAAAGAGGTCCACATATCCACTTGCAGATTCCAAAGAAAGAGAGTTTCAAAACTGCTCCATCCAAAGGATTGTTCAACTCTGTGAGTTGAATGCAGTCATCACAGAAAACTTTCTGAGAATGCTTCTGTCTAGGTTTGATGTGAAGATATACCCGTTTCGAACGAAGGCCACAAAGTGGTCCAAATATCCACTTCCAGATTCTACTAAAAGGGTGTTTCAAACCTGAACTCTCAAAGGAAGGTTCAACTCTGTGAGTTGAATGCAAACATCACAAAGAAGTTTCTGAGAATGCTTCCGTTTAGGTATGGGAAGTTTATCCCATTTCCAACGAAATCCTCAGAGAGGTCCAAATGTCCACATGCAGATTCTACAAAAAGTGTGTTTGGAAACTGCTCCCTCAAAACGAATGTTCAGCTCTCTGAGTTAAACTCAATCGTCACAAAGAATTTTCTGAGAGTGCTACTGTCTAGTTTTCATATGAGGTTATTTCCTTTACTACCATAGGCCCCCAAGTACTCCAAATCTCCACTTGCAGATTCCACAAAAACAGTGTTTCCAAACTGCTCTGTCAAAGGAAATGTTCAACTCTGTGAGTTGAATGTAATAATCACAGAGTAGTTTCTGAGAATGCGTCTATGGAGTTTTTATGAGAAGATATTTCCTTTTCCACCACAGTCCTCAAAGCCCTCCAGATTTCCAATTGCAGACGCTTGAAAAAGAGTGTTTCAAAGCTGCTCTGTGAAAGGGAAAGTTCAGCTCTGTGAGCTGAATCCAAACATCACAAAGAAGTTTCTGAGAATGCTTCTGTTCAGCTTTTATGTGAAGATTATCCCGTTTCCAACGAAATCTTCAAATTGTTCCAAATATCCACTTGCGGAACCCACAGAAAGAGTGTCTCGAAACTGCTGATTCAAAAGGAATCTTCCACTCTGTGAGTTGAATGCAATCATCACAAAGGAGTTTCTGACAATCCTTCTGTGTAGTTTTTATGTGAAGATATTTCCTTTTCCACCACAGCCCTGAAAGCGCTCCAAATGTCCACTTGCAGATTCTACGAAGAGAATGTTTCAAAACTGCTCTATGAAAAACAACGTTAAACTCTGTGACTGGAACAAAAACATCACAAAGAAGTATCTGAGAATGCTTCAGTTCTGTTTTTCTGTGAAGATATTCCCTCTTCAAAAGAAATCTTCAAAGAGGTCCACATATCCACGTACAGATTCTACAAAAAGAGAGTTTCAAAACTGCTCAATCAACAGGAGGATTCAACTCTGTGACTTGAATGCAATCATCACACAGAAGTTTCTGAGAACGCTTCGCTTTAGTTTTTGCGTGAAAATATACGCGTTTCGAACGTAGGCCACCCAGTGGTCCAAATATCAACTTGCAGTTTCAAACCTGAACTACCAAAGGAAGCTTCAACTCTGTGAGTTGAATGCAAACATCATGAAGCAGTTTCTGAGAATGCTTCCCTTCAGGTATGGGAAGCTTATCCCGTTTCCAACGAAATCCTCAGAGAGGTCCAAATATCCACCTGCAGATTCTACCAAAAGTGTGTTTGGAAACTGCTCCATCAAAAGGAATGTTCAGCTCTGTGAGATAAACTCAATCGTCACAAAGAATTTTCTGAGAATGCTTCCGTTTGGTTTTTATGTGAAGTTATTCCCTTTACTATCGTAGGCCTCAAAGCAGTCCAAATCTCCATTTGCAGATTCTACAAAAAGAGTGTTTCCAGTCTGCTCTATCAATAGGAATGTACAACTCCGTGGGTTGAACGCAATCATCACAAAGTAGTTTCTGAGAATGCTTCTATCTAGTTTTTATGTGAAGATATTTCCTTTTCCACCACAGACCTCAAAGCCCTCCAAATGTCCACTTGCAGATTCTAGAAAAAGAGTGTTTCAAAGCTGCTCTGTCAAAGGGAAAGTTCAACTCTGTGAGGTGAACCCAAACATCAGAAAGAAGTTTCTGGGAATGCTTCTGTCTAGCTTTGATGTGAAGATTATCCCGTTTCCAACGAAATCTTCAAAGAGGTCCAAATATCCACTTGCGGATCCCACAGTTAGAGTGTTTCGAAACTGCTGCTTCAAAAGGAGTCTTCAACTCTGCGAGTTCAATGCAATCATCACAAAGAGGTTTCGGACAATGCTTCTCTCTAGGTTTTATGTGAAGATATTTCCTTTTCCACCAGAGCCCTGAAAGCGCTCCAAATGTTCACCTGCAGATTCTACGAAAAGAATGTTTCAAAACTGCTCCATGGAAAGCAATGTTAAACTCTGTGACTGGAACACAAATATCACATAGAAGTATCTGAGAATGCTTCAGTTTAGTTTTTCTGTGAAGATATTCCCGTTTCCAAAGAAATCTTCAAAGAGGTCCACATATCCACTTACAGATTCTACAAAAAGACAGTTTCAAAACTGCTCAATCATAAGGAGGGTTGAACTCTGTGACTGGAATGCAATCATCACACAGAAGTTTCTGAGAATGCTTCTCTTTAGTTTTTACGTGAAGATATACCCATTTCGAATGAAGGCCACCCAGCGGTCCAAATCTCCACTTGCAGATTCTACAAAAAGAGTGTTTCAAACCTGAGCTACCAAAGGAAGCTTCAACTCTGTGAGTTGAATGCAAACATCACGAAGCAGTTTCTGAGAAGGTTTCTGTTTAGTTATGGGGATTTTATCCCGTTTCCAACGATATCCTCAGAAAGGTCCAAATATCCACCCGCAGATTCTACCAAAAGTGTTTTCGGAAACTGCTCCATCAAAAGGAATGTTAAGCTCTGTGAGTTAAACTCAATCCTCACAAAGAATTTTCTGAGAATGCTTCCGTTTGGTTTTTATATGAAGTTATTTTCTTTACTACCGTGGGCCACAGAACAGTCCAAATCTCCATTTTCAGATTCTATAGAAAGAGTGTTTCCAGTCTGATCTATCAATAGGAATGTTCAACTCCGTGAGTTGAATGCAATCATCACAAAATAGTTTCGGAGAACGATTCCATCTAGTTTTTATGTGAAGATATTTCCTTTTCCACCACAGGCCTCAAAGCCCTCCAAATGTCCACTTGCAGATTCTAGAAAAAGAGTGTCTCATAGCTGCTCTTTCAAAAGGAAAGTTTGGAAGTTGAATACAAACATCACAACCTAGTTTATGAGAATGCTTCTGTTTAGTTTTTATGTGAAGATGATCCCGTTTCCAATGAAATCTTCAAAGAGGTCCACATATCCACTTGCAGATTCCAAAGAAAGAGAGTTTCAAAACTGCTCCATCCAAAGGATTGTTCAACTCTGTGAGTTGAATGCAGTCATCACAGAAAACTTTCTGAGAATGCTTCTGTCTAGGTTTGATGTGAAGATATACCCGTTTCGAACGAAGGCCACAAAGTGGTCCAAATATCCACTTCCAGATTCTACTAAAAGGGTGTTTCAAACCTGAACTCTCAAAGGAAGGTTCAACTCTGTGAGTTGAATGCAAACATCACAAAGAAGTTTCTGAGAATGCTTCCGTTTAGGTATGGGAAGTTTATCCCATTTCCAACGAAATCCTCAGAGAGGTCCAAATGTCCACATGCAGATTCTACAAAAAGTGTGTTTGGAAACTGCTCCCTCAAAACGAATGTTCAGCTCTCTGAGTTAAACTCAATTGTCACAAAGAATTTTCTGAGAGTGCTACTGTCTAGTTTTCATATGAGGTTATTTCCTTTACTACCATAGGCCCCCAAGTACTCCAAATCTCCACTTGCAGATTCCACAAAAACAGTGTTTCCAAACTGCTCTGTCAAAGGAAATGTTCAACTCTGTGAGTTGAATGTAATAATCACAGAGTAGTTTCTGAGAATGCTTCTATGGAGTTTTTATGAGAAGATATTTCCTTTTCCACCACAGTCCTCAAAGCCCTCCAGATTTCCAATTGCAGACGCTTGAAAAAGAGTGTTTCAAAGCTGCTCTGTGAAAGGGAAAGTTCAGCTCTGTGAGCTGAATCCAAACATCACAAAGAAGTTTCTGAGAATGCTTCTGTTCAGCTTTTATGTGAAGATTATCCCGTTTCCAACGAAATCTTCAAATTGTTCCAAATATCCACTTGCGGAACCCACAGAAAGAGTGTCTCGAAACTGCTGATTCAAAAGGAATCTTCCACTCTGTGAGTTGAATGCAATCATCACAAAGGAGTTTCTGACAATCCTTCTGTGTAGTTTTTATGTGAAGATATTTCCTTTTCCACCACAGCCCTGAAAGCGCTCCAAATGTCCACTTGCAGATTCTACGAAGAGAATGTTTCAAAACTGCTCTATGAAAAACAACGTTAAACTCTGTGACTGGAACAAAAACATCACAAAGAAGTATCTGAGAATGCTTCAGTTCTGTTTTTCTGTGAAGATATTCCCTCTTCAAAAGAAATCTTCAAAGAGGTCCACATATCCACGTACAGATTCTACAAAAAGAGAGTTTCAAAACTGCTCAATCAACAGGAGGATTCAACTCTGTGACTTGAATGCAATCATCACACAGAAGTTTCTGAGAACGCTTCACTTTAGTTTTTGCGTGAAAATATACGCGTTTCGAACGTAGGCCACCCAGTGGTCCAAATATCAACTTGCAGTTTCAAACCTGAACTACCAAAGGAAGCTTCAACTCTGTGAGTTGAATGCAAACATCATGAAGCAGTTTCTGAGAATGCTTCCCTTCAGGTATGGGAAGCTTATCCCGTTTCCAACGAAATCCTCAGAGAGGTCCAAATATCCACCTGCAGATTCTACCAAAAGTGTGTTTGGAAACTGCTCCATCAAAAGGAATGTTCAGCTCTGTGAGATAAACTCAATCGTCACAAAGAATTTTCTGAGAATGCTTCCGTTTGGTTTTTATGTGAAGTTATTCCCTTTACTATCGTAGGCCTCAAAGCAGTCCAAATCTCCATTTGCAGATTCTACAAAAAGAGTGTTTCCAGTCTGCTCTATCAATAGGAATGTACAACTCCGTGGGTTGAACGCAATCATCACAAAGTAGTTTCTGAGAATGCTTCTATCTAGTTTTTATGTGAAGATATTTCCTTTTCCACCACAGACCTCAAAGCCCTCCAAATGTCCACTTGCAGATTCTAGAAAAAGAGTGTTTCAAAGCTGCTCTGTCAAAGGGAAAGTTCAACTCTGTGAGGTGAACCCAAACATCAGAAAGAAGTTTCTGGGAATGCTTCTGTCTAGCTTTGATGTGAAGATTATCCCGTTTCCAACGAAATCTTCAAAGAGGTCCAAATATCCACTTGCGGATCCCACAGTTAGAGTGTTTCGAAACTGCTGCTTCAAAAGGAGTCTTCAACTCTGCGAGTTCAATGCAATCATCACAAAGAGGTTTCGGACAATGCTTCTCTCTAGGTTTTATGTGAAGATATTTCCTTTTCCACCAGAGCCCTGAAAGCGCTCCAAATGTTCACCTGCAGATTCTACGAAAAGAATGTTTCAAAACTGCTCCATGGAAAGCAATGTTAAACTCTGTGACTGGAACACAAATATCACATAGAAGTATCTGAGAATGCTTCAGTTTAGTTTTTCTGTGAAGATATTCCCGTTTCCAAAGAAATCTTCAAAGAGGTCCACATATCCACTTACAGATTCTACAAAAAGACAGTTTCAAAACTGCTCAATCATAAGGAGGGTTGAACTCTGTGACTGGAATGCAATCATCACACAGAAGTTTCTGAGAATGCTTCTCTTTAGTTTTTACGTGAAGATATACCCATTTCGAACGAAGGCCACCCAGCGGTCCAAATCTCCACTTGCAGATTCTACAAAAAGAGTGTTTCAAACCTGAGCTACCAAAGGAAGCTTCAACTCTGTGAGTTGAATGCAAACATCACGAAGCAGTTTCTGAGAAGGTTTCTGTTTAGTTATGGGGATTTTATCCCGTTTCCAACGATATCCTCAGAAAGGTCCAAATATCCACCCGCAGATTCTACCAAAAGTGTTTTCGGAAACTGCTCCATCAAAAGGAATGTTAAGCTCTGTGAGTTAAACTCAATCCTCACAAAGAATTTTCTGAGAATGCTTCCGTTTGGTTTTTATATGAAGTTATTTTCTTTACTACCGTGGGCCACAGAACAGTCCAAATCTCCATTTTCAGATTCTATAGAAAGAGTGTTTCCAGTCTGATCTATCAATAGGAATGTTCAACTCCGTGAGTTGAATGCAATCATCACAAAATAGTTTCGGAGAACGATTCCATCTAGTTTTTATGTGAAGATATTTCCTTTTCCACCACAGGCCTCAAAGCCCTCCAAATGTCCACTTGCAGATTCTAGAAAAAGAGTGTCTCATAGCTGCTCTTTCAAAAGGAAAGTTTGGAAGTTGAATACAAACATCACAACCTAGTTTATGAGAATGCTTCTGTTTAGTTTTTATGTGAAGATGATCCCGTTTCCAATGAAATCTTCAAAGAGGTCCACATATCCACTTGCAGATTCCAAAGAAAGAGAGTTTCAAAACTGCTCCATCCAAAGGATTGTTCAACTCTGTGAGTTGAATGCAGTCATCACAGAAAACTTTCTGAGAATGCTTCTGTCTAGGTTTGATGTGAAGATATACCCGTTTCGAACGAAGGCCACAAAGTGGTCCAAATATCCACTTCCAGATTCTACTAAAAGGGTGTTTCAAACCTGAACTCTCAAAGGAAGGTTCAACTCTGTGAGTTGAATGCAAACATCACAAAGAAGTTTCTGAGAATGCTTCCGTTTAGGTATGGGAAGTTTATCCCATTTCCAACGAAATCCTCAGAGAGGTCCAAATGTCCACATGCAGATTCTACAAAAAGTGTGTTTGGAAACTGCTCCCTCAAAACGAATGTTCAGCTCTCTGAGTTAAACTCAATCGTCACAAAGAATTTTCTGAGAGTGCTACTGTCTAGTTTTCATATGAGGTTATTTCCTTTACTACCATAGGCCCCCAAGTACTCCAAATCTCCACTTGCAGATTCCACAAAAACAGTGTTTCCAAACTGCTCTGTCAAAGGAAATGTTCAACTCTGTGAGTTGAATGTAATAATCACAGAGTAGTTTCTGAGAATGCTTCTATGGAGTTTTTATGAGAAGATATTTCCTTTTCCACCACAGTCCTCAAAGCCCTCCAGATTTCCAATTGCAGACGCTTGAAAAAGAGTGTTTCAAAGCTGCTCTGTGAAAGGGAAAGTTCAGCTCTGTGAGCTGAATCCAAACATCACAAAGAAGTTTCTGAGAATGCTTCTGTTCAGCTTTTATGTGAAGATTATCCCGTTTCCAACGAAATCTTCAAATTGTTCCAAATATCCACTTGCGGAACCCACAGAAAGAGTGTTTCGAAACTGCTGATTCAAAAGGAATCTTCCACTCTGTGAGTTGAATGCAAACATCACAAAGGAGTTTCTGACAATCCTTCTGTGTAGTTTTTATGTGAAGATATTTCCTTTTCCACCACAGCCCTGAAAGCGCTCCAAATGTCCACTTGCAGATTCTACGAAGAGAATGTTTCAAAACTGCTCTATGAAAAACAACGTTAAACTCTGTGACTGGAACAAAAACATCACAAAGAAGTATCTGAGAATGCTTCAGTTCTGTTTTTCTGTGAAGATATTCCCTCTTCAAAAGAAATCTTCAAAGAGGTCCACATATCCACGTACAGATTCTACAAAAAGAGAGTTTCAAAACTGCTCAATCAACAGGAGGATTCAACTCTGTGACTTGAATGCAATCATCACACAGAAGTTTCTGAGAACGCTTCACTTTAGTTTTTGCGTGAAAATATACGCGTTTCGAACGTAGGCCACCCAGTGGTCCAAATATCAACTTGCAGTTTCAAACCTGAACTACCAAAGGAAGCTTCAACTCTGTGAGTTGAATGCAAACATCATGAAGCAGTTTCTGAGAATGCTTCCCTTCAGGTATGGGAAGCTTATCCCGTTTCCAACGAAATCCTCAGAGAGGTCCAAATATCCACCTGCAGATTCTACCAAAAGTGTGTTTGGAAACTGCTCCATCCAAAGGAATGTTCAGCTCTGTGAGATAAACTCAATCGTCACAAAGAATTTTCTGAGAATGCTTCCGTTTGGTTTTTATATGAAGTTATTCCCTTTACTATCGTAGGCCTCAAAGCAGTCCAAATCTCCATTTGCAGATTCTACAAAAAGAGTGTTTCCAGTCTGCTCTATCAATAGGAATGTACAACTCCGTGGGTTGAACGCAATCATCACAAAGTAGTTTCTGAGAATGCTTCTATCTAGTTTTTATGTGAAGATATTTCCTTTTCCACCACAGACCTCAAAGCCCTCCAAATGTCCACTTGCAGATTCTAGAAAAAGAGTGTTTCAAAGCTGCTCTGTCAAAGGGAAAGTTCAACTCTGTGAGGTGAACCCAAACATCAGAAAGAAGTTTCTGGGAATGCTTCTGTCTAGCTTTGATGTGAAGATTATCCCGTTTCCAACGAAATCTTCAAAGAGGTCCAAATATCCACTTGCGGATCCCACAGTTAGAGTGTTTCGAAACTGCTGCTTCAAAAGGAGTCTTCAACTCTGCGAGTTCAATGCAATCATCACAAAGAGGTTTCGGACAATGCTTCTCTCTAGGTTTTATGTGAAGATATTTCCTTTTCCACCAGAGCCCTGAAAGCGCTCCAAATGTTCACCTGCAGATTCTACGAAAAGAATGTTTCAAAACTGCTCCATGGAAAGCAATGTTAAACTCTGTGACTGGAACACAAATATCACATAGAAGTATCTGAGAATGCTTCAGTTTAGTTTTTCTGTGAAGATATTCCCGTTTCCAAAGAAATCTTCAAAGAGGTCCACATATCCACTTACAGATTCTACAAAAAGACAGTTTCAAAACTGCTCAATCATAAGGAGGGTTGAACTCTGTGACTGGAATGCAATCATCACACAGAAGTTTCTGAGAATGCTTCTCTTTAGTTTTTACGTGAAGATATACCCATTTCGAACGAAGGCCACCCAGCGGTCCAAATCTCCACTTGCAGATTCTACAAAAAGAGTGTTTCAAACCTGAGCTACCAAAGGAAGCTTCAACTCTGTGAGTTGAATGCAAACATCACGAAGCAGTTTCTGAGAAGGTTTCTGTTTAGTTATGGGGATTTTATCCCGTTTCCAACGATATCCTCAGAAAGGTCCAAATATCCACCCGCAGATTCTACCAAAAGTGTTTTCGGAAACTGCTCCATCAAAAGGAATGTTAAGCTCTGTGAGTTAAACTCAATCCTCACAAAGAATTTTCTGAGAATGCTTCCGTTTGGTTTTTATATGAAGTTATTTTCTTTACTACCGTGGGCCACAGAACAGTCCAAATCTCCATTTTCAGATTCTATAGAAAGAGTGTTTCCAGTCTGATCTATCAATAGGAATGTTCAACTCCGTGAGTTGAATGCAATCATCACAAAATAGTTTCGGAGAACGATTCCATCTAGTTTTTATGTGAAGATATTTCCTTTTCCACCACAGGCCTCAAAGCCCTCCAAATGTCCACTTGCAGATTCTAGAAAAAGAGTGTCTCATAGCTGCTCTTTCAAAAGGAAAGTTTGGAAGTTGAATACAAACATCACAACCTAGTTTATGAGAATGCTTCTGTTTAGTTTTTATGTGAAGATGATCCCGTTTCCAATGAAATCTTCAAAGAGGTCCACATATCCACTTGCAGATTCCAAAGAAAGAGAGTTTCAAAACTGCTCCATCCAAAGGATTGTTCAACTCTGTGAGTTGAATGCAGTCATCACAGAAAACTTTCTGAGAATGCTTCTGTCTAGGTTTGATGTGAAGATATACCCGTTTCGAACGAAGGCCACAAAGTGGTCCAAATATCCACTTCCAGATTCTACTAAAAGGGTGTTTCAAACCTGAACTCTCAAAGGAAGGTTCAACTCTGTGAGTTGAATGCAAACATCACAAAGAAGTTTCTGAGAATGCTTCCGTTTAGGTATGGGAAGTTTATCCCATTTCCAACGAAATCCTCAGAGAGGTCCAAATGTCCACATGCAGATTCTACAAAAAGTGTGTTTGGAAACTGCTCCCTCAAAACGAATGTTCAGCTCTCTGAGTTAAACTCAATCGTCACAAAGAATTTTCTGAGAGTGCTACTGTCTAGTTTTCATATGAGGTTATTTCCTTTACTACCATAGGCCCCCAAGTACTCCAAATCTCCACTTGCAGATTCCACAAAAACAGTGTTTCCAAACTGCTCTGTCAAAGGAAATGTTCAACTCTGTGAGTTGAATGTAATAATCACAGAGTAGTTTCTGAGAATGCTTCTATGGAGTTTTTATGAGAAGATATTTCCTTTTCCACCACAGTCCTCAAAGCCCTCCAGATTTCCAATTGCAGACGCTTGAAAAAGAGTGTTTCAAAGCTGCTCTGTGAAGGGGAAAGTTCAGCTCTGTGAGCTGAATCCAAACATCACAAAGAAGTTTCTGAGAATGCTTCTGTTCAGCTTTTATGTGAAGATTATCCCGTTTCCAACGAAATCTTCAAATTGTTCCAAATATCCACTTGCGGAACCCACAGAAAGAGTGTTTCGAAACTGCTGATTCAAAAGGAATCTTCCACTCTGTGAGTTGAATGCAATCATCACAAAGGAGTTTCTGACAATCCTTCTGTGTAGTTTTTATGTGAAGATATTTCCTTTTCCACCACAGCCCTGAAAGCGCTCCAAATGTCCACTTGCAGATTCTACGAAAAGAATGTTTCAAAACTGCTCTATGAAAAACAACGTTAAACTCTGTGACTGGAACAAAAACATCACAAAGAAGTATCTGAGAATGCTTCAGTTCTGTTTTTCTGTGAAGATATTCCCTCTTCAAAAGAAATCTTCAAAGAGGTCCACATATCCACGTACAGATTCTACAAAAAGAGAGTTTCAAAACTGCTCAATCAACAGGAGGATTCAACTCTGTGACTTGAATGCAATCATCACACAGAAGTTTCTGAGAACGCTTCACTTTAGTTTTTGCGTGAAAATATACGCGTTTCGAACGTAGGCCACCCAGTGGTCCAAATATCAACTTGCAGTTTCAAACCTGAACTACCAAAGGAAGCTTCAACTCTGTGAGTTGAATGCAAACATCATGAAGCAGTTTCTGAGAATGCTTCCCTTCAGGTATGGGAAGCTTATCCCGTTTCCAACGAAATCCTCAGAGAGGTCCAAATATCCACCTGCAGATTCTACCAAAAGTGTGTTTGGAAACTGCTCCATCCAAAGGAATGTTCAGCTCTGTGAGATAAACTCAATCGTCACAAAGAATTTTCTGAGAATGCTTCCGTTTGGTTTTTATGTGAAGTTATTCCCTTTACTATCGTAGGCCTCAAAGCAGTCCAAATCTCCATTTGCAGATTCTACAAAAAGAGTGTTTCCAGTCTGCTCTATCAATAGGAATGTACAACTCCGTGGGTTGAACGCAATCATCACAAAGTAGTTTCTGAGAATGCTTCTATCTAGTTTTTATGTGAAGATATTTCCTTTTCCACCACAGACCTCAAAGCCCTCCAAATGTCCACTTGCAGATTCTAGAAAAAGAGTGTTTCAAAGCTGCTCTGTCAAAGGGAAAGTTCAACTCTGTGAGGTGAACCCAAACATCAGAAAGAAGTTTCTGGGAATGCTTCTGTCTAGCTTTGATGTGAAGATTATCCCGTTTCCAACGAAATCTTCAAAGAGGTCCAAATATCCACTTGCGGATCCCACAGTTAGAGTGTTTCGAAACTGCTGCTTCAAAAGGAGTCTTCAACTCTGCGAGTTCAATGCAATCATCACAAAGAGGTTTCGGACAATGCTTCTCTCTAGGTTTTATGTGAAGATATTTCCTTTTCCACCAGAGCCCTGAAAGCGCTCCAAATGTTCACCTGCAGATTCTACGAAAAGAATGTTTCAAAACTGCTCCATGGAAAGCAATGTTAAACTCTGTGACTGGAACACAAATATCACATAGAAGTATCTGAGAATGCTTCAGTTTAGTTTTTCTGTGAAGATATTCCCGTTTCCAAAGAAATCTTCAAAGAGGTCCACATATCCACTTACAGATTCTACAAAAAGACAGTTTCAAAACTGCTCAATCATAAGGAGGGTTGAACTCTGTGACTGGAATGCAATCATCACACAGAAGTTTCTGAGAATGCTTCTCTTTAGTTTTTACGTGAAGATATACCCATTTCGAACGAAGGCCACCCAGCGGTCCAAATCTCCACTTGCAGATTCTACAAAAAGAGTGTTTCAAACCTGAGCTACCAAAGGAAGCTTCAACTCTGTGAGTTGAATGCAAACATCACGAAGCAGTTTCTGAGAAGGTTTCTGTTTAGTTATGGGGATTTTATCCCGTTTCCAACGATATCCTCAGAAAGGTCCAAATATCCACCCGCAGATTCTACCAAAAGTGTTTTCGGAAACTGCTCCATCAAAAGGAATGTTAAGCTCTGTGAGTTAAACTCAATCCTCACAAAGAATTTTCTGAGAATGCTTCCGTTTGGTTTTTATATGAAGTTATTTTCTTTACTACCGTGGGCCACAGAACAGTCCAAATCTCCATTTTCAGATTCTATAGAAAGAGTGTTTCCAGTCTGATCTATCAATAGGAATGTTCAACTCCGTGAGTTGAATGCAATCATCACAAAATAGTTTCGGAGAACGATTCCATCTAGTTTTTATGTGAAGATATTTCCTTTTCCACCACAGGCCTCAAAGCCCTCCAAATGTCCACTTGCAGATTCTAGAAAAAGAGTGTCTCATAGCTGCTCTTTCAAAAGGAAAGTTTGGAAGTTGAATACAAACATCACAACCTAGTTTATGAGAATGCTTCTGTTTAGTTTTTATGTGAAGATGATCCCGTTTCCAATGAAATCTTCAAAGAGGTCCACATATCCACTTGCAGATTCCAAAGAAAGAGAGTTTCAAAACTGCTCCATCCAAAGGATTGTTCAACTCTGTGAGTTGAATGCAGTCATCACAGAAAACTTTCTGAGAATGCTTCTGTCTAGGTTTGATGTGAAGATATACCCGTTTCGAACGAAGGCCACAAAGTGGTCCAAATATCCACTTCCAGATTCTACTAAAAGGGTGTTTCAAACCTGAACTCTCAAAGGAAGGTTCAACTCTGTGAGTTGAATGCAAACATCACAAAGAAGTTTCTGAGAATGCTTCCGTTTAGGTATGGGAAGTTTATCCCATTTCCAACGAAATCCTCAGAGAGGTCCAAATGTCCACATGCAGATTCTACAAAAAGTGTGTTTGGAAACTGCTCCCTCAAAACGAATGTTCAGCTCTCTGAGTTAAACTCAATCGTCACAAAGAATTTTCTGAGAGTGCTACTGTCTAGTTTTCATATGAGGTTATTTCCTTTACTACCATAGGCCCCCAAGTACTCCAAATCTCCACTTGCAGATTCCACAAAAACAGTGTTTCCAAACTGCTCTGTCAAAGGAAATGTTCAACTCTGTGAGTTGAATGTAATAATCACAGAGTAGTTTCTGAGAATGCTTCTATGGAGTTTTTATGAGAAGATATTTCCTTTTCCACCACAGTCCTCAAAGCCCTCCAGATTTCCAATTGCAGACGCTTGAAAAAGAGTGTTTCAAAGCTGCTCTGTGAAGGGGAAAGTTCAGCTCTGTGAGCTGAATCCAAACATCACAAAGAAGTTTCTGAGAATGCTTCTGTTCAGCTTTTATGTGAAGATTATCCCGTTTCCAACGAAATCCTCAAATTGTTCCAAATATCCACTTGCGGAACCCACAGAAAGAGTGTTTCGAAACTGCTGATTCAAAAGGAATCTTCCACTCTGTGAGTTGAATGCAATCATCACAAAGGAGTTTCTGACAATCCTTCTGTGTAGTTTTTATGTGAAGATATTTCCTTTTCCACCACAGCCCTGAAAGCGCTCCAAATGTCCACTTGCAGATTCTACGAAAAGAATGTTTCAAAACTGCTCTATGAAAAACAACGTTAAACTCTGTGACTGGAACAAAAACATCACAAAGAAGTATCTGAGAATGCTTCAGTTCTGTTTTTCTGTGAAGATATTCCCTCTTCAAAAGAAATCTTCAAAGAGGTCCACATATCCACGTACAGATTCTACAAAAAGAGAGTTTCAAAACTGCTCAATCAACAGGAGGATTCAACTCTGTGACTTGAATGCAATCATCACACAGAAGTTTCTGAGAACGCTTCACTTTAGTTTTTGCGTGAAAATATACGCGTTTCGAACGTAGGCCACCCAGTGGTCCAAATATCAACTTGCAGTTTCAAACCTGAACTACCAAAGGAAGCTTCAACTCTGTGAGTTGAATGCAAACATCATGAAGCAGTTTCTGAGAATGCTTCCCTTCAGGTATGGGAAGCTTATCCCGTTTCCAACGAAATCCTCAGAGAGGTCCAAATATCCACCTGCAGATTCTACCAAAAGTGTGTTTGGAAACTGCTCCATCCAAAGGAATGTTCAGCTCTGTGAGATAAACTCAATCGTCACAAAGAATTTTCTGAGAATGCTTCCGTTTGGTTTTTATGTGAAGTTATTCCCTTTACTATCGTAGGCCTCAAAGCAGTCCAAATCTCCATTTGCAGATTCTACAAAAAGAGTGTTTCCAGTCTGCTCTATCAATAGGAATGTACAACTCCGTGGGTTGAACGCAATCATCACAAAGTAGTTTCTGAGAATGCTTCTATCTAGTTTTTATGTGAAGATATTTCCTTTTCCACCACAGACCTCAAAGCCCTCCAAATGTCCACTTGCAGATTCTAGAAAAAGAGTGTTTCAAAGCTGCTCTGTCAAAGGGAAAGTTCAACTCTGTGAGGTGAACCCAAACATCAGAAAGAAGTTTCTGGGAATGCTTCTGTCTAGCTTTGATGTGAAGATTATCCCGTTTCCAACGAAATCTTCAAAGAGGTCCAAATATCCACTTGCGGATCCCACAGTTAGAGTGTTTCGAAACTGCTGCTTCAAAAGGAGTCTTCAACTCTGCGAGTTCAATGCAATCATCACAAAGAGGTTTCGGACAATGCTTCTCTCTAGGTTTTATGTGAAGATATTTCCTTTTCCACCAGAGCCCTGAAAGCGCTCCAAATGTTCACCTGCAGATTCTACGAAAAGAATGTTTCAAAACTGCTCCATGGAAAGCAATGTTAAACTCTGTGACTGGAACACAAATATCACATAGAAGTATCTGAGAATGCTTCAGTTTAGTTTTTCTGTGAAGATATTCCCGTTTCCAAAGAAATCTTCAAAGAGGTCCACATATCCACTTACAGATTCTACAAAAAGACAGTTTCAAAACTGCTCAATCATAAGGAGGGTTGAACTCTGTGACTGGAATGCAATCATCACACAGAAGTTTCTGAGAATGCTTCTCTTTAGTTTTTACGTGAAGATATACCCATTTCGAACGAAGGCCACCCAGCGGTCCAAATCTCCACTTGCAGATTCTACAAAAAGAGTGTTTCAAACCTGAGCTACCAAAGGAAGCTTCAACTCTGTGAGTTGAATGCAAACATCACGAAGCAGTTTCTGAGAAGGTTTCTGTTTAGTTATGGGGATTTTATCCCGTTTCCAACGATATCCTCAGAAAGGTCCAAATATCCACCCGCAGATTCTACCAAAAGTGTTTTCGGAAACTGCTCCATCAAAAGGAATGTTAAGCTCTGTGAGTTAAACTCAATCCTCACAAAGAATTTTCTGAGAATGCTTCCGTTTGGTTTTTATATGAAGTTATTTTCTTTACTACCGTGGGCCACAGAACAGTCCAAATCTCCATTTTCAGATTCTATAGAAAGAGTGTTTCCAGTCTGATCTATCAATAGGAATGTTCAACTCCGTGAGTTGAATGCAATCATCACAAAATAGTTTCGGAGAACGATTCCATCTAGTTTTTATGTGAAGATATTTCCTTTTCCACCACAGGCCTCAAAGCCCTCCAAATGTCCACTTGCAGATTCTAGAAAAAGAGTGTCTCATAGCTGCTCTTTCAAAAGGAAAGTTTGGAAGTTGAATACAAACATCACAACCTAGTTTATGAGAATGCTTCTGTTTAGTTTTTATGTGAAGATGATCCCGTTTCCAATGAAATCTTCAAAGAGGTCCACATATCCACTTGCAGATTCCAAAGAAAGAGAGTTTCAAAACTGCTCCATCCAAAGGATTGTTCAACTCTGTGAGTTGAATGCAGTCATCACAGAAAACTTTCTGAGAATGCTTCTGTCTAGGTTTGATGTGAAGATATACCCGTTTCGAACGAAGGCCACAAAGTGGTCCAAATATCCACTTCCAGATTCTACTAAAAGGGTGTTTCAAACCTGAACTCTCAAAGGAAGGTTCAACTCTGTGAGTTGAATGCAAACATCACAAAGAAGTTTCTGAGAATGCTTCCGTTTAGGTATGGGAAGTTTATCCCATTTCCAACGAAATCCTCAGAGAGGTCCAAATGTCCACATGCAGATTCTACAAAAAGTGTGTTTGGAAACTGCTCCCTCAAAACGAATGTTCAGCTCTCTGAGTTAAACTCAATCGTCACAAAGAATTTTCTGAGAGTGCTACTGTCTAGTTTTCATATGAGGTTATTTCCTTTACTACCATAGGCCCCCAAGTACTCCAAATCTCCACTTGCAGATTCCACAAAAACAGTGTTTCCAAACTGCTCTGTCAAAGGAAATGTTCAACTCTGTGAGTTGAATGTAATAATCACAGAGTAGTTTCTGAGAATGCTTCTATGGAGTTTTTATGAGAAGATATTTCCTTTTCCACCACAGTCCTCAAAGCCCTCCAGATTTCCAATTGCAGACGCTTGAAAAAGAGTGTTTCAAAGCTGCTCTGTGAAAGGGAAAGTTCAGCTCTGTGAGCTGAATCCAAACATCACAAAGAAGTTTCTGAGAATGCTTCTGTTCAGCTTTTATGTGAAGATTATCCCGTTTCCAACGAAATCTTCAAATTGTTCCAAATATCCACTTGCGGAACCCACAGAAAGAGTGTTTCGAAACTGCTGATTCAAAAGGAATCTTCCACTCTGTGAGTTGAATGCAATCATCACAAAGGAGTTTCTGACAATCCTTCTGTGTAGTTTTTATGTGAAGATATTTCCTTTTCCACCACAGCCCTGAAAGCGCTCCAAATGTCCACTTGCAGATTCTACGAAAAGAATGTTTCAAAACTGCTCTATGAAAAACAACGTTAAACTCTGTGACTGGAACAAAAACATCACAAAGAAGTATCTGAGAATGCTTCAGTTCTGTTTTTCTGTGAAGATATTCCCTCTTCAAAAGAAATCTTCAAAGAGGTCCACATATCCACGTACAGATTCTACAAAAAGAGAGTTTCAAAACTGCTCAATCAACAGGAGGATTCAACTCTGTGACTTGAATGCAATCATCACACAGAAGTTTCTGAGAACGCTTCACTTTAGTTTTTGCGTGAAAATATACGCGTTTCGAACGTAGGCCACCCAGTGGTCCAAATATCAACTTGCAGTTTCAAACCTGAACTACCAAAGGAAGCTTCAACTCTGTGAGTTGAATGCAAACATCATGAAGCAGTTTCTGAGAATGCTTCCCTTCAGGTATGGGAAGCTTATCCCGTTTCCAACGAAATCCTCAGAGAGGTCCAAATATCCACCTGCAGATTGTACCAAAAGTGTGTTTGGAAACTGCTCCATCCAAAGGAATGTTCAGCTCTGTGAGATAAACTCAATCGTCACAAAGAATTTTCTGAGAATGCTTCCGTTTGGTTTTTATGTGAAGTTATTCCCTTTACTATCGTAGGCCTCAAAGCAGTCCAAATCTCCATTTGCAGATTCTACAAAAAGAGTGTTTCCAGTCTGCTCTATCAATAGGAATGTACAACTCCGTGGGTTGAACGCAATCATCACAAAGTAGTTTCTGAGAATGCTTCTATCTAGTTTTTATGTGAAGATATTTCCTTTTCCACCACAGACCTCAAAGCCCTCCAAATGTCCACTTGCAGATTCTAGAAAAAGAGTGTTTCAAAGCTGCTCTGTCAAAGGGAAAGTTCAACTCTGTGAGGTGAACCCAAACATCAGAAAGAAGTTTCTGGGAATGCTTCTGTCTAGCTTTGATGTGAAGATTATCCCGTTTCCAACGAAATCTTCAAAGAGGTCCAAATATCCACTTGCGGATCCCACAGTTAGAGTGTTTCGAAACTGCTGCTTCAAAAGGAGTCTTCAACTCTGCGAGTTCAATGCAATCATCACAAAGAGGTTTCGGACAATGCTTCTCTCTAGGTTTTATGTGAAGATATTTCCTTTTCCACCAGAGCCCTGAAAGCGCTCCAAATGTTCACCTGCAGATTCTACGAAAAGAATGTTTCAAAACTGCTCCATGGAAAGCAATGTTAAACTCTGTGACTGGAACACAAATATCACATAGAAGTATCTGAGAATGCTTCAGTTTAGTTTTTCTGTGAAGATATTCCCGTTTCCAAAGAAATCTTCAAAGAGGTCCACATATCCACTTACAGATTCTACAAAAAGACAGTTTCAAAACTGCTCAATCATAAGGAGGGTTGAACTCTGTGACTGGAATGCAATCATCACACAGAAGTTTCTGAGAATGCTTCTCTTTAGTTTTTACGTGAAGATATACCCATTTCGAACGAAGGCCACCCAGCGGTCCAAATCTCCACTTGCAGATTCTACAAAAAGAGTGTTTCAAACCTGAGCTACCAAAGGAAGCTTCAACTCTGTGAGTTGAATGCAAACATCACGAAGCAGTTTCTGAGAAGGTTTCTGTTTAGTTATGGGGATTTTATCCCGTTTCCAACGATATCCTCAGAAAGGTCCAAATATCCACCCGCAGATTCTACCAAAAGTGTTTTCGGAAACTGCTCCATCAAAAGGAATGTTAAGCTCTGTGAGTTAAACTCAATCCTCACAAAGAATTTTCTGAGAATGCTTCCGTTTGGTTTTTATATGAAGTTATTTTCTTTACTACCGTGGGCCACAGAACAGTCCAAATCTCCATTTTCAGATTCTATAGAAAGAGTGTTTCCAGTCTGATCTATCAATAGGAATGTTCAACTCCGTGAGTTGAATGCAATCATCACAAAATAGTTTCGGAGAACGATTCCATCTAGTTTTTATGTGAAGATATTTCCTTTTCCACCACAGGCCTCAAAGCCCTCCAAATGTCCACTTGCAGATTCTAGAAAAAGAGTGTCTCATAGCTGCTCTTTCAAAAGGAAAGTTTGGAAGTTGAATACAAACATCACAACCTAGTTTATGAGAATGCTTCTGTTTAGTTTTTATGTGAAGATGATCCCGTTTCCAATGAAATCTTCAAAGAGGTCCACATATCCACTTGCAGATTCCAAAGAAAGAGAGTTTCAAAACTGCTCCATCCAAAGGATTGTTCAACTCTGTGAGTTGAATGCAGTCATCACAGAAAACTTTCTGAGAATGCTTCTGTCTAGGTTTGATGTGAAGATATACCCGTTTCGAACGAAGGCCACAAAGTGGTCCAAATATCCACTTCCAGATTCTACTAAAAGGGTGTTTCAAACCTGAACTCTCAAAGGAAGGTTCAACTCTGTGAGTTGAATGCAAACATCACAAAGAAGTTTCTGAGAATGCTTCCGTTTAGGTATGGGAAGTTTATCCCATTTCCAACGAAATCCTCAGAGAGGTCCAAATGTCCACATGCAGATTCTACAAAAAGTGTGTTTGGAAACTGCTCCCTCAAAACGAATGTTCAGCTCTCTGAGTTAAACTCAATCGTCACAAAGAATTTTCTGAGAGTGCTACTGTCTAGTTTTCATATGAGGTTATTTCCTTTACTACCATAGGCCCCCAAGTACTCCAAATCTCCACTTGCAGATTCCACAAAAACAGTGTTTCCAAACTGCTCTGTCAAAGGAAATGTTCAACTCTGTGAGTTGAATGTAATAATCACAGAGTAGTTTCTGAGAATGCTTCTATGGAGTTTTTATGAGAAGATATTTCCTTTTCCACCACAGTCCTCAAAGCCCTCCAGATTTCCAATTGCAGACGCTTGAAAAAGAGTGTTTCAAAGCTGCTCTGTGAAAGGGAAAGTTCAGCTCTGTGAGCTGAATCCAAACATCACAAAGAAGTTTCTGAGAATGCTTCTGTTCAGCTTTTATGTGAAGATTATCCCGTTTCCAACGAAATCTTCAAATTGTTCCAAATATCCACTTGCGGAACCCACAGAAAGAGTGTTTCGAAACTGCTGATTCAAAAGGAATCTTCCACTCTGTGAGTTGAATGCAATCATCACAAAGGAGTTTCTGACAATCCTTCTGTGTAGTTTTTATGTGAAGATATTTCCTTTTCCACCACAGCCCTGAAAGCGCTCCAAATGTCCACTTGCAGATTCTACGAAAAGAATGTTTCAAAACTGCTCTATGAAAAACAACGTTAAACTCTGTGACTGGAACAAAAACATCACAAAGAAGTATCTGAGAATGCTTCAGTTCTGTTTTTCTGTGAAGATATTCCCTCTTCAAAAGAAATCTTCAAAGAGGTCCACATATCCACGTACAGATTCTACAAAAAGAGAGTTTCAAAACTGCTCAATCAACAGGAGGATTCAACTCTGTGACTTGAATGCAATCATCACACAGAAGTTTCTGAGAACGCTTCACTTTAGTTTTTGCGTGAAAATATACGCGTTTCGAACGTAGGCCACCCAGTGGTCCAAATATCAACTTGCAGTTTCAAACCTGAACTACCAAAGGAAGCTTCAACTCTGTGAGTTGAATGCAAACATCATGAAGCAGTTTCTGAGAATGCTTCCCTTCAGGTATGGGAAGCTTATCCCGTTTCCAACGAAATCCTCAGAGAGGTCCAAATATCCACCTGCAGATTCTACCAAAAGTGTGTTTGGAAACTGCTCCATCCAAAGGAATGTTCAGCTCTGTGAGATAAACTCAATCGTCACAAAGAATTTTCTGAGAATGCTTCCGTTTGGTTTTTATGTGAAGTTATTCCCTTTACTATCGTAGGCCTCAAAGCAGTCCAAATCTCCATTTGCAGATTCTACAAAAAGAGTGTTTCCAGTCTGCTCTATCAATAGGAATGTACAACTCCGTGGGTTGAACGCAATCATCACAAAGTAGTTTCTGAGAATGCTTCTATCTAGTTTTTATGTGAAGATATTTCCTTTTCCACCACAGACCTCAAAGCCCTCCAAATGTCCACTTGCAGATTCTAGAAAAAGAGTGTTTCAAAGCTGCTCTGTCAAAGGGAAAGTTCAACTCTGTGAGGTGAACCCAAACATCAGAAAGAAGTTTCTGGGAATGCTTCTGTCTAGCTTTGATGTGAAGATTATCCCGTTTCCAACGAAATCTTCAAAGAGGTCCAAATATCCACTTGCGGATCCCACAGTTAGAGTGTTTCGAAACTGCTGCTTCAAAAGGAGTCTTCAACTCTGCGAGTTCAATGCAATCATCACAAAGAGGTTTCGGACAATGCTTCTCTCTAGGTTTTATGTGAAGATATTTCCTTTTCCACCAGAGCCCTGAAAGCGCTCCAAATGTTCACCTGCAGATTCTACGAAAAGAATGTTTCAAAACTGCTCCATGGAAAGCAATGTTAAACTCTGTGACTGGAACACAAATATCACATAGAAGTATCTGAGAATGCTTCAGTTTAGTTTTTCTGTGAAGATATTCCCGTTTCCAAAGAAATCTTCAAAGAGGTCCACATATCCACTTACAGATTCTACAAAAAGACAGTTTCAAAACTGCTCAATCATAAGGAGGGTTGAACTCTGTGACTGGAATGCAATCATCACACAGAAGTTTCTGAGAATGCTTCTCTTTAGTTTTTACGTGAAGATATACCCATTTCGAACGAAGGCCACCCAGCGGTCCAAATCTCCACTTGCAGATTCTACAAAAAGAGTGTTTCAAACCTGAGCTACCAAAGGAAGCTTCAACTCTGTGAGTTGAATGCAAACATCACGAAGCAGTTTCTGAGAAGGTTTCTGTTTAGTTATGGGGATTTTATCCCGTTTCCAACGATATCCTCAGAAAGGTCCAAATATCCACCCGCAGATTCTACCAAAAGTGTTTTCGGAAACTGCTCCATCAAAAGGAATGTTAAGCTCTGTGAGTTAAACTCAATCCTCACAAAGAATTTTCTGAGAATGCTTCCGTTTGGTTTTTATATGAAGTTATTTTCTTTACTACCGTGGGCCACAGAACAGTCCAAATCTCCATTTTCAGATTCTATAGAAAGAGTGTTTCCAGTCTGATCTATCAATAGGAATGTTCAACTCCGTGAGTTGAATGCAATCATCACAAAATAGTTTCGGAG
This sequence comes from Gorilla gorilla gorilla, assembly GCF_029281585.2. Lineage (NCBI taxonomy): Eukaryota > Metazoa > Chordata > Mammalia > Primates > Hominidae > Gorilla > Gorilla gorilla. Next base: position 73,642,037 of record NC_073247.2, read on the forward strand.
AACGATTCCATCTAGTTTTTATGTGAAGATATTTCCTTTTCCACCACAGGCCTCAAAGCCCTCCAAATGTCCACTTGCAGATTCTAGAGAAAGAGTGTCTCATAGCTGCTCTTTCAAAAGGAAAGTTTGGAAGTTGAATACAAACATCACAACCTAGTTTATGAGAATGCTTCTGTTTAGTTTTTATGTGAAGATGATCCCGTTTCCAATGAAATCTTCAAAGAGGTCCACATATCCACTTGCAGATTCCAAAGAAAGAGAGTTTCAAAACTGCTCCATCCAAAGGATTGTTCAACTCTGTGAGTTGAATGCAGTCATCACAGAAAACTTTCTGAGAATGCTTCTGTCTAGGTTTGATGTGAAGATATACCCGTTTCGAACGAAGGCCACAAAGTGGTCCAAATATCCACTTCCAGATTCTACTAAAAGGGTGTTTCAAACCTGAACTCTCAAAGGAAGGTTCAACTCTGTGAGTTGAATGCAAACATCACAAAGAAGTTTCTGAGAATGCTTCCGTTTAGGTATGGGAAGTTTATCCCATTTCCAACGAAATCCTCAGAGAGGTCCAAATGTCCACATGCAGATTCTACAAAAAGTGTGTTTGGAAACTGCTCCCTCAAAACGAATGTTCAGCTCTCTGAGTTAAACTCAATCGTCACAAAGAATTTTCTGAGAGTGCTACTGTCTAGTTTTCATATGAGGTTATTTCCTTTACTACCATAGGCCCCCAAGTACTCCAAATCTCCACTTGCAGATTCCACAAAAACAGTGTTTCCAAACTGCTCTGTCAAAGGAAATGTTCAACTCTGTGAGTTGAATGTAATAATCACAGAGTAGTTTCTGAGAATGCTTCTATGGAGTTTTTATGAGAAGATATTTCCTTTTCCACCACAGTCCTCAAAGCCCTCCAGATTTCCAATTGCAGACGCTTGAAAAAGAGTGTTTCAAAGCTGCTCTGTGAAAGGGAAAGTTCAGCTCTGTGAGCTGAATCCAAACATCACAAAGAAGTTTCTGAGAATGCTTCTGTTCAGCTTTTATGTGAAGATTATCCCGTTTCCAACGAAATCTTCAAATTGTTCCAAATATCCACTTGCGGAACCCACAGAAAGAGTGTTTCGAAACTGCTGATTCAAAAGGAATCTTCCACTCTGTGAGTTGAATGCAATCATCACAAAGGAGTTTCTGACAATCCTTCTGTGTAGTTTTTATGTGAAGATATTTCCTTTTCCACCACAGCCCTGAAAGCGCTCCAAATGTCCACTTGCAGATTCTACGAAAAGAATGTTTCAAAACTGCTCTATGAAAAACAACGTTAAACTCTGTGACTGGAACAAAAACATCACAAAGAAGTATCTGAGAATGCTTCAGTTCTGTTTTTCTGTGAAGATATTCCCTCTTCAAAAGAAATCTTCAAAGAGGTCCACATATCCACGTACAGATTCTACAAAAAGAGAGTTTCAAAACTGCTCAATCAACAGGAGGATTCAACTCTGTGACTTGAATGCAATCATCACACAGAAGTTTCTGAGAACGCTTCACTTTAGTTTTTGCGTGAAAATATACGCGTTTCGAACGTAGGCCACCCAGTGGTCCAAATATCAACTTGCAGTTTCAAACCTGAACTACCAAAGGAAGCTTCAACTCTGTGAGTTGAATGCAAACATCATGAAGCAGTTTCTGAGAATGCTTCCCTTCAGGTATGGGAAGCTTATCCCGTTTCCAACGAAATCCTCAGAGAGGTCCAAATATCCACCTGCAGATTCTACCAAAAGTGTGTTTGGAAACTGCTCCATCCAAAGGAATGTTCAGCTCTGTGAGATAAACTCAATCGTCACAAAGAATTTTCTGAGAATGCTTCCGTTTGGTTTTTATGTGAAGTTATTCCCTTTACTATCGTAGGCCTCAAAGCAGTCCAAATCTCCATTTGCAGATTCTACAAAAAGAGTGTTTCCAGTCTGCTCTATCAATAGGAATGTACAACTCCGTGGGTTGAACGCAATCATCACAAAGTAGTTTCTGAGAATGCTTCTATCTAGTTTTTATGTGAAGATATTTCCTTTTCCACCACAGACCTCAAAGCCCTCCAAATGTCCACTTGCAGATTCTAGAAAAAGAGTGTTTCAAAGCTGCTCTGTCAAAGGGAAAGTTCAACTCTGTGAGGTGAACCCAAACATCAGAAAGAAGTTTCTGGGAATGCTTCTGTCTAGCTTTGATGTGAAGATTATCCCGTTTCCAACGAAATCTTCAAAGAGGTCCAAATATCCACTTGCGGATCCCACAGTTAGAGTGTTTCGAAACTGCTGCTTCAAAAGGAGTCTTCAACTCTGCGAGTTCAATGCAATCATCACAAAGAGGTTTCGGACAATGCTTCTCTCTAGGTTTTATGTGAAGATATTTCCTTTTCCACCAGAGCCCTGAAAGCGCTCCAAATGTTCACCTGCAGATTCTACGAAAAGAATGTTTCAAAACTGCTCCATGGAAAGCAATGTTAAACTCTGTGACTGGAACACAAATATCACATAGAAGTATCTGAGAATGCTTCAGTTTAGTTTTTCTGTGAAGATATTCCCGTTTCCAAAGAAATCTTCAAAGAGGTCCACATATCCACTTACAGATTCTACAAAAAGACAGTTTCAAAACTGCTCAATCATAAGGAGGGTTGAACTCTGTGACTGGAATGCAATCATCACACAGAAGTTTCTGAGAATGCTTCTCTTTAGTTTTTACGTGAAGATATACCCATTTCGAACGAAGGCCACCCAGCGGTCCAAATCTCCACTTGCAGATTCTACAAAAAGAGTGTTTCAAACCTGAGCTACCAAAGGAAGCTTCAACTCTGTGAGTTGAATGCAAACATCACGAAGCAGTTTCTGAGAAGGTTTCTGTTTAGTTATGGGGATTTTATCCCGTTTCCAACGATATCCTCAGAAAGGTCCAAATATCCACCCGCAGATTCTACCAAAAGTGTTTTCGGAAACTGCTCCATCAAAAGGAATGTTAAGCTCTGTGAGTTAAACTCAATCCTCACAAAGAATTTTCTGAGAATGCTTCCGTTTGGTTTTTATATGAAGTTATTTTCTTTACTACCGTGGGCCACAGAACAGTCCAAATCTCCATTTTCAGATTCTATAGAAAGAGTGTTTCCAGTCTGATCTATCAATAGGAATGTTCAACTCCGTGAGTTGAATGCAATCATCACAAAATAGTTTCGGAGAACGATTCCATCTAGTTTTTATGTGAAGATATTTCCTTTTCCACCACAGGCCTCAAAGCCCTCCAAATGTCCACTTGCAGATTCTAGAGAAAGAGTGTCTCATAGCTGCTCTTTCAAAAGGAAAGTTTGGAAGTTGAATACAAACATCACAACCTAGTTTATGAGAATGCTTCTGTTTAGTTTTTATGTGAAGATGATCCCGTTTCCAATGAAATCTTCAAAGAGGTCCACATATCCACTTGCAGATTCCAAAGAAAGAGAGTTTCAAAACTGCTCCATCCAAAGGATTGTTCAACTCTGTGAGTTGAATGCAGTCATCACAGAAAACTTTCTGAGAATGCTTCTGTCTAGGTTTGATGTGAAGATATACCCGTTTCGAACGAAGGCCACAAAGTGGTCCAAATATCCACTTCCAGATTCTACTAAAAGGGTGTTTCAAACCTGAACTCTCAAAGGAAGGTTCAACTCTGTGAGTTGAATGCAAACATCACAAAGAAGTTTCTGAGAATGCTTCCGTTTAGGTATGGGAAGTTTATCCCATTTCCAACGAAATCCTCAGAGAGGTCCAAATGTCCACATGCAGATTCTACAAAAAGTGTGTTTGGAAACTGCTCCCTCAAAACGAATGTTCAGCTCTCTGAGTTAAACTCAATCGTCACAAAGAATTTTCTGAGAGTGCTACTGTCTAGTTTTCATATGAGGTTATTTCCTTTACTACCATAGGCCCCCAAGTACTCCAAATCTCCACTTGCAGATTCCACAAAAACAGTGTTTCCAAACTGCTCTGTCAAAGGAAATGTTCAACTCTGTGAGTTGAATGTAATAATCACAGAGTAGTTTCTGAGAATGCTTCTATGGAGTTTTTATGAGAAGATATTTCCTTTTCCACCACAGTCCTCAAAGCCCTCCAGATTTCCAATTGCAGACGCTTGAAAAAGAGTGTTTCAAAGCTGCTCTGTGAAAGGGAAAGTTCAGCTCTGTGAGCTGAATCCAAACATCACAAAGAAGTTTCTGAGAATGCTTCTGTTCAGCTTTTATGTGAAGATTATCCCGTTTCCAACGAAATCTTCAAATTGTTCCAAATATCCACTTGCGGAACCCACAGAAAGAGTGTTTCGAAACTGCTGATTCAAAAGGAATCTTCCACTCTGTGAGTTGAATGCAATCATCACAAAGGAGTTTCTGACAATCCTTCTGTGTAGTTTTTATGTGAAGATATTTCCTTTTCCACCACAGCCCTGAAAGCGCTCCAAATGTCCACTTGCAGATTCTACGAAAAGAATGTTTCAAAACTGCTCTATGAAAAACAACGTTAAACTCTGTGACTGGAACAAAAACATCACAAAGAAGTATCTGAGAATGCTTCAGTTCTGTTTTTCTGTGAAGATATTCCCTCTTCAAAAGAAATCTTCAAAGAGGTCCACATATCCACGTACAGATTCTACAAAAAGAGAGTTTCAAAACTGCTCAATCAACAGGAGGATTCAACTCTGTGACTTGAATGCAATCATCACACAGAAGTTTCTGAGAACGCTTCACTTTAGTTTTTGCGTGAAAATATACGCGTTTCGAACGTAGGCCACCCAGTGGTCCAAATATCAACTTGCAGTTTCAAACCTGAACTACCAAAGGAAGCTTCAACTCTGTGAGTTGAATGCAAACATCATGAAGCAGTTTCTGAGAATGCTTCCCTTCAGGTATGGGAAGCTTATCCCGTTTCCAACGAAATCCTCAGAGAGGTCCAAATATCCACCTGCAGATTCTACCAAAAGTGTGTTTGGAAACTGCTCCATCCAAAGGAATGTTCAGCTCTGTGAGATAAACTCAATCGTCACAAAGAATTTTCTGAGAATGCTTCCGTTTGGTTTTTATGTGAAGTTATTCCCTTTACTATCGTAGGCCTCAAAGCAGTCCAAATCTCCATTTGCAGATTCTACAAAAAGAGTGTTTCCAGTCTGCTCTATCAATAGGAATGTACAACTCCGTGGGTTGAACGCAATCATCACAAAGTAGTTTCTGAGAATGCTTCTATCTAGTTTTTATGTGAAGATATTTCCTTTTCCACCACAGACCTCAAAGCCCTCCAAATGTCCACTTGCAGATTCTAGAAAAAGAGTGTTTCAAAGCTGCTCTGTCAAAGGGAAAGTTCAACTCTGTGAGGTGAACCCAAACATCAGAAAGAAGTTTCTGGGAATGCTTCTGTCTAGCTTTGATGTGAAGATTATCCCGTTTCCAACGAAATCTTCAAAGAGGTCCAAATATCCACTTGCGGATCCCACAGTTAGAGTGTTTCGAAACTGCTGCTTCAAAAGGAGTCTTCAACTCTGCGAGTTCAATGCAATCATCACAAAGAGGTTTCGGACAATGCTTCTCTCTAGGTTTTATGTGAAGATATTTCCTTTTCCACCAGAGCCCTGAAAGCGCTCCAAATGTTCACCTGCAGATTCTACGAAAAGAATGTTTCAAAACTGCTCCATGGAAAGCAATGTTAAACTCTGTGACTGGAACACAAATATCACATAGAAGTATCTGAGAATGCTTCAGTTTAGTTTTTCTGTGAAGATATTCCCGTTTCCAAAGAAATCTTCAAAGAGGTCCACATATCCACTTACAGATTCTACAAAAAGACAGTTTCAAAACTGCTCAATCATAAGGAGGGTTGAACTCTGTGACTGGAATGCAATCATCACACAGAAGTTTCTGAGAATGCTTCTCTTTAGTTTTTACGTGAAGATATACCCATTTCGAACGAAGGCCACCCAGCGGTCCAAATCTCCACTTGCAGATTCTACAAAAAGAGTGTTTCAAACCTGAGCTACCAAAGGAAGCTTCAACTCTGTGAGTTGAATGCAAACATCACGAAGCAGTTTCTGAGAAGGTTTCTGTTTAGTTATGGGGATTTTATCCCGTTTCCAACGATATCCTCAGAAAGGTCCAAATATCCACCCGCAGATTCTACCAAAAGTGTTTTCGGAAACTGCTCCATCAAAAGGAATGTTAAGCTCTGTGAGTTAAACTCAATCCTCACAAAGAATTTTCTGAGAATGCTTCCGTTTGGTTTTTATATGAAGTTATTTTCTTTACTACCGTGGGCCACAGAACAGTCCAAATCTCCATTTTCAGATTCTATAGAAAGAGTGTTTCCAGTCTGATCTATCAATAGGAATGTTCAACTCCGTGAGTTGAATGCAATCATCACAAAATAGTTTCGGAGAACGATTCCATCTAGTTTTTATGTGAAGATATTTCCTTTTCCACCACAGGCCTCAAAGCCCTCCAAATGTCCACTTGCAGATTCTAGAGAAAGAGTGTCTCATAGCTGCTCTTTCAAAAGGAAAGTTTGGAAGTTGAATACAAACATCACAACCTAGTTTATGAGAATGCTTCTGTTTAGTTTTTATGTGAAGATGATCCCGTTTCCAATGAAATCTTCAAAGAGGTCCACATATCCACTTGCAGATTCCAAAGAAAGAGAGTTTCAAAACTGCTCCATCCAAAGGATTGTTCAACTCTGTGAGTTGAATGCAGTCATCACAGAAAACTTTCTGAGAATGCTTCTGTCTAGGTTTGATGTGAAGATATACCCGTTTCGAACGAAGGCCACAAAGTGGTCCAAATATCCACTTCCAGATTCTACTAAAAGGGTGTTTCAAACCTGAACTCTCAAAGGAAGGTTCAACTCTGTGAGTTGAATGCAAACATCACAAAGAAGTTTCTGAGAATGCTTCCGTTTAGGTATGGGAAGTTTATCCCATTTCCAACGAAATCCTCAGAGAGGTCCAAATGTCCACATGCAGATTCTACAAAAAGTGTGTTTGGAAACTGCTCCCTCAAAACGAATGTTCAGCTCTCTGAGTTAAACTCAATCGTCACAAAGAATTTTCTGAGAGTGCTACTGTCTAGTTTTCATATGAGGTTATTTCCTTTACTACCATAGGCCCCCAAGTACTCCAAATCTCCACTTGCAGATTCCACAAAAACAGTGTTTCCAAACTGCTCTGTCAAAGGAAATGTTCAACTCTGTGAGTTGAATGTAATAATCACAGAGTAGTTTCTGAGAATGCTTCTATGGAGTTTTTATGAGAAGATATTTCCTTTTCCACCACAGTCCTCAAAGCCCTCCAGATTTCCAATTGCAGACGCTTGAAAAAGAGTGTTTCAAAGCTGCTCTGTGAAAGGGAAAGTTCAGCTCTGTGAGCTGAATCCAAACATCACAAAGAAGTTTCTGAGAATGCTTCTGTTCAGCTTTTATGTGAAGATTATCCCGTTTCCAACGAAATCTTCAAATTGTTCCCAATATCCACTTGCGGAACCCACAGAAAGAGTGTTTCGAAACTGCTGATTCAAAAGGAATCTTCCACTCTGTGAGTTGAATGCAATCATCACAAAGGAGTTTCTGACAATCCTTCTGTGTAGTTTTTATGTGAAGATATTTCCTTTTCCACCACAGCCCTGAAAGCGCTCCAAATGTCCACTTGCAGATTCTACGAAAAGAATGTTTCAAAACTGCTCTATGAAAAACAACGTTAAACTCTGTGACTGGAACAAAAACATCACAAAGAAGTATCTGAGAATGCTTCAGTTCTGTTTTTCTGTGAAGATATTCCCTCTTCAAAAGAAATCTTCAAAGAGGTCCACATATCCACGTACAGATTCTACAAAAAGAGAGTTTCAAAACTGCTCAATCAACAGGAGGATTCAACTCTGTGACTTGAATGCAATCATCACACAGAAGTTTCTGAGAATGCTTCACTTTAGTTTTTGCGTGAAAATATACGCGTTTCGAACGTAGGCCACCCAGTGGTCCAAATATCAACTTGCAGTTTCAAACCTGAACTACCAAAGGAAGCTTCAACTCTGTGAGTTGAATGCAAACATCATGAAGCAGTTTCTGAGAATGCTTCCCTTCAGGTATGGGAAGCTTATCCCGTTTCCAACGAAATCCTCAGAGAGGTCCAAATATCCACCTGCAGATTCTACCAAAAGTGTGTTTGGAAACTGCTCCATCCAAAGGAATGTTCAGCTCTGTGAGATAAACTCAATCGTCACAAAGAATTTTCTGAGAATGCTTCCGTTTGGTTTTTATGTGAAGTTATTCCCTTTACTATCGTAGGCCTCAAAGCAGTCCAAATCTCCATTTGCAGATTCTACAAAAAGAGTGTTTCCAGTCTGCTCTATCAATAGGAATGTACAACTCCGTGGGTTGAACGCAATCATCACAAAGTAGTTTCTGAGAATGCTTCTATCTAGTTTTTATGTGAAGATATTTCCTTTTCCACCACAGACCTCAAAGCCCTCCAAATGTCCACTTGCAGATTCTAGAAAAAGAGTGTTTCAAAGCTGCTCTGTCAAAGGGAAAGTTCAACTCTGTGAGGTGAACCCAAACATCAGAAAGAAGTTTCTGGGAATGCTTCTGTCTAGCTTTGATGTGAAGATTATCCCGTTTCCAACGAAATCTTCAAAGAGGTCCAAATATCCACTTGCGGATCCCACAGTTAGAGTGTTTCGAAACTGCTGCTTCAAAAGGAGTCTTCAACTCTGCGAGTTCAATGCAATCATCACAAAGAGGTTTCGGACAATGCTTCTCTCTAGGTTTTATGTGAAGATATTTCCTTTTCCACCAGAGCCCTGAAAGCGCTCCAAATGTTCACCTGCAGATTCTACGAAAAGAATGTTTCAAAACTGCTCCATGGAAAGCAATGTTAAACTCTGTGACTGGAACACAAATATCACATAGAAGTATCTGAGAATGCTTCAGTTTAGTTTTTCTGTGAAGATATTCCCGTTTCCAAAGAAATCTTCAAAGAGGTCCACATATCCACTTACAGATTCTACAAAAAGACAGTTTCAAAACTGCTCAATCATAAGGAGGGTTGAACTCTGTGACTGGAATGCAATCATCACACAGAAGTTTCTGAGAATGCTTCTCTTTAGTTTTTACGTGAAGATATACCCATTTCGAACGAAGGCCACCCAGCGGTCCAAATCTCCACTTGCAGATTCTACAAAAAGAGTGTTTCAAACCTGAGCTACCAAAGGAAGCTTCAACTCTGTGAGTTGAATGCAAACATCACGAAGCAGTTTCTGAGAAGGTTTCTGTTTAGTTATGGGGATTTTATCCCGTTTCCAACGATATCCTCAGAAAGGTCCAAATATCCACCCGCAGATTCTACCAAAAGTGTTTTCGGAAACTGCTCCATCAAAAGGAATGTTAAGCTCTGTGAGTTAAACTCAATCCTCACAAAGAATTTTCTGAGAATGCTTCCGTTTGGTTTTTATATGAAGTTATTTTCTTTACTACCGTGGGCCACAGAACAGTCCAAATCTCCATTTTCAGATTCTATAGAAAGAGTGTTTCCAGTCTGATCTATCAATAGGAATGTTCAACTCCGTGAGTTGAATGCAATCATCACAAAATAGTTTCGGAGAACGATTCCATCTAGTTTTTATGTGAAGATATTTCCTTTTCCACCACAGGCCTCAAAGCCCTCCAAATGTCCACTTGCAGATTCTAGAGAAAGAGTGTCTCATAGCTGCTCTTTCAAAAGGAAAGTTTGGAAGTTGAATACAAACATCACAACCTAGTTTATGAGAATGCTTCTGTTTAGTTTTTATGTGAAGATGATCCCGTTTCCAATGAAATCTTCAAAGAGGTCCACATATCCACTTGCAGATTCCAAAGAAAGAGAGTTTCAAAACTGCTCCATCCAAAGGATTGTTCAACTCTGTGAGTTGAATGCAGTCATCACAGAAAACTTTCTGAGAATGCTTCTGTCTAGGTTTGATGTGAAGATATACCCGTTTCGAACGAAGGCCACAAAGTGGTCCAAATATCCACTTCCAGATTCTACTAAAAGGGTGTTTCAAACCTGAACTCTCAAAGGAAGGTTCAACTCTGTGAGTTGAATGCAAACATCACAAAGAAGTTTCTGAGAATGCTTCCGTTTAGGTATGGGAAGTTTATCCCATTTCCAACGAAATCCTCAGAGAGGTCCAAATGTCCACATGCAGATTCTACAAAAAGTGTGTTTGGAAACTGCTCCCTCAAAACGAATGTTCAGCTCTCTGAGTTAAACTCAATCGTCACAAAGAATTTTCTGAGAGTGCTACTGTCTAGTTTTCATATGAGGTTATTTCCTTTACTACCATAGGCCCCCAAGTACTCCAAATCTCCACTTGCAGATTCCACAAAAACAGTGTTTCCAAACTGCTCTGTCAAAGGAAATGTTCAACTCTGTGAGTTGAATGTAATAATCACAGAGTAGTTTCTGAGAATGCTTCTATGGAGTTTTTATGAGAAGATATTTCCTTTTCCACCACAGTCCTCAAAGCCCTCCAGATTTCCAATTGCAGACGCTTGAAAAAGAGTGTTTCAAAGCTGCTCTGTGAAAGGGAAAGTTCAGCTCTGTGAGCTGAATCCAAACATCACAAAGAAGTTTCTGAGAATGCTTCTGTTCAGCTTTTATGTGAAGATTATCCCGTTTCCAACGAAATCTTCAAATTGTTCCAAATATCCACTTGCGGAACCCACAGAAAGAGTGTTTCGAAACTGCTGATTCAAAAGGAATCTTCCACTCTGTGAGTTGAATGCAATCATCACAAAGGAGTTTCTGACAATCCTTCTGTGTAGTTTTTATGTGAAGATATTTCCTTTTCCACCACAGCCCTGAAAGCGCTCCAAATGTCCACTTGCAGATTCTACGAAAAGAATGTTTCAAAACTGCTCTATGAAAAACAACGTTAAACTCTGTGACTGGAACAAAAACATCACAAAGAAGTATCTGAGAATGCTTCAGTTCTGTTTTTCTGTGAAGATATTCCCTCTTCAAAAGAAATCTTCAAAGAGGTCCACATATCCACGTACAGATTCTACAAAAAGAGAGTTTCAAAACTGCTCAATCAACAGGAGGATTCAACTCTGTGACTTGAATGCAATCATCACACAGAAGTTTCTGAGAACGCTTCACTTTAGTTTTTGCGTGAAAATATACGCGTTTCGAACGTAGGCCACCCAGTGGTCCAAATATCAACTTGCAGTTTCAAACCTGAACTACCAAAGGAAGCTTCAACTCTGTGAGTTGAATGCAAACATCATGAAGCAGTTTCTGAGAATGCTTCCCTTCAGGTATGGGAAGCTTATCCCGTTTCCAACGAAATCCTCAGAGAGGTCCAAATATCCACCTGCAGATTCTACCAAAAGTGTGTTTGGAAACTGCTCCATCCAAAGGAATGTTCAGCTCTGTGAGATAAACTCAATCGTCACAAAGAATTTTCTGAGAATGCTTCCGTTTGGTTTTTATGTGAAGTTATTCCCTTTACTATCGTAGGCCTCAAAGCAGTCCAAATCTCCATTTGCAGATTCTACAAAAAGAGTGTTTCCAGTCTGCTCTATCAATAGGAATGTACAACTCCGTGGGTTGAACGCAATCATCACAAAGTAGTTTCTGAGAATGCTTCTATCTAGTTTTTATGTGAAGATATTTCCTTTTCCACCACAGACCTCAAAGCCCTCCAAATGTCCACTTGCAGATTCTAGAAAAAGAGTGTTTCAAAGCTGCTCTGTCAAAGGGAAAGTTCAACTCTGTGAGGTGAACCCAAACATCAGAAAGAAGTTTCTGGGAATGCTTCTGTCTAGCTTTGATGTGAAGATTATCCCGTTTCCAACGAAATCTTCAAAGAGGTCCAAATATCCACTTGCGGATCCCACAGTTAGAGTGTTTCGAAACTGCTGCTTCAAAAGGAGTCTTCAACTCTGCGAGTTCAATGCAATCATCACAAAGAGGTTTCGGACAATGCTTCTCTCTAGGTTTTATGTGAAGATATTTCCTTTTCCACCAGAGCCCTGAAAGCGCTCCAAATGTTCACCTGCAGATTCTACGAAAAGAATGTTTCAAAACTGCTCCATGGAAAGCAATGTTAAACTCTGTGACTGGAACACAAATATCACATAGAAGTATCTGAGAATGCTTCAGTTTAGTTTTTCTGTGAAGATATTCCCGTTTCCAAAGAAATCTTCAAAGAGGTCCACATATCCACTTACAGATTCTACAAAAAGACAGTTTCAAAACTGCTCAATCATAAGGAGGGTTGAACTCTGTGACTGGAATGCAATCATCACACAGAAGTTTCTGAGAATGCTTCTCTTTAGTTTTTACGTGAAGATATACCCATTTCGAACGAAGGCCACCCAGCGGTCCAAATCTCCACTTGCAGATTCTACAAAAAGAGTGTTTCAAACCTGAGCTACCAAAGGAAGCTTCAACTCTGTGAGTTGAATGCAAACATCACGAAGCAGTTTCTGAGAAGGTTTCTGTTTAGTTATGGGGATTTTATCCCGTTTCCAACGATATCCTCAGAAAGGTCCAAATATCCACCCGCAGATTCTACCAAAAGTGTTTTCGGAAACTGCTCCATCAAAAGGAATGTTAAGCTCTGTGAGTTAAACTCAATCCTCACAAAGAATTTTCTGAGAATGCTTCCGTTTGGTTTTTATATGAAGTTATTTTCTTTACTACCGTGGGCCACAGAACAGTCCAAATCTCCATTTTCAGATTCTATAGAAAGAGTGTTTCCAGTCTGATCTATCAATAGGAATGTTCAACTCCGTGAGTTGAATGCAATCATCACAAAATAGTTTCGGAGAACGATTCCATCTAGTTTTTATGTGAAGATATTTCCTTTTCCACCACAGGCCTCAAAGCCCTCCAAATGTCCACTTGCAGATTCTAGAGAAAGAGTGTCTCATAGCTGCTCTTTCAAAAGGAAAGTTTGGAAGTTGAATACAAACATCACAACCTAGTTTATGAGAATGCTTCTGTTTAGTTTTTATGTGAAGATGATCCCGTTTCCAATGAAATCTTCAAAGAGGTCCACATATCCACTTGCAGATTCCAAAGAAAGAGAGTTTCAAAACTGCTCCATCCAAAGGATTGTTCAACTCTGTGAGTTGAATGCAGTCATCACAGAAAACTTTCTGAGAATGCTTCTGTCTAGGTTTGATGTGAAGATATACCCGTTTCGAACGAAGGCCACAAAGTGGTCCAAATATCCACTTCCAGATTCTACTAAAAGGGTGTTTCAAACCTGAACTCTCAAAGGAAGGTTCAACTCTGTGAGTTGAATGCAAACATCACAAAGAAGTTTCTGAGAATGCTTCCGTTTAGGTATGGGAAGTTTATCCCATTTCCAACGAAATCCTCAGAGAGGTCCAAATGTCCACATGCAGATTCTACAAAAAGTGTGTTTGGAAACTGCTCCCTCAAAACGAATGTTCAGCTCTCTGAGTTAAACTCAATCGTCACAAAGAATTTTCTGAGAGTGCTACTGTCTAGTTTTCATATGAGGTTATTTCCTTTACTACCATAGGCCCCCAAGTACTCCAAATCTCCACTTGCAGATTCCACAAAAACAGTGTTTCCAAACTGCTCTGTCAAAGGAAATGTTCAACTCTGTGAGTTGAATGTAATAATCACAGAGTAGTTTCTGAGAATGCTTCTATGGAGTTTTTATGAGAAGATATTTCCTTTTCCACCACAGTCCTCAAAGCCCTCCAGATTTCCAATTGCAGACGCTTGAAAAAGAGTGTTTCAAAGCTGCTCTGTGAAAGGGAAAGTTCAGCTCTGTGAGCTGAATCCAAACATCACAAAGAAGTTTCTGAGAATGCTTCTGTTCAGCTTTTATGTGAAGATTATCCCGTTTCCAACGAAATCTTCAAATTGTTCCAAATATCCACTTGCGGAACCCACAGAAAGAGTGTTTCGAAACTGCTGATTCAAAAGGAATCTTCCACTCTGTGAGTTGAATGCAATCATCACAAAGGAGTTTCTGACAATCCTTCTGTGTAGTTTTTATGTGAAGATATTTCCTTTTCCACCACAGCCCTGAAAGCGCTCCAAATGTCCACTTGCAGATTCTACGAAAAGAATGTTTCAAAACTGCTCTATGAAAAACAACGTTAAACTCTGTGACTGGAACAAAAACATCACAAAGAAGTATCTGAGAATGCTTCAGTTCTGTTTTTCTGTGAAGATATTCCCTCTTCAAAAGAAATCTTCAAAGAGGTCCACATATCCACGTACAGATTCTACAAAAAGAGAGTTTCAAAACTGCTCAATCAACAGGAGGATTCAACTCTGTGACTTGAATGCAATCATCACACAGAAGTTTCTGAGAACGCTTCACTTTAGTTTTTGCGTGAAAATATACGCGTTTCGAACGTAGGCCACCCAGTGGTCCAAATATCAACTTGCAGTTTCAAACCTGAACTACCAAAGGAAGCTTCAACTCTGTGAGTTGAATGCAAACATCATGAAGCAGTTTCTGAGAATGCTTCCCTTCAGGTATGGGAAGCTTATCCCGTTTCCAACGAAATCCTCAGAGAGGTCCAAATATCCACCTGCAGATTGTACCAAAAGTGTGTTTGGAAACTGCTCCATCCAAAGGAATGTTCAGCTCTGTGAGATAAACTCAATCGTCACAAAGAATTTTCTGAGAATGCTTCCGTTTGGTTTTTATGTGAAGTTATTCCCTTTACTATCGTAGGCCTCAAAGCAGTCCAAATCTCCATTTGCAGATTCTACAAAAAGAGTGTTTCCAGTCTGCTCTATCAATAGGAATGTACAACTCCGTGGGTTGAACGCAATCATCACAAAGTAGTTTCTGAGAATGCTTCTATCTAGTTTTTATGTGAAGATATTTCCTTTTCCACCACAGACCTCAAAGCCCTCCAAATGTCCACTTGCAGATTCTAGAAAAAGAGTGTTTCAAAGCTGCTCTGTCAAAGGGAAAGTTCAACTCTGTGAGGTGAACCCAAACATCAGAAAGAAGTTTCTGGGAATGCTTCTGTCTAGCTTTGATGTGAAGATTATCCCGTTTCCAACGAAATCTTCAAAGAGGTCCAAATATCCACTTGCGGATCCCACAGTTAGAGTGTTTCGAAACTGCTGCTTCAAAAGGAGTCTTCAACTCTGCGAGTTCAATGCAATCATCACAAAGAGGTTTCGGACAATGCTTCTCTCTAGGTTTTATGTGAAGATATTTCCTTTTCCACCAGAGCCCTGAAAGCGCTCCAAATGTTCACCTGCAGATTCTACGAAAAGAATGTTTCAAAACTGCTCCATGGAAAGCAATGTTAAACTCTGTGACTGGAACACAAATATCACATAGAAGTATCTGAGAATGCTTCAGTTTAGTTTTTCTGTGAAGATATTCCCGTTTCCAAAGAAATCTTCAAAGAGGTCCACATATCCACTTACAGATTCTACAAAAAGACAGTTTCAAAACTGCTCAATCATAAGGAGGGTTGAACTCTGTGACTGGAATGCAATCATCACACAGAAGTTTCTGAGAATGCTTCTCTTTAGTTTTTACGTGAAGATATACCCATTTCGAACGAAGGCCACCCAGCGGTCCAAATCTCCACTTGCAGATTCTACAAAAAGAGTGTTTCAAACCTGAGCTACCAAAGGAAGCTTCAACTCTGTGAGTTGAATGCAAACATCACGAAGCAGTTTCTGAGAAGGTTTCTGTTTAGTTATGGGGATTTTATCCCGTTTCCAACGATATCCTCAGAAAGGTCCAAATATCCACCCGCAGATTCTACCAAAAGTGTTTTCGGAAACTGCTCCATCAAAAGGAATGTTAAGCTCTGTGAGTTAAACTCAATCCTCACAAAGAATTTTCTGAGAATGCTTCCGTTTGGTTTTTATATGAAGTTATTTTCTTTACTACCGTGGGCCACAGAACAGTCCAAATCTCCATTTTCAGATTCTATAGAAAGAGTGTTTCCAGTCTGATCTATCAATAGGAATGTTCAACTCCGTGAGTTGAATGCAATCATCACAAAATAGTTTCGGAGAACGATTCCATCTAGTTTTTATGTGAAGATATTTCCTTTTCCACCACAGGCCTCAAAGCCCTCCAAATGTCCACTTGCAGATTCTAGAGAAAGAGTGTCTCATAGCTGCTCTTTCAAAAGGAAAGTTTGGAAGTTGAATACAAACATCACAACCTAGTTTATGAGAATGCTTCTGTTTAGTTTTTATGTGAAGATGATCCCGTTTCCAATGAAATCTTCAAAGAGGTCCACATATCCACTTGCAGATTCCAAAGAAAGAGAGTTTCAAAACTGCTCCATCCAAAGGATTGTTCAACTCTGTGAGTTGAATGCAGTCATCACAGAAAACTTTCTGAGAATGCTTCTGTCTAGGTTTGATGTGAAGATATACCCGTTTCGAACGAAGGCCACAAAGTGGTCCAAATATCCACTTCCAGATTCTACTAAAAGGGTGTTTCAAACCTGAACTCTCAAAGGAAGGTTCAACTCTGTGAGTTGAATGCAAACATCACAAAGAAGTTTCTGAGAATGCTTCCGTTTAGGTATGGGAAGTTTATCCCATTTCCAACGAAATCCTCAGAGAGGTCCAAATGTCCACATGCAGATTCTACAAAAAGTGTGTTTGGAAACTGCTCCCTCAAAACGAATGTTCAGCTCTCTGAGTTAAACTCAATCGTCACAAAGAATTTTCTGAGAGTGCTACTGTCTAGTTTTCATATGAGGTTATTTCCTTTACTACCATAGGCCCCCAAGTAC
Organism: Gorilla gorilla gorilla; assembly: GCF_029281585.2. Lineage (NCBI taxonomy): Eukaryota > Metazoa > Chordata > Mammalia > Primates > Hominidae > Gorilla > Gorilla gorilla. Next base: position 73,658,842 of record NC_073247.2, read on the forward strand.
TCCAAATCTCCACTTGCAGATTCCACAAAAACAGTGTTTCCAAACTGCTCTGTCAAAGGAAATGTTCAACTCTGTGAGTTGAATGTAATAATCACAGAGTAGTTTCTGAGAATGCTTCTATGGAGTTTTTATGAGAAGATATTTCCTTTTCCACCACAGTCCTCAAAGCCCTCCAGATTTCCAATTGCAGACGCTTGAAAAAGAGTGTTTCAAAGCTGCTCTGTGAAAGGGAAAGTTCAGCTCTGTGAGCTGAATCCAAACATCACAAAGAAGTTTCTGAGAATGCTTCTGTTCAGCTTTTATGTGAAGATTATCCCGTTTCCAACGAAATCTTCAAATTGTTCCAAATATCCACTTGCGGAACCCACAGAAAGAGTGTTTCGAAACTGCTGATTCAAAAGGAATCTTCCACTCTGTGAGTTGAATGCAATCATCACAAAGGAGTTTCTGACAATCCTTCTGTGTAGTTTTTATGTGAAGATATTTCCTTTTCCACCACAGCCCTGAAAGCGCTCCAAATGTCCACTTGCAGATTCTACGAAAAGAATGTTTCAAAACTGCTCTATGAAAAACAACGTTAAACTCTGTGACTGGAACAAAAACATCACAAAGAAGTATCTGAGAATGCTTCAGTTCTGTTTTTCTGTGAAGATATTCCCTCTTCAAAAGAAATCTTCAAAGAGGTCCACATATCCACGTACAGATTCTACAAAAAGAGAGTTTCAAAACTGCTCAATCAACAGGAGGATTCAACTCTGTGACTTGAATGCAATCATCACACAGAAGTTTCTGAGAACGCTTCACTTTAGTTTTTGCGTGAAAATATACGCGTTTCGAACGTAGGCCACCCAGTGGTCCAAATATCAACTTGCAGTTTCAAACCTGAACTACCAAAGGAAGCTTCAACTCTGTGAGTTGAATGCAAACATCATGAAGCAGTTTCTGAGAATGCTTCCCTTCAGGTATGGGAAGCTTATCCCGTTTCCAACGAAATCCTCAGAGAGGTCCAAATATCCACCTGCAGATTGTACCAAAAGTGTGTTTGGAAACTGCTCCATCCAAAGGAATGTTCAGCTCTGTGAGATAAACTCAATCGTCACAAAGAATTTTCTGAGAATGCTTCCGTTTGGTTTTTATGTGAAGTTATTCCCTTTACTATCGTAGGCCTCAAAGCAGTCCAAATCTCCATTTGCAGATTCTACAAAAAGAGTGTTTCCAGTCTGCTCTATCAATAGGAATGTACAACTCCGTGGGTTGAACGCAATCATCACAAAGTAGTTTCTGAGAATGCTTCTATCTAGTTTTTATGTGAAGATATTTCCTTTTCCACCACAGACCTCAAAGCCCTCCAAATGTCCACTTGCAGATTCTAGAAAAAGAGTGTTTCAAAGCTGCTCTGTCAAAGGGAAAGTTCAACTCTGTGAGGTGAACCCAAACATCAGAAAGAAGTTTCTGGGAATGCTTCTGTCTAGCTTTGATGTGAAGATTATCCCGTTTCCAACGAAATCTTCAAAGAGGTCCAAATATCCACTTGCGGATCCCACAGTTAGAGTGTTTCGAAACTGCTGCTTCAAAAGGAGTCTTCAACTCTGCGAGTTCAATGCAATCATCACAAAGAGGTTTCGGACAATGCTTCTCTCTAGGTTTTATGTGAAGATATTTCCTTTTCCACCAGAGCCCTGAAAGCGCTCCAAATGTTCACCTGCAGATTCTACGAAAAGAATGTTTCAAAACTGCTCCATGGAAAGCAATGTTAAACTCTGTGACTGGAACACAAATATCACATAGAAGTATCTGAGAATGCTTCAGTTTAGTTTTTCTGTGAAGATATTCCCGTTTCCAAAGAAATCTTCAAAGAGGTCCACATATCCACTTACAGATTCTACAAAAAGACAGTTTCAAAACTGCTCAATCATAAGGAGGGTTGAACTCTGTGACTGGAATGCAATCATCACACAGAAGTTTCTGAGAATGCTTCTCTTTAGTTTTTACGTGAAGATATACCCATTTCGAACGAAGGCCACCCAGCGGTCCAAATCTCCACTTGCAGACTCTACAAAAAGAGTGTTTCAAACCTGAGCTACCAAAGGAAGCTTCAACTCTGTGAGTTGAATGCAAACATCACGAAGCAGTTTCTGAGAAGGTTTCTGTTTAGTTATGGGGATTTTATCCCGTTTCCAACGATATCCTCAGAAAGGTCCAAATATCCACCCGCAGATTCTACCAAAAGTGTTTTCGGAAACTGCTCCATCAAAAGGAATGTTAAGCTCTGTGAGTTAAACTCAATCCTCACAAAGAATTTTCTGAGAATGCTTCCGTTTGGTTTTTATATGAAGTTATTTTCTTTACTACCGTGGGCCACAGAACAGTCCAAATCTCCATTTTCAGATTCTATAGAAAGAGTGTTTCCAGTCTGATCTATCAATAGGAATGTTCAACTCCGTGAGTTGAATGCAATCATCACAAAATAGTTTCGGAGAACGATTCCATCTAGTTTTTATGTGAAGATATTTCCTTTTCCACCACAGGCCTCAAAGCCCTCCAAATGTCCACTTGCAGATTCTAGAGAAAGAGTGTCTCATAGCTGCTCTTTCAAAAGGAAAGTTTGGAAGTTGAATACAAACATCACAACCTAGTTTATGAGAATGCTTCTGTTTAGTTTTTATGTGAAGATGATCCCGTTTCCAATGAAATCTTCAAAGAGGTCCACATATCCACTTGCAGATTCCAAAGAAAGAGAGTTTCAAAACTGCTCCATCCAAAGGATTGTTCAACTCTGTGAGTTGAATGCAGTCATCACAGAAAACTTTCTGAGAATGCTTCTGTCTAGGTTTGATGTGAAGATATACCCGTTTCGAACGAAGGCCACAAAGTGGTCCAAATATCCACTTCCAGATTCTACTAAAAGGGTGTTTCAAACCTGAACTCTCAAAGGAAGGTTCAACTCTGTGAGTTGAATGCAAACATCACAAAGAAGTTTCTGAGAATGCTTCCGTTTAGGTATGGGAAGTTTATCCCATTTCCAACGAAATCCTCAGAGAGGTCCAAATGTCCACATGCAGATTCTACAAAAAGTGTGTTTGGAAACTGCTCCCTCAAAACGAATGTTCAGCTCTCTGAGTTAAACTCAATCGTCACAAAGAATTTTCTGAGAGTGCTACTGTCTAGTTTTCATATGAGGTTATTTCCTTTACTACCATAGGCCCCCAAGTACTCCAAATCTCCACTTGCAGATTCCACAAAAACAGTGTTTCCAAACTGCTCTGTCAAAGGAAATGTTCAACTCTGTGAGTTGAATGTAATAATCACAGAGTAGTTTCTGAGAATGCTTCTATGGAGTTTTTATGAGAAGATATTTCCTTTTCCACCACAGTCCTCAAAGCCCTCCAGATTTCCAATTGCAGACGCTTGAAAAAGAGTGTTTCAAAGCTGCTCTGTGAAAGGGAAAGTTCAGCTCTGTGAGCTGAATCCAAACATCACAAAGAAGTTTCTGAGAATGCTTCTGTTCAGCTTTTATGTGAAGATTATCCCGTTTCCAACGAAATCTTCAAATTGTTCCAAATATCCACTTGCGGAACCCACAGAAAGAGTGTTTCGAAACTGCTGATTCAAAAGGAATCTTCCACTCTGTGAGTTGAATGCAATCATCACAAAGGAGTTTCTGACAATCCTTCTGTGTAGTTTTTATGTGAAGATATTTCCTTTTCCACCACAGCCCTGAAAGCGCTCCAAATGTCCACTTGCAGATTCTACGAAGAGAATGTTTCAAAACTGCTCTATGAAAAACAACGTTAAACTCTGTGACTGGAACAAAAACATCACAAAGAAGTATCTGAGAATGCTTCAGTTCTGTTTTTCTGTGAAGATATTCCCTCTTCAAAAGAAATCTTCAAAGAGGTCCACATATCCACGTACAGATTCTACAAAAAGAGAGTTTCAAAACTGCTCAATCAACAGGAGGATTCAACTCTGTGACTTGAATGCAATCATCACACAGAAGTTTCTGAGAACGCTTCACTTTAGTTTTTGCGTGAAAATATACGCGTTTCGAACGTAGGCCACCCAGTGGTCCAAATATCAACTTGCAGTTTCAAACCTGAACTACCAAAGGAAGCTTCAACTCTGTGAGTTGAATGCAAACATCATGAAGCAGTTTCTGAGAATGCTTCCCTTCAGGTATGGGAAGCTTATCCCGTTTCCAACGAAATCCTCAGAGAGGTCCAAATATCCACCTTCAGATTCTACCAAAAGTGTGTTTGGAAACTGCTCCATCCAAAGGAATGTTCAGCTCTGTGAGATAAACTCAATCGTCACAAAGAATTTTCTGAGAATGCTTCCGTTTGGTTTTTATGTGAAGTTATTCCCTTTACTATCGTAGGCCTCAAAGCAGTCCAAATCTCCATTTGCAGATTCTACAAAAAGAGTGTTTCCAGTCTGCTCTATCAATAGGAATGTACAACTCCGTGGGTTGAACGCAATCATCACAAAGTAGTTTCTGAGAATGCTTCTATCTAGTTTTTATGTGAAGATATTTCCTTTTCCACCACAGACCTCAAAGCCCTCCAAATGTCCACTTGCAGATTCTAGAAAAAGAGTGTTTCAAAGCTGCTCTGTCAAAGGGAAAGTTCAACTCTGTGAGGTGAACCCAAACATCAGAAAGAAGTTTCTGGGAATGCTTCTGTCTAGCTTTGATGTGAAGATTATCCCGTTTCCAACGAAATCTTCAAAGAGGTCCAAATATCCACTTGCGGATCCCACAGTTAGAGTGTTTCGAAACTGCTGCTTCAAAAGGAGTCTTCAACTCTGCGAGTTCAATGCAATCATCACAAAGAGGTTTCGGACAATGCTTCTCTCTAGGTTTTATGTGAAGATATTTCCTTTTCCACCAGAGCCCTGAAAGCGCTCCAAATGTTCACCTGCAGATTCTACGAAAAGAATGTTTCAAAACTGCTCCATGGAAAGCAATGTTAAACTCTGTGACTGGAACACAAATATCACATAGAAGTATCTGAGAATGCTTCAGTTTAGTTTTTCTGTGAAGATATTCCCGTTTCCAAAGAAATCTTCAAAGAGGTCCACATATCCACTTACAGATTCTACAAAAAGACAGTTTCAAAACTGCTCAATCATAAGGAGGGTTGAACTCTGTGACTGGAATGCAATCATCACACAGAAGTTTCTGAGAATGCTTCTCTTTAGTTTTTACGTGAAGATATACCCATTTCGAACGAAGGCCACCCAGCGGTCCAAATCTCCACTTGCAGACTCTACAAAAAGAGTGTTTCAAACCTGAGCTACCAAAGGAAGCTTCAACTCTGTGAGTTGAATGCAAACATCACGAAGCAGTTTCTGAGAAGGTTTCTGTTTAGTTATGGGGATTTTATCCCGTTTCCAACGATATCCTCAGAAAGGTCCAAATATCCACCCGCAGATTCTACCAAAAGTGTTTTCGGAAACTGCTCCATCAAAAGGAATGTTAAGCTCTGTGAGTTAAACTCAATCCTCACAAAGAATTTTCTGAGAATGCTTCCGTTTGGTTTTTATATGAAGTTATTTTCTTTACTACCGTGGGCCACAGAACAGTCCAAATCTCCATTTTCAGATTCTATAGAAAGAGTGTTTCCAGTCTGATCTATCAATAGGAATGTTCAACTCCGTGAGTTGAATGCAATCATCACAAAATAGTTTCGGAGAACGATTCCATCTAGTTTTTATGTGAAGATATTTCCTTTTCCACCACAGGCCTCAAAGCCCTCCAAATGTCCACTTGCAGATTCTAGAGAAAGAGTGTCTCATAGCTGCTCTTTCAAAAGGAAAGTTTGGAAGTTGAATACAAACATCACAACCTAGTTTATGAGAATGCTTCTGTTTAGTTTTTATGTGAAGATGATCCCGTTTCCAATGAAATCTTCAAAGAGGTCCACATATCCACTTGCAGATTCCAAAGAAAGAGAGTTTCAAAACTGCTCCATCCAAAGGATTGTTCAACTCTGTGAGTTGAATGCAGTCATCACAGAAAACTTTCTGAGAATGCTTCTGTCTAGGTTTGATGTGAAGATATACCCGTTTCGAACGAAGGCCACAAAGTGGTCCAAATATCCACTTCCAGATTCTACTAAAAGGGTGTTTCAAACCTGAACTCTCAAAGGAAGGTTCAACTCTGTGAGTTGAATGCAAACATCACAAAGAAGTTTCTGAGAATGCTTCCGTTTAGGTATGGGAAGTTTATCCCATTTCCAACGAAATCCTCAGAGAGGTCCAAATGTCCACATGCAGATTCTACAAAAAGTGTGTTTGGAAACTGCTCCCTCAAAACGAATGTTCAGCTCTCTGAGTTAAACTCAATCGTCACAAAGAATTTTCTGAGAGTGCTACTGTCTAGTTTTCATATGAGGTTATTTCCTTTACTACCATAGGCCCCCAAGTACTCCAAATCTCCACTTGCAGATTCCACAAAAACAGTGTTTCCAAACTGCTCTGTCAAAGGAAATGTTCAACTCTGTGAGTTGAATGTAATAATCACAGAGTAGTTTCTGAGAATGCTTCTATGGAGTTTTTATGAGAAGATATTTCCTTTTCCACCACAGTCCTCAAAGCCCTCCAGATTTCCAATTGCAGACGCTTGAAAAAGAGTGTTTCAAAGCTGCTCTGTGAAAGGGAAAGTTCAGCTCTGTGAGCTGAATCCAAACATCACAAAGAAGTTTCTGAGAATGCTTCTGTTCAGCTTTTATGTGAAGATTATCCCGTTTCCAACGAAATCTTCAAATTGTTCCAAATATCCACTTGCGGAACCCACAGAAAGAGTGTTTCGAAACTGCTGATTCAAAAGGAATCTTCCACTCTGTGAGTTGAATGCAATCATCACAAAGGAGTTTCTGACAATCCTTCTGTGTAGTTTTTATGTGAAGATATTTCCTTTTCCACCACAGCCCTGAAAGAGCTCCAAATGTCCACTTGCAGATTCTACGAAGAGAATGTTTCAAAACTGCTCTATGAAAAACAACGTTAAACTCTGTGACTGGAACAAAAACATCACAAAGAAGTATCTGAGAATGCTTCAGTTCTGTTTTTCTGTGAAGATATTCCCTCTTCAAAAGAAATCTTCAAAGAGGTCCACATATCCACGTACAGATTCTACAAAAAGAGAGTTTCAAAACTGCTCAATCAACAGGAGGATTCAACTCTGTGACTTGAATGCAATCATCACACAGAAGTTTCTGAGAACGCTTCACTTTAGTTTTTGCGTGAAAATATACGCGTTTCGAACGTAGGCCACCCAGTGGTCCAAATATCAACTTGCAGTTTCAAACCTGAACTACCAAAGGAAGCTTCAACTCTGTGAGTTGAATGCAAACATCATGAAGCAGTTTCTGAGAATGCTTCCCTTCAGGTATGGGAAGCTTATCCCGTTTCCAACGAAATCCTCAGAGAGGTCCAAATATCCACCTGCAGATTCTACCAAAAGTGTGTTTGGAAACTGCTCCATCCAAAGGAATGTTCAGCTCTGTGAGATAAACTCAATCGTCACAAAGAATTTTCTGAGAATGCTTCCGTTTGGTTTTTATGTGAAGTTATTCCCTTTACTATCGTAGGCCTCAAAGCAGTCCAAATCTCCATTTGCAGATTCTACAAAAAGAGTGTTTCCAGTCTGCTCTATCAATAGGAATGTACAACTCCGTGGGTTGAACGCAATCATCACAAAGTAGTTTCTGAGAATGCTTCTATCTAGTTTTTATGTGAAGATATTTCCTTTTCCACCACAGACCTCAAAGCCCTCCAAATGTCCACTTGCAGATTCTAGAAAAAGAGTGTTTCAAAGCTGCTCTGTCAAAGGGAAAGTTCAACTCTGTGAGGTGAACCCAAACATCAGAAAGAAGTTTCTGGGAATGCTTCTGTCTAGCTTTGATGTGAAGATTATCCCGTTTCCAACGAAATCTTCAAAGAGGTCCAAATATCCACTTGCGGATCCCACAGTTAGAGTGTTTCGAAACTGCTGCTTCAAAAGGAGTCTTCAACTCTGCGAGTTCAATGCAATCATCACAAAGAGGTTTCGGACAACGCTTCTCTCTAGGTTTTATGTGAAGATATTTCCTTTTCCACCAGAGCCCTGAAAGCGCTCCAAATGTTCACCTGCAGATTCTACGAAAAGAATGTTTCAAAACTGCTCCATGGAAAGCAATGTTAAACTCTGTGACTGGAACACAAATATCACATAGAAGTATCTGAGAATGCTTCAGTTTAGTTTTTCTGTGAAGATATTCCCGTTTCCAAAGAAATCTTCAAAGAGGTCCACATATCCACTTACAGATTCTACAAAAAGACAGTTTCAAAACTGCTCAATCATAAGGAGGGTTGAACTCTGTGACTGGAATGCAATCATCACACAGAAGTTTCTGAGAATGCTTCTCTTTAGTTTTTACGTGAAGATATACCCATTTCGAACGAAGGCCACCCAGCGGTCCAAATCTCCACTTGCAGATTCTACAAAAAGAGTGTTTCAAACCTGAGCTACCAAAGGAAGCTTCAACTCTGTGAGTTGAATGCAAACATCACGAAGCAGTTTCTGAGAAGGTTTCTGTTTAGTTATGGGGATTTTATCCCGTTTCCAACGATATCCTCAGAAAGGTCCAAATATCCACCCGCAGATTCTACCAAAAGTGTTTTCGGAAACTGCTCCATCAAAAGGAATGTTAAGCTCTGTGAGTTAAACTCAATCCTCACAAAGAATTTTCTGAGAATGCTTCCGTTTGGTTTTTATATGAAGTTATTTTCTTTACTACCGTGGGCCACAGAACAGTCCAAATCTCCATTTTCAGATTCTATAGAAAGAGTGTTTCCAGTCTGATCTATCAATAGGAATGTTCAACTCCGTGAGTTGAATGCAATCATCACAAAATAGTTTCGGAGAACGATTCCATCTAGTTTTTATGTGAAGATATTTCCTTTTCCACCACAGGCCTCAAAGCCCTCCAAATGTCCACTTGCAGATTCTAGAAAAAGAGTGTCTCATAGCTGCTCTTTCAAAAGGAAAGTTTGGAAGTTGAATACAAACATCACAACCTAGTTTATGAGAATGCTTCTGTTTAGTTTTTATGTGAAGATGATCCCGTTTCCAATGAAATCTTCAAAGAGGTCCACATATCCACTTGCAGATTCCAAAGAAAGAGAGTTTCAAAACTGCTCCATCCAAAGGATTGTTCAACTCTGTGAGTTGAATGCAGTCATCACAGAAAACTTTCTGAGAATGCTTCTGTCTAGGTTTGATGTGAAGATATACCCGTTTCGAACGAAGGCCACAAAGTGGTCCAAATATCCACTTCCAGATTCTACTAAAAGGGTGTTTCAAACCTGAACTCTCAAAGGAAGGTTCAACTCTGTGAGTTGAATGCAAACATCACAAAGAAGTTTCTGAGAATGCTTCCGTTTAGGTATGGGAAGTTTATCCCATTTCCAACGAAATCCTCAGAGAGGTCCAAATGTCCACATGCAGATTCTACAAAAAGTGTGTTTGGAAACTGCTCCCTCAAAACGAATGTTCAGCTCTCTGAGTTAAACTCAATCGTCACAAAGAATTTTCTGAGAGTGCTACTGTCTAGTTTTCATATGAGGTTATTTCCTTTACTACCATAGGCCCCCAAGTACTCCAAATCTCCACTTGCAGATTCCACAAAAACAGTGTTTCCAAACTGCTCTGTCAAAGGAAATGTTCAACTCTGTGAGTTGAATGTAATAATCACAGAGTAGTTTCTGAGAATGCTTCTATGGAGTTTTTATGAGAAGATATTTCCTTTTCCACCACAGTCCTCAAAGCCCTCCAGATTTCCAATTGCAGACGCTTGAAAAAGAGTGTTTCAAAGCTGCTCTGTGAAAGGGAAAGTTCAGCTCTGTGAGCTGAATCCAAACATCACAAAGAAGTTTCTGAGAATGCTTCTGTTCAGCTTTTATGTGAAGATTATCCCGTTTCCAACGAAATCTTCAAATTGTTCCCAATATCCACTTGCGGAACCCACAGAAAGAGTGTTTCGAAACTGCTGATTCAAAAGGAATCTTCCACTCTGTGAGTTGAATGCAATCATCACAAAGGAGTTTCTGACAATCCTTCTGTGTAGTTTTTATGTGAAGATATTTCCTTTTCCACCACAGCCCTGAAAGCGCTCCAAATGTCCACTTGCAGATTCTACGAAGAGAATGTTTCAAAACTGCTCTATGAAAAACAACGTTAAACTCTGTGACTGGAACAAAAACATCACAAAGAAGTATCTGAGAATGCTTCAGTTCTGTTTTTCTGTGAAGATATTCCCTCTTCAAAAGAAATCTTCAAAGAGGTCCACATATCCACGTACAGATTCTACAAAAAGAGAGTTTCAAAACTGCTCAATCAACAGGAGGATTCAACTCTGTGACTTGAATGCAATCATCACACAGAAGTTTCTGAGAACGCTTCACTTTAGTTTTTGCGTGAAAATATACGCGTTTCGAACGTAGGCCACCCAGTGGTCCAAATATCAACTTGCAGTTTCAAACCTGAACTACCAAAGGAAGCTTCAACTCTGTGAGTTGAATGCAAACATCATGAAGCAGTTTCTGAGAATGCTTCCCTTCAGGTATGGGAAGCTTATCCCGTTTCCAACGAAATCCTCAGAGAGGTCCAAATATCCACCTGCAGATTCTACCAAAAGTGTGTTTGGAAACTGCTCCATCCAAAGGAATGTTCAGCTCTGTGAGATAAACTCAATCGTCACAAAGAATTTTCTGAGAATGCTTCCGTTTGGTTTTTATGTGAAGTTATTCCCTTTACTATCGTAGGCCTCAAAGCAGTCCAAATCTCCATTTGCAGATTCTACAAAAAGAGTGTTTCCAGTCTGCTCTATCAATAGGAATGTACAACTCCGTGGGTTGAACGCAATCATCACAAAGTAGTTTCTGAGAATGCTTCTATCTAGTTTTTATGTGAAGATATTTCCTTTTCCACCACAGACCTCAAAGCCCTCCAAATGTCCACTTGCAGATTCTAGAAAAAGAGTGTTTCAAAGCTGCTCTGTCAAAGGGAAAGTTCAACTCTGTGAGGTGAACCCAAACATCAGAAAGAAGTTTCTGGGAATGCTTCTGTCTAGCTTTGATGTGAAGATTATCCCGTTTCCAACGAAATCTTCAAAGAGGTCCAAATATCCACTTGCGGATCCCACAGTTAGAGTGTTTCGAAACTGCTGCTTCAAAAGGAGTCTTCAACTCTGCGAGTTCAATGCAATCATCACAAAGAGGTTTCGGACAACGCTTCTCTCTAGGTTTTATGTGAAGATATTTCCTTTTCCACCAGAGCCCTGAAAGCGCTCCAAATGTTCACCTGCAGATTCTACGAAAAGAATGTTTCAAAACTGCTCCATGGAAAGCAATGTTAAACTCTGTGACTGGAACACAAATATCACATAGAAGTATCTGAGAATGCTTCAGTTTAGTTTTTCTGTGAAGATATTCCCGTTTCCAAAGAAATCTTCAAAGAGGTCCACATATCCACTTACAGATTCTACAAAAAGACAGTTTCAAAACTGCTCAATCATAAGGAGGGTTGAACTCTGTGACTGGAATGCAATCATCACACAGAAGTTTCTGAGAATGCTTCTCTTTAGTTTTTACGTGAAGATATACCCATTTCGAACGAAGGCCACCCAGCGGTCCAAATCTCCACTTGCAGATTCTACAAAAAGAGTGTTTCAAACCTGAGCTACCAAAGGAAGCTTCAACTCTGTGAGTTGAATGCAAACATCACGAAGCAGTTTCTGAGAAGGTTTCTGTTTAGTTATGGGGATTTTATCCCGTTTCCAACGATATCCTCAGAAAGGTCCAAATATCCACCCGCAGATTCTACCAAAAGTGTTTTCGGAAACTGCTCCATCAAAAGGAATGTTAAGCTCTGTGAGTTAAACTCAATCCTCACAAAGAATTTTCTGAGAATGCTTCCGTTTGGTTTTTATATGAAGTTATTTTCTTTACTACCGTGGGCCACAGAACAGTCCAAATCTCCATTTTCAGATTCTATAGAAAGAGTGTTTCCAGTCTGATCTATCAATAGGAATGTTCAACTCCGTGAGTTGAATGCAATCATCACAAAATAGTTTCGGAGAACGATTCCATCTAGTTTTTATGTGAAGATATTTCCTTTTCCACCACAGGCCTCAAAGCCCTCCAAATGTCCACTTGCAGATTCTAGAAAAAGAGTGTCTCATAGCTGCTCTTTCAAAAGGAAAGTTTGGAAGTTGAATACAAACATCACAACCTAGTTTATGAGAATGCTTCTGTTTAGTTTTTATGTGAAGATGATCCCGTTTCCAATGAAATCTTCAAAGAGGTCCACATATCCACTTGCAGATTCCAAAGAAAGAGAGTTTCAAAACTGCTCCATCCAAAGGATTGTTCAACTCTGTGAGTTGAATGCAGTCATCACAGAAAACTTTCTGAGAATGCTTCTGTCTAGGTTTGATGTGAAGATATACCCGTTTCGAACGAAGGCCACAAAGTGGTCCAAATATCCACTTCCAGATTCTACTAAAAGGGTGTTTCAAACCTGAACTCTCAAAGGAAGGTTCAACTCTGTGAGTTGAATGCAAACATCACAAAGAAGTTTCTGAGAATGCTTCCGTTTAGGTATGGGAAGTTTATCCCATTTCCAACGAAATCCTCAGAGAGGTCCAAATGTCCACATGCAGATTCTACAAAAAGTGTGTTTGGAAACTGCTCCCTCAAAACGAATGTTCAGCTCTCTGAGTTAAACTCAATCGTCACAAAGAATTTTCTGAGAGTGCTACTGTCTAGTTTTCATATGAGGTTATTTCCTTTACTACCATAGGCCCCCAAGTACTCCAAATCTCCACTTGCAGATTCCACAAAAACAGTGTTTCCAAACTGCTCTGTCAAAGGAAATGTTCAACTCTGTGAGTTGAATGTAATAATCACAGAGTAGTTTCTGAGAATGCTTCTATGGAGTTTTTATGAGAAGATATTTCCTTTTCCACCACAGTCCTCAAAGCCCTCCAGATTTCCAATTGCAGACGCTTGAAAAAGAGTGTTTCAAAGCTGCTCTGTGAAAGGGAAAGTTCAGCTCTGTGAGCTGAATCCAAACATCACAAAGAAGTTTCTGAGAATGCTTCTGTTCAGCTTTTATGTGAAGATTATCCCGTTTCCAACGAAATCTTCAAATTGTTCCAAATATCCACTTGCGGAACCCACAGAAAGAGTGTTTCGAAACTGCTGATTCAAAAGGAATCTTCCACTCTGTGAGTTGAATGCAATCATCACAAAGGAGTTTCTGACAATCCTTCTGTGTAGTTTTTATGTGAAGATATTTCCTTTTCCACCACAGCCCTGAAAGCGCTCCAAATGTCCACTTGCAGATTCTACGAAGAGAATGTTTCAAAACTGCTCTATGAAAAACAACGTTAAACTCTGTGACTGGAACAAAAACATCACAAAGAAGTATCTGAGAATGCTTCAGTTCTGTTTTTCTGTGAAGATATTCCCTCTTCAAAAGAAATCTTCAAAGAGGTCCACATATCCACGTACAGATTCTACAAAAAGAGAGTTTCAAAACTGCTCAATCAACAGGAGGATTCAACTCTGTGACTTGAATGCAATCATCACACAGAAGTTTCTGAGAACGCTTCACTTTAGTTTTTGCGTGAAAATATACGCGTTTCGAACGTAGGCCACCCAGTGGTCCAAATATCAACTTGCAGTTTCAAACCTGAACTACCAAAGGAAGCTTCAACTCTGTGAGTTGAATGCAAACATCATGAAGCAGTTTCTGAGAATGCTTCCTTTCAGGTATGGGAAGCTTATCCCGTTTCCAACGAAATCCTCAGAGAGGTCCAAATATCCACCTGCAGATTCTACCAAAAGTGTGTTTGGAAACTGCTCCATCCAAAGGAATGTTCAGCTCTGTGAGATAAACTCAATCGTCACAAAGAATTTTCTGAGAATGCTTCTGTTTGGTTTTTATATGAAGTTATTCCCTTTACTATCGTAGGCCTCAAAGCAGTCCAAATCTCCATTTGCAGATTCTACAAAAAGAGTGTTTCCAGTCTGCTCTATCAATAGGAATGCACAACTCCGTGGGTTGAGCGCAATCATCACAAAGTAGTTTCTGAGAATGCTTCTATCTAGTTTTTATGTGAAGATATTTCCTTTTCCACCACAGACCTCAAAGCCCTCCAAATGTCCCCTTGCAGATTCTAGAAAAAGAGTGTTTCAAAGCTGCTCTGTCAAAGGGAAAGTTCAACTCTGTGAGGTGAACCCAAACATCAGAAAGAAGTTTCTGGGAATGCTTCTGTCTAGCTTTGATGTGAAGATTATCCCGTTTCCAACGAAATCTTCAAAGAGGTCCAAATATCCACTTGCGGATCCCACAGTTAGAGTGTTTCGAAACTGCTGCTTCAAAAGGAGTCTTCAACTCTGCGAGTTCAATGCAATCATCACAAAGAGGTTTCGGACAACGCTTCTCTCTAGGTTTTATGTGAAGATATTTCCTTTTCCACCAGAGCCCTGAAAGCGCTCCAAATGTTCACCTGCAGATTCTACGAAAAGAATGTTTCAAAACTGCTCCATGGAAAGCAATGTTAAACTCTGTGACTGGAACACAAATATCACATAGAAGTATCTGAGAATGCTTCAGTTTAGTTTTTCTGTGAAGATATTCCCGTTTCCAAAGAAATCTTCAAAGAGGTCCACATATCCACTTACAGATTCTACAAAAAGACAGTTTCAAAACTGCTCAATCATAAGGAGGGTTGAACTCTGTGACTGGAATGCAATCATCACACAGAAGTTTCTGAGAATGCTTCTCTTTAGTTTTTACGTGAAGATATACCCATTTCGAACGAAGGCCACCCAGCGGTCCAAATCTCCACTTGCAGATTCTACAAAAAGAGTGTTTCAAACCTGAGCTACCAAAGGAAGCTTCAACTCTGTGAGTTGAATGCAAACATCACGAAGCAGTTTCTGAGAAGGTTTCTGTTTAGTTATGGGGATTTTATCCCGTTTCCAACGATATCCTCAGAAAGGTCCAAATATCCACCCGCAGATTCTACCAAAAGTGTTTTCGGAAACTGCTCCATCAAAAGGAATGTTAAGCTCTGTGAGTTAAACTCAATCCTCACAAAGAATTTTCTGAGAATGCTTCCGTTTGGTTTTTATATGAAGTTATTTTCTTTACTACCGTGGGCCACAGAACAGTCCAAATCTCCATTTTCAGATTCTATAGAAAGAGTGTTTCCAGTCTGATCTATCAATAGGAATGTTCAACTCCGTGAGTTGAATGCAATCATCACAAAATAGTTTCGGAGAACGATTCCATCTAGTTTTTATGTGAAGATATTTCCTTTTCCACCACAGGCCTCAAAGCCCTCCAAATGTCCACTTGCAGATTCTAGAAAAAGAGTGTCTCATAGCTGCTCTTTCAAAAGGAAAGTTTGGAAGTTGAATACAAACATCACAACCTAGTTTATGAGAATGCTTCTGTTTAGTTTTTATGTGAAGATGATCCCGTTTCCAATGAAATCTTCAAAGAGGTCCACATATCCACTTGCAGATTCCAAAGAAAGAGAGTTTCAAAACTGCTCCATCCAAAGGATTGTTCAACTCTGTGAGTTGAATGCAGTCATCACAGAAAACTTTCTGAGAATGCTTCTGTCTAGGTTTGATGTGAAGATATACCCGTTTCGAACGAAGGCCACAAAGTGGTCCAAATATCCACTTCCAGATTCTACTAAAAGGGTGTTTCAAACCTGAACTCTCAAAGGAAGGTTCAACTCTGTGAGTTGAATGCAAACATCACAAAGAAGTTTCTGAGAATGCTTCCGTTTAGGTATGGGAAGTTTATCCCATTTCCAACGAAATCCTCAGAGAGGTCCAAATGTCCACATGCAGATTCTACAAAAAGTGTGTTTGGAAACTGCTCCCTCAAAACGAATGTTCAGCTCTCTGAGTTAAACTCAATCGTCACAAAGAATTTTCTGAGAGTGCTACTGTCTAGTTTTTATATGAGGTTATTTCCTTTACTACCATAGGCCCCCAAGTACTCCAAATCTCCACTTGCAGATTCCACAAAAACAGTGTTTCCAAACTGCTCTGTCAAAGGAAATGTTCAACTCTGTGAGTTGAATGTAATAATCACAGAGTGGTTTCTGAGAATGCTTCTATGGAGTTTTTATGAGAAGATATTTCCTTTTCCACCACAGTCCTCAAAGCCCTCCAGATTTCCAATTGCAGACGCTTGAAAAAGAGTGTTTCAAAGCTGCTCTGTGAAAGGGAAAGTTCAGCTCTGTGAGCTGAATCCAAACATCACAAAGAAGTTTCTGAGAATGCTTCTGTTCAGCTTTTATGTGAAGATTATCCCGTTTCCAACGAAATCCTCAAATTGTTCCAAATATCCACTTGCGGAACCCACAGAAAGAGTGTTTCGAAACTGCTGATTCAAAAGGAATCTTCCACTCTGTGAGTTGAAGGCAATCATCACAAAGGAGTTTCTGACAATCCTTCTGTGTAGTTTTTATGTGAAGATATTTCCTTTTGCACCACAGCCCTGAAAGCGCTCCTAATGTCCACTTGCAGATTCTACGAAGAGAATGTTTCAAAACTGCTCTATGAAAAACAACGTTAAACTCTGTGACTGGAACAAAAACATCACAAAGAAGTATCTGAGAATGCTTCAGTTCTGTTTTTCTGTGAAGATATTCCCTCTTCAAAAGAAATCTTCAAAGAGGTCCACATATCCACGTACAGATTCTACAAAAAGAGAGTTTCAAAACTGCTCAATCAACAGGAGGATTCAACTCTGTGACTTGAATGCAATCATCACACAGAAGTTTCTGAGAATGCTTCACTTTAGTTTTTGCGTGAAAATATACGCGTTTCGAACGTAGGCCACCCAGTGGTCCAAATATCAACTTGCAGTTTCAAACCTGAACTACCAAAGGAAGCTTCAACTCTGTGAGTTGAATGCAAACATCATGAAGCAGTTTCTGAGAATGCTTCCTTTCAGGTATGGGAAGCTTATCCCGTTTCCAACGAAATCCTCAGAGAGGTCCAAATATCCACCTGCAGATTCTACCAAAAGTGTGTTTGGAAACTGCTCCATCCAAAGGAATGTTCAGCTCTGTGAGATAAACTCAATCGTCACAAAGAATTTTCTGAGAATGCTTCTGTTTGGTTTTTATATGAAGTTATTCCCTTTACTATCGTAGGCCTCAAAGCAGTCCAAATCTCCATTTGCAGATTCTACAAAAAGAGTGTTTCCAGTCTGCTCTATCAATAGGAATGCACAACTCCGTGGGTTGAGCGCAATCATCACAAAGTAGTTTCTGAGAATGCTTCTATCTAGTTTTTATGTGAAGATATTTCCTTTTCCACCACAGACCTCAAAGCCCTCCAAATGTCCCCTTGCAGATTCTAGAAAAAGAGTGTTTCAAAGCTGCTCTGTCAAAGGGAAAGTTCAACTCTGTGAGGTGAACCCAAACATCAGAAAGAAGTTTCTGGGAATGCTTCTGTCTAGCTTTGATGTGAAGATTATCCCGTTTCCAACGAAATCTTCAAAGAGGTCCAAATATCCACTTGCGGATCCCACAGTTAGAGTGTTTCGAAACTGCTGCTTCAAAAGGAGTCTTCAACTCTGCGAGTTCAATGCAATCATCACAAAGAGGTTTCGGACAACGCTTCTCTCTAGGTTTTATGTGAAGATATTTCCTTTTCCACCAGAGCCCTGAAAGCGCTCCAAATGTTCACCTGCAGATTCTACGAAAAGAATGTTTCAAAACTGCTCCATGGAAAGCAATGTTAAACTCTGTGACTGGAACACAAATATCACATAGAAGTATCTGAGAATGCTTCAGTTTAGTTTTTCTGTGAAGATATTCCCGTTTCCAAAGAAATCTTCAAAGAGGTCCACATATCCACTTACAGATTCTACAAAAAGACAGTTTCAAAACTGCTCAATCATAAGGAGGGTTGAACTCTGTGACTGGAATGCAATCATCACACAGAAGTTTCTGAGAATGCTTCTCTTTAGTTTTTACGTGAAGATATACCCATTTCGAACGAAGGCCACCCAGCGGTCCAAATCTCCACTTGCAGATTCTACAAAAAGAGTGTTTCAAACCTGAGCTACCAAAGGAAGCTTCAACTCTGTGAGTTGAATGCAAACATCACGAAGCAGTTTCTGAGAAGGTTTCTGTTTAGTTATGGGGATTTTATCCCGTTTCCAACGATATCCTCAGAAAGGTCCAAATATCCACCCGCAGATTCTACCAAAAGTGTTTTCGGAAACTGCTCCATCAAAAGGAATGTTAAGCTCTGTGAGTTAAACTCAATCCTCACAAAGAATTTTCTGAGAATGCTTCCGTTTGGTTTTTATATGAAGTTATTTTCTTTACTACCGTGGGCCACAGAACAGTCCAAATCTCCATTTTCAGATTCTATAGAAAGAGTGTTTCCAGTCTGATCTATCAATAGGAATGTTCAACTCCGTGAGTTGAATGCAATCATCACAAAATAGTTTCGGAGAACGATTCCATCTAGTTTTTATGTGAAGATATTTCCTTTTCCAACACAGGCCTCAAAGCCCTCCAAATGTCCACTTGCAGATTCTAGAAAAAGAGTGTCTCATAGCTGCTCTTTCAAAAGGAAAGTTTGGAAGTTGAATACAAACATCACAACCTAGTTTATGAGAATGCTTCTGTTTAGTTTTTATGTGAAGATGATCCCGTTTCCAATGAAATCTTCAAAGAGGTCCACATATCCACTTGCAGATTCCAAAGAAAGAGAGTTTCAAAACTGCTCCATCCAAAGGATTGTTCAACTCTGTGAGTTGAATGCAGTCATCACAGAAAACTTTCTGAGAATGCTTCTGTCTAGGTTTGATGTGAAGATATACCCGTTTCGAACGAAGGCCACAAAGTGGTCCAAATATCCACTTCCAGATTCTACTAAAAGGGTGTTTCAAACCTGAACTCTCAAAGGAAGGTTCAACTCTGTGAGTTGAATGCAAACATCACAAAGAAGTTTCTGAGAATGCTTCCGTTTAGGTATGGGAAGTTTATCCCATTTCCAACGAAATCCTCAGAGAGGTCCAAATGTCCACATGCAGATTCTACAAAAAGTGTGTTTGGAAACTGCTCCCTCAAAACGAATGTTCAGCTCTCTGAGTTAAACTCAATCGTCACAAAGAATTTTCTGAGAGTGCTACTGTCTAGTTTTTATATGAGGTTATTTCCTTTACTACCATAGGCCCCCAAGTACTCCAAATCTCCACTTGCAGATTCCACAAAAACAGTGTTTCCAAACTGCTCTGTCAAAGGAAATGTTCAACTCTGTGAGTTGAATGTAATAATCACAGAGTGGTTTCTGAGAATGCTTCTATGGAGTTTTTATGAGAAGATATTTCCTTTTCCACCACAGTCCTCAAAGCCCTCCAGATTTCCAATTGCAGACGCTTGAAAAAGAGTGTTTCAAAGCTGCTCTGTGAAAGGGAAAGTTCAGCTCTGTGAGCTGAATCCAAACATCACAAAGAAGTTTCTGAGAATGCTTCTGTTCAGCTTTTATGTGAAGATTATCCCGTTTCCAACGAAATCCTCAAATTGTTCCAAATATCCACTTGCGGAACCCACAGAAAGAGTGTTTCGAAACTGCTGATTCAAAAGGAATCTTCCACTCTGTGAGTTGAAGGCAATCATCACAAAGGAGTTTCTGACAATCCTTCTGTGTAGTTTTTATGTGAAGATATTTCCTTTTGCACCACAGCCCTGAAAGCGCTCCTAATGTCCACTTGCAGATTCTACGAAGAGAATGTTTCAAAACTGCTCTATGAAAAACAACGTTAAACTCTGTGACTGGAACAAAAACATCACAAAGAAGTATCTGAGAATGCTTCAGTTCTGTTTTTCTGTGAAGATATTCCCTCTTCAAAAGAAATCTTCAAAGAGGTCCACATATCCACGTACAGATTCTACAAAAAGAGAGTTTCAAAACTGCTCAATCAACAGGAGGATTCAACTCTGTGACTTGAATGCAATCATCACACAGAAGTTTCTGAGAATGCTTCACTTTAGTTTTTGCGTGAAAATATACGCGTTTCGAACGTAGGCCACCCAGTGGTCCAAATATCAACTTGCAGTTTCAAACCTGAACTACCAAAGGAAGCTTCAACTCTGTGAGTTGAATGCAAACATCATGAAGCAGTTTCTGAGAATGCTTCCTTTCAGGTATGGGAAGCTTATCCCGTTTCCAACGAAATCCTCAGAGAGGTCCAAATATCCACCTGCAGATTCTACCAAAAGTGTGTTTGGAAACTGCTCCATCCAAAGGAATGTTCAGCTCTGTGAGATAAACTCAATCGTCACAAAGAATTTTCTGAGAATGCTTCTGTTTGGTTTTTATATGAAGTTATTCCCTTTACTATCGTAGGCCTCAAAGCAGTCCAAATCTCCATTTGCAGATTCTACAAAAAGAGTGTTTCCAGTCTGCTCTATCAATAGGAATGCACAACTCCGTGGGTTGAGCGCAATCATCACAAAGTAGTTTCTGAGAATGCTTCTATCTAGTTTTTATGTGAAGATATTTCCTTTTCCACCACAGACCTCAAAGCCCTCCAAATGTCCCCTTGCAGATTCTAGAAAAAGAGTGTTTCAAAGCTGCTCTGTCAAAGGGAAAGTTCAACTCTGTGAGGTGAACCCAAACATCAGAAAGAAGTTTCTGGGAATGCTTCTGTCTAGCTTTGATGTGAAGATTATCCCGTTTCCAACGAAATCTTCAAAGAGGTCCAAATATCCACTTGCGGATCCCACAGTTAGAGTGTTTCGAAACTGCTGCTTCAAAAGGAGTCTTCAACTCTGCGAGTTCAATGCAATCATCACAAAGAGGTTTCGGACAACGCTTCTCTCTAGGTTTTATGTGAAGATATTTCCTTTTCCACCAGAGCCCTGAAAGCGCTCCAAATGTTCACCTGCAGATTCTACGAAAAGAATGTTTCAAAACTGCTCCATGGAAAGCAATGTTAAACTCTGTGACTGGAACACAAATATCACATAGAAGTATCTGAGAATGCTTCAGTTTAGTTTTTCTGTGAAGATATTCCCGTTTCCAAAGAAATCTTCAAAGAGGTCCACATATCCACTTACAGATTCTACAAAAAGACAGTTTCAAAACTGCTCAATCATAAGGAGGGTTGAACTCTGTGACTGGAATGCAATCATCACACAGAAGTTTCTGAGAATGCTTCTCTTTAGTTTTTACGTGAAGATATACCCATTTCGAACGAAGGCCACCCAGCGGTCCAAATCTCCACTTGCAGATTCTACAAAAAGAGTGTTTCAAACCTGAGCTACCAAAGGAAGCTTCAACTCTGTGAGTTGAATGCAAACATCACGAAGCAGTTTCTGAGAAGGTTTCTGTTTAGTTATGGGGATTTTATCCCGTTTCCAACGATATCCTCAGAAAGGTCCAAATATCCACCCGCAGATTCTACCAAAAGTGTTTTCGGAAACTGCTCCATCAAAAGGAATGTTAAGCTCTGTGAGTTAAACTCAATCCTCACAAAGAATTTTCTGAGAATGCTTCCGTTTGGTTTTTATATGAAGTTATTTTCTTTACTACCGTGGGCCACAGAACAGTCCAAATCTCCATTTTCAGATTCTATAGAAAGAGTGTTTCCAGTCTGATCTATCAATAGGAATGTTCAACTCCGTGAGTTGAATGCAATCATCACAAAATAGTTTCGGAGAACGATTCCATCTAGTTTTTATGTGAAGATATTTCCTTTTCCACCACAGGCCTCAAAGCCCTCCAAATGTCCACTTGCAGATTCTAGAAAAAGAGTGTCTCATAGCTGCTCTTTCAAAAGGAAAGTTTGGAAGTTGAATACAAACATCACAACCTAGTTTATGAGAATGCTTCTGTTTAGTTTTTATGTGAAGATGATCCCGTTTCCAATGAAATCTTCAAAGAGGTCCACATATCCACTTGCAGATTCCAAAGAAAGAGAGTTTCAAAACTGCTCCATCCAAAGGATTGTTCAACTCTGTGAGTTGAATGCAGTCATCACAGAAAACTTTCTGAGAATGCTTCTGTCTAGGTTTGATGTGAAGATATACCCGTTTCGAACGAAGGCCACAAAGTGGTCCAAATATCCACTTCCAGATTCTACTAAAAGGGTGTTTCAAACCTGAACTCTCAAAGGAAGGTTCAACTCTGTGAGTTGAATGCAAACATCACAAAGAAGTTTCTGAGAATGCTTCCGTTTAGGTATGGGAAGTTTATCCCATTTCCAACGAAATCCTCAGAGAGGTCCAAATGTCCACATGCAGATTCTACAAAAAGTGTGTTTGGAAACTGCTCCCTCAAAACGAATGTTCAGCTCTCTGAGTTAAACTCAATCGTCACAAAGAATTTTCTGAGAGTGCTACTGTCTAGTTTTTATATGAGGTTATTTCCTTTACTACCATAGGCCCCCAAGTACTCCAAATCTCCACTTGCAGATTCCACAAAAACAGTGTTTCCAAACTGCTCTGTCAAAGGAAATGTTCAACTCTGTGAGTTGAATGTAATAATCACAGAGTGGTTTCTGAGAATGCTTCTATGGAGTTTTTATGAGAAGATATTTCCTTTTCCACCACAGTCCTCAAAGCCCTCCAGATTTCCAATTGCAGACGCTTGAAAAAGAGTGTTTCAAAGCTGCTCTGTGAAAGGGAAAGTTCAGCTCTGTGAGCTGAATCCAAACATCACAAAGAAGTTTCTGAGAATGCTTCTGTTCAGCTTTTATGTGAAGATTATCCCGTTTCCAACGAAATCCTCAAATTGTTCCAAATATCCACTTGCGGAACCCACAGAAAGAGTGTTTCGAAACTGCTGATTCAAAAGGAATCTTCCACTCTGTGAGTTGAATGCAATCATCACAAAGGAGTTTCTGACGATCCTTCTGTGTAGTTTTTATGTGAAGATATTTCCTTTTCCACCACAGCCCTGAAAGCGCTCCTAATGTCCACTTGCAGATTCTACGAACAGAATGTTTCAAAACTGCTCTATGAAAAACAACGTTAAACTCTGTGACTGGAACAGAAACATCACAAAGAAGTATCTGAGAATGCTTCAGTTCTGTTTTTCTGTGAAGATATTCCCTCTTCAAAAGAAATCTTCAAAGAGGTCCACATATCCACGTACAGATTCTACAAAAAGAGAGTTTCAAAACTGCTCAATCAACAGGAGGATTCAACTCTGTGACTTGAATGCAATCATCACACAGAAGTTTCTGAGAATGCTTCACTTTAGTTTTTGCGTGAAAATATACGCGTTTCGAACGTAGGCCACCCAGTGGTCCAAATATCAACTTGCAGTTTCAAACCTGAACTACCAAAGGAAGCTTCAACTCTGTGAGTTGAATGCAAACATCATGAAGCAGTTTCTGAGAATGCTTCCCTTCAGGTATGGGAAGCTTATCCCGTTTCCAACGAAATCCTCAGAGAGGTCCAAATATCCACCTGCAGATTCTACCAAAAGTGTGTTTGGAAACTGCTCCATCCAAAGGAATGTTCAGCTCTGTGAGATAAACTCAATCGTCACAAAGAATTTTCTGAGAATGCTTCCGTGTGGTTTTTATATGAAGTTATTCCCTTTACTATCGTAGGCCTCAAAGCAGTCCAAATCTCCATTTGCAGATTCTACAAAAAGAATGTTTCCAGTCTGCTCTATCAATAGGAATGTACAACTCCGTGGGTTGAACGCAATCATCACAAAGTAGTTTCTGACAATGCTTCTATCTAGTTTTTATGTGAAGATATTTCCTTTTCCACCACAGACCTCAAAGCCCTCCAAATGTCCACTTGCAGATTCTAGAAAAAGAGTGTTTCAAAGCTGCTCTGTCAAAGGGAAAGTTCAACTCTGTGAGGTGAACCCAAACATCAGAAAGAAGTTTCTGGGAATGCTTCTGTCTAGCTTTGATGTGAAGATTATCCCGTTTCCAACGAAATCTTCAAAGAGGTCCAAATATCCACTTGCGGATCCCACAGTTAGAGTGTTTCGAAACTGCTGCTTCAAAAGGAGTCTTCAACTCTGCGAGTTCAATGCAATCATCACAAAGAGGTTTCGGACAACGCTTCTCTCTAGGTTTTATGTGAAGATATTTCCTTTTCCACCAGAGCCCTGAAAGCGCTCCAAATGTTCACCTGCAGATTCTACGAAAAGAATGTTTCAAAACTGCTCCATGGAAAGCAATGTTAAACTCTGTGACTGGAACACAAATATCACATAGAAGTATCTGAGAATGCTTCAGTTTAGTTTTTCTGTGAAGATATTCCCGTTTCCAAAGAAATCTTCAAAGAGGTCCACATATCCACTTACAGATTCTACAAAAAGACAGTTTCAAAACTGCTCAATCATAAGGAGGGTTGAACTCTGTGACTGGAATGCAATCATCACACAGAAGTTTCTGAGAATGCTTCTCTTTAGTTTTTACGTGAAGATATACCCATTTCGAACGAAGGCCACCCAGCGGTCCAAATCTCCACTTGCAGATTCTACAAAAAGAGTGTTTCAAACCTGAGCTACCAAAGGAAGCTTCAACTCTGTGAGTTGAATGCAAACATCACGAAGAAGTTTCTGAGAAGGTTTCTGTTTAGTTATGGGGATTTTATCCCGTTTCCAACGATATCCTCAGAAAGGTCCAAATATCCACCCGCAGATTCTACCAAAAGTGTTTTCGGAAACTGCTCCATCAAAAGGAATGTTAAGCTCTGTGAGTTAAACTCAATCCTCACAAAGAATTTTCTGAGAATGCTTCCGTTTGGTTTTTATATGAAGTTATTTTCTTTACTACCGTGGGCCACAGAACAGTCCAAATCTCCATTTTCAGATTCTATAGAAAGAGTGTTTCCAGTCTGATCTATCAATAGGAATGTTCAACTCCGTGAGTTGAATGCAATCATCACAAAATAGTTTCGGAGAACGATTCCATCTAGTTTTTATGTGAAGATATTTCCTTTTCCACCACAGGCCTCAAAGCCCTCCAAATGTCCACTTGCAGATTCTAGAAAAAGAGTGTCTCATAGCTGCTCTTTCAAAAGGAAAGTTTGGAAGTTGAATACAAACATCACAACCTAGTTTATGAGAATGCTTCTGTTTAGTTTTTATGTGAAGATGATCCCGTTTCCAATGAAATCTTCAAAGAGGTCCACATATCCACTTGCAGATTCCAAAGAAAGAGAGTTTCAAAACTGCTCCATCCAAAGGATTGTTCAACTCTGTGAGTTGAATGCAGTCATCACAGAAAACTTTCTGAGAATGCTTCTGTCTAGGTTTGATGTGAAGATATACCCGTTTCGAACGAAGGCCACAAAGTGGTCCAAATATCCACTTCCAGATTCTACTAAAAGGGTGTTTCAAACCTGAACTCTCAAAGGAAGGTTCAACTCTGTGAGTTGAATGCAAACATCACAAAGAAGTTTCTGAGAATGCTTCCGTTTAGGTATGGGAAGTTTATCCCATTTCCAACGAAATCCTCAGAGAGGTCCAAATGTCCACATGCAGATTCTACAAAAAGTGTGTTTGGAAACTGCTCCCTCAAAACGAATGTTCAGCTCTCTGAGTTAAACTCAATCGTCACAAAGAATTTTCTGAGAGTGCTACTGTCTAGTTTTTATATGAGGTTATTTCCTTTACTACCATAGGCCCCCAAGTACTCCAAATCTCCACTTGCAGATTCCACAAAAACAGTGTTTCCAAACTGCTCTGTCAAAGGAAATGTTCAACTCTGTGAGTTGAATGTAATAATCACAGAGTGGTTTCTGAGAATGCTTCTATGGAGTTTTTATGAGAAGATATTTCCTTTTCCACCACAGTCCTCAAAGCCCTCCAGATTTCCAATTGCAGACGCTTGAAAAAGAGTGTTTCAAAGCTGTTCTGTGAAAGGGAAAGTTCAGCTCTGTGAGCTGAATCCAAACATCACAAAGAAGTTTCTGAGAATGCTTCTGTTCAGCTTTTATGTGAAGATTATCCCGTTTCCAACGAAATCCTCAAATTGTTCCAAATATCCACTTGCGGAACCCACAGAAAGAGTGTTTCGAAACTGCTGATTCAAAAGGAATCTTCCACTCTGTGAGTTGAATGCAATCATCACAAAGGAGTTTCTGACAATCCTTCTGTGTAGTTTTTATGTGAAGATATTTCCTTTTCCACCACAGCCCTGAAAGCGCTCCAAATGTCCACTTGCAGATTCTACGAAAAGAATGTTTCAAAACTGCTCTATGAAAAACAACGTTAAACTCTGTGACTGGAACAAAAACATCACAAAGAAGTATCTGAGAATGCTTCAGTTCTGTTTTCTGTGAAGATATTCCCTCTTCAAAAGAAATCTTCAAAGAGGTCCACATATCCACGTACAGATTCTACAAAAAGAGAGTTTCAAAACTGCTCAATCAACAGGAGGATTCAACTCTGTGACTTGAATGCAATCATCACACAGAAGTTTCTGAGAACGCTTCACTTTAGTTTTTGCGTGAAAATATACGCGTTTCGAACGTAGGCCACCCAGTGGTCCAAATATCAACTTGCAGTTTCAAACCTGAACTACCAAAGGAAGCTTCAACTCTGTGAGTTGAATGCAAACATCATGAAGCAGTTTCTGAGAATGCTTCCCTTCAGGTATGGGAAGCTTATCCCGTTTCCAACGAAATCCTCAGAGAGGTCCAAATACCCACCTGCAGATTCTACCAAAAGTGTGTTTGGAAACTGCTCCATCCAAAGGAATGTTCAGCTCTGTGAGATAAACTCAATCGTCACAAAGAATTTTCTGAGAATGCTTCCGTTTGGTTTTTATGTGAAGTTATTCCCTTTACTATCGTAGGCCTCAAAGCAGTCCAAATCTCCATTTGCAGATTCTACAAAAAGAGTGTTTCCAGTCTGCTCTATCAATAGGAATGTACAACTCCGTGGGTTGAACGCAATCATCACAAAGTAGTTTCTGAGAATGCTTCTATCTAGTTTTTATGTGAAGATATTTCCTTTTCCACCACAGACCTCAAAGCCCTCCAAATGTCCACTTGCAGATTCTAGAAAAAGAGTGTTTCAAAGCTGCTCTGTCAAAGGGAAAGTTCAACTCTGTGAGGTGAACCCAAACATCAGAAAGAAGTTTCTGGGAATGCTTCTGTCTAGCTTTGATGTGAAGATTATCCCGTTTCCAACGAAATCTTCAAAGAGGTCCAAATATCCACTTGCGGATCCCACAGTTAGAGTGTTTCGAAACTGCTGCTTCAAAAGGAGTCTTCAACTCTGCGAGTTCAATGCAATCATCACAAAGAGGTTTCGGACAACGCTTCTCTCTAGGTTTTATGTGAAGATATTTCCTTTTCCACCAGAGCCCTGAAAGCGCTCCAAATGTTCACCTGCAGATTCTACGAAAAGAACGTTTCAAAACTGCTCCATGGAAAGCAATGTTAAACTCTGTGACTGGAACACAAATATCACATAGAAGTATCTGAGAATGCTTCAGTTTAGTTTTTCTGTGAAGATATTCCCGTTTCCAAAGAAATCTTCAAAGAGGTCCACATATCCACTTACAGATTCTACAAAAAGACAGTTTCAAAACTGCTCAATCATAAGGAGGGTTGAACTCTGTGACTGGAATGCAATCATCACACAGAAGTTTCTGAGAATGCTTCTCTTTAGTTTTTACGTGAAGATATACCCATTTCGAACGAAGGCCACCCAGCGGTCCAAATCTCCACTTGCAGATTCTACAAAAAGAGTGTTTCAAACCTGAGCTACCAAAGGAAGCTTCAACTCTGTGAGTTGAATGCAAACATCACGAAGCAGTTTCTGAGAAGGTTTCTGTTTAGTTATGGGGATTTTATCCCGTTTCCAACGATATCCTCAGAAAGGTCCAAATATCCACCCGCAGATTCTACCAAAAGTGTTTTCGGAAACTGCTCCATCAAAAGGAATGTTAAGCTCTGTGAGTTAAACTCAATCCTCACAAAGAATTTTCTGAGAATGCTTCCGTTTGGTTTTTATATGAAGTTATTTTCTTTACTACCGTGGGCCACAGAACAGTCCAAATCTCCATTTTCAGATTCTATAGAAAGAGTGTTTCCAGTCTGATCTATCAATAGGAATGTTCAACTCCGTGAGTTGAATGCAATCATCACAAAATAGTTTCGGAGAACGATTCCATCTAGTTTTTATGTGAAGATATTTCCTTTTCCACCACAGGCCTCAAAGCCCTCCAAATGTCCACTTGCAGATTCTAGAAAAAGAGTGTCTCATAGCTGCTCTTTCAAAAGGAAAGTTTGGAAGTTGAATACAAACATCACAACCTAGTTTATGAGAATGCTTCTGTTTAGTTTTTATGTGAAGATGATCCCGTTTCCAATGAAATCTTCAAAGAGGTCCACATATCCACTTGCAGATTCCAAAGAAAGAGAGTTTCAAAACTGCTCCATCCAAAGGATTGTTCAACTCTGTGAGTTGAATGCAGTCATCACAGAAAACTTTCTGAGAATGCTTCTGTCTAGGTTTGATGTGAAGATATACCCGTTTCGAACGAAGGCCACAAAGTGGTCCAAATATCCACTTCCAGATTCTACTAAAAGGGTGTTTCAAACCTGAACTCTCAAAGGAAGGTTCAACTCTGTGAGTTGAATGCAAACATCACAAAGAAGTTTCTGAGAATGCTTCCGTTTAGGTATGGGAAGTTTATCCCATTTCCAACGAAATCCTCAGAGAGGTCCAAATGTCCACATGCAGATTCTACAAAAAGTGTGTTTGGTAACTGCTCCATCAAAACGAATGTTCAGCTCTCTGAGTTAAACTCAATCGTCACAAAGAATTTTCTGAGAGTGCTACTGTCTAGTTTTCATATGAGGTTATTTCCTTTACTACCATAGGCCCCCAAGTACTCCAAATCTCCACTTGCAGATTCCACAAAAACAGTGTTTCCAAACTGCTCTGTCAAAGGAAATGTTCAACTCTGTGAGTTGAATGTAATAATCACAGAGTAGTTTCTGAGAATGCTTCTATGGAGTTTTTATGAGAAGATATTTCCTTTTCCACCACAGTCCTCAAAGCCCTCCAGATTTCCAATTGCAGACGCTTGAAAAAGAGTGTTTCAAAGCTGCTCTGTGAAAGGGAAAGTTCAGCTCTGTGAGCTGAATCCAAACATCACAAAGAAGTTTCTGAGAATGCTTCTGTTCAGCTTTTATGTGAAGATTATCCCGTTTCCAACGAAATCTTCAAATTGTTCCAAATATCCACTTGCGGAACCCACAGAAAGAGTGTTTCGAAACTGCTGATTCAAAAGGAATCTTCCACTCTGTGAGTTGAATGCAATCATCACAAAGGAGTTTCTGACAATCCTTCTGTGTAGTTTTTATGTGAAGATATTTCCTTTTCCACCACAGCCCTGAAAGCGCTCCAATTGTCCACTTGCAGATTCTACGAAAAGAATGTTTCAAAACTGCTCTATGAAAAACAACGTTAAACTCTGTGACTGGAACAAAAACATCACAAAGAAGTATCTGAGAATGCTTCAGTTCTGTTTTTCTGTGAAGATATTCCCTCTTCAAAAGAAATCTTCAAAGAGGTCCACATATCCACGTACAGATTCTACAAAAAGAGAGTTTCAAAACTGCTGAATCAACAGGAGGATTCAACTCTGTGACTTGAATGCAATCATCACACAGAAGTTTCTGAGAATGCTTCACTTTAGTTTTTGCGTGAAAATATACGCGTTTCGAACGTAGGCCACCCAGTGGTCCAAATATCAACTTGCAGTTTCAAACCTGAACTACCAAAGGAAGCTTCAACTCTGTGAGTTGAATGCAAACATCATGAAGCAGTTTCTGAGAATGCTTCCCTTCAGGTATGGGAAGCTTATCCCGTTTCCAACGAAATCCTCAGAGAGGTCCAAATATCCACCTGCAGATTCTACCAAAAGTGTGTTTGGAAACTGCTCCATCAAAAGGAATGTTCAGCTCTGTGAGATAAACTCAATCGTCACAAATAATTTTCTGAGAATGCTTCCGTTTGGTTTTTATGTGAAGTTATTCCCTTTACTATCGTAGGCCTCAAAGCAGTCCAAATCTCCATTTGCAGATTCTACAAAAAGAGTGTTTCCAGTCTGCTCTATCAATAGGAATGTACAACTCCGTGGGTTGAACGCAATCATCACAAAGTAGTTTCTGAGAATGCTTCTATCTAGTTTTTATGTGAAGATATTTCCTTTTCCACCACAGACCTCAAAGCCCTCCAAATGTCCACTTGCAGATTCTAGAAAAAGAGTGTTTCAAAGCTGCTCTGTCAAAGGGAAAGTTCAACTCTGTGAGGTGAACCCAAACATCAGAAAGAAGTTTCTGGGAATGCTTCTGTCTAGCTTTGATGTGAAGATTATCCCGTTTCCAACGAAATCTTCAAAGAGGTCCAAATATCCACTTGCGGATCCCACAGTTAGAGTGTTTCGAAACTGCTGCTTCAAAAGGAGTCTTCAACTCTGCGAGTTCAATGCAATCATCACAAAGAGGTTTCGGACAACGCTTCTCTCTAGGTTTTATGTGAAGATATTTCCTTTTCCACCAGAGCCCTGAAAGCGCTCCAAATGTTCACCTGCAGATTCTACGAAAAGAACGTTTCAAAACTGCTCCATGGAAAGCAATGTTAAACTCTGTGACTGGAACACAAATATCACATAGAAGTATCTGAGAATGCTTCAGTTTAGTTTTTCTGTGAAGATATTCCCGTTTCCAAAGAAATCTTCAAAGAGGTCCACATATCCACTTACAGATTCTACAAAAAGACAGTTTCAAAACTGCTCAATCATAAGGAGGGTTGAACTCTGTGACTGGAATGCAATCATCACACAGAAGTTTCTGAGAATGCTTCTCTTTAGTTTTTACGTGAAGATATACCCATTTCGAACGAAGGCCACCCAGCGGTCCAAATCTCCACTTGCAGATTCTACAAAAAGAGTGTTTCAAACCTGAGCTACCAAAGGAAGCTTCAACTCTGTGAGTTGAATGCAAACATCACGAAGCAGTTTCTGAGAAGGTTTCTGTTTAGTTATGGGGATTTTATCCCGTTTCCAACGATATCCTCAGAAAGGTCCAAATATCCACCCGCAGATTCTACCAAAAGTGTTTTCGGAAACTGCTCCATCAAAAGGAATGTTAAGCTCTGTGAGTTAAACTCAATCCTCACAAAGAATTTTCTGAGAATGCTTCCGTTTGGTTTTTATATGAAGTTATTTTCTTTACTACCGTGGGCCACAGAACAGTCCAAATCTCCATTTTCAGATTCTATAGAAAGAGTGTTTCCAGTCTGATCTATCAATAGGAATGTTCAACTCCGTGAGTTGAATGCAATCATCACAAAATAGTTTCGGAGAACGATTCCATCTAGTTTTTATGTGAAGATATTTCCTTTTCCACCACAGGCCTCAAAGCCCTCCAAATGTCCACTTGCAGATTCTAGAAAAAGAGTGTCTCATAGCTGCTCTTTCAAAAGGAAAGTTTGGAAGTTGAATACAAACATCACAACCTAGTTTATGAGAATGCTTCTGTTTAGTTTTTATGTGAAGATGATCCCGTTTCCAATGAAATCTTCAAAGAGGTCCACATATCCACTTGCAGATTCCAAAGAAAGAGAGTTTCAAAACTGCTCCATCCAAAGGATTGTTCAACTCTGTGAGTTGAATGCAGTCATCACAGAAAACTTTCTGAGAATGCTTCTGTCTAGGTTTGATGTGAAGATATACCCGTTTCGAACGAAGGCCACAAAGTGGTCCAAATATCCACTTCCAGATTCTACTAAAAGGGTGTTTCAAACCTGAACTCTCAAAGGAAGGTTCAACTCTGTGAGTTGAATGCAAACATCACAAAGAAGTTTCTGAGAATGCTTCCGTTTAGGTATGGGAAGTTTATCCCATTTCCAACGAAATCCTCAGAGAGGTCCAAATGTCCACATGCAGATTCTACAAAAAGTGTGTTTGGTAACTGCTCCATCAAAACGAATGTTCAGCTCTCTGAGTTAAACTCAATCGTCACAAAGAATTTTCTGAGAGTGCTACTGTCTAGTTTTCATATGAGGTTATTTCCTTTACTACCATAGGCCCCCAAGTACTCCAAATCTCCACTTGCAGATTCCACAAAAACAGTGTTTCCAAACTGCTCTGTCAAAGGAAATGTTCAACTCTGTGAGTTGAATGTAATAATCACAGAGTAGTTTCTGAGAATGCTTCTATGGAGTTTTTATGAGAAGATATTTCCTTTTCCACCACAGTCCTCAAAGCCCTCCAGATTTCCAATTGCAGACGCTTGAAAAAGAGTGTTTCAAAGCTGCTCTGTGAAAGGGAAAGTTCAGCTCTGTGAGCTGAATCCAAACATCACAAAGAAGTTTCTGAGAATGCTTCTGTTCAGCTTTTATGTGAAGATTATCCCGTTTCCAACGAAATCTTCAAATTGTTCCAAATATCCACTTGCGGAACCCACAGAAAGAGTGTTTCGAAACTGCTGATTCAAAAGGAATCTTCCACTCTGTGAGTTGAATGCAATCATCACAAAGGAGTTTCTGACAATCCTTCTGTGTAGTTTTTATGTGAAGATATTTCCTTTTCCACCACAGCCCTGAAAGCGCTCCAAATGTCCACTTGCAGATTCTACGAAGAGAATGTTTCAAAACTGCTCTATGAAAAACAACGTTAAACTCTGTGACTGGAACAAAAACATCACAAAGAAGTATCTGAGAATGCTTCAGTTCTGTTTTTCTGTGAAGATATTCCCTCTTCAAAAGAAATCTTCAAAGAGGTCCACATATCCACGTACAGATTCTACAAAAAGAGAGTTTCAAAACTGCTGAATCAACAGGAGGATTCAACTCTGTGACTTGAATGCAATCATCACACAGAAGTTTCTGAGAACGCTTCACTTTAGTTTTTGCGTGAAAATATACGCGTTTCGAACGTAGGCCACCCAGTGGTCCAAATATCAACTTGCAGTTTCAAACCTGAACTACCAAAGGAAGCTTCAACTCTGTGAGTTGAATGCAAACATCATGAAGCAGTTTCTGAGAATGCTTCCCTTCAGGTATGGGAAGCTTATCCCGTTTCCAACGAAATCCTCAGAGAGGTCCAAATATCCACCTGCAGATTCTACCAAAAGTGTGTTTGGAAACTGCTCCATCCAAAGGAATGTTCAGCTCTGTGAGATAAACTCAATCGTCACAAAGAATTTTCTGAGAATGCTTCCGTTTGGTTTTTATGTGAAGTTATTCCCTTTACTATCGTAGGCCTCAAAGCAGTCCAAATCTCCATTTGCAGATTCTACAAAAAGAGTGTTTCCAGTCTGCTCTATCAATAGGAATGTACAACTCCGTGGGTTGAACGCAATCATCACAAAGTAGTTTCTGAGAATGCTTCTATCTAGTTTTTATGTGAAGATATTTCCTTTTCCACCACAGACCTCAAAGCCCTCCAAATGTCCACTTGCAGATTCTAGAAAAAGAGTGTTTCAAAGCTGCTCTGTCAAAGGGAAAGTTCAACTCTGTGAGGTGAACCCAAACATCAGAAAGAAGTTTCTGGGAATGCTTCTGTCTAGCTTTGATGTGAAGATTATCCCGTTTCCAACGAAATCTTCAAAGAGGTCCAAATATCCACTTGCGGATCCCACAGTTAGAGTGTTTCGAAACTGCTGCTTCAAAAGGAGTCTTCAACTCTGCGAGTTCAATGCAATCATCACAAAGAGGTTTCGGACAACGCTTCTCTCTAGGTTTTATGTGAAGATATTTCCTTTTCCACCAGAGCCCTGAAAGCGCTCCAAATGTTCACCTGCAGATTCTACGAAAAGAACGTTTCAAAACTGCTCCATGGAAAGCAATGTTAAACTCTGTGACTGGAACACAAATATCACATAGAAGTATCTGAGAATGCTTCAGTTTAGTTTTTCTGTGAAGATATTCCCGTTTCCAAAGAAATCTTCAAAGAGGTCCACATATCCACTTACAGATTCTACAAAAAGACAGTTTCAAAACTGCTCAATCATAAGGAGGGTTGAACTCTGTGACTGGAATGCAATCATCACACAGAAGTTTCTGAGAATGCTTCTCTTTAGTTTTTACGTGAAGATATACCCATTTCGAACGAAGGCCACCCAGCGGTCCAAATATCCACTTGCAGATTCTACAAAAAGAGTGTTTCAAACCTGAGCTACCAAAGGAAGCTTCAACTCTGTGAGTTGAATGCAAACATCACGAAGCAGTTTCTGAGAAGGTTTCTGTTTAGTTATGGGGATTTTATCCCGTTTCCAACGATATCCTCAGAAAGGTCCAAATATCCACCCGCAGATTCTACCAAAAGTGTTTTCGGAAACTGCTCCATCAAAAGGAATGTTAAGCTCTGTGAGTTAAACTCAATCCTCACAAAGAATTTTCTGAGAATGCTTCCGTTTGGTTTTTATATGAAGTTATTTTCTTTACTACCGTGGGCCACAGAACAGTCCAAATCTCCATTTTCAGATTCTATAGAAAGAGTGTTTCCAGTCTGATCTATCAATAGGAATGTTCAACTCCGTGAGTTGAATGCAATCATCACAAAATAGTTTCGGAGAACGATTCCATCTAGTTTTTATGTGAAGATATTTCCTTTTCCACCACAGGCCTCAAAGCCCTCCAAATGTCCACTTGCAGATTCTAGAAAAAGAGGAGTGTCTCATAGCTGCTCTTTCAAAAGGAAAGTTTGGAAGTTGAATACAAACATCACAACCTAGTTTATGAGAATGCTTCTGTTTAGTTTTTATGTGAAGATGATCCCGTTTCCAATGAAATCTTCAAAGAGGTCCACATATCCACTTGCAGATTCCAAAGAAAGAGAGTTTCAAAACTGCTCCATCCAAAGGATTGTTCAACTCTGTGAGTTGAATGCAGTCATCACAGAAAACTTTCTGAGAATGCTTCTGTCTAGGTTTGATGTGAAGATATACCCGTTTCGAACGAAGGCCACAAAGTGGTCCAAATATCCACTTCCAGATTCTACTAAAAGGGTGTTTCAAACCTGAACTCTCAAAGGAAGGTTCAACTCTGTGAGTTGAATGCAAACATCACAAAGAAGTTTCTGAGAATGCTTCCGTTTAGGTATGGGAAGTTTATCCCATTTCCAACGAAATCCTCAGAGAGGTCCAAATGTCCACATGCAGATTCTACAAAAAGTGTGTTTGGAAACTGCTCCATCAAAACGAATGTTCAGCTCTCTGAGTTAAACTCAATCGTCACAAAGAATTTTCTGAGAGTGCTACTGTCTAGTTTTCATATGAGGTTATTTCCTTTACTACCATAGGCCCCCAAGTACTCCAAATCTCCACTTGCAGATTCCACAAAAACAGTGTTTCCAAACTGCTCTGTCAAAGGAAATGTTCAACTCTGTGAGTTGAATGTAATAATCACAGAGTAGTTTCTGAGAATGCTTCTATGGAGTTTTTATGAGAAGATATTTCCTTTTCCACCACAGTCCTCAAAGCCCTCCAGATTTCCAATTGCAGACGCTTGAAAAAGAGTGTTTCAAAGCTGCTCTGTGAAAGGGAAAGTTCAGCTCTGTGAGCTGAATCCAAACATCACAAAGAAGTTTCTGAGAATGCTTCTGTTCAGCTTTTATGTGAAGATTATCCCGTTTCCAACGAAATCTTCAAATTGTTCCAAATATCCACTTGCGGAACCCACAGAAAGAGTGTTTCGAAACTGCTGATTCAAAAGGAATCTTCCACTCTGTGAGTTGAATGCAATCATCACAAAGGAGTTTCTGACAATCCTTCTGTGTAGTTTTTATGTGAAGATATTTCCTTTTCCACCACAGCCCTGAAAGCGCTCCAATTGTCCACTTGCAGATTCTACGAAAAGAATGTTTCAAAACTGCTCTATGAAAAACAACGTTAAACTCTGTGACTGGAACAAAAACATCACAAAGAAGTATCTGAGAATGCTTCAGTTCTGTTTTTCTGTGAAGATATTCCCTCTTCAAAAGAAATCTTCAAAGAGGTCCACATATCCACGTACAGATTCTACAAAAAGAGAGTTTCAAAACTGCTGAATCAACAGGAGGATTCAACTCTGTGACTTGAATGCAATCATCACACAGAAGTTTCTGAGAACGCTTCACTTTAGTTTTTGCGTGAAAATATACGCGTTTCGAACGTAGGCCACCCAGTGGTCCAAATATCAACTTGCAGTTTCAAACCTGAACTACCAAAGGAAGCTTCAACTCTGTGAGTTGAATGCAAACATCATGAAGCAGTTTCTGAGAATGCTTCCCTTCAGGTATGGGAAGCTTATCCCGTTTCCAACGAAATCCTCAGAGAGGTCCAAATATCCACCTGCAGATTCTACCAAAAGTGTGTTTGGAAACTGTTCCATCAAAAGGAATGTTCAGCTCTGTGAGATAAACTCAATCGTCACAAAGAATTTTCTGAGAATGCTTCCGTTTGGTTTTTATGTGAAGTTATTCCCTTTACTATCGTAGGCCTCAAAGCAGTCCAAATCTCCATTTGCAGATTCTACAAAAAGAGTGTTTCCAGTCTGCTCTATCAATAGGAATGTACAACTCCGTGGGTTGAACGCAATCATCACAAAGTAGTTTCTGAGAATGCTTCTATCTAGTTTTTATGTGAAGATATTTCCTTTTCCACCACAGACCTCAAAGCCCTCCAAATGTCCACTTGCAGATTCTAGAAAAAGAGTGTTTCAAAGCTGCTCTGTCAAAGGGAAAGTTCAACTCTGTGAGGTGAACCCAAACATCAGAAAGAAGTTTCTGGGAATGCTTCTGTCTAGCTTTGATGTGAAGATTATCCCGTTTCCAACGAAATCTTCAAAGAGGTCCAAATATCCACTTGCGGATCCCACAGTTAGAGTGTTTCGAAACTGCTGCTTCAAAAGGAGTCTTCAACTCTGCGAGTTCAATGCAATCATCACAAAGAGGTTTCGGACAACGCTTCTCTCTAGGTTTTATGTGAAGATATTTCCTTTTCCACCAGAGCCCTGAAAGCGCTCCAAATGTTCACCTGCAGATTCTACGAAAAGAACGTTTCAAAACTGCTCCATGGAAAGCAATGTTAAACTCTGTGACTGGAACACAAATATCACATAGAAGTATCTGAGAATGCTTCAGTTTAGTTTTTCTGTGAAGATATTCCCGTTTCCAAAGAAATCTTCAAAGAGGTCCACATATCCACTTACAGATTCTACAAAAAGACAGTTTCAAAACTGCTCAATCATAAGGAGGGTTGAACTCTGTGACTGGAATGCAATCATCACACAGAAGTTTCTGAGAATGCTTCTCTTTAGTTTTTACGTGAAGATATACCCATTTCGAACGAAGGCCACCCAGCGGTCCAAATCTCCACTTGCAGATTCTACAAAAAGAGTGTTTCAAACCTGAGCTACCAAAGGAAGCTTCAACTCTGTGAGTTGAATGCAAACATCACGAAGCAGTTTCTGAGAAGGTTTCTGTTTAGTTATGGGGATTTTATCCCGTTTCCAACGATATCCTCAGAAAGGTCCAAATATCCACCCGCAGATTCTACCAAAAGTGTTTTCGGAAACTGCTCCATCAAAAGGAATGTTAAGCTCTGTGAGTTAAACTCAATCCTCACAAAGAATTTTCTGAGAATGCTTCCGTTTGGTTTTTATATGAAGTTATTTTCTTTACTACCGTGGGCCACAGAACAGTCCAAATCTCCATTTTCAGATTCTATAGAAAGAGTGTTTCCAGTCTGATCTATCAATAGGAATGTTCAACTCCGTGAGTTGAATGCAATCATCACAAAATAGTTTCGGAGAACGATTCCATCTAGTTTTTATGTGAAGATATTTCCTTTTCCACCACAGGCCTCAAAGCCCTCCAAATGTCCACTTGCAGATTCTAGAAAAAGAGTGTCTCATAGCTGCTCTTTCAAAAGGAAAGTTTGGAAGTTGAATACAAACATCACAACCTAGTTTATGAGAATGCTTCTGTTTAGTTTTTATGTGAAGATGATCCCGTTTCCAATGAAATCTTCAAAGAGGTCCACATATCCACTTGCAGATTCCAAAGAAAGAGAGTTTCAAAACTGCTCCATCCAAAGGATTGTTCAACTCTGTGAGTTGAATGCAGTCATCACAGAAAACTTTCTGAGAATGCTTCTGTCTAGGTTTGATGTGAAGATATACCCGTTTCGAACGAAGGCCACAAAGTGGTCCAAATATCCACTTCCAGATTCTACTAAAAGGGTGTTTCAAACCTGAACTCTCAAAGGAAGGTTCAACTCTGTGAGTTGAATGCAAACATCACAAAGAAGTTTCTGAGAATGCTTCCGTTTAGGTATGGGAAGTTTATCCCATTTCCAACGAAATCCTCAGAGAGGTCCAAATGTCCACATGCAGATTCTACAAAAAGTGTGTTTGGAAACTGCTCCATCAAAACGAATGTTCAGCTCTCTGAGTTAAACTCAATCGTCACAAAGAATTTTCTGAGAGTGCTACTGTCTAGTTTTCATATGAGGTTATTTCCTTTACTACCATAGGCCCCCAAGTACTCCAAATCTCCACTTGCAGATTCCACAAAAACAGTGTTTCCAAACTGCTCTGTCAAAGGAAATGTTCAACTCTGTGAGTTGAATGTAATAATCACAGAGTAGTTTCTGAGAATGCTTCTATGGAGTTTTTATGAGAAGATATTTCCTTTTCCACCACAGTCCTCAAAGCCCTCCAGATTTCCAATTGCAGACGCTTGAAAAAGAGTGTTTCAAAGCTGCTCTGTGAAAGGGAAAGTTCAGCTCTGTGAGCTGAATCCAAACATCACAAAGAAGTTTCTGAGAATGCTTCTGTTCAGCTTTTATGTGAAGATTATCCCGTTTCCAACGAAATCTTCAAATTGTTCCAAATATCCACTTGCGGAACCCACAGAAAGAGTGTTTCGAAACTGCTGATTCAAAAGGAATCTTCCACTCTGTGAGTTGAATGCAATCATCACAAAGGAGTTTCTGACAATCCTTCTGTGTAGTTTTTATGTGAAGATATTTCCTTTTCCACCACAGCCCTGAAAGCGCTCCAATTGTCCACTTGCAGATTCTACGAAGAGAATGTTTCAAAACTGCTCTATGAAAAACAACGTTAAACTCTGTGACTGGAACAAAAACATCACAAAGAAGTATCTGAGAATGCTTCAGTTCTGTTTTTCTGTGAAGATATTCCCTCTTCAAAAGAAATCTTCAAAGAGGTCCACATATCCACGTACAGATTCTACAAAAAGAGAGTTTCAAAACTGCTGAATCAACAGGAGGATTCAACTCTGTGACTTGAATGCAATCATCACACAGAAGTTTCTGAGAACGCTTCACTTTAGTTTTTGCGTGAAAATATACGCGTTTCGAACGTAGGCCACCCAGTGGTCCAAATATCAACTTGCAGTTTCAAACCTGAACTACCAAAGGAAGCTTCAACTCTGTGAGTTGAATGCAAACATCATGAAGCAGTTTCTGAGAATGCTTCCCTTCAGGTATGGGAAGCTTATCCCGTTTCCAACGAAATCCTCAGAGAGGTCCAAATATCCACCTGCAGATTCTACCAAAAGTGTGTTTGGAAACTGCTCCATCAAAAGGAATGTTCAGCTCTGTGAGATAAACTCAATCGTCACAAAGAATTTTCTGAGAATGCTTCCGTTTGGTTTTTATGTGAAGTTATTCCCTTTACTATCGTAGGCCTCAAAGCAGTCCAAATCTCCATTTGCAGATTCTACAAAAAGAGTGTTTCCAGTCTGCTCTATCAATAGGAATGTACAACTCCGTGGGTTGAACGCAATCATCACAAAGTAGTTTCTGAGAATGCTTCTATCTAGTTTTTATGTGAAGATATTTCCTTTTCCACCACAGACCTCAAAGCCCTCCAAATGTCCACTTGCAGATTCTAGAAAAAGAGTGTTTCAAAGCTGCTCTGTCAAAGGGAAAGTTCAACTCTGTGAGGTGAACCCAAACATCAGAAAGAAGTTTCTGGGAATGCTTCTGTCTAGCTTTGATGTGAAGATTATCCCGTTTCCAACGAAATCTTCAAAGAGGTCCAAATATCCACTTGCGGATCCCACAGTTAGAGTGTTTCGAAACTGCTGCTTCAAAAGGAGTCT
Organism: Gorilla gorilla gorilla; assembly: GCF_029281585.2. Taxonomy (NCBI): domain Eukaryota; kingdom Metazoa; phylum Chordata; class Mammalia; order Primates; family Hominidae; genus Gorilla; species Gorilla gorilla. The sequence goes on from NC_073247.2 coordinate 73,698,995, forward strand.
TCAACTCTGCGAGTTCAATGCAATCATCACAAAGAGGTTTCGGACAACGCTTCTCTCTAGGTTTTATGTGAAGATATTTCCTTTTCCACCAGAGCCCTGAAAGCGCTCCAAATGTTCACCTGCAGATTCTACGAAAAGAACGTTTCAAAACTGCTCCATGGAAAGCAATGTTAAACTCTGTGACTGGAACACAAATATCACATAGAAGTATCTGAGAATGCTTCAGTTTAGTTTTTCTGTGAAGATATTCCCGTTTCCAAAGAAATCTTCAAAGAGGTCCACATATCCACTTACAGATTCTACAAAAAGACAGTTTCAAAACTGCTCAATCATAAGGAGGGTTGAACTCTGTGACTGGAATGCAATCATCACACAGAAGTTTCTGAGAATGCTTCTCTTTAGTTTTTACGTGAAGATATACCCATTTCGAACGAAGGCCACCCAGCGGTCCAAATCTCCACTTGCAGATTCTACAAAAAGAGTGTTTCAAACCTGAGCTACCAAAGGAAGCTTCAACTCTGTGAGTTGAATGCAAACATCACGAAGCAGTTTCTGAGAAGGTTTCTGTTTAGTTATGGGGATTTTATCCCGTTTCCAACGATATCCTCAGAAAGGTCCAAATATCCACCCGCAGATTCTACCAAAAGTGTTTTCGGAAACTGCTCCATCAAAAGGAATGTTAAGCTCTGTGAGTTAAACTCAATCCTCACAAAGAATTTTCTGAGAATGCTTCCGTTTGGTTTTTATATGAAGTTATTTTCTTTACTACCGTGGGCCACAGAACAGTCCAAATCTCCATTTTCAGATTCTATAGAAAGAGTGTTTCCAGTCTGATCTATCAATAGGAATGTTCAACTCCGTGAGTTGAATGCAATCATCACAAAATAGTTTCGGAGAACGATTCCATCTAGTTTTTATGTGAAGATATTTCCTTTTCCACCACAGGCCTCAAAGCCCTCCAAATGTCCACTTGCAGATTCTAGAAAAAGAGTGTCTCATAGCTGCTCTTTCAAAAGGAAAGTTTGGAAGTTGAATACAAACATCACAACCTAGTTTATGAGAATGCTTCTGTTTAGTTTTTATGTGAAGATGATCCCGTTTCCAATGAAATCTTCAAAGAGGTCCACATATCCACTTGCAGATTCCAAAGAAAGAGAGTTTCAAAACTGCTCCATCCAAAGGATTGTTCAACTCTGTGAGTTGAATGCAGTCATCACAGAAAACTTTCTGAGAATACTTCTGTCTAGGTTTGATGTGAAGATATACCCGTTTCGAACGAAGGCCACAAAGTGGTCCAAATATCCACTTCCAGATTCTACTAAAAGGGTGTTTCAAACCTGAACTCTCAAAGGAAGGTTCAACTCTGTGAGTTGAATGCAAACATCACAAAGAAGTTTCTGAGAATGCTTCCGTTTAGGTATGGGAAGTTTATCCCATTTCCAACGAAATCCTCAGAGAGGTCCAAATGTCCACATGCAGATTCTACAAAAAGTGTGTTTGGAAACTGCTCCCTCAAAACGAATGTTCAGCTCTCTGAGTTAAACTCAATCGTCACAAAGAATTTTCTGAGAGTGCTACTGTCTAGTTTTCATATGAGGTTATTTCCTTTACTACCATAGGCCCCCAAGTACTCCAAATCTCCACTTGCAGATTCCACAAAAACAGTGTTTCCAAACTGCTCTGTCAAAGGAAATGTTCAACTCTGTGAGTTGAATGTAATAATCACAGAGTAGTTTCTGAGAATGCTTCTATGGAGTTTTTATGAGAAGATATTTCCTTTTCCACCACAGTCCTCAAAGCCCTCCAGATTTCCAATTGCAGACGCTTGAAAAAGAGTGTTTCAAAGCTGCTCTGTGAAAGGGAAAGTTCAGCTCTGTGAGCTGAATCCAAACATCACAAAGAAGTTTCTGAGAATGCTTCTGTTCAGCTTTTATGTGAAGATTATCCCGTTTCCAACGAAATCTTCAAATTGTTCCAAATATCCACTTGCGGAACCCACAGAAAGAGTGTTTCGAAACTGCTGATTCAAAAGGAATCTTCCACTCTGTGAGTTGAATGCAATCATCACAAAGGAGTTTCTGACAATCCTTCTGTGTAGTTTTTATGTGAAGATATTTCCTTTTCCACCACAGCCCTGAAAGCGCTCCAAATGTCCACTTGCAGATTCTACGAAGAGAATGTTTCAAAACTGCTCTATGAAAAACAACGTTAAACTCTGTGACTGGAACAAAAACATCACAAAGAAGTATCTGAGAATGCTTCAGTTCTGTTTTTCTGTGAAGATATTCCCTCTTCAAAAGAAATCTTCAAAGAGGTCCACATATCCACGTACAGATTCTACAAAAAGAGAGTTTCAAAACTGCTGAATCAACAGGAGGATTCAACTCTGTGACTTGAATGCAATCATCACACAGAAGTTTCTGAGAACGCTTCACTTTAGTTTTTGCGTGAAAATATACGCGTTTCGAACGTAGGCCACCCAGTGGTCCAAATATCAACTTGCAGTTTCAAACCTGAACTACCAAAGGAAGCTTCAACTCTGTGAGTTGAATGCAAACATCATGAAGCAGTTTCTGAGAATGCTTCCCTTCAGGTATGGGAAGCTTATCCCGTTTCCAACGAAATCCTCAGAGAGGTCCAAATATCCACCTGCAGATTCTACCAAAAGTGTGTTTGGAAACTGCTCCATCAAAAGGAATGTTCAGCTCTGTGAGATAAACTCAATCGTCACAAAGAATTTTCTGAGAATGCTTCCGTTTGGTTTTTATGTGAAGTTATTCCCTTTACTATCGTAGGCCTCAAAGCAGTCCAAATCTCCATTTGCAGATTCTACAAAAAGAGTGTTTCCAGTCTGCTCTATCAATAGGAATGTACAACTCCGTGGGTTGAACGCAATCATCACAAAGTAGTTTCTGAGAATGCTTCTATCTAGTTTTTATGTGAAGATATTTCCTTTTCCACCACAGACCTCAAAGCCCTCCAAATGTCCACTTGCAGATTCTAGAAAAAGAGTGTTTCAAAGCTGCTCTGTCAAAGGGAAAGTTCAACTCTGTGAGGTGAACCCAAACATCAGAAAGAAGTTTCTGGGAATGCTTCTGTCTAGCTTTGATGTGAAGATTATCCCGTTTCCAACGAAATCTTCAAAGAGGTCCAAATATCCACTTGCGGATCCCACAGTTAGAGTGTTTCGAAACTGCTGCTTCAAAAGGAGTCTTCAACTCTGCGAGTTCAATGCAATCATCACAAAGAGGTTTCGGACAACGCTTCTCTCTAGGTTTTATGTGAAGATATTTCCTTTTCCACCAGAGCCCTGAAAGCGCTCCAAATGTTCACCTGCAGATTCTACGAAAAGAACGTTTCAAAACTGCTCCATGGAAAGCAATGTTAAACTCTGTGACTGGAACACAAATATCACATAGAAGTATCTGAGAATGCTTCAGTTTAGTTTTTCTGTGAAGATATTCCCGTTTCCAAAGAAATCTTCAAAGAGGTCCACATATCCACTTACAGATTCTACAAAAAGACAGTTTCAAAACTGCTCAATCATAAGGAGGGTTGAACTCTGTGACTGGAATGCAATCATCACACAGAAGTTTCTGAGAATGCTTCTCTTTAGTTTTTACGTGAAGATATACCCATTTCGAACGAAGGCCACCCAGCGGTCCAAATCTCCACTTGCAGATTCTACAAAAAGAGTGTTTCAAACCTGAGCTACCAAAGGAAGCTTCAACTCTGTGAGTTGAATGCAAACATCACGAAGCAGTTTCTGAGAAGGTTTCTGTTTAGTTATGGGGATTTTATCCCGTTTCCAACGATATCCTCAGAAAGGTCCAAATATCCACCCGCAGATTCTACCAAAAGTGTTTTCGGAAACTGCTCCATCAAAAGGAATGTTAAGCTCTGTGAGTTAAACTCAATCCTCACAAAGAATTTTCTGAGAATGCTTCCGTTTGGTTTTTATATGAAGTTATTTTCTTTACTACCGTGGGCCACAGAACAGTCCAAATCTCCATTTTCAGATTCTATAGAAAGAGTGTTTCCAGTCTGATCTATCAATAGGAATGTTCAACTCCGTGAGTTGAATGCAATCATCACAAAATAGTTTCGGAGAACGATTCCATCTAGTTTTTATGTGAAGATATTTCCTTTTCCACCACAGGCCTCAAAGCCCTCCAAATGTCCACTTGCAGATTCTAGAAAAAGAGTGTCTCATAGCTGCTCTTTCAAAAGGAAAGTTTGGAAGTTGAATACAAACATCACAACCTAGTTTATGAGAATGCTTCTGTTTAGTTTTTATGTGAAGATGATCCCGTTTCCAATGAAATCTTCAAAGAGGTCCACATATCCACTTGCAGATTCCAAAGAAAGAGAGTTTCAAAACTGCTCCATCCAAAGGATTGTTCAACTCTGTGAGTTGAATGCAGTCATCACAGAAAACTTTCTGAGAATGCTTCTGTCTAGGTTTGATGTGAAGATATACCCGTTTCGAACGAAGGCCACAAAGTGGTCCAAATATCCACTTCCAGATTCTACTAAAAGGGTGTTTCAAACCTGAACTCTCAAAGGAAGGTTCAACTCTGTGAGTTGAATGCAAACATCACAAAGAAGTTTCTGAGAATGCTTCCGTTTAGGTATGGGAAGTTTATCCCATTTCCAACGAAATCCTCAGAGAGGTCCAAATGTCCACATGCAGATTCTACAAAAAGTGTGTTTGGAAACTGCTCCCTCAAAACGAATGTTCAGCTCTCTGAGTTAAACTCAATCGTCACAAAGAATTTTCTGAGAGTGCTACTGTCTAGTTTTCATATGAGGTTATTTCCTTTACTACCATAGGCCCCCAAGTACTCCAAATCTCCACTTGCAGATTCCACAAAAACAGTGTTTCCAAACTGCTCTGTCAAAGGAAATGTTCAACTCTGTGAGTTGAATGTAATAATCACAGAGTAGTTTCTGAGAATGCTTCTATGGAGTTTTTATGAGAAGATATTTCCTTTTCCACCACAGTCCTCAAAGCCCTCCAGATTTCCAATTGCAGACGCTTGAAAAAGAGTGTTTCAAAGCTGCTCTGTGAAAGGGAAAGTTCAGCTCTGTGAGCTGAATCCAAACATCACAAAGAAGTTTCTGAGAATGCTTCTGTTCAGCTTTTATGTGAAGATTATCCCGTTTCCAACGAAATCTTCAAATTGTTCCAAATATCCACTTGCGGAACCCACAGAAAGAGTGTTTCGAAACTGCTGATTCAAAAGGAATCTTCCACTCTGTGAGTTGAATGCAATCATCACAAAGGAGTTTCTGACAATCCTTCTGTGTAGTTTTTATGTGAAGATATTTCCTTTTCCACCACAGCCCTGAAAGCGCTCCAAATGTCCACTTGCAGATTCTACGAAGAGAATGTTTCAAAACTGCTCTATGAAAAACAACGTTAAACTCTGTGACTGGAACAAAAACATCACAAAGAAGTATCTGAGAATGCTTCAGTTCTGTTTTTCTGTGAAGATATTCCCTCTTCAAAAGAAATCTTCAAAGAGGTCCACATATCCACGTACAGATTCTACAAAAAGAGAGTTTCAAAACTGCTGAATCAACAGGAGGATTCAACTCTGTGACTTGAATGCAATCATCACACAGAAGTTTCTGAGAACGCTTCACTTTAGTTTTTGCGTGAAAATATACGCGTTTCGAACGTAGGCCACCCAGTGGTCCAAATATCAACTTGCAGTTTCAAACCTGAACTACCAAAGGAAGCTTCAACTCTGTGAGTTGAATGCAAACATCATGAAGCAGTTTCTGAGAATGCTTCCCTTCAGGTATGGGAAGCTTATCCCGTTTCCAACGAAATCCTCAGAGAGGTCCAAATATCCACCTGCAGATTCTACCAAAAGTGTGTTTGGAAACTGCTCCATCCAAAGGAATGTTCAGCTCTGTGAGATAAACTCAATCGTCACAAAGAATTTTCTGAGAATGCTTCCGTTTGGTTTTTATGTGAAGTTATTCCCTTTACTATCGTAGGCCTCAAAGCAGTCCAAATCTCCATTTGCAGATTCTACAAAAAGAGTGTTTCCAGTCTGCTCTATCAATAGGAATGTACAACTCCGTGGGTTGAACGCAATCATCACAAAGTAGTTTCTGAGAATGCTTCTATCTAGTTTTTATGTGAAGATATTTCCTTTTCCACCACAGACCTCAAAGCCCTCCAAATGTCCACTTGCAGATTCTAGAAAAAGAGTGTTTCAAAGCTGCTCTGTCAAAGGGAAAGTTCAACTCTGTGAGGTGAACCCAAACATCAGAAAGAAGTTTCTGGGAATGCTTCTGTCTAGCTTTGATGTGAAGATTATCCCGTTTCCAACGAAATCTTCAAAGAGGTCCAAATATCCACTTGCGGATCCCACAGTTAGAGTGTTTCGAAACTGCTGCTTCAAAAGGAGTCTTCAACTCTGCGAGTTCAATGCAATCATCACAAAGAGGTTTCGGACAACGCTTCTCTCTAGGTTTTATGTGAAGATATTTCCTTTTCCACCAGAGCCCTGAAAGCGCTCCAAATGTTCACCTGCAGATTCTACGAAAAGAACGTTTCAAAACTGCTCCATGGAAAGCAATGTTAAACTCTGTGACTGGAACACAAATATCACATAGAAGTATCTGAGAATGCTTCAGTTTAGTTTTTCTGTGAAGATATTCCCGTTTCCAAAGAAATCTTCAAAGAGGTCCACATATCCACTTACAGATTCTACAAAAAGACAGTTTCAAAACTGCTCAATCATAAGGAGGGTTGAACTCTGTGACTGGAATGCAATCATCACACAGAAGTTTCTGAGAATGCTTCTCTTTAGTTTTTACGTGAAGATATACCCATTTCGAACGAAGGCCACCCAGCGGTCCAAATCTCCACTTGCAGATTCTACAAAAAGAGTGTTTCAAACCTGAGCTACCAAAGGAAGCTTCAACTCTGTGAGTTGAATGCAAACATCACGAAGCAGTTTCTGAGAAGGTTTCTGTTTAGTTATGGGGATTTTATCCCGTTTCCAACGATATCCTCAGAAAGGTCCAAATATCCACCCGCAGATTCTACCAAAAGTGTTTTCGGAAACTGCTCCATCAAAAGGAATGTTAAGCTCTGTGAGTTAAACTCAATCCTCACAAAGAATTTTCTGAGAATGCTTCCGTTTGGTTTTTATATGAAGTTATTTTCTTTACTACCGTGGGCCACAGAACAGTCCAAATCTCCATTTTCAGATTCTATAGAAAGAGTGTTTCCAGTCTGATCTATCAATAGGAATGTTCAACTCCGTGAGTTGAATGCAATCATCACAAAATAGTTTCGGAGAACGATTCCATCTAGTTTTTATGTGAAGATATTTCCTTTTCCACCACAGGCCTCAAAGCCCTCCAAATGTCCACTTGCAGATTCTAGAAAAAGAGGAGTGTCTCATAGCTGCTCTTTCAAAAGGAAAGTTTGGAAGTTGAATACAAACATCACAACCTAGTTTATGAGAATGCTTCTGTTTAGTTTTTATGTGAAGATGATCCCGTTTCCAATGAAATCTTCAAAGAGGTCCACATATCCACTTGCAGATTCCAAAGAAAGAGAGTTTCAAAACTGCTCCATCCAAAGGATTGTTCAACTCTGTGAGTTGAATGCAGTCATCACAGAAAACTTTCTGAGAATGCTTCTGTCTAGGTTTGATGTGAAGATATACCCGTTTCGAACGAAGGCCACAAAGTGGTCCAAATATCCACTTCCAGATTCTACTAAAAGGGTGTTTCAAACCTGAACTCTCAAAGGAAGGTTCAACTCTGTGAGTTGAATGCAAACATCACAAAGAAGTTTCTGAGAATGCTTCCGTTTAGGTATGGGAAGTTTATCCCATTTCCAACGAAATCCTCAGAGAGGTCCAAATGTCCACATGCAGATTCTACAAAAAGTGTGTTTGGAAACTGCTCCCTCAAAACGAATGTTCAGCTCTCTGAGTTAAACTCAATCGTCACAAAGAATTTTCTGAGAGTGCTACTGTCTAGTTTTCATATGAGGTTATTTCCTTTACTACCATAGGCCCCCAAGTACTCCAAATCTCCACTTGCAGATTCCACAAAAACAGTGTTTCCAAACTGCTCTGTCAAAGGAAATGTTCAACTCTGTGAGTTGAATGTAATAATCACAGAGTAGTTTCTGAGAATGCTTCTATGGAGTTTTTATGAGAAGATATTTCCTTTTCCACCACAGTCCTCAAAGCCCTCCAGATTTCCAATTGCAGACGCTTGAAAAAGAGTGTTTCAAAGCTGCTCTGTGAAAGGGAAAGTTCAGCTCTGTGAGCTGAATCCAAACATCACAAAGAAGTTTCTGAGAATGCTTCTGTTCAGCTTTTATGTGAAGATTATCCCGTTTCCAACGAAATCTTCAAATTGTTCCAAATATCCACTTGCGGAACCCACAGAAAGAGTGTTTCGAAACTGCTGATTCAAAAGGAATCTTCCACTCTGTGAGTTGAATGCAATCATCACAAAGGAGTTTCTGACAATCCTTCTGTGTAGTTTTTATGTGAAGATATTTCCTTTTCCACCACAGCCCTGAAAGCGCTCCAAATGTCCACTTGCAGATTCTACGAAGAGAATGTTTCAAAACTGCTCTATGAAAAACAACGTTAAACTCTGTGACTGGAACAAAAACATCACAAAGAAGTATCTGAGAATGCTTCAGTTCTGTTTTTCTGTGAAGATATTCCCTCTTCAAAAGAAATCTTCAAAGAGGTCCACATATCCACGTACAGATTCTACAAAAAGAGAGTTTCAAAACTGCTGAATCAACAGGAGGATTCAACTCTGTGACTTGAATGCAATCATCACACAGAAGTTTCTGAGAACGCTTCACTTTAGTTTTTGCGTGAAAATATACGCGTTTCGAACGTAGGCCACCCAGTGGTCCAAATATCAACTTGCAGTTTCAAACCTGAACTACCAAAGGAAGCTTCAACTCTGTGAGTTGAATGCAAACATCATGAAGCAGTTTCTGAGAATGCTTCCCTTCAGGTATGGGAAGCTTATCCCGTTTCCAACGAAATCCTCAGAGAGGTCCAAATATCCACCTGCAGATTCTACCAAAAGTGTGTTTGGAAACTGCTCCATCCAAAGGAATGTTCAGCTCTGTGAGATAAACTCAATCGTCACAAAGAATTTTCTGAGAATGCTTCCGTTTGGTTTTTATGTGAAGTTATTCCCTTTACTATCGTAGGCCTCAAAGCAGTCCAAATCTCCATTTGCAGATTCTACAAAAAGAGTGTTTCCAGTCTGCTCTATCAATAGGAATGTACAACTCCGTGGGTTGAACGCAATCATCACAAAGTAGTTTCTGAGAATGCTTCTATCTAGTTTTTATGTGAAGATATTTCCTTTTCCACCACAGACCTCAAAGCCCTCCAAATGTCCACTTGCAGATTCTAGAAAAAGAGTGTTTCAAAGCTGCTCTGTCAAAGGGAAAGTTCAACTCTGTGAGGTGAACCCAAACATCAGAAAGAAGTTTCTGGGAATGCTTCTGTCTAGCTTTGATGTGAAGATTATCCCGTTTCCAACGAAATCTTCAAAGAGGTCCAAATATCCACTTGCGGATCCCACAGTTAGAGTGTTTCGAAACTGCTGCTTCAAAAGGAGTCTTCAACTCTGCGAGTTCAATGCAATCATCACAAAGAGGTTTCGGACAACGCTTCTCTCTAGGTTTTATGTGAAGATATTTCCTTTTCCACCAGAGCCCTGAAAGCGCTCCAAATGTTCACCTGCAGATTCTACGAAAAGAACGTTTCAAAACTGCTCCATGGAAAGCAATGTTAAACTCTGTGACTGGAACACAAATATCACATAGAAGTATCTGAGAATGCTTCAGTTTAGTTTTTCTGTGAAGATATTCCCGTTTCCAAAGAAATCTTCAAAGAGGTCCACATATCCACTTACAGATTCTACAAAAAGACAGTTTCAAAACTGCTCAATCATAAGGAGGGTTGAACTCTGTGACTGGAATGCAATCATCACACAGAAGTTTCTGAGAATGCTTCTCTTTAGTTTTTACGTGAAGATATACCCATTTCGAACGAAGGCCACCCAGCGGTCCAAATCTCCACTTGCAGATTCTACAAAAAGAGTGTTTCAAACCTGAGCTACCAAAGGAAGCTTCAACTCTGTGAGTTGAATGCAAACATCACGAAGCAGTTTCTGAGAAGGTTTCTGTTTAGTTATGGGGATTTTATCCCGTTTCCAACGATATCCTCAGAAAGGTCCAAATATCCACCCGCAGATTCTACCAAAAGTGTTTTCGGAAACTGCTCCATCAAAAGGAATGTTAAGCTCTGTGAGTTAAACTCAATCCTCACAAAGAATTTTCTGAGAATGCTTCCGTTTGGTTTTTATATGAAGTTATTTTCTTTACTACCGTGGGCCACAGAACAGTCCAAATCTCCATTTTCAGATTCTATAGAAAGAGTGTTTCCAGTCTGATCTATCAATAGGAATGTTCAACTCCGTGAGTTGAATGCAATCATCACAAAATAGTTTCGGAGAACGATTCCATCTAGTTTTTATGTGAAGATATTTCCTTTTCCACCACAGGCCTCAAAGCCCTCCAAATGTCCACTTGCAGATTCTAGAAAAAGAGGAGTGTCTCATAGCTGCTCTTTCAAAAGGAAAGTTTGGAAGTTGAATACAAACATCACAACCTAGTTTATGAGAATGCTTCTGTTTAGTTTTTATGTGAAGATGATCCCGTTTCCAATGAAATCTTCAAAGAGGTCCACATATCCACTTGCAGATTCCAAAGAAAGAGAGTTTCAAAACTGCTCCATCCAAAGGATTGTTCAACTCTGTGAGTTGAATGCAGTCATCACAGAAAACTTTCTGAGAATGCTTCTGTCTAGGTTTGATGTGAAGATATACCCGTTTCGAACGAAGGCCACAAAGTGGTCCAAATATCCACTTCCAGATTCTACTAAAAGGGTGTTTCAAACCTGAACTCTCAAAGGAAGGTTCAACTCTGTGAGTTGAATGCAAACATCACAAAGAAGTTTCTGAGAATGCTTCCGTTTAGGTATGGGAAGTTTATCCCATTTCCAACGAAATCCTCAGAGAGGTCCAAATGTCCACATGCAGATTCTACAAAAAGTGTGTTTGGAAACTGCTCCCTCAAAACGAATGTTCAGCTCTCTGAGTTAAACTCAATCGTCACAAAGAATTTTCTGAGAGTGCTACTGTCTAGTTTTCATATGAGGTTATTTCCTTTACTACCATAGGCCCCCAAGTACTCCAAATCTCCACTTGCAGATTCCACAAAAACAGTGTTTCCAAACTGCTCTGTCAAAGGAAATGTTCAACTCTGTGAGTTGAATGTAATAATCACAGAGTAGTTTCTGAGAATGCTTCTATGGAGTTTTTATGAGAAGATATTTCCTTTTCCACCACAGTCCTCAAAGCCCTCCAGATTTCCAATTGCAGACGCTTGAAAAAGAGTGTTTCAAAGCTGCTCTGTGAAAGGGAAAGTTCAGCTCTGTGAGCTGAATCCAAACATCACAAAGAAGTTTCTGAGAATGCTTCTGTTCAGCTTTTATGTGAAGATTATCCCGTTTCCAACGAAATCTTCAAATTGTTCCAAATATCCACTTGCGGAACCCACAGAAAGAGTGTTTCGAAACTGCTGATTCAAAAGGAATCTTCCACTCTGTGAGTTGAATGCAATCATCACAAAGGAGTTTCTGACAATCCTTCTGTGTAGTTTTTATGTGAAGATATTTCCTTTTCCACCACAGCCCTGAAAGCGCTCCAAATGTCCACTTGCAGATTCTACGAAGAGAATGTTTCAAAACTGCTCTATGAAAAACAACGTTAAACTCTGTGACTGGAACAAAAACATCACAAAGAAGTATCTGAGAATGCTTCAGTTCTGTTTTTCTGTGAAGATATTCCCTCTTCAAAAGAAATCTTCAAAGAGGTCCACATATCCACGTACAGATTCTACAAAAAGAGAGTTTCAAAACTGCTCAATCAACAGGAGGATTCAACTCTGTGACTTGAATGCAATCATCACACAGAAGTTTCTGAGAACGCTTCACTTTAGTTTTTGCGTGAAAATATACGCGTTTGGAACGTAGGCCACCCAGTGGTCCAAATATCAACTTGCAGTTTCAAACCTGAACTACCAAAGGAAGCTTCAACTCTGTGAGTTGAATGCAAACATCATGAAGCAGTTTCTGAGAATGCTTCCCTTCAGGTATGGGAAGCTTATCCCGTTTCCAACGAAATCCTCAGAGAGGTCCAAATATCCACCTGCAGATTCTACCAAAAGTGTGTTTGGAAACTGCTCCATCCAAAGGAATGTTCAGCTCTGTGAGATAAACTCAATCGTCACAAAGAATTTTCTGAGAATGCTTCCGTTTGGTTTTTATATGAAGTTATTCCCTTTACTATCGTAGGCCTCAAAGCAGTCCAAATCTCCATTTGCAGATTCTACAAAAAGAGTGTTTCCAGTCTGCTCTATCAATAGGAATGTACAACTCCGTGGGTTGAACGCAATCATCACAAAGTAGTTTCTGAGAATGCTTCTATCTAGTTTTTATGTGAAGATATTTCCTTTTCCACCACAGACCTCAAAGCCCTCCAAATGTCCACTTGCAGATTCTAGAAAAAGAGTGTTTCAAAGCTGCTCTGTCAAAGGGAAAGTTCAACTCTGTGAGGTGAACCCAAACATCAGAAAGAAGTTTCTGGGAATGCTTCTGTCTAGCTTTGATGTGAAGATTATCCCGTTTCCAACGAAATCTTCAAAGAGGTCCAAATATCCACTTGCGGATCCCACAGTTAGAGTGTTTCGAAACTGCTGCTTCAAAAGGAGTCTTCAACTCTGCGAGTTCAATGCAATCATCACAAAGAGGTTTCGGACAACGCTTCTCTCTAGGTTTTATGTGAAGATATTTCCTTTTCCACCAGAGCCCTGAAAGCGCTCCAAATGTTCACCTGCAGATTCTACGAAAAGAACGTTTCAAAACTGCTCCATGGAAAGCAATGTTAAACTCTGTGACTGGAACACAAATATCACATAGAAGTATCTGAGAATGCTTCAGTTTAGTTTTTCTGTGAAGATATTCCCGTTTCCAAAGAAATCTTCAAAGAGGTCCACATATCCACTTACAGATTCTACAAAAAGACAGTTTCAAAACTGCTCAATCATAAGGAGGGTTGAACTCTGTGACTGGAATGCAATCATCACACAGAAGTTTCTGAGAATGCTTCTCTTTAGTTTTTACGTGAAGATATACCCATTTCGAACGAAGGCCACCCAGCGGTCCAAATCTCCACTTGCAGATTCTACAAAAAGAGTGTTTCAAACCTGAGCTACCAAAGGAAGCTTCAACTCTGTGAGTTGAATGCAAACATCACGAAGCAGTTTCTGAGAAGGTTTCTGTTTAGTTATGGGGATTTTATCCCGTTTCCAACGATATCCTCAGAAAGGTCCAAATATCCACCCGCAGATTCTACCAAAAGTGTTTTCGGAAACTGCTCCATCAAAAGGAATGTTAAGCTCTGTGAGTTAAACTCAATCCTCACAAAGAATTTTCTGAGAATGCTTCCGTTTGGTTTTTATATGAAGTTATTTTCTTTACTACCGTGGGCCACAGAACAGTCCAAATCTCCATTTTCAGATTCTATAGAAAGAGTGTTTCCAGTCTGATCTATCAATAGGAATGTTCAACTCCGTGAGTTGAATGCAATCATCACAAAATAGTTTCGGAGAACGATTCCATCTAGTTTTTATGTGAAGATATTTCCTTTTCCACCACAGGCCTCAAAGCCCTCCAAATGTCCACTTGCAGATTCTAGAAAAAGAGGAGTGTCTCATAGCTGCTCTTTCAAAAGGAAAGTTTGGAAGTTGAATACAAACATCACAACCTAGTTTATGAGAATGCTTCTGTTTAGTTTTTATGTGAAGATGATCCCGTTTCCAATGAAATCTTCAAAGAGGTCCACATATCCACTTGCAGATTCCAAAGAAAGAGAGTTTCAAAACTGCTCCATCCAAAGGATTGTTCAACTCTGTGAGTTGAATGCAGTCATCACAGAAAACTTTCTGAGAATGCTTCTGTCTAGGTTTGATGTGAAGATATACCGGTTTCGAACGAAGGCCACAAAGTGGTCCAAATATCCACTTCCAGATTCTACTAAAAGGGTGTTTCAAACCTGAACTCTCAAAGGAAGGTTCAACTCTGTGAGTTGAATGCAAACATCACAAAGAAGTTTCTGAGAATGCTTCCGTTTAGGTATGGGAAGTTTATCCCATTTCCAACGAAATCCTCAGAGAGGTCCAAATGTCCACATGCAGATTCTACAAAAAGTGTGTTTGGAAACTGCTCCCTCAAAACGAATGTTCAGCTCTCTGAGTTAAACTCAATCGTCACAAAGAATTTTCTGAGAGTGCTACTGTCTAGTTTTCATATGAGGTTATTTCCTTTACTACCATAGGCCCCCAAGTACTCCAAATCTCCACTTGCAGATTCCACAAAAACAGTGTTTCCAAACTGCTCTGTCAAAGGAAATGTTCAACTCTGTGAGTTGAATGTAATAATCACAGAGTAGTTTCTGAGAATGCTTCTATGGAGTTTTTATGAGAAGATATTTCCTTTTCCACCACAGTCCTCAAAGCCCTCCAGATTTCCAATTGCAGACGCTTGAAAAAGAGTGTTTCAAAGCTGCTCTGTGAAAGGGAAAGTTCAGCTCTGTGAGCTGAATCCAAACATCACAAAGAAGTTTCTGAGAATGCTTCTGTTCAGCTTTTATGTGAAGATTATCCCGTTTCCAACGAAATCTTCAAATTGTTCCAAATATCCACTTGCGGAACCCACAGAAAGAGTGTTTCGAAACTGCTGATTCAAAAGGAATCTTCCACTCTGTGAGTTGAATGCAATCATCACAAAGGAGTTTCTGACAATCCTTCTGTGTAGTTTTTATGTGAAGATATTTCCTTTTCCACCACAGCCCTGAAAGCGCTCCAAATGTCCACTTGCAGATTCTACGAAGAGAATGTTTCAAAACTGCTCTATGAAAAACAACGTTAAACTCTGTGACTGGAACAAAAACATCACAAAGAAGTATCTGAGAATGCTTCAGTTCTGTTTTTCTGTGAAGATATTCCCTCTTCAAAAGAAATCTTCAAAGAGGTCCACATATCCACGTACAGATTCTACAAAAAGAGAGTTTCAAAACTGCTCAATCAACAGGAGGATTCAACTCTGTGACTTGAATGCAATCATCACACAGAAGTTTCTGAGAACGCTTCACTTTAGTTTTTGCGTGAAAATATACGCGTTTCGAACGTAGGCCACCCAGTGGTCCAAATATCAACTTGCAGTTTCAAACCTGAACTACCAAAGGAAGCTTCAACTCTGTGAGTTGAATGCAAACATCATGAAGCAGTTTCTGAGAATGCTTCCCTTCAGGTATGGGAAGCTTATCCCGTTTCCAACGAAATCCTCAGAGAGGTCCAAATATCCACCTGCAGATTCTACCAAAAGTGTGTTTGGAAACTGCTCCATCCAAAGGAATGTTCAGCTCTGTGAGTTAAACTGAATCGTCACAAAGAATTTTCTGAGAATGCTTCCGTTTGGTTTTTATATGAAGTTATTCCCTTTACTATCGTAGGCCTCAAAGCAGTCCAAATCTCCATTTGCAGATTCTACAAAAAGAGTGTTTCCAGTCTGCTCTATCAATAGGAATGTACAACTCCGTGGGTTGAACGCAATCATCACAAAGTAGTTTCTGAGAATGCTTCTATCTAGTTTTTATGTGAAGATATTTCCTTTTCCACCACAGACCTCAAAGCCCTCCAAATGTCCACTTGCAGATTCTAGAAAAAGAGTGTTTCAAAGCTGCTCTGTCAAAGGGAAAGTTCAACTCTGTGAGGTGAACCCAAACATCAGAAAGAAGTTTCTGGGAATGCTTCTGTCTAGCTTTGATGTGAAGATTATCCCGTTTCCAACGAAATCTTCAAAGAGGTCCAAATATCCACTTGCGGATCCCACAGTTAGAGTGTTTCGAAACTGCTGCTTCAAAAGGAGTCTTCAACTCTGCGAGTTCAATGCAATCATCACAAAGAGGTTTCGGACAATGCTTCTCTCTAGGTTTTATGTGAAGATATTTCCTTTTCCACCAGAGCCCTGAAAGCGCTCCAAATGTTCACCTGCAGATTCTACGAAAAGAACGTTTCAAAACTGCTCCATGGAAAGCAATGTTAAACTCTGTGACTGGAACACAAATATCACATAGAAGTATCTGAGAATGCTTCAGTTTAGTTTTTCTGTGAAGATATTCCCGTTTCCAAAGAAATCTTCAAAGAGGTCCACATATCCACTTACAGATTCTACAAAAAGACAGTTTCAAAACTGCTCAATCATAAGGAGGGTTGAACTCTGTGACTGGAATGCAATCATCACACAGAAGTTTCTGAGAATGCTTCTCTTTAGTTTTTATGTGAAGATATACCCATTTCGAACGAAGGCCACCCAGCGGTCCAAATCTCCACTTGCAGATTCTACAAAAAGAGTGTTTCAAACCTGAGCTACCAAAGGAAGCTTCAACTCTGTGAGTTGAATGCAAACATCACGAAGCAGTTTCTGAGAAGGTTTCTGTTTAGTTATGGGGATTTTATCCCGTTTCCAACGATATCCTCAGAAAGGTCCAAATATCCACCCGCAGATTCTACCAAAAGTGTTTTCGGAAACTGCTCCATCAAAAGGAATGTTAAGCTCTGTGAGTTAAACTCAATCCTCACAAAGAATTTTCTGAGAATGCTTCCGTTTGGTTTTTATATGAAGTTATTTTCTTTACTACCGTGGGCCACAGAACAGTCCAAATCTCCATTTTCAGATTCTATAGAAAGAGTGTTTCCAGTCTGATCTATCAATAGGAATGTTCAACTCCGTGAGTTGAATGCAATCATCACAAAATAGTTTCGGAGAACGATTCCATCTAGTTTTTATGTGAAGATATTTCCTTTTCCACCACAGGCCTCAAAGCCCTCCAAATGTCCACTTGCAGATTCTAGAAAAAGAGGAGTGTCTCATAGCTGCTCTTTCAAAAGGAAAGTTTGGAAGTTGAATACAAACATCACAACCTAGTTTATGAGAATGCTTCTGTTTAGTTTTTATGTGAAGATGATCCCGTTTCCAATGAAATCTTCAAAGAGGTCCACATATCCACTTGCAGATTCCAAAGAAAGAGAGTTTCAAAACTGCTCCATCCAAAGGATTGTTCAACTCTGTGAGTTGAATGCAGTCATCACAGAAAACTTTCTGAGAATGCTTCTGTCTAGGTTTGATGTGAAGATATACCCGTTTCGAACGAAGGCCACAAAGTGGTCCAAATATCCACTTCCAGATTCTACTAAAAGGGTGTTTCAAACCTGAACTCTCAAAGGAAGGTTCAACTCTGTGAGTTGAATGCAAACATCACAAAGAAGTTTCTGAGAATGCTTCCGTTTAGGTATGGGAAGTTTATCCCATTTCCAACGAAATCCTCAGAGAGGTCCAAATGTCCACATGCAGATTCTACAAAAAGTGTGTTTGGAAACTGCTCCCTCAAAACGAATGTTCAGCTCTCTGAGTTAAACTCAATCGTCACAAAGAATTTTCTGAGAGTGCTACTGTCTAGTTTTCATATGAGGTTATTTCCTTTACTACCATAGGCCCCCAAGTACTCCAAATCTCCACTTGCAGATTCCACAAAAACAGTGTTTCCAAACTGCTCTGTCAAAGGAAATGTTCAACTCTGTGAGTTGAATGTAATAATCACAGAGTAGTTTCTGAGAATGCTTCTATGGAGTTTTTATGAGAAGATATTTCCTTTTCCACCACAGTCCTCAAAGCCCTCCAGATTTCCAATTGCAGACGCTTGAAAAAGAGTGTTTCAAAGCTGCTCTGTGAAAGGGAAAGTTCAGCTCTGTGAGCTGAATCCAAACATCACAAAGAAGTTTCTGAGAATGCTTCTGTTCAGCTTTTATGTGAAGATTATCCCGTTTCCAACGAAATCTTCAAATTGTTCCAAATATCCACTTGCGGAACCCACAGAAAGAGTGTTTCGAAACTGCTGATTCAAAAGGAATCTTCCACTCTGTGAGTTGAATGCAATCATCACAAAGGAGTTTCTGACAATCCTTCTGTGTAGTTTTTATGTGAAGATATTTCCTTTTCCACCACAGCCCTGAAAGCGCTCCAAATGTCCACTTGCAGATTCTACGAAAAGAATGTTTCAAAACTGCTCTATGAAAAACAACGTTAAACTCTGTGACTGGAACAAAAACATCACAAAGAAGTATCTGAGAATGCTTCAGTTCTGTTTTTCTGTGAAGATATTCCCTCTTCAAAAGAAATCTTCAAAGAGGTCCACATATCCACGTACAGATTCTACAAAAAGAGAGTTTCAAAACTGCTCAATCAACAGGAGGATTCAACTCTGTGACTTGAATGCAATCATCACACAGAAGTTTCTGAGAACGCTTCACTTTAGTTTTTGCGTGAAAATATACGCGTTTCGAACGTAGGCCACCCAGTGGTCCAAATATCAACTTGCAGTTTCAAACCTGAACTACCAAAGGAAGCTTCAACTCTGTGAGTTGAATGCAAACATCATGAAGCAGTTTCTGAGAATGCTTCCCTTCAGGTATGGGAAGCTTATCCCGTTTCCAACGAAATCCTCAGAGAGGTCCAAATATCCACCTGCAGATTCTACCAAAAGTGTGTTTGGAAACTGCTCCATCCAAAGGAATGTTCAGCTCTGTGAGATAAACTCAATCGTCACAAAGAATTTTCTGAGAATGCTTCCGTTTGGTTTTTATATGAAGTTATTCCCTTTACTATCGTAGGCCTCAAAGCAGTCCAAATCTCCATTTGCAGATTCTACAAAAAGAGTGTTTCCAGTCTGCTCTATCAATAGGAATGTACAACTCCGTGGGTTGAACGCAATCATCACAAAGTAGTTTCTGAGAATGCTTCTATCTAGTTTTTATGTGAAGATATTTCCTTTTCCACCACAGACCTCAAAGCCCTCCAAATGTCCACTTGCAGATTCTAGAAAAAGAGTGTTTCAAAGCTGCTCTGTCAAAGGGAAAGTTCAACTCTGTGAGGTGAACCCAAACATCAGAAAGAAGTTTCTGGGAATGCTTCTGTCTAGCTTTGATGTGAAGATTATCCCGTTTCCAACGAAATCTTCAAAGAGGTCCAAATATCCACTTGCGGATCCCACAGTTAGAGTGTTTCGAAACTGCTGCTTCAAAAGGAGTCTTCAACTCTGCGAGTTCAATGCAATCATCACAAAGAGGTTTCGGACAATGCTTCTCTCTAGGTTTTATGTGAAGATATTTCCTTTTCCACCAGAGCCCTGAAAGCGCTCCAAATGTTCACCTGCAGATTCTACGAAAAGAATGTTTCAAAACTGCTCCATGGAAAGCAATGTTAAACTCTGTGACTGGAACACAAATATCACATAGAAGTATCTGAGAATGCTTCAGTTTAGTTTTTCTGTGAAGATATTCCCGTTTCCAAAGAAATCTTCAAAGAGGTCCACATATCCACTTACAGATTCTACAAAAAGACAGTTTCAAAACTGCTCAATCATAAGGAGGGTTGAACTCTGTGACTGGAATGCAATCATCACACAGAAGTTTCTGAGAATGCTTCTCTTTAGTTTTTACGTGAAGATATACCCATTTCGAACGAAGGCCACCCAGCGGTCCAAATCTCCACTTGCAGATTCTACAAAAAGAGTGTTTCAAACCTGAGCTACCAAAGGAAGCTTCAACTCTGTGAGTTGAATGCAAACATCACGAAGCAGTTTCTGAGAAGGTTTCTGTTTAGTTATGGGGATTTTATCCCGTTTCCAACGATATCCTCAGAAAGGTCCAAATATCCACCCGCAGATTCTACCAAAAGTGTTTTCGGAAACTGCTCCATCAAAAGGAATGTTAAGCTCTGTGAGTTAAACTCAATCCTCACAAAGAATTTTCTGAGAATGCTTCCGTTTGGTTTTTATATGAAGTTATTTTCTTTACTACCGTGGGCCACAGAACAGTCCAAATCTCCATTTTCAGATTCTATAGAAAGAGTGTTTCCAGTCTGATCTATCAATAGGAATGTTCAACTCCGTGAGTTGAATGCAATCATCACAAAATAGTTTCGGAGAACGATTCCATCTAGTTTTTATGTGAAGATATTTCCTTTTCCACCACAGGCCTCAAAGCCCTCCAAATGTCCACTTGCAGATTCTAGAAAAAGAGTGTCTCATAGCTGCTCTTTCAAAAGGAAAGTTTGGAAGTTGAATACAAACATCACAACCTAGTTTATGAGAATGCTTCTGTTTAGTTTTTATGTGAAGATGATCCCGTTTCCAATGAAATCTTCAAAGAGGTCCACATATCCACTTGCAGATTCCAAAGAAAGAGAGTTTCAAAACTGCTCCATCCAAAGGATTGTTCAACTCTGTGAGTTGAATGCAGTCATCACAGAAAACTTTCTGAGAATGCTTCTGTCTAGGTTTGATGTGAAGATATACCCGTTTCGAACGAAGGCCACAAAGTGGTCCAAATATCCACTTCCAGATTCTACTAAAAGGGTGTTTCAAACCTGAACTCTCAAAGGAAGGTTCAACTCTGTGAGTTGAATGCAAACATCACAAAGAAGTTTCTGAGAATGCTTCCGTTTAGGTATGGGAAGTTTATCCCATTTCCAACGAAATCCTCAGAGAGGTCCAAATGTCCACATGCAGATTCTACAAAAAGTGTGTTTGGAAACTGCTCCATCAAAACGAATGTTCAGCTCTCTGAGTTAAACTCAATCGTCACAAAGAATTTTCTGAGAGTGCTACTGTCTAGTTTTCATATGAGGTTATTTCCTTTACTACCATAGGCCCCCAAGTACTCCAAATCTCCACTTGCAGATTCCACAAAAACAGTGTTTCCAAACTGCTCTGTCAAAGGAAATGTTCAACTCTGTGAGTTGAATGTAATAATCACAGAGTAGTTTCTGAGAATGCTTCTATGGAGTTTTTATGAGAAGATATTTCCTTTTCCACCACAGTCCTCAAAGCCCTCCAGATTTCCAATTGCAGACGCTTGAAAAAGAGTGTTTCAAAGCTGCTCTGTGAAAGGGAAAGTTCAGCTCTGTGAGCTGAATCCAAACATCACAAAGAAGTTTCTGAGAATGCTTCTGTTCAGCTTTTATGTGAAGATTATCCCGTTTCCAACGAAATCTTCAAATTGTTCCAAATATCCACTTGCGGAACCCACAGAAAGAGTGTTTCGAAACTGCTGATTCAAAAGGAATCTTCCACTCTGTGAGTTGAATGCAATCATCACAAAGGAGTTTCTGACAATCCTTCTGTGTAGTTTTTATGTGAAGATATTTCCTTTTCCACCACAGACCTCAAAGCCCTCCAAATGTCCACTTGCAGATTCTAGAAAAAGAGTGTTTCAAATCTGCTCTGTCAAAGGGAAAGTTCAACTCTGTGAGGTGAACCCAAACATCAGAAAGAAGTTTCTGGGAATGCTTCTGTCTAGCTTTGATGTGAAGATTATCCCGTTTCCAACGAAATCTTCAAAGAGGTCCAAATATCCACTTGCGGATCCCACAGTTAGAGTGTTTCGAAACTGCTGCTTCAAAAGGAGTCTTCAACTCTGCGAGTTCAATGCAATCATCACAAAGAGGTTTCGGACAATGCTTCTCTCTAGGTTTTATGTGAAGATATTTCCTTTTCCACCAGAGCCCTGAAAGCGCTCCAAATGTTCACCTGCAGATTCTACGAAAAGAATGTTTCAAAACTGCTCCATGGAAAGCAATGTTAAACTCTGTGACTGGAACACAAATATCACATAGAAGTATCTGAGAATGCTTCAGTTTAGTTTTTCTGTGAAGATATTCCCGTTTCCAAAGAAATCTTCAAAGAGGTCCACATATCCACTTACAGATTCTACAAAAAGACAGTTTCAAAACTGCTCAATCATAAGGAGGGTTGAACTCTGTGACTGGAATGCAATCATCACACAGAAGTTTCTGAGAATGCTTCTCTTTAGTTTTTACGTGAAGATATACCCATTTCGAACGAAGGCCACCCAGCGGTCCAAATATCCACTTGCAGATTCTACAAAAAGAGTGTTTCAAACCTGAGCTACCAAAGGAAGCTTCAACTCTGTGAGTTGAATGCAAACATCACGAAGCAGTTTCTGAGAAGGTTTCTGTTTAGTTATGGGGATTTTATCCCGTTTCCAACGATATCCTCAGAAAGGTCCAAATATCCACCCGCAGATTCTACCAAAAGTGTTTTCGGAAACTGCTCCATCAAAAGGAATGTTAAGCTCTGTGAGTTAAACTCAATCCTCACAAAGAATTTTCTGAGAATGCTTCCGTTTGGTTTTTATATGAAGTTATTTTCTTTACTACCGTGGGCCACAGAACAGTCCAAATCTCCATTTTCAGATTCTATAGAAAGAGTGTTTCCAGTCTGATCTATCAATAGGAATGTTCAACTCCGTGAGTTGAATGCAATCATCACAAAATAGTTTCGGAGAACGATTCCATCTAGTTTTTATGTGAAGATATTTCCTTTTCCACCACAGGCCTCAAAGCCCTCCAAATGTCCACTTGCAGATTCTAGAAAAAGAGGAGTGTCTCATAGCTGCTCTTTCAAAAGGAAAGTTTGGAAGTTGAATACAAACATCACAACCTAGTTTATGAGAATGCTTCTGTTTAGTTTTTATGTGAAGATGATCCCGTTTCCAATGAAATCTTCAAAGAGGTCCACATATCCACTTGCAGATTCCAAAGAAAGAGAGTTTCAAAACTGCTCCATCCAAAGGATTGTTCAACTCTGTGAGTTGAATGCAGTCATCACAGAAAACTTTCTGAGAATGCTTCTGTCTAGGTTTGATGTGAAGATATACCCGTTTCGAACGAAGGCCACAAAGTGGTCCAAATATCCACTTCCAGATTCTACTAAAAGGGTGTTTCAAACCTGAACTCTCAAAGGAAGGTTCAACTCTGTGAGTTGAATGCAAACATCACAAAGAAGTTTCTGAGAATGCTTCCGTTTAGGTATGGGAAGTTTATCCCATTTCCAACGAAATCCTCAGAGAGGTCCAAATGTCCACATGCAGATTCTACAAAAAGTGTGTTTGGAAACTGCTCCATCAAAACGAATGTTCAGCTCTCTGAGTTAAACTCAATCGTCACAAAGAATTTTCTGAGAGTGCTACTGTCTAGTTTTCATATGAGGTTATTTCCTTTACTACCATAGGCCCCCAAGTACTCCAAATCTCCACTTGCAGATTCCACAAAAACAGTGTTTCCAAACTGCTCTGTCAAAGGAAATGTTCAACTCTGTGAGTTGAATGTAATAATCACAGAGTAGTTTCTGAGAATGCTTCTATGGAGTTTTTATGAGAAGATATTTCCTTTTCCACCACAGTCCTCAAAGCCCTCCAGATTTCCAATTGCAGACGCTTGAAAAAGAGTGTTTCAAAGCTGCTCTGTGAAAGGGAAAGTTCAGCTCTGTGAGCTGAATCCAAACATCACAAAGAAGTTTCTGAGAATGCTTCTGTTCAGCTTTTATGTGAAGATTATCCCGTTTCCAACGAAATCTTCAAATTGTTCCAAATATCCACTTGCGGAACCCACAGAAAGAGTGTTTCGAAACTGCTGATTCAAAAGGAATCTTCCACTCTGTGAGTTGAATGCAATCATCACAAAGGAGTTTCTGACAATCCTTCTGTGTAGTTTTTATGTGAAGATATTTCCTTTTCCACCACAGCCCTGAAAGCGCTCCAAATGTCCACTTGCAGATTCTACAAAAAGAATGTTTCAAAACTGCTCTATGAAAAACAACGTTAAACTCTGTGACTGGAACAAAAACATCACAAAGAAGCATCTGAGAATGCTTCACTTCTGTTTTTCTGTGAAGATATTCCCTCTTCAAAAGAAATCTTCAAAGAGGTCCACATATCCACGTACAGATTCTACAAAAAGAGAGTTTCAAAACTGCTCAATCAACAGGAGGATTCAACTCTGTGACTTGAATGCAATCATCACACAGAAGTTTCTGAGAACGCTTCACTTTAGTTTTTGCGTGAAAATATACGCGTTTCGAACGTAGGCCACCCAGTGGTCCAAATATCAACTTGCAGTTTCAAACCTGAACTACCAAAGGAAGCTTCAACTCTGTGAGTTGAATGCAAACTTCATGAAGCAGTTTCTGAGAATGCTTCCCTTCAGGTATGGGAAGCTTATCCCGTTTCCAACGAAATCCTCAGAGAGGTCCAAATATCCACCTGCAGATTCTACCAAAAGTGTGTTTGGAAACTGCTCCATCCAAAGGAATGTTCAGCTCTGTGAGATAAACTCAATCGTCACAAAGAATTTTCTGAGAATGCTTCCGTTTGGTTTTTATATGAAGTTATTCCCTTTACTATCGTAGGCCTCAAAGCAGTCCAAATCTCCATTTGCAGATTCTACAAAAAGAGTGTTTCCAGTCTGCTCTATCAATAGGAATGTACAACTCCGTGGGTTGAACGCAATCATCACAAAGTAGTTTCTGAGAATGCTTCTATCTAGTTTTTATGTGAAGATATTTCCTTTTCCACCACAGACCTCAAAGCCCTCCAAATGTCCACTTGCAGATTCTAGAAAAAGAGTGTTTCAAAGCTGCTCTGTCAAAGGGAAAGTTCAACTCTGTGAGGTGAACCCAAACATCAGAAAGAAGTTTCTGGGAATGCTTCTGTCTAGCTTTGATGTGAAGATTATCCCGTTTCCAACGAAATCTTCAAAGAGGTCCAAATATCCACTTGCGGATCCCACAGTTAGAGTGTTTCGAAACTGCTGCTTCAAAAGGAGTCTTCAACTCTGCGAGTTCAATGCAATCATCACAAAGAGGTTTCGGACAATGCTTCTCTCTAGGTTTTATGTGAAGATATTTCCTTTTCCACCAGAGCCCTGAAAGCGCTCCAAATGTTCACCTGCAGATTCTACGAAAAGAACGTTTCAAAACTGCTCCATGGAAAGCAATGTTAAACTCTGTGACTGGAACACAAATATCACATAGAAGTATCTGAGAATGCTTCAGTTTAGTTTTTCTGTGAAGATATTCCCGTTTCCAAAGAAATCTTCAAAGAGGTCCACATATCCACTTACAGATTCTACAAAAAGACAGTTTCAAAACTGCTCAATCATAAGGAGGGTTGAACTCTGTGACTGGAATGCAATCATCACACAGAAGTTTCTGAGAATGCTTCTCTTTAGTTTTTACGTGAAGATATACCCATTTCGAACGAAGGCCACCCAGCGGTCCAAATCTCCACTTGCAGATTCTACAAAAAGAGTGTTTCAAACCTGAGCTACCAAAGGAAGCTTCAACTCTGTGAGTTGAATGCAAACATCACGAAGCAGTTTCTGAGAAGGTTTCTGTTTAGTTATGGGGATTTTATCCCGTTTCCAACGATATCCTCAGAAAGGTCCAAATATCCACCCGCAGATTCTACCAAAAGTGTTTTCGGAAACTGCTCCATCAAAAGGAATGTTAAGCTCTGTGAGTTAAACTCAATCCTCACAAAGAATTTTCTGAGAATGCTTCCGTTTGGTTTTTATATGAAGTTATTTTCTTTACTACCGTGGGCCACAGAACAGTCCAAATCTCCATTTTCAGATTCTATAGAAAGAGTGTTTCCAGTCTGATCTATCAATAGGAATGTTCAACTCCGTGAGTTGAATGCAATCATCACAAAATAGTTTCGGAGAACGATTCCATCTAGTTTTTATGTGAAGATATTTCCTTTTCCACCACAGGCCTCAAAGCCCTCCAAATGTCCACTTGCAGATTCTAGAAAAAGAGGAGTGTCTCATGGCTGCTCTTTCAAAAGGAAAGTTTGGAAGTTGAATACAAACATCACAACCTAGTTTATGAGAATGCTTCTGTTTAGTTTTTATGTGAAGATGATCCCGTTTCCAATGAAATCTTCAAAGAGGTCCACATATCCACTTGCAGATTCCAAAGAAAGAGAGTTTCAAAACTGCTCCATCCAAAGGATTGTTCAACTCTGTGAGTTGAATGCAGTCATCACAGAAAACTTTCTGAGAATGCTTCTGTCTAGGTTTGATGTGAAGATATACCCGTTTCGAACGAAGGCCACAAAGTGGTCCAAATATCCACTTCCAGATTCTACTAAAAGGGTGTTTCAAACCTGAACTCTCAAAGGAAGGTTCAACTCTGTGAGTTGAATGCAAACATCACAAAGAAGTTTCTGAGAATGCTTCCGTTTAGGTATGGGAAGTTTATCCCATTTCCAACGAAATCCTCAGAGAGGTCCAAATGTCCACATGCAGATTCTACAAAAAGTGTGTTTGGAAACTGCTCCCTCAAAACGAATGTTCAGCTCTCTGAGTTAAACTCAATCGTCACAAAGAATTTTCTGAGAGTGCTACTGTCTAGTTTTCATATGAGGTTATTTCCTTTACTACCATAGGCCCCCAAGTACTCCAAATCTCCACTTGCAGATTCCACAAAAACAGTGTTTCCAAACTGCTCTGTCAAAGGAAATGTTCAACTCTGTGAGTTGAATGTAATAATCACAGAGTAGTTTCTGAGAATGCTTCTATGGAGTTTTTATGAGAAGATATTTCCTTTTCCACCACAGTCCTCAAAGCCCTCCAGATTTCCAATTGCAGACGCTTGAAAAAGAGTGTTTCAAAGCTGCTCTGTGAAAGGGAAAGTTCAGCTCTGTGAGCTGAATCCAAACATCACAAAGAAGTTTCTGAGAATGCTTCTGTTCAGCTTTTATGTGAAGATTATCCCGTTTCCAACGAAATCTTCAAATTGTTCCAAATATCCACTTGCGGAACCCACAGAAAGAGTGTTTCGAAACTGCTGATTCAAAAGGAATCTTCCACTCTGTGAGTTGAATGCAATCATCACAAAGGAGTTTCTGACAATCCTTCTGTGTAGTTTTTATGTGAAGATATTTCCTTTTCCACCACAGCCCTGAAAGCGCTCCAAATGTCCACTTGCAGATTCTACGAAAAGAATGTTTCAAAACTGCTCTATGAAAAACAACGTTAAACTCTGTGACTGGAACAAAAACATCACAAAGAAGTATCTGAGAATGCTTCAGTTCTGTTTTTCTGTGAAGATATTCCCTCTTCACAAGAAATCTTCAAAGAGGTCCACATATCCACGTACAGATTCTACAAAAAGAGAGTTTCAAAACTGCTCAATCAACAGGAGGATTCAACTCTGTGACTTGAATGCAATCATCACACAGAAGTTTCTGAGAACGCTTCACTTTAGTTTTTGCGTGAAAATATACGCGTTTCGAACGTAGGCCACCCAGTGGTCCAAATATCAACTTGCAGTTTCAAACCTGAACTACCAAAGGAAGCTTCAACTCTGTGAGTTGAATGCAAACATCATGAAGCAGTTTCTGAGAATGCTTCCCTTCAGGTATGGGAAGCTTATCCCGTTTCCAACGAAATCCTCAGAGAGGTCCAAATATCCACCTGCAGATTCTACCAAAAGTGTGTTTGGAAACTGCTCCATCCAAAGGAATGTTCAGCTCTGTGAGATAAACTCAATCGTCACAAAGAATTTTCTGAGAATGCTTCCGTTTGGTTTTTATATGAAGTTATTCCCTTTACTATCGTAGGCCTCAAAGCAGTCCAAATCTCCATTTGCAGATTCTACAAAAAGAGTGTTTCCAGTCTGCTCTATCAATAGGAATGTACAACTCCGTGGGTTGAACGCAATCATCACAAAGTAGTTTCTGAGAATGCTTCTATCTAGTTTTTATGTGAAGATATTTCCTTTTCCACCACAGACCTCAAAGCCCTCCAAATGTCCACTTGCAGATTCTAGAAAAAGAGTGTTTCAAAGCTGCTCTGTCAAAGGGAAAGTTCAACTCTGTGAGGTGAACCCAAACATCAGAAAGAAGTTTCTGGGAATGCTTCTGTCTAGCTTTGATGTGAAGATTATCCCGTTTCCAACGAAATCTTCAAAGAGGTCCAAATATCCACTTGCGGATCCCACAGTTAGAGTGTTTCGAAACTGCTGCTTCAAAAGGAGTCTTCAACTCTGCGAGTTCAATGCAATCATCACAAAGAGGTTTCGGACAATGCTTCTCTCTAGGTTTTATGTGAAGATATTTCCTTTTCCACCAGAGCCCTGAAAGCGCTCCAAATGTTCACCTGCAGATTCTACGAAAAGAATGTTTCAAAACTGCTCCATGGAAAGCAATGTTAAACTCTGTGACTGGAACACAAATATCACATAGAAGTATCTGAGAATGCTTCAGTTTAGTTTTTCTGTGAAGATATTCCCGTTTCCAAAGAAATCTTCAAAGAGGTCCACATATCCACTTACAGATTCTACAAAAAGACAGTTTCAAAACTGCTCAATCATAAGGAGGGTTGAACTCTGTGACTGGAATGCAATCATCACACAGAAGTTTCTGAGAATGCTTCTCTTTAGTTTTTACGTGAAGATATACCCATTTCGAACGAAGGCCACCCAGCGGTCCAAATCTCCACTTGCAGATTCTACAAAAAGAGTGTTTCAAACCTGAGCTACCAAAGGAAGCTTCAACTCTGTGAGTTGAATGCAAACATCACGAAGCAGTTTCTGAGAAGGTTTCTGTTTAGTTATGGGGATTTTATCCCGTTTCCAACGATATCCTCAGAAAGGTCCAAATATCCACCCGCAGATTCTACCAAAAGTGTTTTCGGAAACTGCTCCATCAAAAGGAATGTTAAGCTCTGTGAGTTAAACTCAATCCTCACAAAGAATTTTCTGAGAATGCTTCCGTTTGGTTTTTATATGAAGTTATTTTCTTTACTACCGTGGGCCACAGAACAGTCCAAATCTCCATTTTCAGATTCTATAGAAAGAGTGTTTCCAGTCTGATCTATCAATAGGAATGTTCAACTCCGTGAGTTGAATGCAATCATCACAAAATAGTTTCGGAGAACGATTCCATCTAGTTTTTATGTGAAGATATTTCCTTTTCCACCACAGGCCTCAAAGCCCTCCAAATGTCCACTTGCAGATTCTAGAAAAAGAGTGTCTCATAGCTGCTCTTTCAAAAGGAAAGTTTGGAAGTTGAATACAAACATCACAACCTAGTTTATGAGAATGCTTCTGTTTAGTTTTTATGTGAAGATGATCCCGTTTCCAATGAAATCTTCAAAGAGGTCCACATATCCACTTGCAGATTCCAAAGAAAGAGAGTTTCAAAACTGCTCCATCCAAAGGATTGTTCAACTCTGTGAGTTGAATGCAGTCATCACAGAAAACTTTCTGAGAATGCTTCTGTCTAGGTTTGATGTGAAGATATACCCGTTTCGAACGAAGGCCACAAAGTGGTCCAAATATCCACTTCCAGATTCTACTAAAAGGGTGTTTCAAACCTGAACTCTCAAAGGAAGGTTCAACTCTGTGAGTTGAATGCAAACATCACAAAGAAGTTTCTGAGAATGCTTCCGTTTAGGTATGGGAAGTTTATCCCATTTCCAACGAAATCCTCAGAGAGGTCCAAATGTCCACATGCAGATTCTACAAAAAGTGTGTTTGGAAACTGCTCCATCAAAACGAATGTTCAGCTCTCTGAGTTAAACTCAATCGTCACAAAGAATTTTCTGAGAGTGCTACTGTCTAGTTTTCATATGAGGTTATTTCCTTTACTACCATAGGCCCCCAAGTACTCCAAATCTCCACTTGCAGATTCCACAAAAACAGTGTTTCCAAACTGCTCTGTCAAAGGAAATGTTCAACTCTGTGAGTTGAATGTAATAATCACAGAGTAGTTTCTGAGAATGCTTCTATGGAGTTTTTATGAGAAGATATTTCCTTTTCCACCACAGTCCTCAAAGCCCTCCAGATTTCCAATTGCAGACGCTTGAAAAAGAGTGTTTCAAAGCTGCTCTGTGAAAGGGAAAGTTCAGCTCTGTGAGCTGAATCCAAACATCACAAAGAAGTTTCTGAGAATGCTTCTGTTCAGCTTTTATGTGAAGATTATCCCGTTTCCAACGAAATCTTCAAATTGTTCCAAATATCCACTTGCGGAACCCACAGAAAGAGTGTTTCGAAACTGCTGATTCAAAAGGAATCTTCCACTCTGTGAGTTGAATGCAATCATCACAAAGGAGTTTCTGACAATCCTTCTGTGTAGTTTTTATGTGAAGATATTTCCTTTTCCACCACAGACCTCAAAGCCCTCCAAATGTCCACTTGCAGATTCTAGAAAAAGAGTGTTTCAAAGCTGCTCTGTCAAAGGGAAAGTTCAACTCTGTGAGGTGAACCCAAACATCAGAAAGAAGTTTCTGGGAATGCTTCTGTCTAGCTTTGATGTGAAGATTATCCCGTTTCCAACGAAATCTTCAAAGAGGTCCAAATATCCACTTGCGGATCCCACAGTTAGAGTGTTTCGAAACTGCTGCTTCAAAAGGAGTCTTCAACTCTGCGAGTTCAATGCAATCATCACAAAGAGGTTTCGGACAATGCTTCTCTCTAGGTTTTATGTGAAGATATTTCCTTTTCCACCAGAGCCCTGAAAGCGCTCCAAATGTTCACCTGCAGATTCTACGAAAAGAATGTTTCAAAACTGCTCCATGGAAAGCAATGTTAAACTCTGTGACTGGAACACAAATATCACATAGAAGTATCTGAGAATGCTTCAGTTTAGTTTTTCTGTGAAGATATTCCCGTTTCCAAAGAAATCTTCAAAGAGGTCCACATATCCACTTACAGATTCTACAAAAAGACAGTTTCAAAACTGCTCAATCATAAGGAGGGTTGAACTCTGTGACTGGAATGCAATCATCACACAGAAGTTTCTGAGAATGCTTCTCTTTAGTTTTTACGTGAAGATATACCCATTTCGAACGAAGGCCACCCAGCGGTCCAAATCTCCACTTGCAGATTCTACAAAAAGAGTGTTTCAAACCTGAGCTACCAAAGGAAGCTTCAACTCTGTGAGTTGAATGCAAACATCACGAAGCAGTTTCTGAGAAGGTTTCTGTTTAGTTATGGGGATTTTATCCCGTTTCCAACGATATCCTCAGAAAGGTCCAAATATCCACCCGCAGATTCTACCAAAAGTGTTTTCGGAAACTGCTCCATCAAAAGGAATGTTAAGCTCTGTGAGTTAAACTCAATCCTCACAAAGAATTTTCTGAGAATGCTTCCGTTTGGTTTTTATATGAAGTTATTTTCTTTACTACCGTGGGCCACAGAACAGTCCAAATCTCCATTTTCAGATTCTATAGAAAGAGTGTTTCCAGTCTGATCTATCAATAGGAATGTTCAACTCCGTGAGTTGAATGCAATCATCACAAAATAGTTTCGGAGAACGATTCCATCTAGTTTTTATGTGAAGATATTTCCTTTTCCACCACAGGCCTCAAAGCCCTCCAAATGTCCACTTGCAGATTCTAGAAAAAGAGGAGTGTCTCATGGCTGCTCTTTCAAAAGGAAAGTTTGGAAGTTGAATACAAACATCACAACCTAGTTTATGAGAATGCTTCTGTTTAGTTTTTATGTGAAGATGATCCCGTTTCCAATGAAATCTTCAAAGAGGTCCACATATCCACTTGCAGATTCCAAAGAAAGAGAGTTTCAAAACTGCTCCATCCAAAGGATTGTTCAACTCTGTGAGTTGAATGCAGTCATCACAGAAAACTTTCTGAGAATGCTTCTGTCTAGGTTTGATGTGAAGATATACCCGTTTCGAACGAAGGCCACAAAGTGGTCCAAATATCCACTTCCAGATTCTACTAAAAGGGTGTTTCAAACCTGAACTCTCAAAGGAAGGTTCAACTCTGTGAGTTGAATGCAAACATCACAAAGAAGTTTCTGAGAATGCTTCCGTTTAGGTATGGGAAGTTTATCCCATTTCCAACGAAATCCTCAGAGAGGTCCAAATGTCCACATGCAGATTCTACAAAAAGTGTGTTTGGAAACTGCTCCATCAAAACGAATGTTCAGCTCTCTGAGTTAAACTCAATCGTCACAAAGAATTTTCTGAGAGTGCTACTGTCTAGTTTTCATATGAGGTTATTTCCTTTACTACCATAGGCCCCCAAGTACTCCAAATCTCCACTTGCAGATTCCACAAAAACAGTGTTTCCAAACTGCTCTGTCAAAGGAAATGTTCAACTCTGTGAGTTGAATGTAATAATCACAGAGTAGTTTCTGAGAATGCTTCTATGGAGTTTTTATGAGAAGATATTTCCTTTTCCACCACAGTCCTCAAAGCCCTCCAGATTTCCAATTGCAGACGCTTGAAAAAGAGTGTTTCAAAGCTGCTCTGTGAAAGGGAAAGTTCAGCTCTGTGAGCTGAATCCAAACATCACAAAGAAGTTTCTGAGAATGCTTCTGTTCAGCTTTTATGTGAAGATTATCCCGTTTCCAACGAAATCTTCAAATTGTTCCAAATATCCACTTGCGGAACCCACAGAAAGAGTGTTTCGAAACTGCTGATTCAAAAGGAATCTTCCACTCTGTGAGTTGAATGCAATCATCACAAAGGAGTTTCTGACAATCCTTCTGTGTAGTTTTTATGTGAAGATATTTCCTTTTCCACCACAGCCCTGAAAGCGCTCCAAATGTCCACTTGCAGATTCTACGAAAAGAATGTTTCAAAACTGCTCTATGAAAAACAACGTTAAACTCTGTGACTGGAACAAAAACATCACAAAGAAGCATCTGAGAATGCTTCAGTTCTGTTTTTCTGTGAAGATATTCCCTCTTCAAAAGAAATCTTCAAAGAGGTCCACATATCCACGTACAGATTCTACAAAAAGAGAGTTTCAAAACTGCTCAATCAACAGGAGGATTCAACTCTGTGACTTGAATGCAATCATCACACAGAAGTTTCTGAGAACGCTTCACTTTAGTTTTTGCGTGAAAATATACGCGTTTCGAACGTAGGCCACCCAGTGGTCCAAATATCAACTTGCAGTTTCAAACCTGAACTACCAAAGGAAGCTTCAACTCTGTGAGTTGAATGCAAACTTCATGAAGCAGTTTCTGAGAATGCTTCCCTTCAGGTATGGGAAGCTTATCCCGTTTCCAACGAAATCCTCAGAGAGGTCCAAATATCCACCTGCAGATTCTACCAAAAGTGTGTTTGGAAACTGCTCCATCCAAAGGAATGTTCAGCTCTGTGAGATAAACTCAATCGTCACAAAGAATTTTCTGAGAATGCTTCCGTTTGGTTTTTATATGAAGTTATTCCCTTTACTATCGTAGGCCTCAAAGCAGTCCAAATCTCCATTTGCAGATTCTACAAAAAGAGTGTTTCCAGTCTGCTCTATCAATAGGAATGTACAACTCCGTGGGTTGAACGCAATCATCACAAAGTAGTTTCTGAGAATGCTTCTATCTAGTTTTTATGTGAAGATATTTCCTTTTCCACCACAGACCTCAAAGCCCTCCAAATGTCCACTTGCAGATTCTAGAAAAAGAGTGTTTCAAAGCTGCTCTGTCAAAGGGAAAGTTCAACTCTGTGAGGTGAACCCAAACATCAGAAAGAAGTTTCTGGGAATGCTTCTGTCTAGCTTTGATGTGAAGATTATCCCGTTTCCAACGAAATCTTCAAAGAGGTCCAAATATCCACTTGCGGATCCCACAGTTAGAGTGTTTCGAAACTGCTGCTTCAAAAGGAGTCTTCAACTCTGCGAGTTCAATGCAATCATCACAAAGAGGTTTCGGACAATGCTTCTCTCTAGGTTTTATGTGAAGATATTTCCTTTTCCACCAGAGCCCTGAAAGCGCTCCAAATGTTCACCTGCAGATTCTACGAAAAGAATGTTTCAAAACTGCTCCATGGAAAGCAATGTTAAACTCTGTGACTGGAACACAAATATCACATAGAAGTATCTGAGAATGCTTCAGTTTAGTTTTTCTGTGAAGATATTCCCGTTTCCAAAGAAATCTTCAAAGAGGTCCACATATCCACTTACAGATTCTACAAAAAGACAGTTTCAAAACTGCTCAATCATAAGGAGGGTTGAACTCTGTGACTGGAATGCAATCATCACACAGAAGTTTCTGAGAATGCTTCTCTTTAGTTTTTACGTGAAGATATACCCATTTCGAACGAAGGCCACCCAGCGGTCCAAATCTCCACTTGCAGATTCTACAAAAAGAGTGTTTCAAACCTGAGCTACCAAAGGAAGCTTCAACTCTGTGAGTTGAATGCAAACATCACGAAGCAGTTTCTGAGAAGGTTTCTGTTTAGTTATGGGGATTTTATCCCGTTTCCAACGATATCCTCAGAAAGGTCCAAATATCCACCCGCAGATTCTACCAAAAGTGTTTTCGGAAACTGCTCCATCAAAAGGAATGTTAAGCTCTGTGAGTTAAACTCAATCCTCACAAAGAATTTTCTGAGAATGCTTCCGTTTGGTTTTTATATGAAGTTATTTTCTTTACTACCGTGGGCCACAGAACAGTCCAAATCTCCATTTTCAGATTCTATAGAAAGAGTGTTTCCAGTCTGATCTATCAATAGGAATGTTCAACTCCGTGAGTTGAATGCAATCATCACAAAATAGTTTCGGAGAACGATTCCATCTAGTTTTTATGTGAAGATATTTCCTTTTCCACCACAGGCCTCAAAGCCCTCCAAATGTCCACTTGCAGATTCTAGAAAAAGAGGAGTGTCTCATGGCTGCTCTTTCAAAAGGAAAGTTTGGAAGTTGAATACAAACATCACAACCTAGTTTATGAGAATGCTTCTGTTTAGTTTTTATGTGAAGATGATCCCGTTTCCAATGAAATCTTCAAAGAGGTCCACATATCCACTTGCAGATTCCAAAGAAAGAGAGTTTCAAAACTGCTCCATCCAAAGGATTGTTCAACTCTGTGAGTTGAATGCAGTCATCACAGAAAACTTTCTGAGAATGCTTCTGTCTAGGTTTGATGTGAAGATATACCCGTTTCGAACGAAGGCCACAAAGTGGTCCAAATATCCACTTCCAGATTCTACTAAAAGGGTGTTTCAAACCTGAACTCTCAAAGGAAGGTTCAACTCTGTGAGTTGAATGCAAACATCACAAAGAAGTTTCTGAGAATGCTTCCGTTTAGGTATGGGAAGTTTATCCCATTTCCAACGAAATCCTCAGAGAGGTCCAAATGTCCACATGCAGATTCTACAAAAAGTGTGTTTGGAAACTGCTCCCTCAAAACGAATGTTCAGCTCTCTGAGTTAAACTCAATCGTCACAAAGAATTTTCTGAGAGTGCTACTGTCTAGTTTTCATATGAGGTTATTTCCTTTACTACCATAGGCCCCCAAGTACTCCAAATCTCCACTTGCAGATTCCACAAAAACAGTGTTTCCAAACTGCTCTGTCAAAGGAAATGTTCAACTCTGTGAGTTGAATGTAATAATCACAGAGTAGTTTCTGAGAATGCTTCTATGGAGTTTTTATGAGAAGATATTTCCTTTTCCACCACAGTCCTCAAAGCCCTCCAGATTTCCAATTGCAGACGCTTGAAAAAGAGTGTTTCAAAGCTGCTCTGTGAAAGGGAAAGTTCAGCTCTGTGAGCTGAATCCAAACATCACAAAGAAGTTTCTGAGAATGCTTCTGTTCAGCTTTTATGTGAAGATTATCCCGTTTCCAACGAAATCTTCAAATTGTTCCAAATATCCACTTGCGGAACCCACAGAAAGAGTGTTTCGAAACTGCTGATTCAAAAGGAATCTTCCACTCTGTGAGTTGAATGCAATCATCACAAAGGAGTTTCTGACAATCCTTCTGTGTAGTTTTCATGTGAAGATATTTCCTTTTCCACCACAGCCCTGAAAGCGCTCCAAATGTCCACTTGCAGATTCTACGAAAAGAATGTTTCAAAACTGCTCTATGAAAAACAACGTTAAACTCTGTGACTGGAACAAAAACATCACAAAGAAGTATCTGAGAATGCTTCAGTTCTGTTTTTCTGTGAAGATATTCCCTCTTCAAAAGAAATCTTCAAAGAGGTCCACATATCCACGTACAGATTCTACAAAAAGAGAGTTTCAAAACTGCTCAATCAACAGGAGGATTCAACTCTGTGACTTGAATGCAATCATCACACAGAAGTTTCTGAGAACGCTTCACTTTAGTTTTTGCGTGAAAATATACGCGTTTCGAACGTAGGCCACCCAGTGGTCCAAATATCAACTTGCAGTTTCAAACCTGAACTACCAAAGGAAGCTTCAACTCTGTGAGTTGAATGCAAACATCATGAAGCAGTTTCTGAGAATGCTTCCCTTCAGGTATGGGAAGCTTATCCCGTTTCCAACGAAATCCTCAGAGAGGTCCAAATATCCACCTGCAGATTCTACCAAAAGTGTGTTTGGAAACTGCTCCATCCAAAGGAATGTTCAGCTCTGTGAGATAAACTCAATCGTCACAAAGAATTTTCTGAGAATGCTTCCGTTTGGTTTTTATATGAAGTTATTCCCTTTACTATCGTAGGCCTCAAAGCAGTCCAAATCTCCATTTGCAGATTCTACAAAAAGAGTGTTTCCAGTCTGCTCTATCAATAGGAATGTACAACTCCGTGGGTTGAACGCAATCATCACAAAGTAGTTTCTGAGAATGCTTCTATCTAGTTTTTATGTGAAGATATTTCCTTTTCCACCACAGACCTCAAAGCCCTCCAAATGTCCACTTGCAGATTCTAGAAAAAGAGTGTTTCAAAGCTGCTCTGTCAAAGGGAAAGTTCAACTCTGTGAGGTGAACCCAAACATCAGAAAGAAGTTTCTGGGAATGCTTCTGTCTAGCTTTGATGTGAAGATTATCCCGTTTCCAACGAAATCTTCAAAGAGGTCCAAATATCCACTTGCGGATCCCACAGTTAGAGTGTTTCGAAACTGCTGCTTCAAAAGGAGTCTTCAACTCTGCGAGTTCAATGCAATCATCACAAAGAGGTTTCGGACAATGCTTCTCTCTAGGTTTTATGTGAAGATATTTCCTTTTCCACCAGAGCCCTGAAAGCGCTCCAAATGTTCACCTGCAGATTCTACGAAAAGAATGTTTCAAAACTGCTCCATGGAAAGCAATGTTAAACTCTGTGACTGGAACACAAATATCACATAGAAGTATCTGAGAATGCTTCAGTTTAGTTTTTCTGTGAAGATATTCCCGTTTCCAAAGAAATCTTCAAAGAGGTCCACATATCCACTTACAGATTCTACAAAAAGACAGTTTCAAAACTGCTCAATCATAAGGAGGGTTGAACTCTGTGACTGGAATGCAATCATCACACAGAAGTTTCTGAGAATGCTTCTCTTTAGTTTTTACGTGAAGATATACCCATTTCGAACGAAGGCCACCCAGCGGTCCAAATCTCCACTTGCAGATTCTACAAAAAGAGTGTTTCAAACCTGAGCTACCAAAGGAAGCTTCAACTCTGTGAGTTGAATGCAAACATCACGAAGCAGTTTCTGAGAAGGTTTCTGTTTAGTTATGGGGATTTTATCCCGTTTCCAACGATATCCTCAGAAAGGTCCAAATATCCACCCGCAGATTCTACCAAAAGTGTTTTCGGAAACTGCTCCATCAAAAGGAATGTTAAGCTCTGTGAGTTAAACTCAATCCTCACAAAGAATTTTCTGAGAATGCTTCCGTTTGGTTTTTATATGAAGTTATTTTCTTTACTACCGTGGGCCACAGAACAGTCCAAATCTCCATTTTCAGATTCTATAGAAAGAGTGTTTCCAGTCTGATCTATCAATAGGAATGTTCAACTCCGTGAGTTGAATGCAATCATCACAAAATAGTTTCGGAGAACGATTCCATCTAGTTTTTATGTGAAGATATTTCCTTTTCCACCACAGGCCTCAAAGCCCTCCAAATGTCCACTTGCAGATTCTAGAAAAAGAGGAGTGTCTCATAGCTGCTCTTTCAAAAGGAAAGTTTGGAAGTTGAATACAAACATCACAACCTAGTTTATGAGAATGCTTCTGTTTAGTTTTTATGTGAAGATGATCCCGTTTCCAATGAAATCTTCAAAGAGGTCCACATATCCACTTGCAGATTCCAAAGAAAGAGAGTTTCAAAACTGCTCCATCCAAAGGATTGTTCAACTCTGTGAGTTGAATGCAGTCATCACAGAAAACTTTCTGAGAATGCTTCTGTCTAGGTTTGATGTGAAGATATACCCGTTTCGAACGAAGGCCACAAAGTGGTCCAAATATCCACTTCCAGATTCTACTAAAAGGGTGTTTCAAACCTGAACTCTCAAAGGAAGGTTCAACTCTGTGAGTTGAATGCAAACATCACAAAGAAGTTTCTGAGAATGCTTCCGTTTAGGTATGGGAAGTTTATCCCATTTCCAACGAAATCCTCAGAGAGGTCCAAATGTCCACATGCAGATTCTACAAAAAGTGTGTTTGGAAACTGCTCCCTCAAAACGAATGTTCAGCTCTCTGAGTTAAACTCAATCGTCACAAAGAATTTTCTGAGAGTGCTACTGTCTAGTTTTCATATGAGGTTATTTCCTTTACTACCATAGGCCCCCAAGTACTCCAAATCTCCACTTGCAGATTCCACAAAAACAGTGTTTCCAAACTGCTCTGTCAAAGGAAATGTTCAACTCTGTGAGTTGAATGTAATAATCACAGAGTAGTTTCTGAGAATGCTTCTATGGAGTTTTTATGAGAAGATATTTCCTTTTCCACCACAGTCCTCAAAGCCCTCCAGATTTCCAATTGCAGACGCTTGAAAAAGAGTGTTTCAAAGCTGCTCTGTGAAAGGGAAAGTTCAGCTCTGTGAGCTGAATCCAAACATCACAAAGAAGTTTCTGAGAATGCTTCTGTTCAGCTTTTATGTGAAGATTATCCCGTTTCCAACGAAATCTTCAAATTGTTCCAAATATCCACTTGCGGAACCCACAGAAAGAGTGTTTCGAAACTGCTGATTCAAAAGGAATCTTCCACTCTGTGAGTTGAATGCAATCATCACAAAGGAGTTTCTGACAATCCTTCTGTGTAGTTTTTATGTGAAGATATTTCCTTTTCCACCACAGCCCTGAAAGCGCTCCAAATGTCCACTTGCAGATTCTACGAAAAGAATGTTTCAAAACTGCTCTATGAAAAACAACGTTAAACTCTGTGACTGGAACAAAAACATCACAAAGAAGTATCTGAGAATGCTTCAGTTCTGTTTTTCTGTGAAGATATTCCCTCTTCAAAAGAAATCTTCAAAGAGGTCCACATATCCACGTACAGATTCTACAAAAAGAGAGTTTCAAAACTGCTCAATCAACAGGAGGATTCAACTCTGTGACTTGAATGCAATCATCACACAGAAGTTTCTGAGAACGCTTCACTTTAGTTTTTGCGTGAAAATATACGCGTTTCGAACGTAGGCCACCCAGTGGTCCAAATATCAACTTGCAGTTTCAAACCTGAACTACCAAAGGAAGCTTCAACTCTGTGAGTTGAATGCAAACATCATGAAGCAGTTTCTGAGAATGCTTCCCTTCAGGTATGGGAAGCTTATCCCGTTTCCAACGAAATCCTCAGAGAGGTCCAAATATCCACCTGCAGATTCTACCAAAAGTGTGTTTGGAAACTGCTCCATCCAAAGGAATGTTCAGCTCTGTGAGATAAACTCAATCGTCACAAAGAATTTTCTGAGAATGCTTCCGTTTGGTTTTTATATGAAGTTATTCCCTTTACTATCGTAGGCCTCAAAGCAGTCCAAATCTCCATTTGCAGATTCTACAAAAAGAGTGTTTCCAGTCTGCTCTATCAATAGGAATGTACAACTCCGTGGGTTGAACGCAATCATCACAAAGTAGTTTCTGAGAATGCTTCTATCTAGTTTTTATGTGAAGATATTTCCTTTTCCACCACAGACCTCAAAGCCCTCCAAATGTCCACTTGCAGATTCTAGAAAAAGAGTGTTTCAAAGCTGCTCTGTCAAAGGGAAAGTTCAACTCTGTGAGGTGAACCCAAACATCAGAAAGAAGTTTCTGGGAATGCTTCTGTCTAGCTTTGATGTGAAGATTATCCCGTTTCCAACGAAATCTTCAAAGAGGTCCAAATATCCACTTGCGGATCCCACAGTTAGAGTGTTTCGAAACTGCTGCTTCAAAAGGAGTCTTCAACTCTGCGAGTTCAATGCAATCATCACAAAGAGGTTTCGGACAATGCTTCTCTCTAGGTTTTATGTGAAGATATTTCCTTTTCCACCAGAGCCCTGAAAGCGCTCCAAATGTTCACCTGCAGATTCTACGAAAAGAATGTTTCAAAACTGCTCCATGGAAAGCAATGTTAAACTCTGTGACTGGAACACAAATATCACATAGAAGTATCTGAGAATGCTTCAGTTTAGTTTTTCTGTGAAGATATTCCCGTTTCCAAAGAAATCTTCAAAGAGGTCCACATATCCACTTACAGATTCTACAAAAAGACAGTTTCAAAACTGCTCAATCATAAGGAGGGTTGAACTCTGTGACTGGAATGCAATCATCACACAGAAGTTTCTGAGAATGCTTCTCTTTAGTTTTTACGTGAAGATATACCCATTTCGAACGAAGGCCACCCAGCGGTCCAAATATCCACTTGCAGATTCTACAAAAAGAGTGTTTCAAACCTGAGCTACCAAAGGAAGCTTCAACTCTGTGAGTTGAATGCAAACATCACGAAGCAGTTTCTGAGAAGGTTTCTGTTTAGTTATGGGGATTTTATCCCGTTTCCAACGATATCCTCAGAAAGGTCCAAATATCCACCCGCAGATTCTACCAAAAGTGTTTTCGGAAACTGCTCCATCAAAAGGAATGTTAAGCTCTGTGAGTTAAACTCAATCCTCACAAAGAATTTTCTGAGAATGCTTCCGTTTGGTTTTTATATGAAGTTATTTTCTTTACTACCGTGGGCCACAGAACAGTCCAAATCTCCATTTTCAGATTCTATAGAAAGAGTGTTTCCAGTCTGATCTATCAATAGGAATGTTCAACTCCGTGAGTTGAATGCAATCATCACAAAATAGTTTCGGAGAACGATTCCATCTAGTTTTTATGTGAAGATATTTCCTTTTCCACCACAGGCCTCAAAGCCCTCCAAATGTCCACTTGCAGATTCTAGAAAAAGAGTGTCTCATAGCTGCTCTTTCAAAAGGAAAGTTTGGAAGTTGAATACAAACATCACAACCTAGTTTATGAGAATGCTTCTGTTTAGTTTTTATGTGAAGGTGATCCCGTTTCCAATGAAATCTTCAAAGAGGTCCACATATCCACTTGCAGATTCCAAAGAAAGAGAGTTTCAAAACTGCTCCATCCAAAGGATTGTTCAACTCTGTGAGTTGAATGCAGTCATCACAGAAAACTTTCTGAGAATGCTTCTGTCTAGGTTTGATGTGAAGATATACCCGTTTCGAACGAAGGCCACAAAGTGGTCCAAATATCCACTTCCAGATTCTACTAAAAGGGTGTTTCAAACCTGAACTCTCAAAGGAAGGTTCAACTCTGTGAGTTGAATGCAAACATCACAAAGAAGTTTCTGAGAATGCTTCCGTTTAGGTATGGGAAGTTTATCCCATTTCCAACGAAATCCTCAGAGAGGTCCAAATGTCCACATGCAGATTCTACAAAAAGTGTGTTTGGAAACTGCTCCATCAAAACGAATGTTCAGCTCTCTGAGTTAAACTCAATCGTCACAAAGAATTTTCTGAGAGTGCTACTGTCTAGTTTTCATATGAGGTTATTTCCTTTACTACCATAGGCCCCCAAGTACTCCAAATCTCCACTTGCAGATTCCACAAAAACAGTGTTTCCAAACTGCTCTGTCAAAGGAAATGTTCAACTCTGTGAGTTGAATGTAATAATCACAGAGTAGTTTCTGAGAATGCTTCTATGGAGTTTTTATGAGAAGATATTTCCTTTTCCACCACAGTCCTCAAAGCCCTCCAGATTTCCAATTGCAGACGCTTGAAAAAGAGTGTTTCAAAGCTGCTCTGTGAAAGGGAAAGTTCAGCTCTGTGAGCTGAATCCAAACATCACAAAGAAGTTTCTGAGAATGCTTCTGTTCAGCTTTTATGTGAAGATTATCCCGTTTCCAACGAAATCTTCAAATTGTTCCAAATATCCACTTGCGGAACCCACAGAAAGAGTGTTTCGAAACTGCTGATTCAAAAGGAATCTTCCACTCTGTGAGTTGAATGCAATCATCACAAAGGAGTTTCTGACAATCCTTCTGTGTAGTTTTTATGTGAAGATATTTCCTTTTCCACCACAGCCCTGAAAGCGCTCCAAATGTCCACTTGCAGATTCTACGAAAAGAATGTTTCAAAACTGCTCTATGAAAAACAACGTTAAACTCTGTGACTGGAACAAAAACATCACAAAGAAGTATCTGAGAATGCTTCAGTTCTGTTTTTCTGTGAAGATATTCCCTCTTCAAAAGAAATCTTCAAAGAGGTCCACATATCCACGTACAGATTCTACAAAAAGAGAGTTTCAAAACTGCTCAATCAACAGGAGGATTCAACTCTGTGACTTGAATGCAATCATCACACAGAAGTTTCTGAGAACGCTTCACTTTAGTTTTTGCGTGAAAATATACGCGTTTCGAACGTAGGCCACCCAGTGGTCCAAATATCAACTTGCAGTTTCAAACCTGAACTACCAAAGGAAGCTTCAACTCTGTGAGTTGAATGCAAACATCATGAAGCAGTTTCTGAGAATGCTTCCCTTCAGGTATGGGAAGCTTATCCCGTTTCCAACGAAATCCTCAGAGAGGTCCAAATATCCACCTGCAGATTCTACCAAAAGTGTGTTTGGAAACTGCTCCATCCAAAGGAATGTTCAGCTCTGTGAGATAAACTCAATCGTCACAAAGAATTTTCTGAGAATGCTTCCGTTTGGTTTTTATATGAAGTTATTCCCTTTACTATCGTAGGCCTCAAAGCAGTCCAAATCTCCATTTGCAGATTCTACAAAAAGAGTGTTTCCAGTCTGCTCTATCAATAGGAATGTACAACTCCGTGGGTTGAACGCAATCATCACAAAGTAGTTTCTGAGAATGCTTCTATCTAGTTTTTATGTGAAGATATTTCCTTTTCCACCACAGACCTCAAAGCCCTCCAAATGTCCACTTGCAGATTCTAGAAAAAGAGTGTTTCAAAGCTGCTCTGTCAAAGGGAAAGTTCAACTCTGTGAGGTGAACC
This sequence comes from Gorilla gorilla gorilla, assembly GCF_029281585.2. Lineage (NCBI taxonomy): Eukaryota > Metazoa > Chordata > Mammalia > Primates > Hominidae > Gorilla > Gorilla gorilla. Next base: position 73,742,199 of record NC_073247.2, read on the forward strand.
CAAACATCAGAAAGAAGTTTCTGGGAATGCTTCTGTCTAGCTTTGATGTGAAGATTATCCCGTTTCCAACGAAATCTTCAAAGAGGTCCAAATATCCACTTGCGGATCCCACAGTTAGAGTGTTTCGAAACTGCTGCTTCAAAAGGAGTCTTCAACTCTGCGAGTTCAATGCAATCATCACAAAGAGGTTTCGGACAATGCTTCTCTCTAGGTTTTATGTGAAGATATTTCCTTTTCCACCAGAGCCCTGAAAGCGCTCCAAATGTTCACCTGCAGATTCTACGAAAAGAATGTTTCAAAACTGCTCCATGGAAAGCAATGTTAAACTCTGTGACTGGAACACAAATATCACATAGAAGTATCTGAGAATGCTTCAGTTTAGTTTTTCTGTGAAGATATTCCCGTTTCCAAAGAAATCTTCAAAGAGGTCCACATATCCACTTACAGATTCTACAAAAAGACAGTTTCAAAACTGCTCAATCATAAGGAGGGTTGAACTCTGTGACTGGAATGCAATCATCACACAGAAGTTTCTGAGAATGCTTCTCTTTAGTTTTTACGTGAAGATATACCCATTTCGAACGAAGGCCACCCAGTGGTCCAAATACCCACTTGCAGATTCTACAAAAAGAGTGTTTCAAACCTGAGCTACCAAAGGAAGCTTCAACTCTGTGAGTTGAATGCAAACATCACGAAGCAGTTTCTGAGAAGGTTTCTGTTTAGTTATGGGGATTTTATCCCGTTTCCAACGATATCCTCAGAAAGGTCCAAATATCCACCCGCAGATTCTACCAAAAGTGTTTTCGGAAACTGCTCCATCAAAAGGAATGTTAAGCTCTGTGAGTTAAACTCAATCCTCACAAAGAATTTTCTGAGAATGCTTCCGTTTGGTTTTTATATGAAGTTATTTTCTTTACTACCGTGGGCCACAGAACAGTCCAAATCTCCATTTTCAGATTCTATAGAAAGAGTGTTTCCAGTCTGATCTATCAATAGGAATGTTCAACTCCGTGAGTTGAATGCAATCATCACAAAATAGTTTCGGAGAACGATTCCATCTAGTTTTTATGTGAAGATATTTCCTTTTCCACCACAGGCCTCAAAGCCCTCCAAATGTCCACTTGCAGATTCTAGAAAAAGAGTGTCTCATAGCTGCTCTTTCAAAAGGAAAGTTTGGAAGTTGAATACAAACATCACAACCTAGTTTATGAGAATGCTTCTGTTTAGTTTTTATGTGAAGGTGATCCCGTTTCCAATGAAATCTTCAAAGAGGTCCACATATCCACTTGCAGATTCCAAAGAAAGAGAGTTTCAAAACTGCTCCATCCAAAGGATTGTTCAACTCTGTGAGTTGAATGCAGTCATCACAGAAAACTTTCTGAGAATGCTTCTGTCTAGGTTTGATGTGAAGATATACCCGTTTCGAACGAAGGCCACAAAGTGGTCCAAATATCCACTTCCAGATTCTACTAAAAGGGTGTTTCAAACCTGAACTCTCAAAGGAAGGTTCAACTCTGTGAGTTGAATGCAAACATCACAAAGAAGTTTCTGAGAATGCTTCCGTTTAGGTATGGGAAGTTTATCCCATTTCCAACGAAATCCTCAGAGAGGTCCAAATGTCCACATGCAGATTCTACAAAAAGTGTGTTTGGAAACTGCTCCATCAAAACGAATGTTCAGCTCTCTGAGTTAAACTCAATCGTCACAAAGAATTTTCTGAGAGTGCTACTGTCTAGTTTTCATATGAGGTTATTTCCTTTACTACCATAGGCCCCCAAGTACTCCAAATCTCCACTTGCAGATTCCACAAAAACAGTGTTTCCAAACTGCTCTGTCAAAGGAAATGTTCAACTCTGTGAGTTGAATGTAATAATCACAGAGTAGTTTCTGAGAATGCTTCTATGGAGTTTTTATGAGAAGATATTTCCTTTTCCACCACAGTCCTCAAAGCCCTCCAGATTTCCAATTGCAGACGCTTGAAAAAGAGTGTTTCAAAGCTGCTCTGTGAAAGGGAAAGTTCAGCTCTGTGAGCTGAATCCAAACATCACAAAGAGGTTTCTGAGAATGCTTCTGTTCAGCTTTTATGTGAAGATTATCCCGTTTCCAACGAAATCTTCAAATTGTTCCAAATATCCACTTGCGGAACCCACAGAAAGAGTGTTTCGAAACTGCTGATTCAAAAGGAATCTTCCACTCTGTGAGTTGAATGCAATCATCACAAAGGAGTTTCTGACAATCCTTCTGTGTAGTTTTTATGTGAAGATATTTCCTTTTCCACCACAGCCCTGAAAGCGCTCCAAATGTACACTTGCAGATTCTACGAAAAGAATGTTTCAAAACTGCTCCATGGAAAGCAATGTTAAACTCTGTGACTGGAACAAAAACATCACAAAGAAGCATCTGAGAATGCTTCAGTTCTGTTTTTCTGTGAAGATATTCCCTCTTCAAAAGAAATCTTCAAAGAGGTCCACATATCCACGTACAGATTCTACAAAAAGAGAGTTTCAAAACTGCTCAATCAACAGGAGGATTCAACTCTGTGACTTGAATGCAATCATCACACAGAAGTTTCTGAGAACGCTTCACTTTAGTTTTTGCGTGAAAATATACGCGTTTCGAACGTAGGCCACCCAGTGGTCCAAATATCAACTTGCAGTTTCAAACCTGAACTACCAAAGGAAGCTTCAACTCTGTGAGTTGAATGCAAACATCATGAAGCAGTTTCTGAGAATGCTTCCCTTCAGGTATGGGAAGCTTATCCCGTTTCCAACGAAATCCTCAGAGAGGTCCAAATATCCACCTGCAGATTCTACCAAAAGTGTGTTTGGAAACTGCTCCATCCAAAGGAATGTTCAGCTCTGTGAGATAAACTCAATCGTCACAAAGAATTTTCTGAGAATGCTTCCGTTTGGTTTTTATATGAAGTTATTCCCTTTACTATCGTAGGCCTCAAAGCAGTCCAAATCTCCATTTGCAGATTCTACAAAAAGAGTGTTTCCAGTCTGCTCTATCAATAGGAATGTACAACTCCGTGGGTTGAACGCAATCATCACAAAGTAGTTTCTGAGAATGCTTCTATCTAGTTTTTATGTGAAGATATTTCCTTTTCCACCACAGACCTCAAAGCCCTCCAAATGTCCACTTGCAGATTCTAGAAAAAGAGTGTTTCAAAGCTGCTCTGTCAAAGGGAAAGTTCAACTCTGTGAGGTGAACCCAAACATCAGAAAGAAGTTTCTGGGAATGCTTCTGTCTAGCTTTGATGTGAAGATTATCCCGTTTCCAACGAAATCTTCAAAGAGGTCCAAATATCCACTTGCGGATCCCACAGTTAGAGTGTTTCGAAACTGCTGCTTCAAAAGGAGTCTTCAACTCTGCGAGTTCAATGCAATCATCACAAAGAGGTTTCGGACAATGCTTCTCTCTAGGTTTTATGTGAAGATATTTCCTTTTCCACCAGAGCCCTGAAAGCGCTCCAAATGTTCACCTGCAGATTCTACGAAAAGAATGTTTCAAAACTGCTCCATGGAAAGCAATGTTAAACTCTGTGACTGGAACACAAATATCACATAGAAGTATCTGAGAATGCTTCAGTTTAGTTTTTCTGTGAAGATATTCCCGTTTCCAAAGAAATCTTCAAAGAGGTCCACATATCCACTTACAGATTCTACAAAAAGACAGTTTCAAAACTGCTCAATCATAAGGAGGGTTGAACTCTGTGACTGGAATGCAATCATCACACAGAAGTTTCTGAGAATGCTTCTCTTTAGTTTTTACGTGAAGATATACCCATTTCGAACGAAGGCCACCCAGCGGTCCAAATACCCACTTGCAGATTCTACAAAAAGAGTGTTTCAAACCTGAGCTACCAAAGGAAGCTTCAACTCTGTGAGTTGAATGCAAACATCACGAAGCAGTTTCTGAGAAGGTTTCTGTTTAGTTATGGGGATTTTATCCCGTTTCCAACGATATCCTCAGAAAGGTCCAAATATCCACCCGCAGATTCTACCAAAAGTGTTTTCGGAAACTGCTCCATCAAAAGGAATGTTAAGCTCTGTGAGTTAAACTCAATCCTCACAAAGAATTTTCTGAGAATGCTTCCGTTTGGTTTTTATATGAAGTTATTTTCTTTACTACCGTGGGCCACAGAACAGTCCAAATCTCCATTTTCAGATTCTATAGAAAGAGTGTTTCCAGTCTGATCTATCAATAGGAATGTTCAACTCCGTGAGTTGAATGCAATCATCACAAAATAGTTTCGGAGAACGATTCCATCTAGTTTTTATGTGAAGATATTTCCTTTTCCACCACAGGCCTCAAAGCCCTCCAAATGTCCACTTGCAGATTCTAGAAAAAGAGTGTCTCATAGCTGCTCTTTCAAAAGGAAAGTTTGGAAGTTGAATACAAACATCACAACCTAGTTTATGAGAATGCTTCTGTTTAGTTTTTATGTGAAGGTGATCCCGTTTCCAATGAAATCTTCAAAGAGGTCCACATATCCACTTGCAGATTCCAAAGAAAGAGAGTTTCAAAACTGCTCCATCCAAAGGATTGTTCAACTCTGTGAGTTGAATGCAGTCATCACAGAAAACTTTCTGAGAATGCTTCTGTCTAGGTTTGATGTGAAGATATACCCGTTTCGAACGAAGGCCACAAAGTGGTCCAAATATCCACTTCCAGATTCTACTAAAAGGGTGTTTCAAACCTGAACTCTCAAAGGAAGGTTCAACTCTGTGAGTTGAATGCAAACATCACAAAGAAGTTTCTGAGAATGCTTCCGTTTAGGTATGGGAAGTTTATCCCATGTCCAACGAAATCCTCAGAGAGGTCCAAATGTCCACATGCAGATTCTACAAAAAGTGTGTTTGGAAACTGCTCCCTCAAAACGAATGTTCAGCTCTCTGAGTTAAACTCAATCGTCACAAAGAATTTTCTGAGAGTGCTACTGTCTAGTTTTCATATGAGGTTATTTCCTTTACTACCATAGGCCCCCAAGTACTCCAAATCTCCACTTGCAGATTCCACAAAAACAGTGTTTCCAAACTGCTCTGTCAAAGGAAATGTTCAACTCTGTGAGTTGAATGTAATAATCACAGAGTAGTTTCTGAGAATGCTTCTATGGAGTTTTTATGAGAAGATATTTCCTTTTCCACCACAGTCCTCAAAGCCCTCCAGATTTCCAATTGCAGACGCTTGAAAAAGAGTGTTTCAAAGCTGCTCTGTGAAAGGGAAAGTTCAGCTCTGTGAGCTGAATCCAAACATCACAAAGAAGTTTCTGAGAATGCTTCTGTTCAGCTTTTATGTGAAGATTATCCCGTTTCCAACGAAATCTTCAAATTGTTCCAAATATCCACTTGCGGAACCCACAGAAAGAGTGTTTCGAAACTGCTGATTCAAAAGGAATCTTCCACTCTGTGAGTTGAATGCAATCATCACAAAGGAGTTTCTGACAATCCTTCTGTGTAGTTTTTATGTGAAGATATTTCCTTTTCCACCACAGCCCTGAAAGCGCTCCAAATGTCCACTTGCAGATTCTACGAAAAGAATGTTTCAAAACTGCTCTATGAAAAACAACGTTAAACTCTGTGACTGGAACAAAAACATCACAAAGAAGCATCTGAGAATGCTTCAGTTCTGTTTTTCTGTGAAGATATTCCCTCTTCAAAAGAAATCTTCAAAGAGGTCCACATATCCACGTACAGATTCTACAAAAAGAGAGTTTCAAAACTGCTCAATCAACAGGAGGATTCAACTCTGTGACTTGAATGCAATCATCACACAGAAGTTTCTGAGAACGCTTCACTTTAGTTTTTGCGTGAAAATATACGCGTTTCGAACGTAGGCCACCCAGTGGTCCAAATATCAACTTGCAGTTTCAAACCTGAACTACCAAAGGAAGCTTCAACTCTGTGAGTTGAATGCAAACATCATGAAGCAGTTTCTGAGAATGCTTCCCTTCAGGTATGGGAAGCTTATCCCGTTTCCAACGAAATCCTCAGAGAGGTCCAAATATCCACCTGCAGATTCTACCAAAAGTGTGTTTGGAAACTGCTCCATCCAAAGGAATGTTCAGCTCTGTGAGATAAACTCAATCGTCACAAAGAATTTTCTGAGAATGCTTCCGTTTGGTTTTTATATGAAGTTATTCCCTTTACTATCGTAGGCCTCAAAGCAGTCCAAATCTCCATTTGCAGATTCTACAAAAAGAGTGTTTCCAGTCTGCTCTATCAATAGGAATGTACAACTCCGTGGGTTGAACGCAATCATCACAAAGTAGTTTCTGAGAATGCTTCTATCTAGTTTTTATGTGAAGATATTTCCTTTTCCACCACAGACCTCAAAGCCCTCCAAATGTCCACTTGCAGATTCTAGAAAAAGAGTGTTTCAAAGCTGCTCTGTCAAAGGGAAAGTTCAACTCTGTGAGGTGAACCCAAACATCAGAAAGAAGTTTCTGGGAATGCTTCTGTCTAGCTTTGATGTGAAGATTATCCCGTTTCCAACGAAATCTTCAAAGAGGTCCAAATATCCACTTGCGGATCCCACAGTTAGAGTGTTTCGAAACTGCTGCTTCAAAAGGAGTCTTCAACTCTGCGAGTTCAATGCAATCATCACAAAGAGGTTTCGGACAACGCTTCTCTCTAGGTTTTATGTGAAGATATTTCCTTTTCCACCAGAGCCCTGAAAGCGCTCCAAATGTTCACCTGCAGATTCTACGAAAAGAACGTTTCAAAACTGCTCCATGGAAAGCAATGTTAAACTCTGTGACTGGAACACAAATATCACATAGAAGTATCTGAGAATGCTTCAGTTTAGTTTTTCTGTGAAGATATTCCCGTTTCCAAAGAAATCTTCAAAGAGGTCCACATATCCACTTACAGATTCTACAAAAAGACAGTTTCAAAACTGCTCAATCATAAGGAGGGTTGAACTCTGTGACTGGAATGCAATCATCACACAGAAGTTTCTGAGAATGCTTCTCTTTAGTTTTTACGTGAAGATATACCCATTTCGAACGAAGGCCACCCAGCGGTCCAAATCTCCACTTGCAGATTCTACAAAAAGAGTGTTTCAAACCTGAGCTACCAAAGGAAGCTTCAACTCTGTGAGTTGAATGCAAACATCACGAAGCAGTTTCTGAGAAGGTTTCTGTTTAGTTATGGGGATTTTATCCCGTTTCCAACGATATCCTCAGAAAGGTCCAAATATCCACCCGCAGATTCTACCAAAAGTGTTTTCGGAAACTGCTCCATCAAAAGGAATGTTAAGCTCTGTGAGTTAAACTCAATCCTCACAAAGAATTTTCTGAGAATGCTTCCGTTTGGTTTTTATATGAAGTTATTTTCTTTACTACCGTGGGCCACAGAACAGTCCAAATCTCCATTTTCAGATTCTATAGAAAGAGTGTTTCCAGTCTGATCTATCAATAGGAATGTTCAACTCCGTGAGTTGAATGCAATCATCACAAAATAGTTTCGGAGAACGATTCCATCTAGTTTTTATGTGAAGATATTTCCTTTTCCACCACAGGCCTCAAAGCCCTCCAAATGTCCACTTGCAGATTCTAGAAAAAGAGGAGTGTCTCATAGCTGCTCTTTCAAAAGGAAAGTTTGGAAGTTGAATACAAACATCACAACCTAGTTTATGAGAATGCTTCTGTTTAGTTTTTATGTGAAGATGATCCCGTTTCCAATGAAATCTTCAAAGAGGTCCACATATCCACTTGCAGATTCCAAAGAAAGAGAGTTTCAAAACTGCTCCATCCAAAGGATTGTTCAACTCTGTGAGTTGAATGCAGTCATCACAGAAAACTTTCTGAGAATGCTTCTGTCTAGGTTTGATGTGAAGATATACCGGTTTCGAACGAAGGCCACAAAGTGGTCCAAATATCCACTTCCAGATTCTACTAAAAGGGTGTTTCAAACCTGAACTCTCAAAGGAAGGTTCAACTCTGTGAGTTGAATGCAAACATCACAAAGAAGTTTCTGAGAATGCTTCCGTTTAGGTATGGGAAGTTTATCCCATTTCCAACGAAATCCTCAGAGAGGTCCAAATGTCCACATGCAGATTCTACAAAAAGTGTGTTTGGAAACTGCTCCCTCAAAACGAATGTTCAGCTCTCTGAGTTAAACTCAATCGTCACAAAGAATTTTCTGAGAGTGCTACTGTCTAGTTTTCATATGAGGTTATTTCCTTTACTACCATAGGCCCCCAAGTACTCCAAATCTCCACTTGCAGATTCCACAAAAACAGTGTTTCCAAACTGCTCTGTCAAAGGAAATGTTCAACTCTGTGAGTTGAATGTAATAATCACAGAGTAGTTTCTGAGAATGCTTCTATGGAGTTTTTATGAGAAGATATTTCCTTTTCCACCACAGTCCTCAAAGCCCTCCAGATTTCCAATTGCAGACGCTTGAAAAAGAGTGTTTCAAAGCTGCTCTGTGAAAGGGAAAGTTCAGCTCTGTGAGCTGAATCCAAACATCACAAAGAAGTTTCTGAGAATGCTTCTGTTCAGCTTTTATGTGAAGATTATCCCGTTTCCAACGAAATCTTCAAATTGTTCCAAATATCCACTTGCGGAACCCACAGAAAGAGTGTTTCGAAACTGCTGATTCAAAAGGAATCTTCCACTCTGTGAGTTGAATGCAATCATCACAAAGGAGTTTCTGACAATCCTTCTGTGTAGTTTTTATGTGAAGATATTTCCTTTTCCACCACAGCCCTGAAAGCGCTCCAAATGTCCACTTGCAGATTCTACGAAAAGAATGTTTCAAAACTGCTCTATGAAAAACAACGTTAAACTCTGTGACTGGAACAAAAACATCACAAAGAAGCATCTGAGAATGCTTCAGTTCTGTTTTTCTGTGAAGATATTCCCTCTTCAAAAGAAATCTTCAAAGAGGTCCACATATCCACGTACAGATTCTACAAAAAGAGAGTTTCAAAACTGCTCAATCAACAGGAGGATTCAACTCTGTGACTTGAATGCAATCATCACACAGAAGTTTCTGAGAACGCTTCACTTTAGTTTTTGCGTGAAAATATACGCGTTTCGAACGTAGGCCACCCAGTGGTCCAAATATCAACTTGCAGTTTCAAACCTGAACTACCAAAGGAAGCTTCAACTCTGTGAGTTGAATGCAAACATCATGAAGCAGTTTCTGAGAATGCTTCCCTTCAGGTATGGGAAGCTTATCCCGTTTCCAACGAAATCCTCAGAGAGGTCCAAATATCCACCTGCAGATTCTACCAAAAGTGTGTTTGGAAACTGCTCCATCCAAAGGAATGTTCAGCTCTGTGAGATAAACTCAATCGTCACAAAGAATTTTCTGAGAATGCTTCCGTTTGGTTTTTATATGAAGTTATTCCCTTTACTATCGTAGGCCTCAAAGCAGTCCAAATCTCCATTTGCAGATTCTACAAAAAGAGTGTTTCCAGTCTGCTCTATCAATAGGAATGTACAACTCCGTGGGTTGAACGCAATCATCACAAAGTAGTTTCTGAGAATGCTTCTATCTAGTTTTTATGTGAAGATATTTCCTTTTCCACCACAGACCTCAAAGCCCTCCAAATGTCCACTTGCAGATTCTAGAAAAAGAGTGTTTCAAAGCTGCTCTGTCAAAGGGAAAGTTCAACTCTGTGAGGTGAACCCAAACATCAGAAAGAAGTTTCTGGGAATGCTTCTGTCTAGCTTTGATGTGAAGATTATCCCGTTTCCAACGAAATCTTCAAAGAGGTCCAAATATCCACTTGCGGATCCCACAGTTAGAGTGTTTCGAAACTGCTGCTTCAAAAGGAGTCTTCAACTCTGCGAGTTCAATGCAATCATCACAAAGAGGTTTCGGACAATGCTTCTCTCTAGGTTTTATGTGAAGATATTTCCTTTTCCACCAGAGCCCTGAAAGCGCTCCAAATGTTCACCTGCAGATTCTACGAAAAGAATGTTTCAAAACTGCTCCATGGAAAGCAATGTTAAACTCTGTGACTGGAACACAAATATCACATAGAAGTATCTGAGAATGCTTCAGTTTAGTTTTTCTGTGAAGATATTCCCGTTTCCAAAGAAATCTTCAAAGAGGTCCACATATCCACTTACAGATTCTACAAAAAGACAGTTTCAAAACTGCTCAATCATAAGGAGGGTTGAACTCTGTGACTGGAATGCAATCATCACACAGAAGTTTCTGAGAATGCTTCTCTTTAGTTTTTACGTGAAGATATACCCATTTCGAACGAAGGCCACCCAGCGGTCCAAATACCCACTTGCAGATTCTACAAAAAGAGTGTTTCAAACCTGAGCTACCAAAGGAAGCTTCAACTCTGTGAGTTGAATGCAAACATCACGAAGCAGTTTCTGAGAAGGTTTCTGTTTAGTTATGGGGATTTTATCCCGTTTCCAACGATATCCTCAGAAAGGTCCAAATATCCACCCGCAGATTCTACCAAAAGTGTTTTCGGAAACTGCTCCATCAAAAGGAATGTTAAGCTCTGTGAGTTAAACTCAATCCTCACAAAGAATTTTCTGAGAATGCTTCCGTTTGGTTTTTATATGAAGTTATTTTCTTTACTACCGTGGGCCACAGAACAGTCCAAATCTCCATTTTCAGATTCTATAGAAAGAGTGTTTCCAGTCTGATCTATCAATAGGAATGTTCAACTCCGTGAGTTGAATGCAATCATCACAAAATAGTTTCGGAGAACGATTCCATCTAGTTTTTATGTGAAGATATTTCCTTTTCCACCACAGGCCTCAAAGCCCTCCAAATGTCCACTTGCAGATTCTAGAAAAAGAGTGTCTCATAGCTGCTCTTTCAAAAGGAAAGTTTGGAAGTTGAATACAAACATCACAACCTAGTTTATGAGAATGCTTCTGTTTAGTTTTTATGTGAAGGTGATCCCGTTTCCAATGAAATCTTCAAAGAGGTCCACATATCCACTTGCAGATTCCAAAGAAAGAGAGTTTCAAAACTGCTCCATCCAAAGGATTGTTCAACTCTGTGAGTTGAATGCAGTCATCACAGAAAACTTTCTGAGAATGCTTCTGTCTAGGTTTGATGTGAAGATATACCCGTTTCGAACGAAGGCCACAAAGTGGTCCAAATATCCACTTCCAGATTCTACTAAAAGGGTGTTTCAAACCTGAACTCTCAAAGGAAGGTTCAACTCTGTGAGTTGAATGCAAACATCACAAAGAAGTTTCTGAGAATGCTTCCGTTTAGGTATGGGAAGTTTATCCCATGTCCAACGAAATCCTCAGAGAGGTCCAAATGTCCACATGCAGATTCTACAAAAAGTGTGTTTGGAAACTGCTCCCTCAAAACGAATGTTCAGCTCTCTGAGTTAAACTCAATCGTCACAAAGAATTTTCTGAGAGTGCTACTGTCTAGTTTTCATATGAGGTTATTTCCTTTACTACCATAGGCCCCCAAGTACTCCAAATCTCCACTTGCAGATTCCACAAAAACAGTGTTTCCAAACTGCTCTGTCAAAGGAAATGTTCAACTCTGTGAGTTGAATGTAATAATCACAGAGTAGTTTCTGAGAATGCTTCTATGGAGTTTTTATGAGAAGATATTTCCTTTTCCACCACAGTCCTCAAAGCCCTCCAGATTTCCAATTGCAGACGCTTGAAAAAGAGTGTTTCAAAGCTGCTCTGTGAAAGGGAAAGTTCAGCTCTGTGAGCTGAATCCAAACATCACAAAGAAGTTTCTGAGAATGCTTCTGTTCAGCTTTTATGTGAAGATTATCCCGTTTCCAACGAAATCTTCAAATTGTTCCAAATATCCACTTGCGGAACCCACAGAAAGAGTGTTTCGAAACTGCTGATTCAAAAGGAATCTTCCACTCTGTGAGTTGAATGCAATCATCACAAAGGAGTTTCTGACAATCCTTCTGTGTAGTTTTTATGTGAAGATATTTCCTTTTCCACCACAGCCCTGAAAGCGCTCCAAATGTCCACTTGCAGATTCTACGAAAAGAATGTTTCAAAACTGCTCTATGAAAAACAACGTTAAACTCTGTGACTGGAACAAAAACATCACAAAGAAGCATCTGAGAATGCTTCAGTTCTGTTTTTCTGTGAAGATATTCCCTCTTCAAAAGAAATCTTCAAAGAGGTCCACATATCCACGTACAGATTCTACAAAAAGAGAGTTTCAAAACTGCTCAATCAACAGGAGGATTCAACTCTGTGACTTGAATGCAATCATCACACAGAAGTTTCTGAGAACGCTTCACTTTAGTTTTTGCGTGAAAATATACGCGTTTCGAACGTAGGCCACCCAGTGGTCCAAATATCAACTTGCAGTTTCAAACCTGAACTACCAAAGGAAGCTTCAACTCTGTGAGTTGAATGCAAACATCATGAAGCAGTTTCTGAGAATGCTTCCCTTCAGGTATGGGAAGCTTATCCCGTTTCCAACGAAATCCTCAGAGAGGTCCAAATATCCACCTGCAGATTCTACCAAAAGTGTGTTTGGAAACTGCTCCATCCAAAGGAATGTTCAGCTCTGTGAGATAAACTCAATCGTCACAAAGAATTTTCTGAGAATGCTTCCGTTTGGTTTTTATATGAAGTTATTCCCTTTACTATCGTAGGCCTCAAAGCAGTCCAAATCTCCATTTGCAGATTCTACAAAAAGAGTGTTTCCAGTCTGCTCTATCAATAGGAATGTACAACTCCGTGGGTTGAACGCAATCATCACAAAGTAGTTTCTGAGAATGCTTCTATCTAGTTTTTATGTGAAGATATTTCCTTTTCCACCACAGACCTCAAAGCCCTCCAAATGTCCACTTGCAGATTCTAGAAAAAGAGTGTTTCAAAGCTGCTCTGTCAAAGGGAAAGTTCAACTCTGTGAGGTGAACCCAAACATCAGAAAGAAGTTTCTGGGAATGCTTCTGTCTAGCTTTGATGTGAAGATTATCCCGTTTCCAACGAAATCTTCAAAGAGGTCCAAATATCCACTTGCGGATCCCACAGTTAGAGTGTTTCGAAACTGCTGCTTCAAAAGGAGTCTTCAACTCTGCGAGTTCAATGCAATCATCACAAAGAGGTTTCGGACAATGCTTCTCTCTAGGTTTTATGTGAAGATATTTCCTTTTCCACCAGAGCCCTGAAAGCGCTCCAAATGTTCACCTGCAGATTCTACGAAAAGAACGTTTCAAAACTGCTCCATGGAAAGCAATGTTAAACTCTGTGACTGGAACACAAATATCACATAGAAGTATCTGAGAATGCTTCAGTTTAGTTTTTCTGTGAAGATATTCCCGTTTCCAAAGAAATCTTCAAAGAGGTCCACATATCCACTTACAGATTCCACAAAAAGACAGTTTCAAAACTGCTCAATCATAAGGAGGGTTGAACTCTGTGACTGGAATGCAATCATCACACAGAAGTTTCTGAGAATGCTTCTCTTTAGTTTTTACGTGAAGATATACCCATTTCGAACGAAGGCCACCCAGCGGTCCAAATCTCCACTTGCAGATTCTACAAAAAGAGTGTTTCAAACCTGAGCTACCAAAGGAAGCTTCAACTCTGTGAGTTGAATGCAAACATCACGAAGCAGTTTCTGAGAAGGTTTCTGTTTAGTTATGGGGATTTTATCCCGTTTCCAACGATATCCTCAGAAAGGTCCAAATATCCACCCGCAGATTCTACCAAAAGTGTTTTCGGAAACTGCTCCATCAAAAGGAATGTTAAGCTCTGTGAGTTAAACTCAATCCTCACAAAGAATTTTCTGAGAATGCTTCCGTTTGGTTTTTATATGAAGTTATTTTCTTTACTACCGTGGGCCACAGAACAGTCCAAATCTCCATTTTCAGATTCTATAGAAAGAGTGTTTCCAGTCTGATCTATCAATAGGAATGTTCAACTCCGTGAGTTGAATGCAATCATCACAAAATAGTTTCGGAGAACGATTCCATCTAGTTTTTATGTGAAGATATTTCCTTTTCCACCACAGGCCTCAAAGCCCTCCAAATGTCCACTTGCAGATTCTAGAAAAAGAGTGTCTCATAGCTGCTCTTTCAAAAGGAAAGTTTGGAAGTTGAATACAAACATCACAACCTAGTTTATGAGAATGCTTCTGTTTAGTTTTTATGTGAAGGTGATCCCTTTTCCAATGAAATCTTCAAAGAGGTCCACATATCCACTTGCAGATTCCAAAGAAAGAGAGTTTCAAAACTGCTCCATCCAAAGGATTGTTCAACTCTGTGAGTTGAATGCAGTCATCACAGAAAACTTTCTGAGAATGCTTCTGTCTAGGTTTGATGTGAAGATATACCCGTTTCGAACGAAGGCCACAAAGTGGTCCAAATATCCACTTCCAGATTCTACTAAAAGGGTGTTTCAAACCTGAACTCTCAAAGGAAGGTTCAACTCTGTGAGTTGAATGCAAACATCACAAAGAAGTTTCTGAGAATGCTTCCGTTTAGGTATGGGAAGTTTATCCCATGTCCAACGAAATCCTCAGAGAGGTCCAAATGTCCACATGCAGATTCTACAAAAAGTGTGTTTGGAAACTGCTCCCTCAAAACGAATGTTCAGCTCTCTGAGTTAAACTCAATCGTCACAAAGAATTTTCTGAGAGTGCTACTGTCTAGTTTTCATATGAGGTTATTTCCTTTACTACCATAGGCCCCCAAGTACTCCAAATCTCCACTTGCAGATTCCACAAAAACAGTGTTTCCAAACTGCTCTGTCAAAGGAAATGTTCAACTCTGTGAGTTGAATGTAATAATCACAGAGTAGTTTCTGAGAATGCTTCTATGGAGTTTTTATGAGAAGATATTTCCTTTTCCACCACAGTCCTCAAAGCCCTCCAGATTTCCAATTGCAGACGCTTGAAAAAGAGTGTTTCAAAGCTGCTCTGTGAAAGGGAAAGTTCAGCTCTGTGAGCTGAATCCAAACATCACAAAGAAGTTTCTGAGAATGCTTCTGTTCAGCTTTTATGTGAAGATTATCCCGTTTCCAACGAAATCTTCAAATTGTTCCAAATATCCACTTGCGGAACCCACAGAAAGAGTGTTTCGAAACTGCTGATTCAAAAGGAATCTTCCACTCTGTGAGTTGAATGCAATCATCACAAAGGAGTTTCTGACAATCCTTCTGTGTAGTTTTTATGTGAAGATATTTCCTTTTCCACCACAGCCCTGAAAGCGCTCCAAATGTCCACTTGCAGATTCTACGAAAAGAATGTTTCAAAACTGCTCTATGAAAAACAACGTTAAACTCTGTGACTGGAACAAAAACATCACAAAGAAGCATCTGAGAATGCTTCAGTTCTGTTTTTCTGTGAAGATATTCCCTCTTCAAAAGAAATCTTCAAAGAGGTCCACATATCCACGTACAGATTCTACAAAAAGAGAGTTTCAAAACTGCTCAATCAACAGGAGGATTCAACTCTGTGACTTGAATGCAATCATCACACAGAAGTTTCTGAGAACGCTTCACTTTAGTTTTTGCGTGAAAATATACGCGTTTCGAACGTAGGCCACCCAGTGGTCCAAATATCAACTTGCAGTTTCAAACCTGAACTACCAAAGGAAGCTTCAACTCTGTGAGTTGAATGCAAACATCATGAAGCAGTTTCTGAGAATGCTTCCCTTCAGGTATGGGAAGCTTATCCCGTTTCCAACGAAATCCTCAGAGAGGTCCAAATATCCACCTGCAGATTCTACCAAAAGTGTGTTTGGAAACTGCTCCATCCAAAGGAATGTTCAGCTCTGTGAGATAAACTCAATCGTCACAAAGAATTTTCTGAGAATGCTTCCGTTTGGTTTTTATATGAAGTTATTCCCTTTACTATCGTAGGCCTCAAAGCAGTCCAAATCTCCATTTGCAGATTCTACAAAAAGAGTGTTTCCAGTCTGCTCTATCAATAGGAATGTACAACTCCGTGGGTTGAACGCAATCATCACAAAGTAGTTTCTGAGAATGCTTCTATCTAGTTTTTATGTGAAGATATTTCCTTTTCCACCACAGACCTCAAAGCCCTCCAAATGTCCACTTGCAGATTCTAGAAAAAGAGTGTTTCAAAGCTGCTCTGTCAAAGGGAAAGTTCAACTCTGTGAGGTGAACCCAAACATCAGAAAGAAGTTTCTGGGAATGCTTCTGTCTAGCTTTGATGTGAAGATTATCCCGTTTCCAACGAAATCTTCAAAGAGGTCCAAATATCCACTTGCGGATCCCACAGTTAGAGTGTTTCGAAACTGCTGCTTCAAAAGGAGTCTTCAACTCTGCGAGTTCAATGCAATCATCACAAAGAGGTTTCGGACAATGCTTCTCTCTAGGTTTTATGTGAAGATATTTCCTTTTCCACCAGAGCCCTGAAAGCGCTCCAAATGTTCACCTGCAGATTCTACGAAAAGAACGTTTCAAAACTGCTCCATGGAAAGCAATGTTAAACTCTGTGACTGGAACACAAATATCACATAGAAGTATCTGAGAATGCTTCAGTTTAGTTTTTCTGTGAAGATATTCCCGTTTCCAAAGAAATCTTCAAAGAGGTCCACATATCCACTTACAGATTCCACAAAAAGACAGTTTCAAAACTGCTCAATCATAAGGAGGGTTGAACTCTGTGACTGGAATGCAATCATCACACAGAAGTTTCTGAGAATGCTTCTCTTTAGTTTTTACGTGAAGATATACCCATTTCGAACGAAGGCCACCCAGCGGTCCAAATCTCCACTTGCAGATTCTACAAAAAGAGTGTTTCAAACCTGAGCTACCAAAGGAAGCTTCAACTCTGTGAGTTGAATGCAAACATCACGAAGCAGTTTCTGAGAAGGTTTCTGTTTAGTTATGGGGATTTTATCCCGTTTCCAACGATATCCTCAGAAAGGTCCAAATATCCACCCGCAGATTCTACCAAAAGTGTTTTCGGAAACTGCTCCATCAAAAGGAATGTTAAGCTCTGTGAGTTAAACTCAATCCTCACAAAGAATTTTCTGAGAATGCTTCCGTTTGGTTTTTATATGAAGTTATTTTCTTTACTACCGTGGGCCACAGAACAGTCCAAATCTCCATTTTCAGATTCTATAGAAAGAGTGTTTCCAGTCTGATCTATCAATAGGAATGTTCAACTCCGTGAGTTGAATGCAATCATCACAAAATAGTTTCGGAGAACGATTCCATCTAGTTTTTATGTGAAGATATTTCCTTTTCCACCACAGGCCTCAAAGCCCTCCAAATGTCCACTTGCAGATTCTAGAAAAAGAGGAGTGTCTCATAGCTGCTCTTTCAAAAGGAAAGTTTGGAAGTTGAATACAAACATCACAACCTAGTTTATGAGAATGCTTCTGTTTAGTTTTTATGTGAAGATGATCCCGTTTCCAATGAAATCTTCAAAGAGGTCCACATATCCACTTGCAGATTCCAAAGAAAGAGAGTTTCAAAACTGCTCCATCCAAAGGATTGTTCAACTCTGTGAGTTGAATGCAGTCATCACAGAAAACTTTCTGAGAATGCTTCTGTCTAGGTTTGATGTGAAGATATACCCGTTTCGAACGAAGGCCACAAAGTGGTCCAAATATCCACTTCCAGATTCTACTAAAAGGGTGTTTCAAACCTGAACTCTCAAAGGAAGGTTCAACTCTGTGAGTTGAATGCAAACATCACAAAGAAGTTTCTGAGAATGCTTCCGTTTAGGTATGGGAAGTTTATCCCATTTCCAACGAAATCCTCAGAGAGGTCCAAATGTCCACATGCAGATTCTACAAAAAGTGTGTTTGGAAACTGCTCCCTCAAAACGAATGTTCAGCTCTCTGAGTTAAACTCAATCGTCACAAAGAATTTTCTGAGAGTGCTACTGTCTAGTTTTCATATGAGGTTATTTCCTTTACTACCATAGGCCCCCAAGTACTCCAAATCTCCACTTGCAGATTCCACAAAAACAGTGTTTCCAAACTGCTCTGTCAAAGGAAATGTTCAACTCTGTGAGTTGAATGTAATAATCACAGAGTAGTTTCTGAGAATGCTTCTATGGAGGTTTTATGAGAAGATATTTCCTTTTCCACCACAGTCCTCAAAGCCCTCCAGATTTCCAATTGCAGACGCTTGAAAAAGAGTGTTTCAAAGCTGCTCTGTGAAAGGGAAAGTTCAGCTCTGTGAGCTGAATCCAAACATCACAAAGAAGTTTCTGAGAATGCTTCTGTTCAGCTTTTATGTGAAGATTATCCCGTTTCCAACGAAATCTTCAAATTGTTCCCAATATCCACTTGCGGAACCCACAGAAAGAGTGTTTCGAAACTGCTGATTCAAAAGGAATCTTCCACTCTGTGAGTTGAATGCAATCATCACAAAGGAGTTTCTGACAATCCTTCTGTGTAGTTTTTATGTGAAGATATTTCCTTTTCCACCACAGCCCTGAAAGCGCTCCAAATGTCCACTTGCAGATTCTACGAAAAGAATGTTTCAAAACTGCTCTATGAAAAACAACGTTAAACTCTGTGACTGGAACAAAAACATCACAAAGAAGCATCTGAGAATGCTTCAGTTCTGTTTTTCTGTGAAGATATTCCCTCTTCAAAAGAAATCTTCAAAGAGGTCCACATATCCACGTACAGATTCTACAAAAAGAGAGTTTCAAAACTGCTCAATCAACAGGAGGATTCAACTCTGTGACTTGAATGCAATCATCACACAGAAGTTTCTGAGAACGCTTCACTTTAGTTTTTGCGTGAAAATATACGCGTTTCGAACGTAGGCCACCCAGTGGTCCAAATATCAACTTGCAGTTTCAAACCTGAACTACCAAAGGAAGCTTCAACTCTGTGAGTTGAATGCAAACATCATGAAGCAGTTTCTGAGAATGCTTCCCTTCAGGTATGGGAAGCTTATCCCGTTTCCAACGAAATCCTCAGAGAGGTCCAAATATCCACCTGCAGATTCTACCAAAAGTGTGTTTGGAAACTGCTCCATCCAAAGGAATGTTCAGCTCTGTGAGATAAACTCAATCGTCACAAAGAATTTTCTGAGAATGCTTCCGTTTGGTTTTTATATGAAGTTATTCCCTTTACTATCGTAGGCCTCAAAGCAGTCCAAATCTCCATTTGCAGATTCTACAAAAAGAGTGTTTCCAGTCTGCTCTATCAATAGGAATGTACAACTCCGTGGGTTGAACGCAATCATCACAAAGTAGTTTCTGAGAATGCTTCTATCTAGTTTTTATGTGAAGATATTTCCTTTTCCACCACAGACCTCAAAGCCCTCCAAATGTCCACTTGCAGATTCTAGAAAAAGAGTGTTTCAAAGCTGCTCTGTCAAAGGGAAAGTTCAACTCTGTGAGGTGAACCCAAACATCAGAAAGAAGTTTCTGGGAATGCTTCTGTCTAGCTTTGATGTGGAGATTATCCCGTTTCCAACGAAATCTTCAAAGAGGTCCAAATATCCACTTGCGGATCCCACAGTTAGAGTGTTTCGAAACTGCTGCTTCAAAAGGAGTCTTCAACTCTGCGAGTTCAATGCAATCATCACAAAGAGGTTTCGGACAATGCTTCTCTCTAGGTTTTATGTGAAGATATTTCCTTTTCCACCAGAGCCCTGAAAGCGCTCCAAATGTTCACCTGCAGATTCTACGAAAAGAACGTTTCAAAACTGCTCCATGGAAAGCAATGTTAAACTCTGTGACTGGAACACAAATATCACATAGAAGTATCTGAGAATGCTTCAGTTTAGTTTTTCTGTGAAGATATTCCCGTTTCCAAAGAAATCTTCAAAGAGGTCCACATATCCACTTACAGATTCCACAAAAAGACAGTTTCAAAACTGCTCAATCATAAGGAGGGTTGAACTCTGTGACTGGAATGCAATCATCACACAGAAGTTTCTGAGAATGCTTCTCTTTAGTTTTTACGTGAAGATATACCCATTTCGAACGAAGGCCACCCAGCGGTCCAAATCTCCACTTGCAGATTCTACAAAAAGAGTGTTTCAAACCTGAGCTACCAAAGGAAGCTTCAACTCTGTGAGTTGAATGCAAACATCACGAAGCAGTTTCTGAGAAGGTTTCTGTTTAGTTATGGGGATTTTATCCCGTTTCCAACGATATCCTCAGAAAGGTCCAAATATCCACCCGCAGATTCTACCAAAAGTGTTTTCGGAAACTGCTCCATCAAAAGGAATGTTAAGCTCTGTGAGTTAAACTCAATCCTCACAAAGAATTTTCTGAGAATGCTTCCGTTTGGTTTTTATATGAAGTTATTTTCTTTACTACCGTGGGCCACAGAACAGTCCAAATCTCCATTTTCAGATTCTATAGAAAGAGTGTTTCCAGTCTGATCTATCAATAGGAATGTTCAACTCCGTGAGTTGAATGCAATCATCACAAAATAGTTTCGGAGAACGATTCCATCTAGTTTTTATGTGAAGATATTTCCTTTTCCACCACAGGCCTCAAAGCCCTCCAAATGTCCACTTGCAGATTCTAGAAAAAGAGGAGTGTCTCATAGCTGCTCTTTCAAAAGGAAAGTTTGGAAGTTGAATACAAACATCACAACCTAGTTTATGAGAATGCTTCTGTTTAGTTTTTATGTGAAGATGATCCCGTTTCCAATGAAATCTTCAAAGAGGTCCACATATCCACTTGCAGATTCCAAAGAAAGAGAGTTTCAAAACTGCTCCATCCAAAGGATTGTTCAACTCTGTGAGTTGAATGCAGTCATCACAGAAAACTTTCTGAGAATGCTTCTGTCTAGGTTTGATGTGAAGATATACCCGTTTCGAACGAAGGCCACAAAGTGGTCCAAATATCCACTTCCAGATTCTACTAAAAGGGTGTTTCAAACCTGAACTCTCAAAGGAAGGTTCAACTCTGTGAGTTGAATGCAAACATCACAAAGAAGTTTCTGAGAATGCTTCCGTTTAGGTATGGGAAGTTTATCCCATTTCCAACGAAATCCTCAGAGAGGTCCAAATGTCCACATGCAGATTCTACAAAAAGTGTGTTTGGAAACTGCTCCCTCAAAACGAATGTTCAGCTCTCTGAGTTAAACTCAATCGTCACAAAGAATTTTCTGAGAGTGCTACTGTCTAGTTTTCATATGAGGTTATTTCCTTTACTACCATAGGCCCCCAAGTACTCCAAATCTCCACTTGCAGATTCCACAAAAACAGTGTTTCCAAACTGCTCTGTCAAAGGAAATGTTCAACTCTGTGAGTTGAATGTAATAATCACAGAGTAGTTTCTGAGAATGCTTCTATGGAGTTTTTATGAGAAGATATTTCCTTTTCCACCACAGTCCTCAAAGCCCTCCAGATTTCCAATTGCAGACGCTTGAAAAAGAGTGTTTCAAAGCTGCTCTGTGAAAGGGAAAGTTCAGCTCTGTGAGCTGAATCCAAACATCACAAAGAAGTTTCTGAGAATGCTTCTGTTCAGCTTTTATGTGAAGATTATCCCGTTTCCAACGAAATCTTCAAATTGTTCCAAATATCCACTTGCGGAACCCACAGAAAGAGTGTTTCGAAACTGCTGATTCAAAAGGAATCTTCCACTCTGTGAGTTGAATGCAATCATCACAAAGGAGTTTCTGACAATCCTTCTGTGTAGTTTTTATGTGAAGATATTTCCTTTTCCACCACAGCCCTGAAAGCGCTCCAAATGTCCACTTGCAGATTCTACGAAAAGAATGTTTCAAAACTGCTCTATGAAAAACAACGTTAAACTCTGTGACTGGAACAAAAACATCACAAAGAAGCATCTGAGAATGCTTCAGTTCTGTTTTTCTGTGAAGATATTCCCTCTTCAAAAGAAATCTTCAAAGAGGTCCACATATCCACGTACAGATTCTACAAAAAGAGAGTTTCAAAACTGCTCAATCAACAGGAGGATTCAACTCTGTGACTTGAATGCAATCATCACACAGAAGTTTCTGAGAACGCTTCACTTTAGTTTTTGCGTGAAAATATACGCGTTTCGAACGTAGGCCACCCAGTGGTCCAAATATCAACTTGCAGTTTCAAACCTGAACTACCAAAGGAAGCTTCAACTCTGTGAGTTGAATGCAAACATCATGAAGCAGTTTCTGAGAATGCTTCCCTTCAGGTATGGGAAGCTTATCCCGTTTCCAACGAAATCCTCAGAGAGGTCCAAATATCCACCTGCAGATTCTACCAAAAGTGTGTTTGGAAACTGCTCCATCCAAAGGAATGTTCAGCTCTGTGAGATAAACTCAATCGTCACAAAGAATTTTCTGAGAATGCTTCCGTTTGGTTTTTATATGAAGTTATTCCCTTTACTATCGTAGGCCTCAAAGCAGTCCAAATCTCCATTTGCAGATTCTACAAAAAGAGTGTTTCCAGTCTGCTCTATCAATAGGAATGTACAACTCCGTGGGTTGAACGCAATCATCACAAAGTAGTTTCTGAGAATGCTTCTATCTAGTTTTTATGTGAAGATATTTCCTTTTCCACCACAGACCTCAAAGCCCTCCAAATGTCCACTTGCAGATTCTAGAAAAAGAGTGTTTCAAAGCTGCTCTGTCAAAGGGAAAGTTCAACTCTGTGAGGTGAACCCAAACATCAGAAAGAAGTTTCTGGGAATGCTTCTGTCTAGCTTTGATGTGAAGATTATCCCGTTTCCAACGAAATCTTCAAAGAGGTCCAAATATCCACTTGCGGATCCCACAGTTAGAGTGTTTCGAAACTGCTGCTTCAAAAGGAGTCTTCAACTCTGCGAGTTCAATGCAATCATCACAAAGAGGTTTCGGACAATGCTTCTCTCTAGGTTTTATGTGAAGATATTTCCTTTTCCACCAGAGCCCTGAAAGCGCTCCAAATGTTCACCTGCAGATTCTACGAAAAGAACGTTTCAAAACTGCTCCATGGAAAGCAATGTTAAACTCTGTGACTGGAACACAAATATCACATAGAAGTATCTGAGAATGCTTCAGTTTAGTTTTTCTGTGAAGATATTCCCGTTTCCAAAGAAATCTTCAAAGAGGTCCACATATCCACTTACAGATTCCACAAAAAGACAGTTTCAAAACTGCTCAATCATAAGGAGGGTTGAACTCTGTGACTGGAATGCAATCATCACACAGAAGTTTCTGAGAATGCTTCTCTTTAGTTTTTACGTGAAGATATACCCATTTCGAACGAAGGCCACCCAGCGGTCCAAATATCCACTTGCAGATTCTACAAAAATAGTGTTTCAAACCTGAGCTACCAAAGGAAGCTTCAACTCTGTGAGTTGAATGCAAACATCACGAAGCAGTTTCTGAGAAGGTTTCTGTTTAGTTATGGGGATTTTATCCCGTTTCCAACGATATCCTCAGAAAGGTCCAAATATCCACCCGCAGATTCTACCAAAAGTGTTTTCGGAAACTGCTCCATCAAAAGGAATGTTAAGCTCTGTGAGTTAAACTCAATCCTCACAAAGAATTTTCTGAGAATGCTTCCGTTTGGTTTTTATATGAAGTTATTTTCTTTACTACCGTGGGCCACAGAACAGTCCAAATCTCCATTTTCAGATTCTATAGAAAGAGTGTTTCCAGTCTGATCTATCAATAGGAATGTTCAACTCCGTGAGTTGAATGCAATCATCACAAAATAGTTTCGGAGAACGATTCCATCTAGTTTTTATGTGAAGATATTTCCTTTTCCACCACAGGCCTCAAAGCCCTCCAAATGTCCACTTGCAGATTCTAGAAAAAGAGGAGTGTCTCATAGCTGCTCTTTCAAAAGGAAAGTTTGGAAGTTGAATACAAACATCACAACCTAGTTTATGAGAATGCTTCTGTTTAGTTTTTATGTGAAGATGATCCCGTTTCCAATGAAATCTTCAAAGAGGTCCACATATCCACTTGCAGATTCCAAAGAAAGAGAGTTTCAAAACTGCTCCATCCAAAGGATTGTTCAACTCTGTGAGTTGAATGCAGTCATCACAGAAAACTTTCTGAGAATGCTTCTGTCTAGGTTTGATGTGAAGATATACCCGTTTCGAACGAAGGCCACAAAGTGGTCCAAATATCCACTTCCAGATTCTACTAAAAGGGTGTTTCAAACCTGAACTCTCAAAGGAAGGTTCAACTCTGTGAGTTGAATGCAAACATCACAAAGAAGTTTCTGAGAATGCTTCCGTTTAGGTATGGGAAGTTTATCCCATTTCCAACGAAATCCTCAGAGAGGTCCAAATGTCCACATGCAGATTCTACAAAAAGTGTGTTTGGAAACTGCTCCCTCAAAACGAATGTTCAGCTCTCTGAGTTAAACTCAATCGTCACAAAGAATTTTCTGAGAGTGCTACTGTCTAGTTTTCATATGAGGTTATTTCCTTTACTACCATAGGCCCCCAAGTACTCCAAATCTCCACTTGCAGATTCCACAAAAACAGTGTTTCCAAACTGCTCTGTCAAAGGAAATGTTCAACTCTGTGAGTTGAATGTAATAATCACAGAGTAGTTTCTGAGAATGCTTCTATGGAGGTTTTATGAGAAGATATTTCCTTTTCCACCACAGTCCTCAAAGCCCTCCAGATTTCCAATTGCAGACGCTTGAAAAAGAGTGTTTCAAAGCTGCTCTGTGAAAGGGAAAGTTCAGCTCTGTGAGCTGAATCCAAACATCACAAAGAAGTTTCTGAGAATGCTTCTGTTCAGCTTTTATGTGAAGATTATCCCGTTTCCAACGAAATCTTCAAATTGTTCCCAATATCCACTTGCGGAACCCACAGAAAGAGTGTTTCGAAACTGCTGATTCAAAAGGAATCTTCCACTCTGTGAGTTGAATGCAATCATCACAAAGGAGTTTCTGACAATCCTTCTGTGTAGTTTTTATGTGAAGATATTTCCTTTTCCACCACAGCCCTGAAAGCGCTCCAAATGTCCACTTGCAGATTCTACGAAAAGAATGTTTCAAAACTGCTCTATGAAAAACAACGTTAAACTCTGTGACTGGAACAAAAACATCACAAAGAAGCATCTGAGAATGCTTCAGTTCTGTTTTTCTGTGAAGATATTCCCTCTTCAAAAGAAATCTTCAAAGAGGTCCACATATCCACGTACAGATTCTACAAAAAGAGAGTTTCAAAACTGCTCAATCAACAGGAGGATTCAACTCTGTGACTTGAATGCAATCATCACACAGAAGTTTCTGAGAACGCTTCACTTTAGTTTTTGCGTGAAAATATACGCGTTTCGAACGTAGGCCACCCAGTGGTCCAAATATCAACTTGCAGTTTCAAACCTGAACTACCAAAGGAAGCTTCAACTCTGTGAGTTGAATGCAAACATCATGAAGCAGTTTCTGAGAATGCTTCCCTTCAGGTATGGGAAGCTTATCCCGTTTCCAACGAAATCCTCAGAGAGGTCCAAATATCCACCTGCAGATTCTACCAAAAGTGTGTTTGGAAACTGCTCCATCCAAAGGAATGTTCAGCTCTGTGAGATAAACTCAATCGTCACAAAGAATTTTCTGAGAATGCTTCCGTTTGGTTTTTATATGAAGTTATTCCCTTTACTATCGTAGGCCTCAAAGCAGTCCAAATCTCCATTTGCAGATTCTACAAAAAGAGTGTTTCCAGTCTGCTCTATCAATAGGAATGTACAACTCCGTGGGTTGAACGCAATCATCACAAAGTAGTTTCTGAGAATGCTTCTATCTAGTTTTTATGTGAAGATATTTCCTTTTCCACCACAGACCTCAAAGCCCTCCAAATGTCCACTTGCAGATTCTAGAAAAAGAGTGTTTCAAAGCTGCTCTGTCAAAGGGAAAGTTCAACTCTGTGAGGTGAACCCAAACATCAGAAAGAAGTTTCTGGGAATGCTTCTGTCTAGCTTTGATGTGAAGATTATCCCGTTTCCAACGAAATCTTCAAAGAGGTCCAAATATCCACTTGCGGATCCCACAGTTAGAGTGTTTCGAAACTGCTGCTTCAAAAGGAGTCTTCAACTCTGCGAGTTCAATGCAATCATCACAAAGAGGTTTCGGACAATGCTTCTCTCTAGGTTTTATGTGAAGATATTTCCTTTTCCACCAGAGCCCTGAAAGCGCTCCAAATGTTCACCTGCAGATTCTACGAAAAGAACGTTTCAAAACTGCTCCATGGAAAGCAATGTTAAACTCTGTGACTGGAACACAAATATCACATAAAAGTATCTGAGAATGCTTCAGTTTAGTTTTTCTGTGAAGATATTCCCGTTTCCAAAGAAATCTTCAAAGAGGTCCACATATCCACTTACAGATTCCACAAAAAGACAGTTTCAAAACTGCTCAATCATAAGGAGGGTTGAACTCTGTGACTGGAATGCAATCATCACACAGAAGTTTCTGAGAATGCTTCTCTTTAGTTTTTACGTGAAGATATACCCATTTCGAACGAAGGCCACCCAGCGGTCCAAATCTCCACTTGCAGATTCTACAAAAAGAGTGTTTCAAACCTGAGCTACCAAAGGAAGCTTCAACTCTGTGAGTTGAATGCAAACATCACGAAGCAGTTTCTGAGAAGGTTTCTGTTTAGTTATGGGGATTTTATCCCGTTTCCAACGATATCCTCAGAAAGGTCCAAATATCCACCCGCAGATTCTACCAAAAGTGTTTTTGGAAACTGCTCCATCAAAAGGAATGTTAAGCTCTGTGAGTTAAACTCAATCCTCACAAAGAATTTTCTGAGAATGCTTCCGTTTGGTTTTTATATGAAGTTATTTTCTTTACTACCGTGGGCCACAGAACAGTCCAAATCTCCATTTTCAGATTCTATAGAAAGAGTGTTTCCAGTCTGATCTATCAATAGGAATGTTCAACTCCGTGAGTTGAATGCAATCATCACAAAATAGTTTCGGAGAACGATTCCATCTAGTTTTTATGTGAAGATATTTCCTTTTCCACCACAGGCCTCAAAGCCCTCCAAATGTCCACTTGCAGATTCTAGAAAAAGAGGAGTGTCTCATAGCTGCTCTTTCAAAAGGAAAGTTTGGAAGTTGAATACAAACATCACAACCTAGTTTATGAGAATGCTTCTGTTTAGTTTTTATGTGAAGATGATCCCGTTTCCAATGAAATCTTCAAAGAGGTCCACATATCCACTTGCAGATTCCAAAGAAAGAGAGTTTCAAAACTGCTCCATCCAAAGGATTGTTCAACTCTGTGAGTTGAATGCAGTCATCACAGAAAACTTTCTGAGAATGCTTCTGTCTAGGTTTGATGTGAAGATATACCCGTTTCGAACGAAGGCCACAAAGTGGTCCAAATATCCACTTCCAGATTCTACTAAAAGGGTGTTTCAAACCTGAACTCTCAAAGGAAGGTTCAACTCTGTGAGTTGAATGCAAACATCACAAAGAAGTTTCTGAGAATGCTTCCGTTTAGGTATGGGAAGTTTATCCCATTTCCAACGAAATCCTCAGAGAGGTCCAAATGTCCACATGCAGATTCTACAAAAAGTGTGTTTGGAAACTGCTCCCTCAAAACGAATGTTCAGCTCTCTGAGTTAAACTCAATCGTCACAAAGAATTTTCTGAGAGTGCTACTGTCTAGTTTTCATATGAGGTTATTTCCTTTACTACCATAGGCCCCCAAGTACTCCAAATCTCCACTTGCAGATTCCACAAAAACAGTGTTTCCAAACTGCTCTGTCAAAGGAAATGTTCAACTCTGTGAGTTGAATGTAATAATCACAGAGTAGTTTCTGAGAATGCTTCTATGGAGTTTTTATGAGAAGATATTTCCTTTTCCACCACAGTCCTCAAAGCCCTCCAGATTTCCAATTGCAGACGCTTGAAAAAGAGTGTTTCAAAGCTGCTCTGTGAAAGGGAAAGTTCAGCTCTGTGAGCTGAATCCAAACATCACAAAGAAGTTTCTGAGAATGCTTCTGTTCAGCTTTTATGTGAAGATTATCCCGTTTCCAACGAAATCTTCAAATTGTTCCCAATATCCACTTGCGGAACCCACAGAAAGAGTGTTTCGAAACTGCTGATTCAAAAGGAATCTTCCACTCTGTGAGTTGAATGCAATCATCACAAAGGAGTTTCTGACAATCCTTCTGTGTAGTTTTTATGTGAAGATATTTCCTTTTCCACCACAGCCCTGAAAGCGCTCCAAATGTCCACTTGCAGATTCTACGAAAAGAATGTTTCAAAACTGCTCTATGAAAAACAACGTTAAACTCTGTGACTGGAACAAAAACATCACAAAGAAGCATCTGAGAATGCTTCAGTTCTGTTTTTCTGTGAAGATATTCCCTCTTCAAAAGAAATCTTCAAAGAGGTCCACATATCCACGTACAGATTCTACAAAAAGAGAGTTTCAAAACTGCTCAATCAACAGGAGGATTCAACTCTGTGACTTGAATGCAATCATCACACAGAAGTTTCTGAGAACGCTTCACTTTAGTTTTTGCGTGAAAATATACGCGTTTCGAACGTAGGCCACCCAGTGGTCCAAATATCAACTTGCAGTTTCAAACCTGAACTACCAAAGGAAGCTTCAACTCTGTGAGTTGAATGCAAACATCATGAAGCAGTTTCTGAGAATGCTTCCCTTCAGGTATGGGAAGCTTATCCCGTTTCCAACGAAATCCTCAGAGAGGTCCAAATATCCACCTGCAGATTCTACCAAAAGTGTGTTTGGAAACTGCTCCATCCAAAGGAATGTTCAGCTCTGTGAGATAAACTCAATCGTCACAAAGAATTTTCTGAGAATGCTTCCGTTTGGTTTTTATATGAAGTTATTCCCTTTACTATCGTAGGCCTCAAAGCAGTCCAAATCTCCATTTGCAGATTCTACAAAAAGAGTGTTTCCAGTCTGCTCTATCAATAGGAATGTACAACTCCGTGGGTTGAACGCAATCATCACAAAGTAGTTTCTGAGAATGCTTCTATCTAGTTTTTATGTGAAGATATTTCCTTTTCCACCACAGACCTCAAAGCCCTCCAAATGTCCACTTGCAGATTCTAGAAAAAGAGTGTTTCAAAGCTGCTCTGTCAAAGGGAAAGTTCAACTCTGTGAGGTGAACCCAAACATCAGAAAGAAGTTTCTGGGAATGCTTCTGTCTAGCTTTGATGTGAAGATTATCCCGTTTCCAACGAAATCTTCAAAGAGGTCCAAATATCCACTTGCGGATCCCACAGTTAGAGTGTTTCGAAACTGCTGCTTCAAAAGGAGTCTTCAACTCTGCGAGTTCAATGCAATCATCACAAAGAGGTTTCGGACAATGCTTCTCTCTAGGTTTTATGTGAAGATATTTCCTTTTCCACCAGAGCCCTGAAAGCGCTCCAAATGTTCACCTGCAGATTCTACGAAAAGAACGTTTCAAAACTGCTCCATGGAAAGCAATGTTAAACTCTGTGACTGGAACACAAATATCACATAGAAGTATCTGAGAATGCTTCAGTTTAGTTTTTCTGTGAAGATATTCCCGTTTCCAAAGAAATCTTCAAAGAGGTCCACATATCCACTTACAGATTCCACAAAAAGACAGTTTCAAAACTGCTCAATCATAAGGAGGGTTGAACTCTGTGACTGGAATGCAATCATCACACAGAAGTTTCTGAGAATGCTTCTCTTTAGTTTTTACGTGAAGATATACCCATTTCGAACGAAGGCCACCCAGCGGTCCAAATCTCCACTTGCAGATTCTACAAAAAGAGTGTTTCAAACCTGAGCTACCAAAGGAAGCTTCAACTCTGTGAGTTGAATGCAAACATCACGAAGCAGTTTCTGAGAAGGTTTCTGTTTAGTTATGGGGATTTTATCCCGTTTCCAACGATATCCTCAGAAAGGTCCAAATATCCACCCGCAGATTCTACCAAAAGTGTTTTCGGAAACTGCTCCATCAAAAGGAATGTTAAGCTCTGTGAGTTAAACTCAATCCTCACAAAGAATTTTCTGAGAATGCTTCCGTTTGGTTTTTATATGAAGTTATTTTCTTTACTACCGTGGGCCACAGAACAGTCCAAATCTCCATTTTCAGATTCTATAGAAAGAGTGTTTCCAGTCTGATCTATCAATAGGAATGTTCAACTCCGTGAGTTGAATGCAATCATCACAAAATAGTTTCGGAGAACGATTCCATCTAGTTTTTATGTGAAGATATTTCCTTTTCCACCACAGGCCTCAAAGCCCTCCAAATGTCCACTTGCAGATTCTAGAAAAAGAGGAGTGTCTCATAGCTGCTCTTTCAAAAGGAAAGTTTGGAAGTTGAATACAAACATCACAACCTAGTTTATGAGAATGCTTCTGTTTAGTTTTTATGTGAAGATGATCCCGTTTCCAATGAAATCTTCAAAGAGGTCCACATATCCACTTGCAGATTCCAAAGAAAGAGAGTTTCAAAACTGCTCCATCCAAAGGATTGTTCAACTCTGTGAGTTGAATGCAGTCATCACAGAAAACTTTCTGAGAATGCTTCTGTCTAGGTTTGATGTGAAGATATACCCGTTTCGAACGAAGGCCACAAAGTGGTCCAAATATCCACTTCCAGATTCTACTAAAAGGGTGTTTCAAACCTGAACTCTCAAAGGAAGGTTCAACTCTGTGAGTTGAATGCAAACATCACAAAGAAGTTTCTGAGAATGCTTCCGTTTAGGTATGGGAAGTTTATCCCATTTCCAACGAAATCCTCAGAGAGGTCCAAATGTCCACATGCAGATTCTACAAAAAGTGTGTTTGGAAACTGCTCCCTCAAAACGAATGTTCAGCTCTCTGAGTTAAACTCAATCGTCACAAAGAATTTTCTGAGAGTGCTACTGTCTAGTTTTCATATGAGGTTATTTCCTTTACTACCATAGGCCCCCAAGTACTCCAAATCTCCACTTGCAGATTCCACAAAAACAGTGTTTCCAAACTGCTCTGTCAAAGGAAATGTTCAACTCTGTGAGTTGAATGTAATAATCACAGAGTAGTTTCTGAGAATGCTTCTATGGAGGTTTTATGAGAAGATATTTCCTTTTCCACCACAGTCCTCAAAGCCCTCCAGATTTCCAATTGCAGACGCTTGAAAAAGAGTGTTTCAAAGCTGCTCTGTGAAAGGGAAAGTTCAGCTCTGTGAGCTGAATCCAAACATCACAAAGAAGTTTCTGAGAATGCTTCTGTTCAGCTTTTATGTGAAGATTATCCCGTTTCCAACGAAATCTTCAAATTGTTCCCAATATCCACTTGCGGAACCCACAGAAAGAGTGTTTCGAAACTGCTGATTCAAAAGGAATCTTCCACTCTGTGAGTTGAATGCAATCATCACAAAGGAGTTTCTGACAATCCTTCTGTGTAGTTTTTATGTGAAGATATTTCCTTTTCCACCACAGCCCTGAAAGCGCTCCAAATGTCCACTTGCAGATTCTACGAAAAGAATGTTTCAAAACTGCTCTATGAAAAACAACGTTAAACTCTGTGACTGGAACAAAAACATCACAAAGAAGCATCTGAGAATGCTTCAGTTCTGTTTTTCTGTGAAGATATTCCCTCTTCAAAAGAAATCTTCAAAGAGGTCCACATATCCACGTACAGATTCTACAAAAAGAGAGTTTCAAAACTGCTCAATCAACAGGAGGATTCAACTCTGTGACTTGAATGCAATCATCACACAGAAGTTTCTGAGAACGCTTCACTTTAGTTTTTGCGTGAAAATATACGCGTTTCGAACGTAGGCCACCCAGTGGTCCAAATATCAACTTGCAGTTTCAAACCTGAACTACCAAAGGAAGCTTCAACTCTGTGAGTTGAATGCAAACATCATGAAGCAGTTTCTGAGAATGCTTCCCTTCAGGTATGGGAAGCTTATCCCGTTTCCAACGAAATCCTCAGAGAGGTCCAAATATCCACCTGCAGATTCTACCAAAAGTGTGTTTGGAAACTGCTCCATCCAAAGGAATGTTCAGCTCTGTGAGATAAACTCAATCGTCACAAAGAATTTTCTGAGAATGCTTCCGTTTGGTTTTTATATGAAGTTATTCCCTTTACTATCGTAGGCCTCAAAGCAGTCCAAATCTCCATTTGCAGATTCTACAAAAAGAGTGTTTCCAGTCTGCTCTATCAATAGGAATGTACAACTCCGTGGGTTGAACGCAATCATCACAAAGTAGTTTCTGAGAATGCTTCTATCTAGTTTTTATGTGAAGATATTTCCTTTTCCACCACAGACCTCAAAGCCCTCCAAATGTCCACTTGCAGATTCTAGAAAAAGAGTGTTTCAAAGCTGCTCTGTCAAAGGGAAAGTTCAACTCTGTGAGGTGAACCCAAACATCAGAAAGAAGTTTCTGGGAATGCTTCTGTCTAGCTTTGATGTGAAGATTATCCCGTTTCCAACGAAATCTTCAAAGAGGTCCAAATATCCACTTGCGGATCCCACAGTTAGAGTGTTTCGAAACTGCTGCTTCAAAAGGAGTCTTCAACTCTGCGAGTTCAATGCAATCATCACAAAGAGGTTTCGGACAATGCTTCTCTCTAGGTTTTATGTGAAGATATTTCCTTTTCCACCAGAGCCCTGAAAGCGCTCCAAATGTTCACCTGCAGATTCTACGAAAAGAACGTTTCAAAACTGCTCCATGGAAAGCAATGTTAAACTCTGTGACTGGAACACAAATATCACATAGAAGTATCTGAGAATGCTTCAGTTTAGTTTTTCTGTGAAGATATTCCCGTTTCCAAAGAAATCTTCAAAGAGGTCCACATATCCACTTACAGATTCCACAAAAAGACAGTTTCAAAACTGCTCAATCATAAGGAGGGTTGAACTCTGTGACTGGAATGCAATCATCACACAGAAGTTTCTGAGAATGCTTCTCTTTAGTTTTTACGTGAAGATATACCCATTTCGAACGAAGGCCACCCAGCGGTCCAAATCTCCACTTGCAGATTCTACAAAAAGAGTGTTTCAAACCTGAGCTACCAAAGGAAGCTTCAACTCTGTGAGTTGAATGCAAACATCACGAAGCAGTTTCTGAGAAGGTTTCTGTTTAGTTATGGGGATTTTATCCCGTTTCCAACGATATCCTCAGAAAGGTCCAAATATCCACCCGCAGATTCTACCAAAAGTGTTTTCGGAAACTGCTCCATCAAAAGGAATGTTAAGCTCTGTGAGTTAAACTCAATCCTCACAAAGAATTTTCTGAGAATGCTTCCGTTTGGTTTTTATATGAAGTTATTTTCTTTACTACCGTGGGCCACAGAACAGTCCAAATCTCCATTTTCAGATTCTATAGAAAGAGTGTTTCCAGTCTGATCTATCAATAGGAATGTTCAACTCCGTGAGTTGAATGCAATCATCACAAAATAGTTTCGGAGAACGATTCCATCTAGTTTTTATGTGAAGATATTTCCTTTTCCACCACAGGCCTCAAAGCCCTCCAAATGTCCACTTGCAGATTCTAGAAAAAGAGGAGTGTCTCATAGCTGCTCTTTCAAAAGGAAAGTTTGGAAGTTGAATACAAACATCACAACCTAGTTTATGAGAATGCTTCTGTTTAGTTTTTATGTGAAGATGATCCCGTTTCCAATGAAATCTTCAAAGAGGTCCACATATCCACTTGCAGAT
The DNA here is from genome assembly GCF_029281585.2 of Gorilla gorilla gorilla. Taxonomy (NCBI): domain Eukaryota; kingdom Metazoa; phylum Chordata; class Mammalia; order Primates; family Hominidae; genus Gorilla; species Gorilla gorilla. The sequence continues at coordinate 73,775,654 of NC_073247.2, forward strand.
TCCAAAGAAAGAGAGTTTCAAAACTGCTCCATCCAAAGGATTGTTCAACTCTGTGAGTTGAATGCAGTCATCACAGAAAACTTTCTGAGAATGCTTCTGTCTAGGTTTGATGTGAAGATATACCCGTTTCGAACGAAGGCCACAAAGTGGTCCAAATATCCACTTCCAGATTCTACTAAAAGGGTGTTTCAAACCTGAACTCTCAAAGGAAGGTTCAACTCTGTGAGTTGAATGCAAACATCACAAAGAAGTTTCTGAGAATGCTTCCGTTTAGGTATGGGAAGTTTATCCCATTTCCAACGAAATCCTCAGAGAGGTCCAAATGTCCACATGCAGATTCTACAAAAAGTGTGTTTGGAAACTGCTCCCTCAAAACGAATGTTCAGCTCTCTGAGTTAAACTCAATCGTCACAAAGAATTTTCTGAGAGTGCTACTGTCTAGTTTTCATATGAGGTTATTTCCTTTACTACCATAGGCCCCCAAGTACTCCAAATCTCCACTTGCAGATTCCACAAAAACAGTGTTTCCAAACTGCTCTGTCAAAGGAAATGTTCAACTCTGTGAGTTGAATGTAATAATCACAGAGTAGTTTCTGAGAATGCTTCTATGGAGGTTTTATGAGAAGATATTTCCTTTTCCACCACAGTCCTCAAAGCCCTCCAGATTTCCAATTGCAGACGCTTGAAAAAGAGTGTTTCAAAGCTGCTCTGTGAAAGGGAAAGTTCAGCTCTGTGAGCTGAATCCAAACATCACAAAGAAGTTTCTGAGAATGCTTCTGTTCAGCTTTTATGTGAAGATTATCCCGTTTCCAACGAAATCTTCAAATTGTTCCAAATATCCACTTGCGGAACCCACAGAAAGAGTGTTTCGAAACTGCTGATTCAAAAGGAATCTTCCACTCTGTGAGTTGAATGCAATCATCACAAAGGAGTTTCTGACAATCCTTCTGTGTAGTTTTTATGTGAAGATATTTCCTTTTCCACCACAGCCCTGAAAGCGCTCCAAATGTCCACTTGCAGATTCTACGAAAAGAATGTTTCAAAACTGCTCTATGAAAAACAACGTTAAACTCTGTGACTGGAACAAAAACATCACAAAGAAGTATCTGAGAATGCTTCAGTTCTGTTTTTCTGTGAAGATATTCCCTCTTCAAAAGAAATCTTCAAAGAGGTCCACATATCCACGTACAGATTCTACAAAAAGAGAGTTTCAAAACTGCTCAATCAACAGGAGGATTCAACTCTGTGACTTGAATGCAATCATCACACAGAAGTTTCTGAGAACGCTTCACTTTAGTTTTTGCGTGAAAATATACGCGTTTCGAACGTAGGCCACCCAGTGGTCCAAATATCAACTTGCAGTTTCAAACCTGAACTACCAAAGGAAGCTTCAACTCTGTGAGTTGAATGCAAACATCATGAAGCAGTTTCTGAGAATGCTTCCCTTCAGGTATGGGAAGCTTATCCCGTTTCCAACGAAATCCTCAGAGAGGTCCAAATATCCACCTGCAGATTCTACCAAAAGTGTGTTTGGAAACTGCTCCATCCAAAGGAATGTTCAGCTCTGTGAGATAAACTCAATCGTCACAAAGAATTTTCTGAGAATGCTTCCGTTTGGTTTTTATATGAAGTTATTCCCTTTACTATCGTAGGCCTCAAAGCAGTCCAAATCTCCATTTGCAGATTCTACAAAAAGAGTGTTTCCAGTCTGCTCTATCAATAGGAATGTACAACTCCGTGGGTTGAACGCAATCATCACAAAGTAGTTTCTGAGAATGCTTCTATCTAGTTTTTATGTGAAGATATTTCCTTTTCCACCACAGACCTCAAAGCCCTCCAAATGTCCACTTGCAGATTCTAGAAAAAGAGTGTTTCAAAGCTGCTCTGTCAAAGGGAAAGTTCAACTCTGTGAGGTGAACCCAAACATCAGAAAGAAGTTTCTGGGAATGCTTCTGTCTAGCTTTGATGTGAAGATTATCCCGTTTCCAACGAAATCTTCAAAGAGGTCCAAATATCCACTTGCGGATCCCACAGTTAGAGTGTTTCGAAACTGCTGCTTCAAAAGGAGTCTTCAACTCTGCGAGTTCAATGCAATCATCACAAAGAGGTTTCGGACAATGCTTCTCTCTAGGTTTTATGTGAAGATATTTCCTTTTCCACCAGAGCCCTGAAAGCGCTCCAAATGTTCACCTGCAGATTCTACGAAAAGAACGTTTCAAAACTGCTCCATGGAAAGCAATGTTAAACTCTGTGACTGGAACACAAATATCACATAGAAGTATCTGAGAATGCTTCAGTTTAGTTTTTCTGTGAAGATATTCCCGTTTCCAAAGAAATCTTCAAAGAGGTCCACATATCCACTTACAGATTCCACAAAAAGACAGTTTCAAAACTGCTCAATCATAAGGAGGGTTGAACTCTGTGACTGGAATGCAATCATCACACAGAAGTTTCTGAGAATGCTTCTCTTTAGTTTTTACGTGAAGATATACCCATTTCGAACGAAGGCCACCCAGCGGTCCAAATCTCCACTTGCAGATTCTACAAAAAGAGTGTTTCAAACCTGAGCTACCAAAGGAAGCTTCAACTCTGTGAGTTGAATGCAAACATCACGAAGCAGTTTCTGAGAAGGTTTCTGTTTAGTTATGGGGATTTTATCCCGTTTCCAACGATATCCTCAGAAAGGTCCAAATATCCACCCGCAGATTCTACCAAAAGTGTTTTCGGAAACTGCTCCATCAAAAGGAATGTTAAGCTCTGTGAGTTAAACTCAATCCTCACAAAGAATTTTCTGAGAATGCTTCCGTTTGGTTTTTATATGAAGTTATTTTCTTTACTACCGTGGGCCACAGAACAGTCCAAATCTCCATTTTCAGATTCTATAGAAAGAGTGTTTCCAGTCTGATCTATCAATAGGAATGTTCAACTCCGTGAGTTGAATGCAATCATCACAAAATAGTTTCGGAGAACGATTCCATCTAGTTTTTATGTGAAGATATTTCCTTTTCCACCACAGGCCTCAAAGCCCTCCAAATGTCCACTTGCAGATTCTAGAAAAAGAGGAGTGTCTCATAGCTGCTCTTTCAAAAGGAAAGTTTGGAAGTTGAATACAAACATCACAACCTAGTTTATGAGAATGCTTCTGTTTAGTTTTTATGTGAAGATGATCCCGTTTCCAATGAAATCTTCAAAGAGGTCCACATATCCACTTGCAGATTCCAAAGAAAGAGAGTTTCAAAACTGCTCCATCCAAAGGATTGTTCAACTCTGTGAGTTGAATGCAGTCATCACAGAAAACTTTCTGAGAATGCTTCTGTCTAGGTTTGATGTGAAGATATACCCGTTTCGAACGAAGGCCACAAAGTGGTCCAAATATCCACTTCCAGATTCTACTAAAAGGGTGTTTCAAACCTGAACTCTCAAAGGAAGGTTCAACTCTGTGAGTTGAATGCAAACATCACAAAGAAGTTTCTGAGAATGCTTCCGTTTAGGTATGGGAAGTTTATCCCATTTCCAACGAAATCCTCAGAGAGGTCCAAATGTCCACATGCAGATTCTACAAAAAGTGTGTTTGGAAACTGCTCCCTCAAAACGAATGTTCAGCTCTCTGAGTTAAACTCAATCGTCACAAAGAATTTTCTGAGAGTGCTACTGTCTAGTTTTCATATGAGGTTATTTCCTTTACTACCATAGGCCCCCAAGTACTCCAAATCTCCACTTGCAGATTCCACAAAAACAGTGTTTCCAAACTGCTCTGTCAAAGGAAATGTTCAACTCTGTGAGTTGAATGTAATAATCACAGAGTAGTTTCTGAGAATGCTTCTATGGAGGTTTTATGAGAAGATATTTCCTTTTCCACCACAGTCCTCAAAGCCCTCCAGATTTCCAATTGCAGACGCTTGAAAAAGAGTGTTTCAAAGCTGCTCTGTGAAAGGGAAAGTTCAGCTCTGTGAGCTGAATCCAAACATCACAAAGAAGTTTCTGAGAATGCTTCTGTTCAGCTTTTATGTGAAGATTATCCCGTTTCCAACGAAATCTTCAAATTGTTCCCAATATCCACTTGCGGAACCCACAGAAAGAGTGTTTCGAAACTGCTGATTCAAAAGGAATCTTCCACTCTGTGAGTTGAATGCAATCATCACAAAGGAGTTTCTGACAATCCTTCTGTGTAGTTTTTATGTGAAGATATTTCCTTTTCCACCACAGCCCTGAAAGCGCTCCAAATGTCCACTTGCAGATTCTACGAAAAGAATGTTTCAAAACTGCTCTATGAAAAACAACGTTAAACTCTGTGACTGGAACAAAAACATCACAAAGAAGCATCTGAGAATGCTTCAGTTCTGTTTTTCTGTGAAGATATTCCCTCTTCAAAAGAAATCTTCAAAGAGGTCCACATATCCACGTACAGATTCTACAAAAAGAGAGTTTCAAAACTGCTCAATCAACAGGAGGATTCAACTCTGTGACTTGAATGCAATCATCACACAGAAGTTTCTGAGAACGCTTCACTTTAGTTTTTGCGTGAAAATATACGCGTTTCGAACGTAGGCCACCCAGTGGTCCAAATATCAACTTGCAGTTTCAAACCTGAACTACCAAAGGAAGCTTCAACTCTGTGAGTTGAATGCAAACATCATGAAGCAGTTTCTGAGAATGCTTCCCTTCAGGTATGGGAAGCTTATCCCGTTTCCAACGAAATCCTCAGAGAGGTCCAAATATCCACCTGCAGATTCTACCAAAAGTGTGTTTGGAAACTGCTCCATCCAAAGGAATGTTCAGCTCTGTGAGATAAACTCAATCGTCACAAAGAATTTTCTGAGAATGCTTCCGTTTGGTTTTTATATGAAGTTATTCCCTTTACTATCGTAGGCCTCAAAGCAGTCCAAATCTCCATTTGCAGATTCTACAAAAAGAGTGTTTCCAGTCTGCTCTATCAATAGGAATGTACAACTCCGTGGGTTGAACGCAATCATCACAAAGTAGTTTCTGAGAATGCTTCTATCTAGTTTTTATGTGAAGATATTTCCTTTTCCACCACAGACCTCAAAGCCCTCCAAATGTCCACTTGCAGATTCTAGAAAAAGAGTGTTTCAAAGCTGCTCTGTCAAAGGGAAAGTTCAACTCTGTGAGGTGAACCCAAACATCAGAAAGAAGTTTCTGGGAATGCTTCTGTCTAGCTTTGATGTGAAGATTATCCCGTTTCCAACGAAATCTTCAAAGAGGTCCAAATATCCACTTGCGGATCCCACAGTTAGAGTGTTTCGAAACTGCTGCTTCAAAAGGAGTCTTCAACTCTGCGAGTTCAATGCAATCATCACAAAGAGGTTTCGGACAATGCTTCTCTCTAGGTTTTATGTGAAGATATTTCCTTTTCCACCAGAGCCCTGAAAGCGCTCCAAATGTTCACCTGCAGATTCTACGAAAAGAACGTTTCAAAACTGCTCCATGGAAAGCAATGTTAAACTCTGTGACTGGAACACAAATATCACATAGAAGTATCTGAGAATGCTTCAGTTTAGTTTTTCTGTGAAGATATTCCCGTTTCCAAAGAAATCTTCAAAGAGGTCCACATATCCACTTACAGATTCCACAAAAAGACAGTTTCAAAACTGCTCAATCATAAGGAGGGTTGAACTCTGTGACTGGAATGCAATCATCACACAGAAGTTTCTGAGAATGCTTCTCTTTAGTTTTTACGTGAAGATATACCCATTTCGAACGAAGGCCACCCAGCGGTCCAAATCTCCACTTGCAGATTCTACAAAAAGAGTGTTTCAAACCTGAGCTACCAAAGGAAGCTTCAACTCTGTGAGTTGAATGCAAACATCACGAAGCAGTTTCTGAGAAGGTTTCTGTTTAGTTATGGGGATTTTATCCCGTTTCCAACGATATCCTCAGAAAGGTCCAAATATCCACCCGCAGATTCTACCAAAAGTGTTTTCGGAAACTGCTCCATCAAAAGGAATGTTAAGCTCTGTGAGTTAAACTCAATCCTCACAAAGAATTTTCTGAGAATGCTTCCGTTTGGTTTTTATATGAAGTTATTTTCTTTACTACCGTGGGCCACAGAACAGTCCAAATCTCCATTTTCAGATTCTATAGAAAGAGTGTTTCCAGTCTGATCTATCAATAGGAATGTTCAACTCCGTGAGTTGAATGCAATCATCACAAAATAGTTTCGGAGAACGATTCCATCTAGTTTTTATGTGAAGATATTTCCTTTTCCACCACAGGCCTCAAAGCCCTCCAAATGTCCACTTGCAGATTCTAGAAAAAGAGGAGTGTCTCATAGCTGCTCTTTCAAAAGGAAAGTTTGGAAGTTGAATACAAACATCACAACCTAGTTTATGAGAATGCTTCTGTTTAGTTTTTATGTGAAGATGATCCCGTTTCCAATGAAATCTTCAAAGAGGTCCACATATCCACTTGCAGATTCCAAAGAAAGAGAGTTTCAAAACTGCTCCATCCAAAGGATTGTTCAACTCTGTGAGTTGAATGCAGTCATCACAGAAAACTTTCTGAGAATGCTTCTGTCTAGGTTTGATGTGAAGATATACCCGTTTCGAACGAAGGCCACAAAGTGGTCCAAATATCCACTTCCAGATTCTACTAAAAGGGTGTTTCAAACCTGAACTCTCAAAGGAAGGTTCAACTCTGTGAGTTGAATGCAAACATCACAAAGAAGTTTCTGAGAATGCTTCCGTTTAGGTATGGGAAGTTTATCCCATTTCCAACGAAATCCTCAGAGAGGTCCAAATGTCCACATGCAGATTCTACAAAAAGTGTGTTTGGAAACTGCTCCCTCAAAACGAATGTTCAGCTCTCTGAGTTAAACTCAATCGTCACAAAGAATTTTCTGAGAGTGCTACTGTCTAGTTTTCATATGAGGTTATTTCCTTTACTACCATAGGCCCCCAAGTACTCCAAATCTCCACTTGCAGATTCCACAAAAACAGTGTTTCCAAACTGCTCTGTCAAAGGAAATGTTCAACTCTGTGAGTTGAATGTAATAATCACAGAGTAGTTTCTGAGAATGCTTCTATGGAGGTTTTATGAGAAGATATTTCCTTTTCCACCACAGTCCTCAAAGCCCTCCAGATTTCCAATTGCAGACGCTTGAAAAAGAGTGTTTCAAAGCTGCTCTGTGAAAGGGAAAGTTCAGCTCTGTGAGCTGAATCCAAACATCACAAAGAAGTTTCTGAGAATGCTTCTGTTCAGCTTTTATGTGAAGATTATCCCGTTTCCAACGAAATCTTCAAATTGTTCCAAATATCCACTTGCGGAACCCACAGAAAGAGTGTTTCGAAACTGCTGATTCAAAAGGAATCTTCCACTCTGTGAGTTGAATGCAATCATCACAAAGGAGTTTCTGACAATCCTTCTGTGTAGTTTTTATGTGAAGATATTTCCTTTTCCACCACAGCCCTGAAAGCGCTCCAAATGTCCACTTGCAGATTCTACGAAAAGAATGTTTCAAAACTGCTCTATGAAAAACAACGTTAAACTCTGTGACTGGAACAAAAACATCACAAAGAAGCATCTGAGAATGCTTCAGTTCTGTTTTTCTGTGAAGATATTCCCTCTTCAAAAGAAATCTTCAAAGAGGTCCACATATCCACGTACAGATTCTACAAAAAGAGAGTTTCAAAACTGCTCAATCAACAGGAGGATTCAACTCTGTGACTTGAATGCAATCATCACACAGAAGTTTCTGAGAACGCTTCACTTTAGTTTTTGCGTGAAAATATACGCGTTTCGAACGTAGGCCACCCAGTGGTCCAAATATCAACTTGCAGTTTCAAACCTGAACTACCAAAGGAAGCTTCAACTCTGTGAGTTGAATGCAAACATCATGAAGCAGTTTCTGAGAATGCTTCCCTTCAGGTATGGGAAGCTTATCCCGTTTCCAACGAAATCCTCAGAGAGGTCCAAATATCCACCTGCAGATTCTACCAAAAGTGTGTTTGGAAACTGCTCCATCCAAAGGAATGTTCAGCTCTGTGAGATAAACTCAATCGTCACAAAGAATTTTCTGAGAATGCTTCCGTTTGGTTTTTATATGAAGTTATTCCCTTTACTATCGTAGGCCTCAAAGCAGTCCAAATCTCCATTTGCAGATTCTACAAAAAGAGTGTTTCCAGTCTGCTCTATCAATAGGAATGTACAACTCCGTGGGTTGAACGCAATCATCACAAAGTAGTTTCTGAGAATGCTTCTATCTAGTTTTTATGTGAAGATATTTCCTTTTCCACCACAGACCTCAAAGCCCTCCAAATGTCCACTTGCAGATTCTAGAAAAAGAGTGTTTCAAAGCTGCTCTGTCAAAGGGAAAGTTCAACTCTGTGAGGTGAACCCAAACATCAGAAAGAAGTTTCTGGGAATGCTTCTGTCTAGCTTTGATGTGAAGATTATCCCGTTTCCAACGAAATCTTCAAAGAGGTCCAAATATCCACTTGCGGATCCCACAGTTAGAGTGTTTCGAAACTGCTGCTTCAAAAGGAGTCTTCAACTCTGCGAGTTCAATGCAATCATCACAAAGAGGTTTCGGACAATGCTTCTCTCTAGGTTTTATGTGAAGATATTTCCTTTTCCACCAGAGCCCTGAAAGCGCTCCAAATGTTCACCTGCAGATTCTACGAAAAGAACGTTTCAAAACTGCTCCATGGAAAGCAATGTTAAACTCTGTGACTGGAACACAAATATCACATAGAAGTATCTGAGAATGCTTCAGTTTAGTTTTTCTGTGAAGATATTCCCGTTTCCAAAGAAATCTTCAAAGAGGTCCACATATCCACTTACAGATTCCACAAAAAGACAGTTTCAAAACTGCTCAATCATAAGGAGGGTTGAACTCTGTGACTGGAATGCAATCATCACACAGAAGTTTCTGAGAATGCTTCTCTTTAGTTTTTACGTGAAGATATACCCATTTCGAACGAAGGCCACCCAGCGGTCCAAATCTCCACTTGCAGATTCTACAAAAAGAGTGTTTCAAACCTGAGCTACCAAAGGAAGCTTCAACTCTGTGAGTTGAATGCAAACATCACGAAGCAGTTTCTGAGAAGGTTTCTGTTTAGTTATGGGGATTTTATCCCGTTTCCAACGATATCCTCAGAAAGGTCCAAATATCCACCCGCAGATTCTACCAAAAGTGTTTTCGGAAACTGCTCCATCAAAAGGAATGTTAAGCTCTGTGAGTTAAACTCAATCCTCACAAAGAATTTTCTGAGAATGCTTCCGTTTGGTTTTTATATGAAGTTATTTTCTTTACTACCGTGGGCCACAGAACAGTCCAAATCTCCATTTTCAGATTCTATAGAAAGAGTGTTTCCAGTCTGATCTATCAATAGGAATGTTCAACTCCGTGAGTTGAATGCAATCATCACAAAATAGTTTCGGAGAACGATTCCATCTAGTTTTTATGTGAAGATATTTCCTTTTCCACCACAGGCCTCAAAGCCCTCCAAATGTCCACTTGCAGATTCTAGAAAAAGAGGAGTGTCTCATAGCTGCTCTTTCAAAAGGAAAGTTTGGAAGTTGAATACAAACATCACAACCTAGTTTATGAGAATGCTTCTGTTTAGTTTTTATGTGAAGATGATCCCGTTTCCAATGAAATCTTCAAAGAGGTCCACATATCCACTTGCAGATTCCAAAGAAAGAGAGTTTCAAAACTGCTCCATCCAAAGGATTGTTCAACTCTGTGAGTTGAATGCAGTCATCACAGAAAACTTTCTGAGAATGCTTCTGTCTAGGTTTGATGTGAAGATATACCCGTTTCGAACGAAGGCCACAAAGTGGTCCAAATATCCACTTCCAGATTCTACTAAAAGGGTGTTTCAAACCTGAACTCTCAAAGGAAGGTTCAACTCTGTGAGTTGAATGCAAACATCACAAAGAAGTTTCTGAGAATGCTTCCGTTTAGGTATGGGAAGTTTATCCCATTTCCAACGAAATCCTCAGAGAGGTCCAAATGTCCACATGCAGATTCTACAAAAAGTGTGTTTGGAAACTGCTCCCTCAAAACGAATGTTCAGCTCTCTGAGTTAAACTCAATCGTCACAAAGAATTTTCTGAGAGTGCTACTGTCTAGTTTTCATATGAGGTTATTTCCTTTACTACCATAGGCCCCCAAGTACTCCAAATCTCCACTTGCAGATTCCACAAAAACAGTGTTTCCAAACTGCTCTGTCAAAGGAAATGTTCAACTCTGTGAGTTGAATGTAATAATCACAGAGTAGTTTCTGAGAATGCTTCTATGGAGGTTTTATGAGAAGATATTTCCTTTTCCACCACAGTCCTCAAAGCCCTCCAGATTTCCAATTGCAGACGCTTGAAAAAGAGTGTTTCAAAGCTGCTCTGTGAAAGGGAAAGTTCAGCTCTGTGAGCTGAATCCAAACATCACAAAGAAGTTTCTGAGAATGCTTCTGTTCAGCTTTTATGTGAAGATTATCCCGTTTCCAACGAAATCTTCAAATTGTTCCAAATATCCACTTGCGGAACCCACAGAAAGAGTGTTTCGAAACTGCTGATTCAAAAGGAATCTTCCACTCTGTGAGTTGAATGCAATCATCACAAAGGAGTTTCTGACAATCCTTCTGTGTAGTTTTTATGTGAAGATATTTCCTTTTCCACCACAGCCCTGAAAGCGCTCCAAATGTCCACTTGCAGATTCTACGAAAAGAATGTTTCAAAACTGCTCTATGAAAAACAACGTTAAACTCTGTGACTGGAACAAAAACATCACAAAGAAGCATCTGAGAATGCTTCAGTTCTGTTTTTCTGTGAAGATATTCCCTCTTCAAAAGAAATCTTCAAAGAGGTCCACATATCCACGTACAGATTCTACAAAAAGAGAGTTTCAAAACTGCTCAATCAACAGGAGGATTCAACTCTGTGACTTGAATGCAATCATCACACAGAAGTTTCTGAGAACGCTTCACTTTAGTTTTTGCGTGAAAATATACGCGTTTCGAACGTAGGCCACCCAGTGGTCCAAATATCAACTTGCAGTTTCAAACCTGAACTACCAAAGGAAGCTTCAACTCTGTGAGTTGAATGCAAACATCATGAAGCAGTTTCTGAGAATGCTTCCCTTCAGGTATGGGAAGCTTATCCCGTTTCCAACGAAATCCTCAGAGAGGTCCAAATATCCACCTGCAGATTCTACCAAAAGTGTGTTTGGAAACTGCTCCATCCAAAGGAATGTTCAGCTCTGTGAGATAAACTCAATCGTCACAAAGAATTTTCTGAGAATGCTTCCGTTTGGTTTTTATATGAAGTTATTCCCTTTACTATCGTAGGCCTCAAAGCAGTCCAAATCTCCATTTGCAGATTCTACAAAAAGAGTGTTTCCAGTCTGCTCTATCAATAGGAATGTACAACTCCGTGGGTTGAACGCAATCATCACAAAGTAGTTTCTGAGAATGCTTCTATCTAGTTTTTATGTGAAGATATTTCCTTTTCCACCACAGACCTCAAAGCCCTCCAAATGTCCACTTGCAGATTCTAGAAAAAGAGTGTTTCAAAGCTGCTCTGTCAAAGGGAAAGTTCAACTCTGTGAGGTGAACCCAAACATCAGAAAGAAGTTTCTGGGAATGCTTCTGTCTAGCTTTGATGTGAAGATTATCCCGTTTCCAACGAAATCTTCAAAGAGGTCCAAATATCCACTTGCGGATCCCACAGTTAGAGTGTTTCGAAACTGCTGCTTCAAAAGGAGTCTTCAACTCTGCGAGTTCAATGCAATCATCACAAAGAGGTTTCGGACAATGCTTCTCTCTAGGTTTTATGTGAAGATATTTCCTTTTCCACCAGAGCCCTGAAAGCGCTCCAAATGTTCACCTGCAGATTCTACGAAAAGAATGTTTCAAAACTGCTCCATGGAAAGCAATGTTAAACTCTGTGACTGGAACACAAATATCACATAGAAGTATCTGAGAATGCTTCAGTTTAGTTTTTCTGTGAAGATATTCCCGTTTCCAAAGAAATCTTCAAAGAGGTCCACATATCCACTTACAGATTCTACAAAAAGACAGTTTCAAAACTGCTCAATCATAAGGAGGGTTGAACTCTGTGACTGGAATGCAATCATCACACAGAAGTTTCTGAGAATGCTTCTCTTTAGTTTTTACGTGAAGATATACCCATTTCGAACGAAGGCCACCCAGCGGTCCAAATCTCCACTTGCAGATTCTACAAAAAGAGTGTTTCAAACCTGAGCTACCAAAGGAAGCTTCAACTCTGTGAGTTGAATGCAAACATCACGAAGCAGTTTCTGAGAAGGTTTCTGTTTAGTTATGGGGATTTTATCCCGTTTCCAACGATATCCTCAGAAAGGTCCAAATATCCACCCGCAGATTCTACCAAAAGTGTTTTCGGAAACTGCTCCATCAAAAGGAATGTTAAGCTCTGTGAGTTAAACTCAATCCTCACAAAGAATTTTCTGAGAATGCTTCCGTTTGGTTTTTATATGAAGTTATTTTCTTTACTACCGTGGGCCACAGAACAGTCCAAATCTCCATTTTCAGATTCTATAGAAAGAGTGTTTCCAGTCTGATCTATCAATAGGAATGTTCAACTCCGTGAGTTGAATGCAATCATCACAAAATAGTTTCGGAGAACGATTCCATCTAGTTTTTATGTGAAGATATTTCCTTTTCCACCACAGGCCTCAAAGCCCTCCAAATGTCCACTTGCAGATTCTAGAAAAAGAGGAGTGTCTCATAGCTGCTCTTTCAAAAGGAAAGTTTGGAAGTTGAATACAAACATCACAACCTAGTTTATGAGAATGCTTCTGTTTAGTTTTTATGTGAAGATGATCCCGTTTCCAATGAAATCTTCAAAGAGGTCCACATATCCACTTGCAGATTCCAAAGAAAGAGAGTTTCAAAACTGCTCCATCCAAAGGATTGTTCAACTCTGTGAGTTGAATGCAGTCATCACAGAAAACTTTCTGAGAATGCTTCTGTCTAGGTTTGATGTGAAGATATACCCGTTTCGAACGAAGGCCACAAAGTGGTCCAAATATCCACTTCCAGATTCTACTAAAAGGGTGTTTCAAACCTGAACTCTCAAAGGAAGGTTCAACTCTGTGAGTTGAATGCAAACATCACAAAGAAGTTTCTGAGAATGCTTCCGTTTAGGTATGGGAAGTTTATCCCATTTCCAACGAAATCCTCAGAGAGGTCCAAATGTCCACATGCAGATTCTACAAAAAGTGTGTTTGGAAACTGCTCCCTCAAAACGAATGTTCAGCTCTCTGAGTTAAACTCAATCGTCACAAAGAATTTTCTGAGAGTGCTACTGTCTAGTTTTCATATGAGGTTATTTCCTTTACTACCATAGGCCCCCAAGTACTCCAAATCTCCACTTGCAGATTCCACAAAAACAGTGTTTCCAAACTGCTCTGTCAAAGGAAATGTTCAACTCTGTGAGTTGAATGTAATAATCACAGAGTAGTTTCTGAGAATGCTTCTATGGAGGTTTTATGAGAAGATATTTCCTTTTCCACCACAGTCCTCAAAGCCCTCCAGATTTCCAATTGCAGACGCTTGAAAAAGAGTGTTTCAAAGCTGCTCTGTGAAAGGGAAAGTTCAGCTCTGTGAGCTGAATCCAAACATCACAAAGAAGTTTCTGAGAATGCTTCTGTTCAGCTTTTATGTGAAGATTATCCCGTTTCCAACGAAATCTTCAAATTGTTCCAAATATCCACTTGCGGAACCCACAGAAAGAGTGTTTCGAAACTGCTGATTCAAAAGGAATCTTCCACTCTGTGAGTTGAATGCAATCATCACAAAGGAGTTTCTGACAATCCTTCTGTGTAGTTTTTATGTGAAGATATTTCCTTTTCCACCACAGCCCTGAAAGCGCTCCAAATGTCCACTTGCAGATTCTACGAAAAGAATGTTTCAAAACTGCTCTATGAAAAACAACGTTAAACTCTGTGACTGGAACAAAAACATCACAAAGAAGCATCTGAGAATGCTTCAGTTCTGTTTTTCTGTGAAGATATTCCCTCTTCAAAAGAAATCTTCAAAGAGGTCCACATATCCACGTACAGATTCTACAAAAAGAGAGTTTCAAAACTGCTCAATCAACAGGAGGATTCAACTCTGTGACTTGAATGCAATCATCACACAGAAGTTTCTGAGAACGCTTCACTTTAGTTTTTGCGTGAAAATATACGCGTTTCGAACGTAGGCCACCCAGTGGTCCAAATATCAACTTGCAGTTTCAAACCTGAACTACCAAAGGAAGCTTCAACTCTGTGAGTTGAATGCAAACATCATGAAGCAGTTTCTGAGAATGCTTCCCTTCAGGTATGGGAAGCTTATCCCGTTTCCAACGAAATCCTCAGAGAGGTCCAAATATCCACCTGCAGATTCTACCAAAAGTGTGTTTGGAAACTGCTCCATCCAAAGGAATGTTCAGCTCTGTGAGATAAACTCAATCGTCACAAAGAATTTTCTGAGAATGCTTCCGTTTGGTTTTTATATGAAGTTATTCCCTTTACTATCGTAGGCCTCAAAGCAGTCCAAATCTCCATTTGCAGATTCTACAAAAAGAGTGTTTCCAGTCTGCTCTATCAATAGGAATGTACAACTCCGTGGGTTGAACGCAATCATCACAAAGTAGTTTCTGAGAATGCTTCTATCTAGTTTTTATGTGAAGATATTTCCTTTTCCACCACAGACCTCAAAGCCCTCCAAATGTCCACTTGCAGATTCTAGAAAAAGAGTGTTTCAAAGCTGCTCTGTCAAAGGGAAAGTTCAACTCTGTGAGGTGAACCCAAACATCAGAAAGAAGTTTCTGGGAATGCTTCTGTCTAGCTTTGATGTGAAGATTATCCCGTTTCCAACGAAATCTTCAAAGAGGTCCAAATATCCACTTGCGGATCCCACAGTTAGAGTGTTTCGAAACTGCTGCTTCAAAAGGAGTCTTCAACTCTGCGAGTTCAATGCAATCATCACAAAGAGGTTTCGGACAATGCTTCTCTCTAGGTTTTATGTGAAGATATTTCCTTTTCCACCAGAGCCCTGAAAGCGCTCCAAATGTTCACCTGCAGATTCTACGAAAAGAACGTTTCAAAACTGCTCCATGGAAAGCAATGTTAAACTCTGTGACTGGAACACAAATATCACATAGAAGTATCTGAGAATGCTTCAGTTTAGTTTTTCTGTGAAGATATTCCCGTTTCCAAAGAAATCTTCAAAGAGGTCCACATATCCACTTACAGATTCCACAAAAAGACAGTTTCAAAACTGCTCAATCATAAGGAGGGTTGAACTCTGTGACTGGAATGCAATCATCACACAGAAGTTTCTGAGAATGCTTCTCTTTAGTTTTTACGTGAAGATATACCCATTTCGAACGAAGGCCACCCAGCGGTCCAAATCTCCACTTGCAGATTCTACAAAAAGAGTGTTTCAAACCTGAGCTACCAAAGGAAGCTTCAACTCTGTGAGTTGAATGCAAACATCACGAAGCAGTTTCTGAGAAGGTTTCTGTTTAGTTATGGGGATTTTATCCCGTTTCCAACGATATCCTCAGAAAGGTCCAAATATCCACCCGCAGATTCTACCAAAAGTGTTTTCGGAAACTGCTCCATCAAAAGGAATGTTAAGCTCTGTGAGTTAAACTCAATCCTCACAAAGAATTTTCTGAGAATGCTTCCGTTTGGTTTTTATATGAAGTTATTTTCTTTACTACCGTGGGCCACAGAACAGTCCAAATCTCCATTTTCAGATTCTATAGAAAGAGTGTTTCCAGTCTGATCTATCAATAGGAATGTTCAACTCCGTGAGTTGAATGCAATCATCACAAAATAGTTTCGGAGAACGATTCCATCTAGTTTTTATGTGAAGATATTTCCTTTTCCACCACAGGCCTCAAAGCCCTCCAAATGTCCACTTGCAGATTCTAGAAAAAGAGGAGTGTCTCATAGCTGCTCTTTCAAAAGGAAAGTTTGGAAGTTGAATACAAACATCACAACCTAGTTTATGAGAATGCTTCTGTTTAGTTTTTATGTGAAGATGATCCCGTTTCCAATGAAATCTTCAAAGAGGTCCACATATCCACTTGCAGATTCCAAAGAAAGAGAGTTTCAAAACTGCTCCATCCAAAGGATTGTTCAACTCTGTGAGTTGAATGCAGTCATCACAGAAAACTTTCTGAGAATGCTTCTGTCTAGGTTTGATGTGAAGATATACCCGTTTCGAACGAAGGCCACAAAGTGGTCCAAATATCCACTTCCAGATTCTACTAAAAGGGTGTTTCAAACCTGAACTCTCAAAGGAAGGTTCAACTCTGTGAGTTGAATGCAAACATCACAAAGAAGTTTCTGAGAATGCTTCCGTTTAGGTATGGGAAGTTTATCCCATTTCCAACGAAATCCTCAGAGAGGTCCAAATGTCCACATGCAGATTCTACAAAAAGTGTGTTTGGAAACTGCTCCCTCAAAACGAATGTTCAGCTCTCTGAGTTAAACTCAATCGTCACAAAGAATTTTCTGAGAGTGCTACTGTCTAGTTTTCATATGAGGTTATTTCCTTTACTACCATAGGCCCCCAAGTACTCCAAATCTCCACTTGCAGATTCCACAAAAACAGTGTTTCCAAACTGCTCTGTCAAAGGAAATGTTCAACTCTGTGAGTTGAATGTAATAATCACAGAGTAGTTTCTGAGAATGCTTCTATGGAGGTTTTATGAGAAGATATTTCCTTTTCCACCACAGTCCTCAAAGCCCTCCAGATTTCCAATTGCAGACGCTTGAAAAAGAGTGTTTCAAAGCTGCTCTGTGAAAGGGAAAGTTCAGCTCTGTGAGCTGAATCCAAACATCACAAAGAAGTTTCTGAGAATGCTTCTGTTCAGCTTTTATGTGAAGATTATCCCGTTTCCAACGAAATCTTCAAATTGTTCCAAATATCCACTTGCGGAACCCACAGAAAGAGTGTTTCGAAACTGCTGATTCAAAAGGAATCTTCCACTCTGTGAGTTGAATGCAATCATCACAAAGGAGTTTCTGACAATCCTTCTGTGTAGTTTTTATGTGAAGATATTTCCTTTTCCACCACAGCCCTGAAAGCGCTCCAAATGTCCACTTGCAGATTCTACGAAAAGAATGTTTCAAAACTGCTCTATGAAAAACAACGTTAAACTCTGTGACTGGAACAAAAACATCACAAAGAAGCATCTGAGAATGCTTCAGTTCTGTTTTTCTGTGAAGATATTCCCTCTTCAAAAGAAATCTTCAAAGAGGTCCACATATCCACGTACAGATTCTACAAAAAGAGAGTTTCAAAACTGCTCAATCAACAGGAGGATTCAACTCTGTGACTTGAATGCAATCATCACACAGAAGTTTCTGAGAACGCTTCACTTTAGTTTTTGCGTGAAAATATACGCGTTTCGAACGTAGGCCACCCAGTGGTCCAAATATCAACTTGCAGTTTCAAACCTGAACTACCAAAGGAAGCTTCAACTCTGTGAGTTGAATGCAAACATCATGAAGCAGTTTCTGAGAATGCTTCCCTTCAGGTATGGGAAGCTTATCCCGTTTCCAACGAAATCCTCAGAGAGGTCCAAATATCCACCTGCAGATTCTACCAAAAGTGTGTTTGGAAACTGCTCCATCCAAAGGAATGTTCAGCTCTGTGAGATAAACTCAATCGTCACAAAGAATTTTCTGAGAATGCTTCCGTTTGGTTTTTATATGAAGTTATTCCCTTTACTATCGTAGGCCTCAAAGCAGTCCAAATCTCCATTTGCAGATTCTACAAAAAGAGTGTTTCCAGTCTGCTCTATCAATAGGAATGTACAACTCCGTGGGTTGAACGCAATCATCACAAAGTAGTTTCTGAGAATGCTTCTATCTAGTTTTTATGTGAAGATATTTCCTTTTCCACCACAGACCTCAAAGCCCTCCAAATGTCCACTTGCAGATTCTAGAAAAAGAGTGTTTCAAAGCTGCTCTGTCAAAGGGAAAGTTCAACTCTGTGAGGTGAACCCAAACATCAGAAAGAAGTTTCTGGGAATGCTTCTGTCTAGCTTTGATGTGAAGATTATCCCGTTTCCAACGAAATCTTCAAAGAGGTCCAAATATCCACTTGCGGATCCCACAGTTAGAGTGTTTCGAAACTGCTGCTTCAAAAGGAGTCTTCAACTCTGCGAGTTCAATGCAATCATCACAAAGAGGTTTCGGACAATGCTTCTCTCTAGGTTTTATGTGAAGATATTTCCTTTTCCACCAGAGCCCTGAAAGCGCTCCAAATGTTCACCTGCAGATTCTACGAAAAGAACGTTTCAAAACTGCTCCATGGAAAGCAATGTTAAACTCTGTGACTGGAACACAAATATCACATAGAAGTATCTGAGAATGCTTCAGTTTAGTTTTTCTGTGAAGATATTCCCGTTTCCAAAGAAATCTTCAAAGAGGTCCACATATCCACTTACAGATTCCACAAAAAGACAGTTTCAAAACTGCTCAATCATAAGGAGGGTTGAACTCTGTGACTGGAATGCAATCATCACACAGAAGTTTCTGAGAATGCTTCTCTTTAGTTTTTACGTGAAGATATACCCATTTCGAACGAAGGCCACCCAGCGGTCCAAATCTCCACTTGCAGATTCTACAAAAAGAGTGTTTCAAACCTGAGCTACCAAAGGAAGCTTCAACTCTGTGAGTTGAATGCAAACATCACGAAGCAGTTTCTGAGAAGGTTTCTGTTTAGTTATGGGGATTTTATCCCGTTTCCAACGATATCCTCAGAAAGGTCCAAATATCCACCCGCAGATTCTACCAAAAGTGTTTTCGGAAACTGCTCCATCAAAAGGAATGTTAAGCTCTGTGAGTTAAACTCAATCCTCACAAAGAATTTTCTGAGAATGCTTCCGTTTGGTTTTTATATGAAGTTATTTTCTTTACTACCGTGGGCCACAGAACAGTCCAAATCTCCATTTTCAGATTCTATAGAAAGAGTGTTTCCAGTCTGATCTATCAATAGGAATGTTCAACTCCGTGAGTTGAATGCAATCATCACAAAATAGTTTCGGAGAACGATTCCATCTAGTTTTTATGTGAAGATATTTCCTTTTCCACCACAGGCCTCAAAGCCCTCCAAATGTCCACTTG
Source organism: Gorilla gorilla gorilla (assembly GCF_029281585.2). Lineage (NCBI taxonomy): Eukaryota > Metazoa > Chordata > Mammalia > Primates > Hominidae > Gorilla > Gorilla gorilla. The sequence continues at coordinate 73,794,783 of NC_073247.2, forward strand.
CAGATTCTAGAAAAAGAGGAGTGTCTCATAGCTGCTCTTTCAAAAGGAAAGTTTGGAAGTTGAATACAAACATCACAACCTAGTTTATGAGAATGCTTCTGTTTAGTTTTTATGTGAAGATGATCCCGTTTCCAATGAAATCTTCAAAGAGGTCCACATATCCACTTGCAGATTCCAAAGAAAGAGAGTTTCAAAACTGCTCCATCCAAAGGATTGTTCAACTCTGTGAGTTGAATGCAGTCATCACAGAAAACTTTCTGAGAATGCTTCTGTCTAGGTTTGATGTGAAGATATACCCGTTTCGAACGAAGGCCACAAAGTGGTCCAAATATCCACTTCCAGATTCTACTAAAAGGGTGTTTCAAACCTGAACTCTCAAAGGAAGGTTCAACTCTGTGAGTTGAATGCAAACATCACAAAGAAGTTTCTGAGAATGCTTCCGTTTAGGTATGGGAAGTTTATCCCATTTCCAACGAAATCCTCAGAGAGGTCCAAATGTCCACATGCAGATTCTACAAAAAGTGTGTTTGGAAACTGCTCCCTCAAAACGAATGTTCAGCTCTCTGAGTTAAACTCAATCGTCACAAAGAATTTTCTGAGAGTGCTACTGTCTAGTTTTCATATGAGGTTATTTCCTTTACTACCATAGGCCCCCAAGTACTCCAAATCTCCACTTGCAGATTCCACAAAAACAGTGTTTCCAAACTGCTCTGTCAAAGGAAATGTTCAACTCTGTGAGTTGAATGTAATAATCACAGAGTAGTTTCTGAGAATGCTTCTATGGAGTTTTTATGAGAAGATATTTCCTTTTCCACCACAGTCCTCAAAGCCCTCCAGATTTCCAATTGCAGACGCTTGAAAAAGAGTGTTTCAAAGCTGCTCTGTGAAAGGGAAAGTTCAGCTCTGTGAGCTGAATCCAAACATCACAAAGAAGTTTCTGAGAATGCTTCTGTTCAGCTTTTATGTGAAGATTATCCCGTTTCCAACGAAATCTTCAAATTGTTCCAAATATCCACTTGCGGAACCCACAGAAAGAGTGTTTCGAAACTGCTGATTCAAAAGGAATCTTCCACTCTGTGAGTTGAATGCAATCATCACAAAGGAGTTTCTGACAATCCTTCTGTGTAGTTTTTATGTGAAGATATTTCCTTTTCCACCACAGCCCTGAAAGCGCTCCAAATGTCCACTTGCAGATTCTACGAAAAGAATGTTTCAAAACTGCTCTATGAAAAACAACGTTAAACTCTGTGACTGGAACAAAAACATCACAAAGAAGCATCTGAGAATGCTTCAGTTCTGTTTTTCTGTGAAGATATTCCCTCTTCAAAAGAAATCTTCAAAGAGGTCCACATATCCACGTACAGATTCTACAAAAAGAGAGTTTCAAAACTGCTCAATCAACAGGAGGATTCAACTCTGTGACTTGAATGCAATCATCACACAGAAGTTTCTGAGAACGCTTCACTTTAGTTTTTGCGTGAAAATATACGCGTTTCGAACGTAGGCCACCCAGTGGTCCAAATATCAACTTGCAGTTTCAAACCTGAACTACCAAAGGAAGCTTCAACTCTGTGAGTTGAATGCAAACATCATGAAGCAGTTTCTGAGAATGCTTCCCTTCAGGTATGGGAAGCTTATCCCGTTTCCAACGAAATCCTCAGAGAGGTCCAAATATCCACCTGCAGATTCTACCAAAAGTGTGTTTGGAAACTGCTCCATCCAAAGGAATGTTCAGCTCTGTGAGATAAACTCAATCGTCACAAAGAATTTTCTGAGAATGCTTCCGTTTGGTTTTTATATGAAGTTATTCCCTTTACTATCGTAGGCCTCAAAGCAGTCCAAATCTCCATTTGCAGATTCTACAAAAAGAGTGTTTCCAGTCTGCTCTATCAATAGGAATGTACAACTCCGTGGGTTGAACGCAATCATCACAAAGTAGTTTCTGAGAATGCTTCTATCTAGTTTTTATGTGAAGATATTTCCTTTTCCACCACAGACCTCAAAGCCCTCCAAATGTCCACTTGCAGATTCTAGAAAAAGAGTGTTTCAAAGCTGCTCTGTCAAAGGGAAAGTTCAACTCTGTGAGGTGAACCCAAACATCAGAAAGAAGTTTCTGGGAATGCTTCTGTCTAGCTTTGATGTGAAGATTATCCCGTTTCCAACGAAATCTTCAAAGAGGTCCAAATATCCACTTGCGGATCCCACAGTTAGAGTGTTTCGAAACTGCTGCTTCAAAAGGAGTCTTCAACTCTGCGAGTTCAATGCAATCATCACAAAGAGGTTTCGGACAATGCTTCTCTCTAGGTTTTATGTGAAGATATTTCCTTTTCCACCAGAGCCCTGAAAGCGCTCCAAATGTTCACCTGCAGATTCTACGAAAAGAATGTTTCAAAACTGCTCCATGGAAAGCAATGTTAAACTCTGTGACTGGAACACAAATATCACATAGAAGTATCTGAGAATGCTTCAGTTTAGTTTTTCTGTGAAGATATTCCCGTTTCCAAAGAAATCTTCAAAGAGGTCCACATATCCACTTACAGATTCTACAAAAAGACAGTTTCAAAACTGCTCAATCATAAGGAGGGTTGAACTCTGTGACTGGAATGCAATCATCACACAGAAGTTTCTGAGAATGCTTCTCTTTAGTTTTTACGTGAAGATATACCCATTTCGAACGAAGGCCACCCAGCGGTCCAAATACCCACTTGCAGATTCTACAAAAAGAGTGTTTCAAACCTGAGCTACCAAAGGAAGCTTCAACTCTGTGAGTTGAATGCAAACATCACGAAGCAGTTTCTGAGAAGGTTTCTGTTTAGTTATGGGGATTTTATCCCGTTTCCAACGATATCCTCAGAAAGGTCCAAATATCCACCCGCAGATTCTACCAAAAGTGTTTTCGGAAACTGCTCCATCAAAAGGAATGTTAAGCTCTGTGAGTTAAACTCAATCCTCACAAAGAATTTTCTGAGAATGCTTCCGTTTGGTTTTTATATGAAGTTATTTTCTTTACTACCGTGGGCCACAGAACAGTCCAAATCTCCATTTTCAGATTCTATAGAAAGAGTGTTTCCAGTCTGATCTATCAATAGGAATGTTCAACTCCGTGAGTTGAATGCAATCATCACAAAATAGTTTCGGAGAACGATTCCATCTAGTTTTTATGTGAAGATATTTCCTTTTCCACCACAGGCCTCAAAGCCCTCCAAATGTCCACTTGCAGATTCTAGAAAAAGAGGAGTGTCTCATAGCTGCTCTTTCAAAAGGAAAGTTTGGAAGTTGAATACAAACATCACAACCTAGTTTATGAGAATGCTTCTGTTTAGTTTTTATGTGAAGATGATCCCGTTTCCAATGAAATCTTCAAAGAGGTCCACATATCCACTTGCAGATTCCAAAGAAAGAGAGTTTCAAAACTGCTCCATCCAAAGGATTGTTCAACTCTGTGAGTTGAATGCAGTCATCACAGAAAACTTTCTGAGAATGCTTCTGTCTAGGTTTGATGTGAAGATATACCCGTTTCGAACGAAGGCCACAAAGTGGTCCAAATATCCACTTCCAGATTCTACTAAAAGGGTGTTTCAAACCTGAACTCTCAAAGGAAGGTTCAACTCTGTGAGTTGAATGCAAACATCACAAAGAAGTTTCTGAGAATGCTTCCGTTTAGGTATGGGAAGTTTATCCCATTTCCAACGAAATCCTCAGAGAGGTCCAAATGTCCACATGCAGATTCTACAAAAAGTGTGTTTGGAAACTGCTCCCTCAAAACGAATGTTCAGCTCTCTGAGTTAAACTCAATCGTCACAAAGAATTTTCTGAGAGTGCTACTGTCTAGTTTTCATATGAGGTTATTTCCTTTACTACCATAGGCCCCCAAGTACTCCAAATCTCCACTTGCAGATTCCACAAAAACAGTGTTTCCAAACTGCTCTGTCAAAGGAAATGTTCAACTCTGTGAGTTGAATGTAATAATCACAGAGTAGTTTCTGAGAATGCTTCTATGGAGGTTTTATGAGAAGATATTTCCTTTTCCACCACAGTCCTCAAAGCCCTCCAGATTTCCAATTGCAGACGCTTGAAAAAGAGTGTTTCAAAGCTGCTCTGTGAAAGGGAAAGTTCAGCTCTGTGAGCTGAATCCAAACATCACAAAGAAGTTTCTGAGAATGCTTCTGTTCAGCTTTTATGTGAAGATTATCCCGTTTCCAACGAAATCTTCAAATTGTTCCAAATATCCACTTGCGGAACCCACAGAAAGAGTGTTTCGAAACTGCTGATTCAAAAGGAATCTTCCACTCTGTGAGTTGAATGCAATCATCACAAAGGAGTTTCTGACAATCCTTCTGTGTAGTTTTTATGTGAAGATATTTCCTTTTCCACCACAGCCCTGAAAGCGCTCCAAATGTCCACTTGCAGATTCTACGAAAAGAATGTTTCAAAACTGCTCTATGAAAAACAACGTTAAACTCTGTGACTGGAACAAAAACATCACAAAGAAGCATCTGAGAATGCTTCAGTTCTGTTTTTCTGTGAAGATATTCCCTCTTCAAAAGAAATCTTCAAAGAGGTCCACATATCCACGTACAGATTCTACAAAAAGAGAGTTTCAAAACTGCTCAATCAACAGGAGGATTCAACTCTGTGACTTGAATGCAATCATCACACAGAAGTTTCTGAGAACGCTTCACTTTAGTTTTTGCGTGAAAATATACGCGTTTCGAACGTAGGCCACCCAGTGGTCCAAATATCAACTTGCAGTTTCAAACCTGAACTACCAAAGGAAGCTTCAACTCTGTGAGTTGAATGCAAACATCATGAAGCAGTTTCTGAGAATGCTTCCCTTCAGGTATGGGAAGCTTATCCCGTTTCCAACGAAATCCTCAGAGAGGTCCAAATATCCACCTGCAGATTCTACCAAAAGTGTGTTTGGAAACTGCTCCATCCAAAGGAATGTTCAGCTCTGTGAGATAAACTCAATCGTCACAAAGAATTTTCTGAGAATGCTTCCGTTTGGTTTTTATATGAAGTTATTCCCTTTACTATCGTAGGCCTCAAAGCAGTCCAAATCTCCATTTGCAGATTCTACAAAAAGAGTGTTTCCAGTCTGCTCTATCAATAGGAATGTACAACTCCGTGGGTTGAACGCAATCATCACAAAGTAGTTTCTGAGAATGCTTCTATCTAGTTTTTATGTGAAGATATTTCCTTTTCCACCACAGACCTCAAAGCCCTCCAAATGTCCACTTGCAGATTCTAGAAAAAGAGTGTTTCAAAGCTGCTCTGTCAAAGGGAAAGTTCAACTCTGTGAGGTGAACCCAAACATCAGAAAGAAGTTTCTGGGAATGCTTCTGTCTAGCTTTGATGTGAAGATTATCCCGTTTCCAACGAAATCTTCAAAGAGGTCCAAATATCCACTTGCGGATCCCACAGTTAGAGTGTTTCGAAACTGCTGCTTCAAAAGGAGTCTTCAACTCTGCGAGTTCAATGCAATCATCACAAAGAGGTTTCGGACAATGCTTCTCTCTAGGTTTTATGTGAAGATATTTCCTTTTCCACCAGAGCCCTGAAAGCGCTCCAAATGTTCACCTGCAGATTCTACGAAAAGAACGTTTCAAAACTGCTCCATGGAAAGCAATGTTAAACTCTGTGACTGGAACACAAATATCACATAGAAGTATCTGAGAATGCTTCAGTTTAGTTTTTCTGTGAAGATATTCCCGTTTCCAAAGAAATCTTCAAAGAGGTCCACATATCCACTTACAGATTCCACAAAAAGACAGTTTCAAAACTGCTCAATCATAAGGAGGGTTGAACTCTGTGACTGGAATGCAATCATCACACAGAAGTTTCTGAGAATGCTTCTCTTTAGTTTTTACGTGAAGATATACCCATTTCGAACGAAGGCCACCCAGCGGTCCAAATCTCCACTTGCAGATTCTACAAAAAGAGTGTTTCAAACCTGAGCTACCAAAGGAAGCTTCAACTCTGTGAGTTGAATGCAAACATCACGAAGCAGTTTCTGAGAAGGTTTCTGTTTAGTTATGGGGATTTTATCCCGTTTCCAACGATATCCTCAGAAAGGTCCAAATATCCACCCGCAGATTCTACCAAAAGTGTTTTCGGAAACTGCTCCATCAAAAGGAATGTTAAGCTCTGTGAGTTAAACTCAATCCTCACAAAGAATTTTCTGAGAATGCTTCCGTTTGGTTTTTATATGAAGTTATTTTCTTTACTACCGTGGGCCACAGAACAGTCCAAATCTCCATTTTCAGATTCTATAGAAAGAGTGTTTCCAGTCTGATCTATCAATAGGAATGTTCAACTCCGTGAGTTGAATGCAATCATCACAAAATAGTTTCGGAGAACGATTCCATCTAGTTTTTATGTGAAGATATTTCCTTTTCCACCACAGGCCTCAAAGCCCTCCAAATGTCCACTTGCAGATTCTAGAAAAAGAGGAGTGTCTCATAGCTGCTCTTTCAAAAGGAAAGTTTGGAAGTTGAATACAAACATCACAACCTAGTTTATGAGAATGCTTCTGTTTAGTTTTTATGTGAAGATGATCCCGTTTCCAATGAAATCTTCAAAGAGGTCCACATATCCACTTGCAGATTCCAAAGAAAGAGAGTTTCAAAACTGCTCCATCCAAAGGATTGTTCAACTCTGTGAGTTGAATGCAGTCATCACAGAAAACTTTCTGAGAATGCTTCTGTCTAGGTTTGATGTGAAGATATACCCGTTTCGAACGAAGGCCACAAAGTGGTCCAAATATCCACTTCCAGATTCTACTAAAAGGGTGTTTCAAACCTGAACTCTCAAAGGAAGGTTCAACTCTGTGAGTTGAATGCAAACATCACAAAGAAGTTTCTGAGAATGCTTCCGTTTAGGTATGGGAAGTTTATCCCATTTCCAACGAAATCCTCAGAGAGGTCCAAATGTCCACATGCAGATTCTACAAAAAGTGTGTTTGGAAACTGCTCCCTCAAAACGAATGTTCAGCTCTCTGAGTTAAACTCAATCGTCACAAAGAATTTTCTGAGAGTGCTACTGTCTAGTTTTCATATGAGGTTATTTCCTTTACTACCATAGGCCCCCAAGTACTCCAAATCTCCACTTGCAGATTCCACAAAAACAGTGTTTCCAAACTGCTCTGTCAAAGGAAATGTTCAACTCTGTGAGTTGAATGTAATAATCACAGAGTAGTTTCTGAGAATGCTTCTATGGAGGTTTTATGAGAAGATATTTCCTTTTCCACCACAGTCCTCAAAGCCCTCCAGATTTCCAATTGCAGACGCTTGAAAAAGAGTGTTTCAAAGCTGCTCTGTGAAAGGGAAAGTTCAGCTCTGTGAGCTGAATCCAAACATCACAAAGAAGTTTCTGAGAATGCTTCTGTTCAGCTTTTATGTGAAGATTATCCCGTTTCCAACGAAATCTTCAAATTGTTCCAAATATCCACTTGCGGAACCCACAGAAAGAGTGTTTCGAAACTGCTGATTCAAAAGGAATCTTCCACTCTGTGAGTTGAATGCAATCATCACAAAGGAGTTTCTGACAATCCTTCTGTGTAGTTTTTATGTGAAGATATTTCCTTTTCCACCACAGCCCTGAAAGCGCTCCAAATGTCCACTTGCAGATTCTACGAAAAGAATGTTTCAAAACTGCTCTATGAAAAACAACGTTAAACTCTGTGACTGGAACAAAAACATCACAAAGAAGCATCTGAGAATGCTTCAGTTCTGTTTTTCTGTGAAGATATTCCCTCTTCAAAAGAAATCTTCAAAGAGGTCCACATATCCACGTACAGATTCTACAAAAAGAGAGTTTCAAAACTGCTCAATCAACAGGAGGATTCAACTCTGTGACTTGAATGCAATCATCACACAGAAGTTTCTGAGAACGCTTCACTTTAGTTTTTGCGTGAAAATATACGCGTTTCGAACGTAGGCCACCCAGTGGTCCAAATATCAACTTGCAGTTTCAAACCTGAACTACCAAAGGAAGCTTCAACTCTGTGAGTTGAATGCAAACATCATGAAGCAGTTTCTGAGAATGCTTCCCTTCAGGTATGGGAAGCTTATCCCGTTTCCAACGAAATCCTCAGAGAGGTCCAAATATCCACCTGCAGATTCTACCAAAAGTGTGTTTGGAAACTGCTCCATCCAAAGGAATGTTCAGCTCTGTGAGATAAACTCAATCGTCACAAAGAATTTTCTGAGAATGCTTCCGTTTGGTTTTTATATGAAGTTATTCCCTTTACTATCGTAGGCCTCAAAGCAGTCCAAATCTCCATTTGCAGATTCTACAAAAAGAGTGTTTCCAGTCTGCTCTATCAATAGGAATGTACAACTCCGTGGGTTGAACGCAATCATCACAAAGTAGTTTCTGAGAATGCTTCTATCTAGTTTTTATGTGAAGATATTTCCTTTTCCACCACAGACCTCAAAGCCCTCCAAATGTCCACTTGCAGATTCTAGAAAAAGAGTGTTTCAAAGCTGCTCTGTCAAAGGGAAAGTTCAACTCTGTGAGGTGAACCCAAACATCAGAAAGAAGTTTCTGGGAATGCTTCTGTCTAGCTTTGATGTGAAGATTATCCCGTTTCCAACGAAATCTTCAAAGAGGTCCAAATATCCACTTGCGGATCCCACAGTTAGAGTGTTTCGAAACTGCTGCTTCAAAAGGAGTCTTCAACTCTGCGAGTTCAATGCAATCATCACAAAGAGGTTTCGGACAATGCTTCTCTCTAGGTTTTATGTGAAGATATTTCCTTTTCCACCAGAGCCCTGAAAGCGCTCCAAATGTTCACCTGCAGATTCTACGAAAAGAATGTTTCAAAACTGCTCCATGGAAAGCAATGTTAAACTCTGTGACTGGAACACAAATATCACATAGAAGTATCTGAGAATGCTTCAGTTTAGTTTTTCTGTGAAGATATTCCCGTTTCCAAAGAAATCTTCAAAGAGGTCCACATATCCACTTACAGATTCTACAAAAAGACAGTTTCAAAACTGCTCAATCATAAGGAGGGTTGAACTCTGTGACTGGAATGCAATCATCACACAGAAGTTTCTGAGAATGCTTCTCTTTAGTTTTTACGTGAAGATATACCCATTTCGAACGAAGGCCACCCAGCGGTCCAAATCTCCACTTGCAGATTCTACAAAAAGAGTGTTTCAAACCTGAGCTACCAAAGGAAGCTTCAACTCTGTGAGTTGAATGCAAACATCACGAAGCAGTTTCTGAGAAGGTTTCTGTTTAGTTATGGGGATTTTATCCCGTTTCCAACGATATCCTCAGAAAGGTCCAAATATCCACCCGCAGATTCTACCAAAAGTGTTTTCGGAAACTGCTCCATCAAAAGGAATGTTAAGCTCTGTGAGTTAAACTCAATCCTCACAAAGAATTTTCTGAGAATGCTTCCGTTTGGTTTTTATATGAAGTTATTTTCTTTACTACCGTGGGCCACAGAACAGTCCAAATCTCCATTTTCAGATTCTATAGAAAGAGTGTTTCCAGTCTGATCTATCAATAGGAATGTTCAACTCCGTGAGTTGAATGCAATCATCACAAAATAGTTTCGGAGAACGATTCCATCTAGTTTTTATGTGAAGATATTTCCTTTTCCACCACAGGCCTCAAAGCCCTCCAAATGTCCACTTGCAGATTCTAGAAAAAGAGGAGTGTCTCATAGCTGCTCTTTCAAAAGGAAAGTTTGGAAGTTGAATACAAACATCACAACCTAGTTTATGAGAATGCTTCTGTTTAGTTTTTATGTGAAGATGATCCCGTTTCCAATGAAATCTTCAAAGAGGTCCACATATCCACTTGCAGATTCCAAAGAAAGAGAGTTTCAAAACTGCTCCATCCAAAGGATTGTTCAACTCTGTGAGTTGAATGCAGTCATCACAGAAAACTTTCTGAGAATGCTTCTGTCTAGGTTTGATGTGAAGATATACCCGTTTCGAACGAAGGCCACAAAGTGGTCCAAATATCCACTTCCAGATTCTACTAAAAGGGTGTTTCAAACCTGAACTCTCAAAGGAAGGTTCAACTCTGTGAGTTGAATGCAAACATCACAAAGAAGTTTCTGAGAATGCTTCCGTTTAGGTATGGGAAGTTTATCCCATTTCCAACGAAATCCTCAGAGAGGTCCAAATGTCCACATGCAGATTCTACAAAAAGTGTGTTTGGAAACTGCTCCCTCAAAACGAATGTTCAGCTCTCTGAGTTAAACTCAATCGTCACAAAGAATTTTCTGAGAGTGCTACTGTCTAGTTTTCATATGAGGTTATTTCCTTTACTACCATAGGCCCCCAAGTACTCCAAATCTCCACTTGCAGATTCCACAAAAACAGTGTTTCCAAACTGCTCTGTCAAAGGAAATGTTCAACTCTGTGAGTTGAATGTAATAATCACAGAGTAGTTTCTGAGAATGCTTCTATGGAGTTTTTATGAGAAGATATTTCCTTTTCCACCACAGTCCTCAAAGCCCTCCAGATTTCCAATTGCAGACGCTTGAAAAAGAGTGTTTCAAAGCTGCTCTGTGAAAGGGAAAGTTCAGCTCTGTGAGCTGAATCCAAACATCACAAAGAAGTTTCTGAGAATGCTTCTGTTCAGCTTTTATGTGAAGATTATCCCGTTTCCAACGAAATCTTCAAATTGTTCCCAATATCCACTTGCGGAACCCACAGAAAGAGTGTTTCGAAACTGCTGATTCAAAAGGAATCTTCCACTCTGTGAGTTGAATGCAATCATCACAAAGGAGTTTCTGACAATCCTTCTGTGTAGTTTTTATGTGAAGATATTTCCTTTTCCACCACAGCCCTGAAAGCGCTCCAAATGTCCACTTGCAGATTCTACGAAAAGAATGTTTCAAAACTGCTCTATGAAAAACAACGTTAAACTCTGTGACTGGAACAAAAACATCACAAAGAAGTATCTGAGAATGCTTCAGTTCTGTTTTTCTGTGAAGATATTCCCTCTTCAAAAGAAATCTTCAAAGAGGTCCACATATCCACGTACAGATTCTACAAAAAGAGAGTTTCAAAACTGCTCAATCAACAGGAGGATTCAACTCTGTGACTTGAATGCAATCATCACACAGAAGTTTCTGAGAACGCTTCACTTTAGTTTTTGCGTGAAAATATACGCGTTTCGAACGTAGGCCACCCAGTGGTCCAAATATCAACTTGCAGTTTCAAACCTGAACTACCAAAGGAAGCTTCAACTCTGTGAGTTGAATGCAAACATCATGAAGCAGTTTCTGAGAATGCTTCCCTTCAGGTATGGGAAGCTTATCCCGTTTCCAACGAAATCCTCAGAGAGGTCCAAATATCCACCTGCAGATTCTACCAAAAGTGTGTTTGGAAACTGCTCCATCCAAAGGAATGTTCAGCTCTGTGAGATAAACTCAATCGTCACAAAGAATTTTCTGAGAATGCTTCCGTTTGGTTTTTATATGAAGTTATTCCCTTTACTATCGTAGGCCTCAAAGCAGTCCAAATCTCCATTTGCAGATTCTACAAAAAGAGTGTTTCCAGTCTGCTCTATCAATAGGAATGTACAACTCCGTGGGTTGAACGCAATCATCACAAAGTAGTTTCTGAGAATGCTTCTATCTAGTTTTTATGTGAAGATATTTCCTTTTCCACCACAGACCTCAAAGCCCTCCAAATGTCCACTTGCAGATTCTAGAAAAAGAGTGTTTCAAAGCTGCTCTGTCAAAGGGAAAGTTCAACTCTGTGAGGTGAACCCAAACATCAGAAAGAAGTTTCTGGGAATGCTTCTGTCTAGCTTTGATGTGAAGATTATCCCGTTTCCAACGAAATCTTCAAAGAGGTCCAAATATCCACTTGCGGATCCCACAGTTAGAGTGTTTCGAAACTGCTGCTTCAAAAGGAGTCTTCAACTCTGCGAGTTCAATGCAATCATCACAAAGAGGTTTCGGACAATGCTTCTCTCTAGGTTTTATGTGAAGATATTTCCTTTTCCACCAGAGCCCTGAAAGCGCTCCAAATGTTCACCTGCAGATTCTACGAAAAGAATGTTTCAAAACTGCTCCATGGAAAGCAATGTTAAACTCTGTGACTGGAACACAAATATCACATAGAAGTATCTGAGAATGCTTCAGTTTAGTTTTTCTGTGAAGATATTCCCGTTTCCAAAGAAATCTTCAAAGAGGTCCACATATCCACTTACAGATTCTACAAAAAGACAGTTTCAAAACTGCTCAATCATAAGGAGGGTTGAACTCTGTGACTGGAATGCAATCATCACACAGAAGTTTCTGAGAATGCTTCTCTTTAGTTTTTACGTGAAGATATACCCATTTCGAACGAAGGCCACCCAGCGGTCCAAATCTCCACTTGCAGATTCTACAAAAAGAGTGTTTCAAACCTGAGCTACCAAAGGAAGCTTCAACTCTGTGAGTTGAATGCAAACATCACGAAGCAGTTTCTGAGAAGGTTTCTGTTTAGTTATGGGGATTTTATCCCGTTTCCAACGATATCCTCAGAAAGGTCCAAATATCCACCCGCAGATTCTACCAAAAGTGTTTTCGGAAACTGCTCCATCAAAAGGAATGTTAAGCTCTGTGAGTTAAACTCAATCCTCACAAAGAATTTTCTGAGAATGCTTCCGTTTGGTTTTTATATGAAGTTATTTTCTTTACTACCGTGGGCCACAGAACAGTCCAAATCTCCATTTTCAGATTCTATAGAAAGAGTGTTTCCAGTCTGATCTATCAATAGGAATGTTCAACTCCGTGAGTTGAATGCAATCATCACAAAATAGTTTCGGAGAACGATTCCATCTAGTTTTTATGTGAAGATATTTCCTTTTCCACCACAGGCCTCAAAGCCCTCCAAATGTCCACTTGCAGATTCTAGAAAAAGAGGAGTGTCTCATAGCTGCTCTTTCAAAAGGAAAGTTTGGAAGTTGAATACAAACATCACAACCTAGTTTATGAGAATGCTTCTGTTTAGTTTTTATGTGAAGATGATCCCGTTTCCAATGAAATCTTCAAAGAGGTCCACATATCCACTTGCAGATTCCAAAGAAAGAGAGTTTCAAAACTGCTCCATCCAAAGGATTGTTCAACTCTGTGAGTTGAATGCAGTCATCACAGAAAACTTTCTGAGAATGCTTCTGTCTAGGTTTGATGTGAAGATATACCCGTTTCGAACGAAGGCCACAAAGTGGTCCAAATATCCACTTCCAGATTCTACTAAAAGGGTGTTTCAAACCTGAACTCTCAAAGGAAGGTTCAACTCTGTGAGTTGAATGCAAACATCACAAAGAAGTTTCTGAGAATGCTTCCGTTTAGGTATGGGAAGTTTATCCCATTTCCAACGAAATCCTCAGAGAGGTCCAAATGTCCACATGCAGATTCTACAAAAAGTGTGTTTGGAAACTGCTCCCTCAAAACGAATGTTCAGCTCTCTGAGTTAAACTCAATCGTCACAAAGAATTTTCTGAGAGTGCTACTGTCTAGTTTTCATATGAGGTTATTTCCTTTACTACCATAGGCCCCCAAGTACTCCAAATCTCCACTTGCAGATTCCACAAAAACAGTGTTTCCAAACTGCTCTGTCAAAGGAAATGTTCAACTCTGTGAGTTGAATGTAATAATCACAGAGTAGTTTCTGAGAATGCTTCTATGGAGTTTTTATGAGAAGATATTTCCTTTTCCACCACAGTCCTCAAAGCCCTCCAGATTTCCAATTGCAGACGCTTGAAAAAGAGTGTTTCAAAGCTGCTCTGTGAAAGGGAAAGTTCAGCTCTGTGAGCTGAATCCAAACATCACAAAGAAGTTTCTGAGAATGCTTCTGTTCAGCTTTTATGTGAAGATTATCCCGTTTCCAACGAAATCTTCAAATTGTTCCAAATATCCACTTGCGGAACCCACAGAAAGAGTGTTTCGAAACTGCTGATTCAAAAGGAATCTTCCACTCTGTGAGTTGAATGCAATCATCACAAAGGAGTTTCTGACAATCCTTCTGTGTAGTTTTTATGTGAAGATATTTCCTTTTCCACCACAGCCCTGAAAGCGCTCCAAATGTCCACTTGCAGATTCTACGAAAAGAATGTTTCAAAACTGCTCTATGAAAAACAACGTTAAACTCTGTGACTGGAACAAAAACATCACAAAGAAGTATCTGAGAATGCTTCAGTTCTGTTTTCTGTGAAGATATTCCCTCTTCAAAAGAAATCTTCAAAGAGGTCCACATATCCACGTACAGATTCTACAAAAAGAGAGTTTCAAAACTGCTCAATCAACAGGAGGATTCAACTCTGTGACTTGAATGCAATCATCACACAGAAGTTTCTGAGAACGCTTCACTTTAGTTTTTGCGTGAAAATATACGCGTTTCGAACGTAGGCCACCCAGTGGTCCAAATATCAACTTGCAGTTTCAAACCTGAACTACCAAAGGAAGCTTCAACTCTGTGAGTTGAATGCAAACATCATGAAGCAGTTTCTGAGAATGCTTCCCTTCAGGTATGGGAAGCTTATCCCGTTTCCAACGAAATCCTCAGAGAGGTCCAAATACCCACCTGCAGATTCTACCAAAAGTGTGTTTGGAAACTGCTCCATCCAAAGGAATGTTCAGCTCTGTGAGATAAACTCAATCGTCACAAAGAATTTTCTGAGAATGCTTCCGTTTGGTTTTTATGTGAAGTTATTCCCTTTACTATCGTAGGCCTCAAAGCAGTCCAAATCTCCATTTGCAGATTCTACAAAAAGAGTGTTTCCAGTCTGCTCTATCAATAGGAATGTACAACTCCGTGGGTTGAACGCAATCATCACAAAGTAGTTTCTGAGAATGCTTCTATCTAGTTTTTATGTGAAGATATTTCCTTTTCCACCACAGACCTCAAAGCCCTCCAAATGTCCACTTGCAGATTCTAGAAAAAGAGTGTTTCAAAGCTGCTCTGTCAAAGGGAAAGTTCAACTCTGTGAGGTGAACCCAAACATCAGAAAGAAGTTTCTGGGAATGCTTCTGTCTAGCTTTGATGTGAAGATTATCCCGTTTCCAACGAAATCTTCAAAGAGGTCCAAATATCCACTTGCGGATCCCACAGTTAGAGTGTTTCGAAACTGCTGCTTCAAAAGGAGTCTTCAACTCTGCGAGTTCAATGCAATCATCACAAAGAGGTTTCGGACAACGCTTCTCTCTAGGTTTTATGTGAAGATATTTCCTTTTCCACCAGAGCCCTGAAAGCGCTCCAAATGTTCACCTGCAGATTCTACGAAAAGAACGTTTCAAAACTGCTCCATGGAAAGCAATGTTAAACTCTGTGACTGGAACACAAATATCACATAGAAGTATCTGAGAATGCTTCAGTTTAGTTTTTCTGTGAAGATATTCCCGTTTCCAAAGAAATCTTCAAAGAGGTCCACATATCCACTTACAGATTCTACAAAAAGACAGTTTCAAAACTGCTCAATCATAAGGAGGGTTGAACTCTGTGACTGGAATGCAATCATCACACAGAAGTTTCTGAGAATGCTTCTCTTTAGTTTTTACGTGAAGATATACCCATTTCGAACGAAGGCCACCCAGCGGTCCAAATCTCCACTTGCAGATTCTACAAAAAGAGTGTTTCAAACCTGAGCTACCAAAGGAAGCTTCAACTCTGTGAGTTGAATGCAAACATCACGAAGCAGTTTCTGAGAAGGTTTCTGTTTAGTTATGGGGATTTTATCCCGTTTCCAACGATATCCTCAGAAAGGTCCAAATATCCACCCGCAGATTCTACCAAAAGTGTTTTTGGAAACTGCTCCATCAAAAGGAATGTTAAGCTCTGTGAGTTAAACTCAATCCTCACAAAGAATTTTCTGAGAATGCTTCCGTTTGGTTTTTATATGAAGTTATTTTCTTTACTACCGTGGGCCACAGAACAGTCCAAATCTCCATTTTCAGATTCTATAGAAAGAGTGTTTCCAGTCTGATCTATCAATAGGAATGTTCAACTCCGTGAGTTGAATGCAATCATCACAAAATAGTTTCGGAGAACGATTCCATCTAGTTTTTATGTGAAGATATTTCCTTTTCCACCACAGGCCTCAAAGCCCTCCAAATGTCCACTTGCAGATTCTAGAAAAAGAGTGTCTCATAGCTGCTCTTTCAAAAGGAAAGTTTGGAAGTTGAATACAAACATCACAACCTAGTTTATGAGAATGCTTCTGTTTAGTTTTTATGTGAAGGTGATCCCGTTTCCAATGAAATCTTCAAAGAGGTCCACATATCCACTTGCAGATTCCAAAGAAAGAGAGTTTCAAAACTGCTCCATCCAAAGGATTGTTCAACTCTGTGAGTTGAATGCAGTCATCACAGAAAACTTTCTGAGAATGCTTCTGTCTAGGTTTGATGTGAAGATATACCCGTTTCGAACGAAGGCCACAAAGTGGTCCAAATATCCACTTCCGGATTCTACTAAAAGGGTGTTTCAAACCTGAACTCTCAAAGGAAGGTTCAACTCTGTGAGTTGAATGCAAACATCACAAAGAAGTTTCTGAGAATGCTTCCGTTTAGGTATGGGAAGTTTATCCCATTTCCAACGAAATCCTCAGAGAGGTCCAAATGTCCACATGCAGATTCTACAAAAAGTGTGTTTGGAAACTGCTCCCTCAAAACGAATGTTCAGCTCTCTGAGTTAAACTCAATCGTCACAAAGAATTTTCTGAGAGTGCTACTGTCTAGTTTTCATATGAGGTTATTTCCTTTACTACCATAGGCCCCCAAGTACTCCAAATCTCCACTTGCAGATTCCACAAAAACAGTGTTTCCAAACTGCTCTGTCAAAGGAAATGTTCAACTCTGTGAGTTGAATGTAATAATCACAGAGTAGTTTCTGAGAATGCTTCTATGGAGTTTTTATGAGAAGATATTTCCTTTTCCACCACAGTCCTCAAAGCCCTCCAGATTTCCAATTGCAGACGCTTGAAAAAGAGTGTTTCAAAGCTGCTCTGTGAAAGGGAAAGTTCAGCTCTGTGAGCTGAATCCAAACATCACAAAGAAGTTTCTGAGAATGCTTCTGTTCAGCTTTTATGTGAAGATTATCCCGTTTCCAACGAAATCTTCAAATTGTTCCAAATATCCACTTGCGGAACCCACAGAAAGAGTGTTTCGAAACTGCTGATTCAAAAGGAATCTTCCACTCTGTGAGTTGAATGCAATCATCACAAAGGAGTTTCTGACAATCCTTCTGTGTAGTTTTTATGTGAAGATATTTCCTTTTCCACCACAGCCCTGAAAGCGCTCCAAATGTCCACTTGCAGATTCTACGAAAAGAATGTTTCAAAACTGCTCTATGAAAAACAACGTTAAACTCTGTGACTGGAACAAAAACATCACAAAGAAGTATCTGAGAATGCTTCAGTTCTGTTTTTCTGTGAAGATATTCCCTCTTCAAAAGAAATCTTCAAAGAGGTCCACATATCCACGTACAGATTCTACAAAAAGAGAGTTTCAAAACTGCTCAATCAACAGGAGGATTCAACTCTGTGACTTGAATGCAATCATCACACAGAAGTTTCTGAGAACGCTTCACTTTAGTTTTTGCGTGAAAATATACGCGTTTCGAACGTAGGCCACCCAGTGGTCCAAATATCAACTTGCAGTTTCAAACCTGAACTACCAAAGGAAGCTTCAACTCTGTGAGTTGAATGCAAACATCATGAAGCAGTTTCTGAGAATGCTTCCCTTCAGGTATGGGAAGCTTATCCCGTTTCCAACGAAATCCTCAGAGAGGTCCAAATATCCACCTGCAGATTCTACCAAAAGTGTGTTTGGAAACTGCTCCATCCAAAGGAATGTTCAGCTCTGTGAGATAAACTCAATCGTCACAAAGAATTTTCTGAGAATGCTTCCGTTTGGTTTTTATATGAAGTTATTCCCTTTACTATCGTAGGCCTCAAAGCAGTCCAAATCTCCATTTGCAGATTCTACAAAAAGAGTGTTTCCAGTCTGCTCTATCAATAGGAATGTACAACTCCGTGGGTTGAACGCAATCATCACAAAGTAGTTTCTGAGAATGCTTCTATCTAGTTTTTATGTGAAGATATTTCCTTTTCCACCACAGACCTCAAAGCCCTCCAAATGTCCACTTGCAGATTCTAGAAAAAGAGTGTTTCAAAGCTGCTCTGTCAAAGGGAAAGTTCAACTCTGTGAGGTGAACCCAAACATCAGAAAGAAGTTTCTGGGAATGCTTCTGTCTAGCTTTGATGTGAAGATTATCCCGTTTCCAACGAAATCTTCAAAGAGGTCCAAATATCCACTTGCGGATCCCACAGTTAGAGTGTTTCGAAACTGCTGCTTCAAAAGGAGTCTTCAACTCTGCGAGTTCAATGCAATCATCACAAAGAGGTTTCGGACAATGCTTCTCTCTAGGTTTTATGTGAAGATATTTCCTTTTCCACCAGAGCCCTGAAAGCGCTCCAAATGTTCACCTGCAGATTCTACGAAAAGAACGTTTCAAAACTGCTCCATGGAAAGCAATGTTAAACTCTGTGACTGGAACACAAATATCACATAGAAGTATCTGAGAATGCTTCAGTTTAGTTTTTCTGTGAAGATATTCCCGTTTCCAAAGAAATCTTCAAAGAGGTCCACATATCCACTTACAGATTCCACAAAAAGACAGTTTCAAAACTGCTCAATCATAAGGAGGGTTGAACTCTGTGACTGGAATGCAATCATCACACAGAAGTTTCTGAGAATGCTTCTCTTTAGTTTTTACGTGAAGATATACCCATTTCGAACGAAGGCCACCCAGCGGTCCAAATCTCCACTTGCAGATTCTACAAAAAGAGTGTTTCAAACCTGAGCTACCAAAGGAAGCTTCAACTCTGTGAGTTGAATGCAAACATCACGAAGCAGTTTCTGAGAAGGTTTCTGTTTAGTTATGGGGATTTTATCCCGTTTCCAACGATATCCTCAGAAAGGTCCAAATATCCACCCGCAGATTCTACCAAAAGTGTTTTCGGAAACTGCTCCATCAAAAGGAATGTTAAGCTCTGTGAGTTAAACTCAATCCTCACAAAGAATTTTCTGAGAATGCTTCCGTTTGGTTTTTATATGAAGTTATTTTCTTTACTACCGTGGGCCACAGAACAGTCCAAATCTCCATTTTCAGATTCTATAGAAAGAGTGTTTCCAGTCTGATCTATCAATAGGAATGTTCAACTCCGTGAGTTGAATGCAATCATCACAAAATAGTTTCGGAGAACGATTCCATCTAGTTTTTATGTGAAGATATTTCCTTTTCCACCACAGGCCTCAAAGCCCTCCAAATGTCCACTTGCAGATTCTAGAAAAAGAGGAGTGTCTCATAGCTGCTCTTTCAAAAGGAAAGTTTGGAAGTTGAATACAAACATCACAACCTAGTTTATGAGAATGCTTCTGTTTAGTTTTTATGTGAAGATGATCCCGTTTCCAATGAAATCTTCAAAGAGGTCCACATATCCACTTGCAGATTCCAAAGAAAGAGAGTTTCAAAACTGCTCCATCCAAAGGATTGTTCAACTCTGTGAGTTGAATGCAGTCATCACAGAAAACTTTCTGAGAATGCTTCTGTCTAGGTTTGATGTGAAGATATACCCGTTTCGAACGAAGGCCACAAAGTGGTCCAAATATCCACTTCCAGATTCTACTAAAAGGGTGTTTCAAACCTGAACTCTCAAAGGAAGGTTCAACTCTGTGAGTTGAATGCAAACATCACAAAGAAGTTTCTGAGAATGCTTCCGTTTAGGTATGGGAAGTTTATCCCATTTCCAACGAAATCCTCAGAGAGGTCCAAATGTCCACATGCAGATTCTACAAAAAGTGTGTTTGGAAACTGCTCCCTCAAAACGAATGTTCAGCTCTCTGAGTTAAACTCAATCGTCACAAAGAATTTTCTGAGAGTGCTACTGTCTAGTTTTCATATGAGGTTATTTCCTTTACTACCATAGGCCCCCAAGTACTCCAAATCTCCACTTGCAGATTCCACAAAAACAGTGTTTCCAAACTGCTCTGTCAAAGGAAATGTTCAACTCTGTGAGTTGAATGTAATAATCACAGAGTAGTTTCTGAGAATGCTTCTATGGAGGTTTTATGAGAAGATATTTCCTTTTCCACCACAGTCCTCAAAGCCCTCCAGATTTCCAATTGCAGACGCTTGAAAAAGAGTGTTTCAAAGCTGCTCTGTGAAAGGGAAAGTTCAGCTCTGTGAGCTGAATCCAAACATCACAAAGAAGTTTCTGAGAATGCTTCTGTTCAGCTTTTATGTGAAGATTATCCCGTTTCCAACGAAATCTTCAAATTGTTCCAAATATCCACTTGCGGAACCCACAGAAAGAGTGTTTCGAAACTGCTGATTCAAAAGGAATCTTCCACTCTGTGAGTTGAATGCAATCATCACAAAGGAGTTTCTGACAATCCTTCTGTGTAGTTTTTATGTGAAGATATTTCCTTTTCCACCACAGCCCTGAAAGCGCTCCAAATGTCCACTTGCAGATTCTACGAAAAGAATGTTTCAAAACTGCTCTATGAAAAACAACGTTAAACTCTGTGACTGGAACAAAAACATCACAAAGAAGCATCTGAGAATGCTTCAGTTCTGTTTTTCTGTGAAGATATTCCCTCTTCAAAAGAAATCTTCAAAGAGGTCCACATATCCACGTACAGATTCTACAAAAAGAGAGTTTCAAAACTGCTCAATCAACAGGAGGATTCAACTCTGTGACTTGAATGCAATCATCACACAGAAGTTTCTGAGAACGCTTCACTTTAGTTTTTGCGTGAAAATATACGCGTTTCGAACGTAGGCCACCCAGTGGTCCAAATATCAACTTGCAGTTTCAAACCTGAACTACCAAAGGAAGCTTCAACTCTGTGAGTTGAATGCAAACATCATGAAGCAGTTTCTGAGAATGCTTCCCTTCAGGTATGGGAAGCTTATCCCGTTTCCAACGAAATCCTCAGAGAGGTCCAAATATCCACCTGCAGATTCTACCAAAAGTGTGTTTGGAAACTGCTCCATCCAAAGGAATGTTCAGCTCTGTGAGATAAAGTCAATCGTCACAAAGAATTTTCTGAGAATGCTTCCATTTGGTTTTTATATGAAGTTATTCCCTTTACTATCGTAGGCCTCAAAGCAGTCCAAATCTCCATTTGCAGATTCTACAAAAAGAGTGTTTCCAGTCTGCTCTATCAATAGGAATGTACAACTCCGTGGGTTGAACGCAATCATCACAAAGTAGTTTCTGAGAATGCTTCTATCTAGTTTTTATGTGAAGATATTTCCTTTTCCACCACAGACCTCAAAGCCCTCCAAATGTCCACTTGCAGATTCTAGAAAAAGAGTGTTTCAAAGCTGCTCTGTCAAAGGGAAAGTTCAACTCTGTGAGGTGAACCTAAACATCAGAAAGAAGTTTCTGGGAATGCTTCTGTCTAGCTTTGATGTGAAGATTATCCCGTTTCCAACGAAATCTTCAAAGAGGTCCAAATATCCACTTGCGGATCCCACAGTTAGAGTGTTTCGAAACTGCTGCTTCAAAAGGAGTCTTCAACTCTGCGAGTTCAATGCAATCATCACAAAGAGGTTTCGGACAATGCTTCTCTCTAGGTTTTATGTGAAGATATTTCCTTTTCCACCAGAGCCCTGAAAGCGCTCCAAATGTTCACCTGCAGATTCTACGAAAAGAATGTTTCAAAACTGCTCCATGGAAAGCAATGTTAAACTCTGTGACTGGAACACAAATATCACATAGAAGTATCTGAGAATGCTTCAGTTTAGTTTTTCTGTGAAGATATTCCCGTTTCCAAAGAAATCTTCAAAGAGGTCCACATATCCACTTACAGATTCTACAAAAAGACAGTTTCAAAACTGCTCAATCATAAGGAGGGTTGAACTCTGTGACTGGAATGCAATCATCACACAGAAGTTTCTGAGAATGCTTCTCTTTAGTTTTTACGTGAAGATATACCCATTTCGAACGAAGGCCACCCAGCGGTCCAAATCTCCACTTGCAGATTCTACAAAAAGAGTGTTTCAAACCTGAGCTACCAAAGGAAGCTTCAACTCTGTGAGTTGAATGCAAACATCACGAAGCAGTTTCTGAGAAGGTTTCTGTTTAGTTATGGGGATTTTATCCCGTTTCCAACGATATCCTCAGAAAGGTCCAAATATCCACCCGCAGATTCTACCAAAAGTGTTTTCGGAAACTGCTCCATCAAAAGGAATGTTAAGCTCTGTGAGTTAAACTCAATCCTCACAAAGAATTTTCTGAGAATGCTTCCGTTTGGTTTTTATATGAAGTTATTTTCTTTACTACCGTGGGCCACAGAACAGTCCAAATCTCCATTTTCAGATTCTATAGAAAGAGTGTTTCCAGTCTGATCTATCAATAGGAATGTTCAACTCCGTGAGTTGAATGCAATCATCACAAAATAGTTTCGGAGAACGATTCCATCTAGTTTTTATGTGAAGATATTTCCTTTTCCACCACAGGCCTCAAAGCCCTCCAAATGTCCACTTGCAGATTCTAGAAAAAGAGGAGTGTCTCATAGCTGCTCTTTCAAAAGGAAAGTTTGGAAGTTGAATACAAACATCACAACCTAGTTTATGAGAATGCTTCTGTTTAGTTTTTATGTGAAGATGATCCCGTTTCCAATGAAATCTTCAAAGAGGTCCACATATCCACTTGCAGATTCCAAAGAAAGAGAGTTTCAAAACTGCTCCATCCAAAGGATTGTTCAACTCTGTGAGTTGAATGCAGTCATCACAGAAAACTTTCTGAGAATGCTTCTGTCTAGGTTTGATGTGAAGATATACCCGTTTCGAACGAAGGCCACAAAGTGGTCCAAATATCCACTTCCAGATTCTACTAAAAGGGTGTTTCAAACCTGAACTCTCAAAGGAAGGTTCAACTCTGTGAGTTGAATGCAAACATCACAAAGAAGTTTCTGAGAATGCTTCCGTTTAGGTATGGGAAGTTTATCCCATTTCCAACGAAATCCTCAGAGAGGTCCAAATGTCCACATGCAGATTCTACAAAAAGTGTGTTTGGAAACTGCTCCCTCAAAACGAATGTTCAGCTCTCTGAGTTAAACTCAATCGTCACAAAGAATTTTCTGAGAGTGCTACTGTCTAGTTTTCATATGAGGTTATTTCCTTT
The DNA here is from genome assembly GCF_029281585.2 of Gorilla gorilla gorilla. Classification (NCBI taxonomy): domain Eukaryota; kingdom Metazoa; phylum Chordata; class Mammalia; order Primates; family Hominidae; genus Gorilla; species Gorilla gorilla. Next base: position 73,817,937 of record NC_073247.2, read on the forward strand.
ACTACCATAGGCCCCCAAGTACTCCAAATCTCCACTTGCAGATTCCACAAAAACAGTGTTTCCAAACTGCTCTGTCAAAGGAAATGTTCAACTCTGTGAGTTGAATGTAATAATCACAGAGTAGTTTCTGAGAATGCTTCTATGGAGTTTTTATGAGAAGATATTTCCTTTTCCACCACAGTCCTCAAAGCCCTCCAGATTTCCAATTGCAGACGCTTGAAAAAGAGTGTTTCAAAGCTGCTCTGTGAAAGGGAAAGTTCAGCTCTGTGAGCTGAATCCAAACATCACAAAGAAGTTTCTGAGAATGCTTCTGTTCAGCTTTTATGTGAAGATTATCCCGTTTCCAACGAAATCTTCAAATTGTTCCAAATATCCACTTGCGGAACCCACAGAAAGAGTGTTTCGAAACTGCTGATTCAAAAGGAATCTTCCACTCTGTGAGTTGAATGCAATCATCACAAAGGAGTTTCTGACAATCCTTCTGTGTAGTTTTTATGTGAAGATATTTCCTTTTCCACCACAGCCCTGAAAGCGCTCCAAATGTCCACTTGCAGATTCTACGAAAAGAATGTTTCAAAACTGCTCTATGAAAAACAACGTTAAACTCTGTGACTGGAACAAAAACATCACAAAGAAGTATCTGAGAATGCTTCAGTTCTGTTTTTCTGTGAAGATATTCCCTCTTCAAAAGAAATCTTCAAAGAGGTCCACATATCCACGTACAGATTCTACAAAAAGAGAGTTTCAAAACTGCTCAATCAACAGGAGGATTCAACTCTGTGACTTGAATGCAATCATCACACAGAAGTTTCTGAGAACGCTTCACTTTAGTTTTTGCGTGAAAATATACGCGTTTCGAACGTAGGCCACCCAGTGGTCCAAATATCAACTTGCAGTTTCAAACCTGAACTACCAAAGGAAGCTTCAACTCTGTGAGTTGAATGCAAACATCATGAAGCAGTTTCTGAGAATGCTTCCCTTCAGGTATGGGAAGCTTATCCCGTTTCCAACGAAATCCTCAGAGAGGTCCAAATATCCACCTGCAGATTCTACCAAAAGTGTGTTTGGAAACTGCTCCATCCAAAGGAATGTTCAGCTCTGTGAGATAAACTCAATCGTCACAAAGAATTTTCTGAGAATGCTTCCGTTTGGTTTTTATATGAAGTTATTCCCTTTACTATCGTAGGCCTCAAAGCAGTCCAAATCTCCATTTGCAGATTCTACAAAAAGAGTGTTTCCAGTCTGCTCTATCAATAGGAATGTACAACTCCGTGGGTTGAACGCAATCATCACAAAGTAGTTTCTGAGAATGCTTCTATCTAGTTTTTATGTGAAGATATTTCCTTTTCCACCACAGACCTCAAAGCCCTCCAAATGTCCACTTGCAGATTCTAGAAAAAGAGTGTTTCAAAGCTGCTCTGTCAAAGGGAAAGTTCAACTCTGTGAGGTGAACCCAAACATCAGAAAGAAGTTTCTGGGAATGCTTCTGTCTAGCTTTGATGTGAAGATTATCCCGTTTCCAACGAAATCTTCAAAGAGGTCCAAATATCCACTTGCGGATCCCACAGTTAGAGTGTTTCGAAACTGCTGCTTCAAAAGGAGTCTTCAACTCTGCGAGTTCAATGCAATCATCACAAAGAGGTTTCGGACAATGCTTCTCTCTAGGTTTTATGTGAAGATATTTCCTTTTCCACCAGAGCCCTGAAAGCGCTCCAAATGTTCACCTGCAGATTCTACGAAAAGAACGTTTCAAAACTGCTCCATGGAAAGCAATGTTAAACTCTGTGACTGGAACACAAATATCACATAGAAGTATCTGAGAATGCTTCAGTTTAGTTTTTCTGTGAAGATATTCCCGTTTCCAAAGAAATCTTCAAAGAGGTCCACATATCCACTTACAGATTCCACAAAAAGACAGTTTCAAAACTGCTCAATCATAAGGAGGGTTGAACTCTGTGACTGGAATGCAATCATCACACAGAAGTTTCTGAGAATGCTTCTCTTTAGTTTTTACGTGAAGATATACCCATTTCGAACGAAGGCCACCCAGCGGTCCAAATCTCCACTTGCAGATTCTACAAAAAGAGTGTTTCAAACCTGAGCTACCAAAGGAAGCTTCAACTCTGTGAGTTGAATGCAAACATCACGAAGCAGTTTCTGAGAAGGTTTCTGTTTAGTTATGGGGATTTTATCCCGTTTCCAACGATATCCTCAGAAAGGTCCAAATATCCACCCGCAGATTCTACCAAAAGTGTTTTCGGAAACTGCTCCATCAAAAGGAATGTTAAGCTCTGTGAGTTAAACTCAATCCTCACAAAGAATTTTCTGAGAATGCTTCCGTTTGGTTTTTATATGAAGTTATTTTCTTTACTACCGTGGGCCACAGAACAGTCCAAATCTCCATTTTCAGATTCTATAGAAAGAGTGTTTCCAGTCTGATCTATCAATAGGAATGTTCAACTCCGTGAGTTGAATGCAATCATCACAAAATAGTTTCGGAGAACGATTCCATCTAGTTTTTATGTGAAGATATTTCCTTTTCCACCACAGGCCTCAAAGCCCTCCAAATGTCCACTTGCAGATTCTAGAAAAAGAGGAGTGTCTCATAGCTGCTCTTTCAAAAGGAAAGTTTGGAAGTTGAATACAAACATCACAACCTAGTTTATGAGAATGCTTCTGTTTAGTTTTTATGTGAAGATGATCCCGTTTCCAATGAAATCTTCAAAGAGGTCCACATATCCACTTGCAGATTCCAAAGAAAGAGAGTTTCAAAACTGCTCCATCCAAAGGATTGTTCAACTCTGTGAGTTGAATGCAGTCATCACAGAAAACTTTCTGAGAATGCTTCTGTCTAGGTTTGATGTGAAGATATACCCGTTTCGAACGAAGGCCACAAAGTGGTCCAAACATCCACTTCCAGATTCTACTAAAAGGGTGTTTCAAACCTGAACTCTCAAAGGAAGGTTCAACTCTGTGAGTTGAATGCAAACATCACAAAGAAGTTTCTGAGAATGCTTCCGTTTAGGTATGGGAAGTTTATCCCATTTCCAACGAAATCCTCAGAGAGGTCCAAATGTCCACATGCAGATTCTACAAAAAGTGTGTTTGGAAACTGCTCCCTCAAAACGAATGTTCAGCTCTCTGAGTTAAACTCAATCGTCACAAAGAATTTTCTGAGAGTGCTACTGTCTAGTTTTCATATGAGGTTATTTCCTTTACTACCATAGGCCCCCAAGTACTCCAAATCTCCACTTGCAGATTCCACAAAAACAGTGTTTCCAAACTGCTCTGTCAAAGGAAATGTTCAACTCTGTGAGTTGAATGTAATAATCACAGAGTAGTTTCTGAGAATGCTTCTATGGAGGTTTTATGAGAAGATATTTCCTTTTCCACCACAGTCCTCAAAGCCCTCCAGATTTCCAATTGCAGACGCTTGAAAAAGAGTGTTTCAAAGCTGCTCTGTGAAAGGGAAAGTTCAGCTCTGTGAGCTGAATCCAAACATCACAAAGAAGTTTCTGAGAATGCTTCTGTTCAGCTTTTATGTGAAGATTATCCCGTTTCCAACGAAATCTTCAAATTGTTCCAAATATCCACTTGCGGAACCCACAGAAAGAGTGTTTCGAAACTGCTGATTCAAAAGGAATCTTCCACTCTGTGAGTTGAATGCAATCATCACAAAGGAGTTTCTGACAATCCTTCTGTGTAGTTTTTATGTGAAGATATTTCCTTTTCCACCACAGCCCTGAAAGCGCTCCAAATGTCCACTTGCAGATTCTACGAAAAGAATGTTTCAAAACTGCTCTATGAAAAACAACGTTAAACTCTGTGACTGGAACAAAAACATCACAAAGAAGCATCTGAGAATGCTTCAGTTCTGTTTTTCTGTGAAGATATTCCCTCTTCAAAAGAAATCTTCAAAGAGGTCCACATATCCACGTACAGATTCTACAAAAAGAGAGTTTCAAAACTGCTCAATCAACAGGAGGATTCAACTCTGTGACTTGAATGCAATCATCACACAGAAGTTTCTGAGAACGCTTCACTTTAGTTTTTGCGTGAAAATATACGCGTTTCGAACGTAGGCCACCCAGTGGTCCAAATATCAACTTGCAGTTTCAAACCTGAACTACCAAAGGAAGCTTCAACTCTGTGAGTTGAATGCAAACATCATGAAGCAGTTTCTGAGAATGCTTCCCTTCAGGTATGGGAAGCTTATCCCGTTTCCAACGAAATCCTCAGAGAGGTCCAAATATCCACCTGCAGATTCTACCAAAAGTGTGTTTGGAAACTGCTCCATCCAAAGGAATGTTCAGCTCTGTGAGATAAACTCAATCGTCACAAAGAATTTTCTGAGAATGCTTCCGTTTGGTTTTTATATGAAGTTATTCCCTTTACTATCGTAGGCCTCAAAGCAGTCCAAATCTCCATTTGCAGATTCTACAAAAAGAGTGTTTCCAGTCTGCTCTATCAATAGGAATGTACAACTCCGTGGGTTGAACGCAATCATCACAAAGTAGTTTCTGAGAATGCTTCTATCTAGTTTTTATGTGAAGATATTTCCTTTTCCACCACAGACCTCAAAGCCCTCCAAATGTCCACTTGCAGATTCTAGAAAAAGAGTGTTTCAAAGCTGCTCTGTCAAAGGGAAAGTTCAACTCTGTGAGGTGAACCCAAACATCAGAAAGAAGTTTCTGGGAATGCTTCTGTCTAGCTTTGATGTGAAGATTATCCCGTTTCCAACGAAATCTTCAAAGAGGTCCAAATATCCACTTGCGGATCCCACAGTTAGAGTGTTTCGAAACTGCTGCTTCAAAAGGAGTCTTCAACTCTGCGAGTTCAATGCAATCATCACAAAGAGGTTTCGGACAATGCTTCTCTCTAGGTTTTATGTGAAGATATTTCCTTTTCCACCAGAGCCCTGAAAGCGCTCCAAATGTTCACCTGCAGATTCTACGAAAAGAACGTTTCAAAACTGCTCCATGGAAAGCAATGTTAAACTCTGTGACTGGAACACAAATATCACATAGAAGTATCTGAGAATGCTTCAGTTTAGTTTTTCTGTGAAGATATTCCCGTTTCCAAAGAAATCTTCAAAGAGGTCCACATATCCACTTACAGATTCCACAAAAAGACAGTTTCAAAACTGCTCAATCATAAGGAGGGTTGAACTCTGTGACTGGAATGCAATCATCACACAGAAGTTTCTGAGAATGCTTCTCTTTAGTTTTTACGTGAAGATATACCCATTTCGAACGAAGGCCACCCAGCGGTCCAAATCTCCACTTGCAGATTCTACAAAAAGAGTGTTTCAAACCTGAGCTACCAAAGGAAGCTTCAACTCTGTGAGTTGAATGCAAACATCACGAAGCAGTTTCTGAGAAGGTTTCTGTTTAGTTATGGGGATTTTATCCCGTTTCCAACGATATCCTCAGAAAGGTCCAAATATCCACCCGCAGATTCTACCAAAAGTGTTTTCGGAAACTGCTCCATCAAAAGGAATGTTAAGCTCTGTGAGTTAAACTCAATCCTCACAAAGAATTTTCTGAGAATGCTTCCGTTTGGTTTTTATATGAAGTTATTTTCTTTACTACCGTGGGCCACAGAACAGTCCAAATCTCCATTTTCAGATTCTATAGAAAGAGTGTTTCCAGTCTGATCTATCAATAGGAATGTTCAACTCCGTGAGTTGAATGCAATCATCACAAAATAGTTTCGGAGAACGATTCCATCTAGTTTTTATGTGAAGATATTTCCTTTTCCACCACAGGCCTCAAAGCCCTCCAAATGTCCACTTGCAGATTCTAGAAAAAGAGGAGTGTCTCATAGCTGCTCTTTCAAAAGGAAAGTTTGGAAGTTGAATACAAACATCACAACCTAGTTTATGAGAATGCTTCTGTTTAGTTTTTATGTGAAGATGATCCCGTTTCCAATGAAATCTTCAAAGAGGTCCACATATCCACTTGCAGATTCCAAAGAAAGAGAGTTTCAAAACTGCTCCATCCAAAGGATTGTTCAACTCTGTGAGTTGAATGCAGTCATCACAGAAAACTTTCTGAGAATGCTTCTGTCTAGGTTTGATGTGAAGATATACCCGTTTCGAACGAAGGCCACAAAGTGGTCCAAATATCCACTTCCAGATTCTACTAAAAGGGTGTTTCAAACCTGAACTCTCAAAGGAAGGTTCAACTCTGTGAGTTGAATGCAAACATCACAAAGAAGTTTCTGAGAATGCTTCCGTTTAGGTATGGGAAGTTTATCCCATTTCCAACGAAATCCTCAGAGAGGTCCAAATGTCCACATGCAGATTCTACAAAAAGTGTGTTTGGAAACTGCTCCCTCAAAACGAATGTTCAGCTCTCTGAGTTAAACTCAATCGTCACAAAGAATTTTCTGAGAGTGCTACTGTCTAGTTTTCATATGAGGTTATTTCCTTTACTACCATAGGCCCCCAAGTACTCCAAATCTCCACTTGCAGATTCCACAAAAACAGTGTTTCCAAACTGCTCTGTCAAAGGAAATGTTCAACTCTGTGAGTTGAATGTAATAATCACAGAGTAGTTTCTGAGAATGCTTCTATGGAGGTTTTATGAGAAGATATTTCCTTTTCCACCACAGTCCTCAAAGCCCTCCAGATTTCCAATTGCAGACGCTTGAAAAAGAGTGTTTCAAAGCTGCTCTGTGAAAGGGAAAGTTCAGCTCTGTGAGCTGAATCCAAACATCACAAAGAAGTTTCTGAGAATGCTTCTGTTCAGCTTTTATGTGAAGATTATCCCGTTTCCAACGAAATCTTCAAATTGTTCCAAATATCCACTTGCGGAACCCACAGAAAGAGTGTTTCGAAACTGCTGATTCAAAAGGAATCTTCCACTCTGTGAGTTGAATGCAATCATCACAAAGGAGTTTCTGACAATCCTTCTGTGTAGTTTTTATGTGAAGATATTTCCTTTTCCACCACAGCCCTGAAAGCGCTCCAAATGTCCACTTGCAGATTCTACGAAAAGAATGTTTCAAAACTGCTCTATGAAAAACAACGTTAAACTCTGTGACTGGAACAAAAACATCACAAAGAAGCATCTGAGAATGCTTCAGTTCTGTTTTTCTGTGAAGATATTCCCTCTTCAAAAGAAATCTTCAAAGAGGTCCACATATCCACGTACAGATTCTACAAAAAGAGAGTTTCAAAACTGCTCAATCAACAGGAGGATTCAACTCTGTGACTTGAATGCAATCATCACACAGAAGTTTCTGAGAACGCTTCACTTTAGTTTTTGCGTGAAAATATACGCGTTTCGAACGTAGGCCACCCAGTGGTCCAAATATCAACTTGCAGTTTCAAACCTGAACTACCAAAGGAAGCTTCAACTCTGTGAGTTGAATGCAAACATCATGAAGCAGTTTCTGAGAATGCTTCCCTTCAGGTATGGGAAGCTTATCCCGTTTCCAACGAAATCCTCAGAGAGGTCCAAATATCCACCTGCAGATTCTACCAAAAGTGTGTTTGGAAACTGCTCCATCCAAAGGAATGTTCAGCTCTGTGAGATAAACTCAATCGTCACAAAGAATTTTCTGAGAATGCTTCCGTTTGGTTTTTATATGAAGTTATTCCCTTTACTATCGTAGGCCTCAAAGCAGTCCAAATCTCCATTTGCAGATTCTACAAAAAGAGTGTTTCCAGTCTGCTCTATCAATAGGAATGTACAACTCCGTGGGTTGAACGCAATCATCACAAAGTAGTTTCTGAGAATGCTTCTATCTAGTTTTTATGTGAAGATATTTCCTTTTCCACCACAGACCTCAAAGCCCTCCAAATGTCCACTTGCAGATTCTAGAAAAAGAGTGTTTCAAAGCTGCTCTGTCAAAGGGAAAGTTCAACTCTGTGAGGTGAACCCAAACATCAGAAAGAAGTTTCTGGGAATGCTTCTGTCTAGCTTTGATGTGAAGATTATCCCGTTTCCAACGAAATCTTCAAAGAGGTCCAAATATCCACTTGCGGATCCCACAGTTAGAGTGTTTCGAAACTGCTGCTTCAAAAGGAGTCTTCAACTCTGCGAGTTCAATGCAATCATCACAAAGAGGTTTCGGACAATGCTTCTCTCTAGGTTTTATGTGAAGATATTTCCTTTTCCACCAGAGCCCTGAAAGCGCTCCAAATGTTCACCTGCAGATTCTACGAAAAGAACGTTTCAAAACTGCTCCATGGAAAGCAATGTTAAACTCTGTGACTGGAACACAAATATCACATAGAAGTATCTGAGAATGCTTCAGTTTAGTTTTTCTGTGAAGATATTCCCGTTTCCAAAGAAATCTTCAAAGAGGTCCACATATCCACTTACAGATTCCACAAAAAGACAGTTTCAAAACTGCTCAATCATAAGGAGGGTTGAACTCTGTGACTGGAATGCAATCATCACACAGAAGTTTCTGAGAATGCTTCTCTTTAGTTTTTACGTGAAGATATACCCATTTCGAACGAAGGCCACCCAGCGGTCCAAATCTCCACTTGCAGATTCTACAAAAAGAGTGTTTCAAACCTGAGCTACCAAAGGAAGCTTCAACTCTGTGAGTTGAATGCAAACATCACGAAGCAGTTTCTGAGAAGGTTTCTGTTTAGTTATGGGGATTTTATCCCGTTTCCAACGATATCCTCAGAAAGGTCCAAATATCCACCCGCAGATTCTACCAAAAGTGTTTTCGGAAACTGCTCCATCAAAAGGAATGTTAAGCTCTGTGAGTTAAACTCAATCCTCACAAAGAATTTTCTGAGAATGCTTCCGTTTGGTTTTTATATGAAGTTATTTTCTTTACTACCGTGGGCCACAGAACAGTCCAAATCTCCATTTTCAGATTCTATAGAAAGAGTGTTTCCAGTCTGATCTATCAATAGGAATGTTCAACTCCGTGAGTTGAATGCAATCATCACAAAATAGTTTCGGAGAACGATTCCATCTAGTTTTTATGTGAAGATATTTCCTTTTCCACCACAGGCCTCAAAGCCCTCCAAATGTCCACTTGCAGATTCTAGAAAAAGAGGAGTGTCTCATAGCTGCTCTTTCAAAAGGAAAGTTTGGAAGTTGAATACAAACATCACAACCTAGTTTATGAGAATGCTTCTGTTTAGTTTTTATGTGAAGATGATCCCGTTTCCAATGAAATCTTCAAAGAGGTCCACATATCCACTTGCAGATTCCAAAGAAAGAGAGTTTCAAAACTGCTCCATCCAAAGGATTGTTCAACTCTGTGAGTTGAATGCAGTCATCACAGAAAACTTTCTGAGAATGCTTCTGTCTAGGTTTGATGTGAAGATATACCCGTTTCGAACGAAGGCCACAAAGTGGTCCAAATATCCACTTCCAGATTCTACTAAAAGGGTGTTTCAAACCTGAACTCTCAAAGGAAGGTTCAACTCTGTGAGTTGAATGCAAACATCACAAAGAAGTTTCTGAGAATGCTTCCGTTTAGGTATGGGAAGTTTATCCCATTTCCAACGAAATCCTCAGAGAGGTCCAAATGTCCACATGCAGATTCTACAAAAAGTGTGTTTGGAAACTGCTCCCTCAAAACGAATGTTCAGCTCTCTGAGTTAAACTCAATCGTCACAAAGAATTTTCTGAGAGTGCTACTGTCTAGTTTTCATATGAGGTTATTTCCTTTACTACCATAGGCCCCCAAGTACTCCAAATCTCCACTTGCAGATTCCACAAAAACAGTGTTTCCAAACTGCTCTGTCAAAGGAAATGTTCAACTCTGTGAGTTGAATGTAATAATCACAGAGTAGTTTCTGAGAATGCTTCTATGGAGGTTTTATGAGAAGATATTTCCTTTTCCACCACAGTCCTCAAAGCCCTCCAGATTTCCAATTGCAGACGCTTGAAAAAGAGTGTTTCAAAGCTGCTCTGTGAAAGGGAAAGTTCAGCTCTGTGAGCTGAATCCAAACATCACAAAGAAGTTTCTGAGAATGCTTCTGTTCAGCTTTTATGTGAAGATTATCCCGTTTCCAACGAAATCTTCAAATTGTTCCAAATATCCACTTGCGGAACCCACAGAAAGAGTGTTTCGAAACTGCTGATTCAAAAGGAATCTTCCACTCTGTGAGTTGAATGCAATCATCACAAAGGAGTTTCTGACAATCCTTCTGTGTAGTTTTTATGTGAAGATATTTCCTTTTCCACCACAGCCCTGAAAGCGCTCCAAATGTCCACTTGCAGATTCTACGAAAAGAATGTTTCAAAACTGCTCTATGAAAAACAACGTTAAACTCTGTGACTGGAACAAAAACATCACAAAGAAGCATCTGAGAATGCTTCAGTTCTGTTTTTCTGTGAAGATATTCCCTCTTCAAAAGAAATCTTCAAAGAGGTCCACATATCCACGTACAGATTCTACAAAAAGAGAGTTTCAAAACTGCTCAATCAACAGGAGGATTCAACTCTGTGACTTGAATGCAATCATCACACAGAAGTTTCTGAGAACGCTTCACTTTAGTTTTTGCGTGAAAATATACGCGTTTCGAACGTAGGCCACCCAGTGGTCCAAATATCAACTTGCAGTTTCAAACCTGAACTACCAAAGGAAGCTTCAACTCTGTGAGTTGAATGCAAACATCATGAAGCAGTTTCTGAGAATGCTTCCCTTCAGGTATGGGAAGCTTATCCCGTTTCCAACGAAATCCTCAGAGAGGTCCAAATATCCACCTGCAGATTCTACCAAAAGTGTGTTTGGAAACTGCTCCATCCAAAGGAATGTTCAGCTCTGTGAGATAAACTCAATCGTCACAAAGAATTTTCTGAGAATGCTTCCGTTTGGTTTTTATATGAAGTTATTCCCTTTACTATCGTAGGCCTCAAAGCAGTCCAAATCTCCATTTGCAGATTCTACAAAAAGAGTGTTTCCAGTCTGCTCTATCAATAGGAATGTACAACTCCGTGGGTTGAACGCAATCATCACAAAGTAGTTTCTGAGAATGCTTCTATCTAGTTTTTATGTGAAGATATTTCCTTTTCCACCACAGACCTCAAAGCCCTCCAAATGTCCACTTGCAGATTCTAGAAAAAGAGTGTTTCAAAGCTGCTCTGTCAAAGGGAAAGTTCAACTCTGTGAGGTGAACCCAAACATCAGAAAGAAGTTTCTGGGAATGCTTCTGTCTAGCTTTGATGTGAAGATTATCCCGTTTCCAACGAAATCTTCAAAGAGGTCCAAATATCCACTTGCGGATCCCACAGTTAGAGTGTTTCGAAACTGCTGCTTCAAAAGGAGTCTTCAACTCTGCGAGTTCAATGCAATCATCACAAAGAGGTTTCGGACAATGCTTCTCTCTAGGTTTTATGTGAAGATATTTCCTTTTCCACCAGAGCCCTGAAAGCGCTCCAAATGTTCACCTGCAGATTCTACGAAAAGAACGTTTCAAAACTGCTCCATGGAAAGCAATGTTAAACTCTGTGACTGGAACACAAATATCACACAGAAGTATCTGAGAATGCTTCAGTTTAGTTTTTCTGTGAAGATATTCCCGTTTCCAAAGAAATCTTCAAAGAGGTCCACATATCCACTTACAGATTCCACAAAAAGACAGTTTCAAAACTGCTCAATCATAAGGAGGGTTGAACTCTGTGACTGGAATGCAATCATCACACAGAAGTTTCTGAGAATGCTTCTCTTTAGTTTTTACGTGAAGATATACCCATTTCGAACGAAGGCCACCCAGCGGTCCAAATCTCCACTTGCAGATTCTACAAAAAGAGTGTTTCAAACCTGAGCTACCAAAGGAAGCTTCAACTCTGTGAGTTGAATGCAAACATCACGAAGCAGTTTCTGAGAAGGTTTCTGTTTAGTTATGGGGATTTTATCCCGTTTCCAACGATATCCTCAGAAAGGTCCAAATATCCACCCGCAGATTCTACCAAAAGTGTTTTCGGAAACTGCTCCATCAAAAGGAATGTTAAGCTCTGTGAGTTAAACTCAATCCTCACAAAGAATTTTCTGAGAATGCTTCCGTTTGGTTTTTATATGAAGTTATTTTCTTTACTACCGTGGGCCACAGAACAGTCCAAATCTCCATTTTCAGATTCTATAGAAAGAGTGTTTCCAGTCTGATCTATCAATAGGAATGTTCAACTCCGTGAGTTGAATGCAATCATCACAAAATAGTTTCGGAGAACGATTCCATCTAGTTTTTATGTGAAGATATTTCCTTTTCCACCACAGGCCTCAAAGCCCTCCAAATGTCCACTTGCAGATTCTAGAAAAAGAGGAGTGTCTCATAGCTGCTCTTTCAAAAGGAAAGTTTGGAAGTTGAATACAAACATCACAACCTAGTTTATGAGAATGCTTCTGTTTAGTTTTTATGTGAAGATGATCCCGTTTCCAATGAAATCTTCAAAGAGGTCCACATATCCACTTGCAGATTCCAAAGAAAGAGAGTTTCAAAACTGCTCCATCCAAAGGATTGTTCAACTCTGTGAGTTGAATGCAGTCATCACAGAAAACTTTCTGAGAATGCTTCTGTCTAGGTTTGATGTGAAGATATACCCGTTTCGAACGAAGGCCACAAAGTGGTCCAAATATCCACTTCCAGATTCTACTAAAAGGGTGTTTCAAACCTGAACTCTCAAAGGAAGGTTCAACTCTGTGAGTTGAATGCAAACATCACAAAGAAGTTTCTGAGAATGCTTCCGTTTAGGTATGGGAAGTTTATCCCATTTCCAACGAAATCCTCAGAGAGGTCCAAATGTCCACATGCAGATTCTACAAAAAGTGTGTTTGGAAACTGCTCCCTCAAAACGAATGTTCAGCTCTCTGAGTTAAACTCAATCGTCACAAAGAATTTTCTGAGAGTGCTACTGTCTAGTTTTCATATGAGGTTATTTCCTTTACTACCATAGGCCCCCAAGTACTCCAAATCTCCACTTGCAGATTCCACAAAAACAGTGTTTCCAAACTGCTCTGTCAAAGGAAATGTTCAACTCTGTGAGTTGAATGTAATAATCACAGAGTAGTTTCTGAGAATGCTTCTATGGAGTTTTTATGAGAAGATATTTCCTTTTCCACCACAGTCCTCAAAGCCCTCCAGATTTCCAATTGCAGACGCTTGAAAAAGAGTGTTTCAAAGCTGCTCTGTGAAAGGGAAAGTTCAGCTCTGTGAGCTGAATCCAAACATCACAAAGAAGTTTCTGAGAATGCTTCTGTTCAGCTTTTATGTGAAGATTATCCCGTTTCCAACGAAATCTTCAAATTGTTCCAAATATCCACTTGCGGAACCCACAGAAAGAGTGTTTCGAAACTGCTGATTCAAAAGGAATCTTCCACTCTGTGAGTTGAATGCAATCATCACAAAGGAGTTTCTGACAATCCTTCTGTGTAGTTTTTATGTGAAGATATTTCCTTTTCCACCACAGCCCTGAAAGCGCTCCAAATGTCCACTTGCAGATTCTACGAAAAGAATGTTTCAAAACTGCTCTATGAAAAACAACGTTAAACTCTGTGACTGGAACAAAAACATCACAAAGAAGCATCTGAGAATGCTTCAGTTCTGTTTTTCTGTGAAGATATTCCCTCTTCAAAAGAAATCTTCAAAGAGGTCCACATATCCACGTACAGATTCTACAAAAAGAGAGTTTCAAAACTGCTCAATCAACAGGAGGATTCAACTCTGTGACTTGAATGCAATCATCACACAGAAGTTTCTGAGAACGCTTCACTTTAGTTTTTGCGTGAAAATATACGCGTTTCGAACGTAGGCCACCCAGTGGTCCAAATATCAACTTGCAGTTTCAAACCTGAACTACCAAAGGAAGCTTCAACTCTGTGAGTTGAATGCAAACATCATGAAGCAGTTTCTGAGAATGCTTCCCTTCAGGTATGGGAAGCTTATCCCGTTTCCAACGAAATCCTCAGAGAGGTCCAAATATCCACCTGCAGATTCTACCAAAAGTGTGTTTGGAAACTGCTCCATCCAAAGGAATGTTCAGCTCTGTGAGATAAACTCAATCGTCACAAAGAATTTTCTGAGAATGCTTCCGTTTGGTTTTTATATGAAGTTATTCCCTTTACTATCGTAGGCCTCAAAGCAGTCCAAATCTCCATTTGCAGATTCTACAAAAAGAGTGTTTCCAGTCTGCTCTATCAATAGGAATGTACAACTCCGTGGGTTGAACGCAATCATCACAAAGTAGTTTCTGAGAATGCTTCTATCTAGTTTTTATGTGAAGATATTTCCTTTTCCACCACAGACCTCAAAGCCCTCCAAATGTCCACTTGCAGATTCTAGAAAAAGAGTGTTTCAAAGCTGCTCTGTCAAAGGGAAAGTTCAACTCTGTGAGGTGAACCCAAACATCAGAAAGAAGTTTCTGGGAATGCTTCTGTCTAGCTTTGATGTGAAGATTATCCCGTTTCCAACGAAATCTTCAAAGAGGTCCAAATATCCACTTGCGGATCCCACAGTTAGAGTGTTTCGAAACTGCTGCTTCAAAAGGAGTCTTCAACTCTGCGAGTTCAATGCAATCATCACAAAGAGGTTTCGGACAATGCTTCTCTCTAGGTTTTATGTGAAGATATTTCCTTTTCCACCAGAGCCCTGAAAGCGCTCCAAATGTTCACCTGCAGATTCTACGAAAAGAACGTTTCAAAACTGCTCCATGGAAAGCAATGTTAAACTCTGTGACTGGAACACAAATATCACATAGAAGTATCTGAGAATGCTTCAGTTTAGTTTTTCTGTGAAGATATTCCCGTTTCCAAAGAAATCTTCAAAGAGGTCCACATATCCACTTACAGATTCCACAAAAAGACAGTTTCAAAACTGCTCAATCATAAGGAGGGTTGAACTCTGTGACTGGAATGCAATCATCACACAGAAGTTTCTGAGAATGCTTCTCTTTAGTTTTTACGTGAAGATATACCCATTTCGAACGAAGGCCACCCAGCGGTCCAAATCTCCACTTGCAGATTCTACAAAAAGAGTGTTTCAAACCTGAGCTACCAAAGGAAGCTTCAACTCTGTGAGTTGAATGCAAACATCACGAAGCAGTTTCTGAGAAGGTTTCTGTTTAGTTATGGGGATTTTATCCCGTTTCCAACGATATCCTCAGAAAGGTCCAAATATCCACCCGCAGATTCTACCAAAAGTGTTTTCGGAAACTGCTCCATCAAAAGGAATGTTAAGCTCTGTGAGTTAAACTCAATCCTCACAAAGAATTTTCTGAGAATGCTTCCGTTTGGTTTTTATATGAAGTTATTTTCTTTACTACCGTGGGCCACAGAACAGTCCAAATCTCCATTTTCAGATTCTATAGAAAGAGTGTTTCCAGTCTGATCTATCAATAGGAATGTTCAACTCCGTGAGTTGAATGCAATCATCACAAAATAGTTTCGGAGAACGATTCCATCTAGTTTTTATGTGAAGATATTTCCTTTTCCACCACAGGCCTCAAAGCCCTCCAAATGTCCACTTGCAGATTCTAGAAAAAGAGGAGTGTCTCATAGCTGCTCTTTCAAAAGGAAAGTTTGGAAGTTGAATACAAACATCACAACCTAGTTTATGAGAATGCTTCTGTTTAGTTTTTATGTGAAGATGATCCCGTTTCCAATGAAATCTTCAAAGAGGTCCACATATCCACTTGCAGATTCCAAAGAAAGAGAGTTTCAAAACTGCTCCATCCAAAGGATTGTTCAACTCTGTGAGTTGAATGCAGTCATCACAGAAAACTTTCTGAGAATGCTTCTGTCTAGGTTTGATGTGAAGATATACCCGTTTCGAACGAAGGCCACAAAGTGGTCCAAATATCCACTTCCAGATTCTACTAAAAGGGTGTTTCAAACCTGAACTCTCAAAGGAAGGTTCAACTCTGTGAGTTGAATGCAAACATCACAAAGAAGTTTCTGAGAATGCTTCCGTTTAGGTATGGGAAGTTTATCCCATTTCCAACGAAATCCTCAGAGAGGTCCAAATGTCCACATGCAGATTCTACAAAAAGTGTGTTTGGAAACTGCTCCCTCAAAACGAATGTTCAGCTCTCTGAGTTAAACTCAATCGTCACAAAGAATTTTCTGAGAGTGCTACTGTCTAGTTTTCATATGAGGTTATTTCCTTTACTACCATAGGCCCCCAAGTACTCCAAATCTCCACTTGCAGATTCCACAAAAACAGTGTTTCCAAACTGCTCTGTCAAAGGAAATGTTCAACTCTGTGAGTTGAATGTAATAATCACAGAGTAGTTTCTGAGAATGCTTCTATGGAGTTTTTATGAGAAGATATTTCCTTTTCCACCACAGTCCTCAAAGCCCTCCAGATTTCCAATTGCAGACGCTTGAAAAAGAGTGTTTCAAAGCTGCTCTGTGAAAGGGAAAGTTCAGCTCTGTGAGCTGAATCCAAACATCACAAAGAAGTTTCTGAGAATGCTTCTGTTCAGCTTTTATGTGAAGATTATCCCGTTTCCAACGAAATCTTCAAATTGTTCCAAATATCCACTTGCGGAACCCACAGAAAGAGTGTTTCGAAACTGCTGATTCAAAAGGAATCTTCCACTCTGTGAGTTGAATGCAATCATCACAAAGGAGTTTCTGACAATCCTTCTGTGTAGTTTTTATGTGAAGATATTTCCTTTTCCACCACAGCCCTGAAAGCGCTCCAAATGTCCACTTGCAGATTCTACGAAAAGAATGTTTCAAAACTGCTCTATGAAAAACAACGTTAAACTCTGTGACTGGAACAAAAACATCACAAAGAAGCATCTGAGAATGCTTCAGTTCTGTTTTTCTGTGAAGATATTCCCTCTTCAAAAGAAATCTTCAAAGAGGTCCACATATCCACGTACAGATTCTACAAAAAGAGAGTTTCAAAACTGCTCAATCAACAGGAGGATTCAACTCTGTGACTTGAATGCAATCATCACACAGAAGTTTCTGAGAACGCTTCACTTTAGTTTTTGCGTGAAAATATACGCGTTTCGAACGTAGGCCACCCAGTGGTCCAAATATCAACTTGCAGTTTCAAACCTGAACTACCAAAGGAAGCTTCAACTCTGTGAGTTGAATGCAAACATCATGAAGCAGTTTCTGAGAATGCTTCCCTTCAGGTATGGGAAGCTTATCCCGTTTCCAACGAAATCCTCAGAGAGGTCCAAATATCCACCTGCAGATTCTACCAAAAGTGTGTTTGGAAACTGCTCCATCCAAAGGAATGTTCAGCTCTGTGAGATAAACTCAATCGTCACAAAGAATTTTCTGAGAATGCTTCCGTTTGGTTTTTATATGAAGTTATTCCCTTTACTATCGTAGGCCTCAAAGCAGTCCAAATCTCCATTTGCAGATTCTACAAAAAGAGTGTTTCCAGTCTGCTCTATCAATAGGAATGTACAACTCCGTGGGTTGAACGCAATCATCACAAAGTAGTTTCTGAGAATGCTTCTATCTAGTTTTTATGTGAAGATATTTCCTTTTCCACCACAGACCTCAAAGCCCTCCAAATGTCCACTTGCAGATTCTAGAAAAAGAGTGTTTCAAAGCTGCTCTGTCAAAGGGAAAGTTCAACTCTGTGAGGTGAACCCAAACATCAGAAAGAAGTTTCTGGGAATGCTTCTGTCTAGCTTTGATGTGAAGATTATCCCGTTTCCAACGAAATCTTCAAAGAGGTCCAAATATCCACTTGCGGATCCCACAGTTAGAGTGTTTCGAAACTGCTGCTTCAAAAGGAGTCTTCAACTCTGCGAGTTCAATGCAATCATCACAAAGAGGTTTCGGACAATGCTTCTCTCTAGGTTTTATGTGAAGATATTTCCTTTTCCACCAGAGCCCTGAAAGCGCTCCAAATGTTCACCTGCAGATTCTACGAAAAGAATGTTTCAAAACTGCTCCATGGAAAGCAATGTTAAACTCTGTGACTGGAACACAAATATCACATAGAAGTATCTGAGAATGCTTCAGTTTAGTTTTTCTGTGAAGATATTCCCGTTTCCAAAGAAATCTTCAAAGAGGTCCACATATCCACTTACAGATTCTACAAAAAGACAGTTTCAAAACTGCTCAATCATAAGGAGGGTTGAACTCTGTGACTGGAATGCAATCATCACACAGAAGTTTCTGAGAATGCTTCTCTTTAGTTTTTACGTGAAGATATACCCATTTCGAACGAAGGCCACCCAGCGGTCCAAATCTCCACTTGCAGATTCTACAAAAAGAGTGTTTCAAACCTGAGCTACCAAAGGAAGCTTCAACTCTGTGAGTTGAATGCAAACATCACGAAGCAGTTTCTGAGAAGGTTTCTGTTTAGTTATGGGGATTTTATCCCGTTTCCAACGATATCCTCAGAAAGGTCCAAATATCCACCCGCAGATTCTACCAAAAGTGTTTTCGGAAACTGCTCCATCAAAAGGAATGTTAAGCTCTGTGAGTTAAACTCAATCCTCACAAAGAATTTTCTGAGAATGCTTCCGTTTGGTTTTTATATGAAGTTATTTTCTTTACTACCGTGGGCCACAGAACAGTCCAAATCTCCATTTTCAGATTCTATAGAAAGAGTGTTTCCAGTCTGATCTATCAATAGGAATGTTCAACTCCGTGAGTTGAATGCAATCATCACAAAATAGTTTCGGAGAACGATTCCATCTAGTTTTTATGTGAAGATATTTCCTTTTCCACCACAGGCCTCAAAGCCCTCCAAATGTCCACTTGCAGATTCTAGAGAAAGAGTGTCTCATAGCTGCTCTTTCAAAAGGAAAGTTTGGAAGTTGAATACAAACATCACAACCTAGTTTATGAGAATGCTTCTGTTTAGTTTTTATGTGAAGATGATCCCGTTTCCAATGAAATCTTCAAAGAGGTCCACATATCCACTTGCAGATTCCAAAGAAAGAGAGTTTCAAAACTGCTCCATCCAAAGGATTGTTCAACTCTGTGAGTTGAATGCAGTCATCACAGAAAACTTTCTGAGAATGCTTCTGTCTAGGTTTGATGTGAAGATATACCCGTTTCGAACGAAGGCCACAAAGTGGTCCAAATATCCACTTCCAGATTCTACTAAAAGGGTGTTTCAAACCTGAACTCTCAAAGGAAGGTTCAACTCTGTGAGTTGAATGCAAACATCACAAAGAAGTTTCTGAGAATGCTTCCGTTTAGGTATGGGAAGTTTATCCCATTTCCAACGAAATCCTCAGAGAGGTCCAAATGTCCACATGCAGATTCTACAAAAAGTGTGTTTGGAAACTGCTCCCTCAAAACGAATGTTCAGCTCTCTGAGTTAAACTCAATCGTCACAAAGAATTTTCTGAGAGTGCTACTGTCTAGTTTTCATATGAGGTTATTTCCTTTACTACCATAGGCCCCCAAGTACTCCAAATCTCCACTTGCAGATTCCACAAAAACAGTGTTTCCAAACTGCTCTGTCAAAGGAAATGTTCAACTCTGTGAGTTGAATGTAATAATCACAGAGTAGTTTCTGAGAATGCTTCTATGGAGTTTTTATGAGAAGATATTTCCTTTTCCACCACAGTCCTCAAAGCCCTCCAGATTTCCAATTGCAGACGCTTGAAAAAGAGTGTTTCAAAGCTGCTCTGTGAAAGGGAAAGTTCAGCTCTGTGAGCTGAATCCAAACATCACAAAGAAGTTTCTGAGAATGCTTCTGTTCAGCTTTTATGTGAAGATTATCCCGTTTCCAACGAAATCTTCAAATTGTTCCAAATATCCACTTGCGGAACCCACAGAAAGAGTGTTTCGAAACTGCTGATTCAAAAGGAATCTTCCACTCTGTGAGTTGAATGCAATCATCACAAAGGAGTTTCTGACAATCCTTCTGTGTAGTTTTTATGTGAAGATATTTCCTTTTCCACCACAGCCCTGAAAGCGCTCCAAATGTCCACTTGCAGATTCTACGAAAAGAATGTTTCAAAACTGCTCTATGAAAAACAACGTTAAACTCTGTGACTGGAACAAAAACATCACAAAGAAGCATCTGAGAATGCTTCAGTTCTGTTTTTCTGTGAAGATATTCCCTCTTCAAAAGAAATCTTCAAAGAGGTCCACATATCCACGTACAGATTCTACAAAAAGAGAGTTTCAAAACTGCTCAATCAACAGGAGGATTCAACTCTGTGACTTGAATGCAATCATCACACAGAAGTTTCTGAGAACGCTTCACTTTAGTTTTTGCGTGAAAATATACGCGTTTCGAACGTAGGCCACCCAGTGGTCCAAATATCAACTTGCAGTTTCAAACCTGAACTACCAAAGGAAGCTTCAACTCTGTGAGTTGAATGCAAACATCATGAAGCAGTTTCTGAGAATGCTTCCCTTCAGGTATGGGAAGCTTATCCCGTTTCCAACGAAATCCTCAGAGAGGTCCAAATATCCACCTGCAGATTCTACCAAAAGTGTGTTTGGAAACTGCTCCATCCAAAGGAATGTTCAGCTCTGTGAGATAAACTCAATCGTCACAAAGAATTTTCTGAGAATGCTTCCGTTTGGTTTTTATATGAAGTTATTCCCTTTACTATCGTAGGCCTCAAAGCAGTCCAAATCTCCATTTGCAGATTCTACAAAAAGAGTGTTTCCAGTCTGCTCTATCAATAGGAATGTACAACTCCGTGGGTTGAACGCAATCATCACAAAGTAGTTTCTGAGAATGCTTCTATCTAGTTTTTATGTGAAGATATTTCCTTTTCCACCACAGACCTCAAAGCCCTCCAAATGTCCACTTGCAGATTCTAGAAAAAGAGTGTTTCAAAGCTGCTCTGTCAAAGGGAAAGTTCAACTCTGTGAGGTGAACCCAAACATCAGAAAGAAGTTTCTGGGAATGCTTCTGTCTAGCTTTGATGTGAAGATTATCCCGTTTCCAACGAAATCTTCAAAGAGGTCCAAATATCCACTTGCGGATCCCACAGTTAGAGTGTTTCGAAACTGCTGCTTCAAAAGGAGTCTTCAACTCTGCGAGTTCAATGCAATCATCACAAAGAGGTTTCGGACAATGCTTCTCTCTAGGTTTTATGTGAAGATATTTCCTTTTCCACCAGAGCCCTGAAAGCGCTCCAAATGTTCACCTGCAGATTCTACGAAAAGAATGTTTCAAAACTGCTCCATGGAAAGCAATGTTAAACTCTGTGACTGGAACACAAATATCACATAGAAGTATCTGAGAATGCTTCAGTTTAGTTTTTCTGTGAAGATATTCCCGTTTCCAAAGAAATCTTCAAAGAGGTCCACATATCCACTTACAGATTCTACAAAAAGACAGTTTCAAAACTGCTCAATCATAAGGAGGGTTGAACTCTGTGACTGGAATGCAATCATCACACAGAAGTTTCTGAGAATGCTTCTCTTTAGTTTTTACGTGAAGATATACCCATTTCGAACGAAGGCCACCCAGCGGTCCAAATATCCACTTGCAGATTCTACAAAAAGAGTGTTTCAAACCTGAGCTACCAAAGGAAGCTTCAACTCTGTGAGTTGAATGCAAACATCACGAAGCAGTTTCTGAGAAGGTTTCTGTTTAGTTATGGGGATTTTATCCCGTTTCCAACGATATCCTCAGAAAGGTCCAAATATCCACCCGCAGATTCTACCAAAAGTGTTTTCGGAAACTGCTCCATCAAAAGGAATGTTAAGCTCTGTGAGTTAAACTCAATCCTCACAAAGAATTTTCTGAGAATGCTTCCGTTTGGTTTTTATATGAAGTTATTTTCTTTACTACCGTGGGCCACAGAACAGTCCAAATCTCCATTTTCAGATTCTATAGAAAGAGTGTTTCCAGTCTGATCTATCAATAGGAATGTTCAACTCCGTGAGTTGAATGCAATCATCACAAAATAGTTTCGGAGAACGATTCCATCTAGTTTTTATGTGAAGATATTTCCTTTTCCACCACAGGCCTCAAAGCCCTCCAAATGTCCACTTGCAGATTCTAGAGAAAGAGTGTCTCATAGCTGCTCTTTCAAAAGGAAAGTTTGGAAGTTGAATACAAACATCACAACCTAGTTTATGAGAATGCTTCTGTTTAGTTTTTATGTGAAGATGATCCCGTTTCCAATGAAATCTTCAAAGAGGTCCACATATCCACTTGCAGATTCCAAAGAAAGAGAGTTTCAAAACTGCTCCATCCAAAGGATTGTTCAACTCTGTGAGTTGAATGCAGTCATCACAGAAAACTTTCTGAGAATGCTTCTGTCTAGGTTTGATGTGAAGATATACCCGTTTCGAACGAAGGCCACAAAGTGGTCCAAATATCCACTTCCAGATTCTACTAAAAGGGTGTTTCAAACCTGAACTCTCAAAGGAAGGTTCAACTCTGTGAGTTGAATGCAAACATCACAAAGAAGTTTCTGAGAATGCTTCCGTTTAGGTATGGGAAGTTTATCCCATTTCCAACGAAATCCTCAGAGAGGTCCAAATGTCCACATGCAGATTCTACAAAAAGTGTGTTTGGAAACTGCTCCCTCAAAACGAATGTTCAGCTCTCTGAGTTAAACTCAATCGTCACAAAGAATTTTCTGAGAGTGCTACTGTCTAGTTTTCATATGAGGTTATTTCCTTTACTACCATAGGCCCCCAAGTACTCCAAATCTCCACTTGCAGATTCCACAAAAACAGTGTTTCCAAACTGCTCTGTCAAAGGAAATGTTCAACTCTGTGAGTTGAATGTAATAATCACAGAGTAGTTTCTGAGAATGCTTCTATGGAGTTTTTATGAGAAGATATTTCCTTTTCCACCACAGTCCTCAAAGCCCTCCAGATTTCCAATTGCAGACGCTTGAAAAAGAGTGTTTCAAAGCTGCTCTGTGAAAGGGAAAGTTCAGCTCTGTGAGCTGAATCCAAACATCACAAAGAAGTTTCTGAGAATGCTTCTGTTCAGCTTTTATGTGAAGATTATCCCGTTTCCAACGAAATCTTCAAATTGTTCCAAATATCCACTTGCGGAACCCACAGAAAGAGTGTTTCGAAACTGCTGATTCAAAAGGAATCTTCCACTCTGTGAGTTGAATGCAATCATCACAAAGGAGTTTCTGACAATCCTTCTGTGTAGTTTTTATGTGAAGATATTTCCTTTTCCACCACAGCCCTGAAAGCGCTCCAAATGTCCACTTGCAGATTCTACGAAAAGAATGTTTCAAAACTGCTCTATGAAAAACAACGTTAAACTCTGTGACTGGAACAAAAACATCACAAAGAAGCATCTGAGAATGCTTCAGTTCTGTTTTTCTGTGAAGATATTCCCTCTTCAAAAGAAATCTTCAAAGAGGTCCACATATCCACGTACAGATTCTACAAAAAGAGAGTTTCAAAACTGCTCAATCAACAGGAGGATTCAACTCTGTGACTTGAATGCAATCATCACACAGAAGTTTCTGAGAACGCTTCACTTTAGTTTTTGCGTGAAAATATACGCGTTTCGAACGTAGGCCACCCAGTGGTCCAAATATCAACTTGCAGTTTCAAACCTGAACTACCAAAGGAAGCTTCAACTCTGTGAGTTGAATGCAAACATCATGAAGCAGTTTCTGAGAATGCTTCCCTTCAGGTATGGGAAGCTTATCCCGTTTCCAACGAAATCCTCAGAGAGGTCCAAATATCCACCTGCAGATTCTACCAAAAGTGTGTTTGGAAACTGCTCCATCCAAAGGAATGTTCAGCTCTGTGAGATAAACTCAATCGTCACAAAGAATTTTCTGAGAATGCTTCCGTTTGGTTTTTATATGAAGTTATTCCCTTTACTATCGTAGGCCTCAAAGCAGTCCAAATCTCCATTTGCAGATTCTACAAAAAGAGTGTTTCCAGTCTGCTCTATCAATAGGAATGTACAACTCCGTGGGTTGAACGCAATCATCACAAAGTAGTTTCTGAGAATGCTTCTATCTAGTTTTTATGTGAAGATATTTCCTTTTCCACCACAGACCTCAAAGCCGTCCAAATGTCCACTTGCAGATTCTAGAAAAAGAGTGTTTCAAAGCTGCTCTGTCAAAGGGAAAGTTCAACTCTGTGAGGTGAACCCAAACATCAGAAAGAAGTTTCTGGGAATGCTTCTGTCTAGCTTTGATGTGAAGATTATCCCGTTTCCAACGAAATCTTCAAAGAGGTCCAAATATCCACTTGCGGATCCCACAGTTAGAGTGTTTCGAAACTGCTGCTTCAAAAGGAGTCTTCAACTCTGCGAGTTCAATGCAATCATCACAAAGAGGTTTCGGACAATGCTTCTCTCTAGGTTTTATGTGAAGATATTTCCTTTTCCACCAGAGCCCTGAAAGCGCTCCAAATGTTCACCTGCAGATTCTACGAAAAGAATGTTTCAAAACTGCTCCATGGAAAGCAATGTTAAACTCTGTGACTGGAACACAAATATCACATAGAAGTATCTGAGAATGCTTCAGTTTAGTTTTTCTGTGAAGATATTCCCGTTTCCAAAGAAATCTTCAAAGAGGTCCACATATCCACTTACAGATTCTACAAAAAGACAGTTTCAAAACTGCTCAATCATAAGGAGGGTTGAACTCTGTGACTGGAATGCAATCATCACACAGAAGTTTCTGAGAATGCTTCTCTTTAGTTTTTACGTGAAGATATACCCATTTCGAACGAAGGCCACCCAGCGGTCCAAATATCCACTTGCAGATTCTACAAAAAGAGTGTTTCAAACCTGAGCTACCAAAGGAAGCTTCAACTCTGTGAGTTGAATGCAAACATCACGAAGCAGTTTCTGAGAAGGTTTCTGTTTAGTTATGGGGATTTTATCCCGTTTCCAACGATATCCTCAGAAAGGTCCAAATATCCACCCGCAGATTCTACCAAAAGTGTTTTCGGAAACTGCTCCATCAAAAGGAATGTTAAGCTCTGTGAGTTAAACTCAATCCTCACAAAGAATTTTCTGAGAATGCTTCCGTTTGGTTTTTATATGAAGTTATTTTCTTTACTACCGTGGGCCACAGAACAGTCCAAATCTCCATTTTCAGATTCTATAGAAAGAGTGTTTCCAGTCTGATCTATCAATAGGAATGTTCAACTCCGTGAGTTGAATGCAATCATCACAAAATAGTTTCGGAGAACGATTCCATCTAGTTTTTATGTGAAGATATTTCCTTTTCCACCACAGGCCTCAAAGCCCTCCAAATGTCCACTTGCAGATTCTAGAAAAAGAGTGTCTCATAGCTGCTCTTTCAAAAGGAAAGTTTGGAAGTTGAATACAAACATCACAACCTAGTTTATGAGAATGCTTCTGTTTAGTTTTTATGTGAAGGTGATCCCGTTTCCAATGAAATCTTCAAAGAGGTCCACATATCCACTTGCAGATTCCAAAGAAAGAGAGTTTCAAAACTGCTCCATCCAAAGGATTGTTCAACTCTGTGAGTTGAATGCAGTCATCACAGAAAACTTTCTGAGAATGCTTCTGTCTAGGTTTGATGTGAAGATATACCCGTTTCGAACGAAGGCCACAAAGTGGTCCAAATATCCACTTCCAGATTCTACTAAAAGGGTGTTTCAAACCTGAACTCTCAAAGGAAGGTTCAACTCTGTGAGTTGAATGCAAACATCACAAAGAAGTTTCTGAGAATGCTTCCGTTTAGGTATGGGAAGTTTATCCCATTTCCAACGAAATCCTCAGAGAGGTCCAAATGTCCACATGCAGATTCTACAAAAAGTGTGTTTGGAAACTGCTCCCTCAAAACGAATGTTCAGCTCTCTGAGTTAAACTCAATCGTCACAAAGAATTTTCTGAGAGTGCTACTGTCTAGTTTTCATATGAGGTTATTTCCTTTACTACCATAGGCCCCCAAGTACTCCAAATCTCCACTTGCAGATTCCACAAAAACAGTGTTTCCAAACTGCTCTGTCAAAGGAAATGTTCAACTCTGTGAGTTGAATGTAATAATCACAGAGTAGTTTCTGAGAATGCTTCTATGGAGTTTTTATGAGAAGATATTTCCTTTTCCACCACAGTCCTCAAAGCCCTCCAGATTTCCAATTGCAGACGCTTGAAAAAGAGTGTTTCAAAGCTGCTCTGTGAAAGGGAAAGTTCAGCTCTGTGAGCTGAATCCAAACATCACAAAGAAGTTTCTGAGAATGCTTCTGTTCAGCTTTTATGTGAAGATTATCCCGTTTCCAACGAAATCTTCAAATTGTTCCAAATATCCACTTGCGGAACCCACAGAAAGAGTGTTTCGAAACTGCTGATTCAAAAGGAATCTTCCACTCTGTGAGTTGAATGCAATCATCACAAAGGAGTTTCTGACAATCCTTCTGTGTAGTTTTTATGTGAAGATATTTCCTTTTCCACCACAGCCCTGAAAGCGCTCCAAATGTCCACTTGCAGATTCTACGAAAAGAATGTTTCAAAACTGCTCTATGAAAAACAACGTTAAACTCTGTGACTGGAACAAAAACATCACAAAGAAGTATCTGAGAATGCTTCAGTTCTGTTTTTCTGTGAAGATATTCCCTCTTCAAAAGAAATCTTCAAAGAGGTCCACATATCCACGTACAGATTCTACAAAAAGAGAGTTTCAAAACTGCTCAATCAACAGGAGGATTCAACTCTGTGACTTGAATGCAATCATCACACAGAAGTTTCTGAGAACGCTTCACTTTAGTTTTTGCGTGAAAATATACGCGTTTCGAACGTAGGCCACCCAGTGGTCCAAATATCAACTTGCAGTTTCAAACCTGAACTACCAAAGGAAGCTTCAACTCTGTGAGTTGAATGCAAACATCATGAAGCAGTTTCTGAGAATGCTTCCCTTCAGGTATGGGAAGCTTATCCCGTTTCCAACGAAATCCTCAGAGAGGTCCAAATATCCACCTGCAGATTCTACCAAAAGTGTGTTTGGAAACTGCTCCATCCAAAGGAATGTTCAGCTCTGTGAGATAAACTCAATCGTCACAAAGAATTTTCTGAGAATGCTTCCGTTTGGTTTTTATATGAAGTTATTCCCTTTACTATCGTAGGCCTCAAAGCAGTCCAAATCTCCATTTGCAGATTCTACAAAAAGAGTGTTTCCAGTCTGCTCTATCAATAGGAATGTACAACTCCGTGGGTTGAACGCAATCATCACAAAGTAGTTTCTGAGAATGCTTCTATCTAGTTTTTATGTGAAGATATTTCCTTTTCCACCACAGACCTCAAAGCCCTCCAAATGTCCACTTGCAGATTCTAGAAAAAGAGTGTTTCAAAGCTGCTCTGTCAAAGGGAAAGTTCAACTCTGTGAGGTGAACCCAAACATCAGAAAGAAGTTTCTGGGAATGCTTCTGTCTAGCTTTGATGTGAAGATTATCCCGTTTCCAACGAAATCTTCAAAGAGGTCCAAATATCCACTTGCGGATCCCACAGTTAGAGTGTTTCGAAACTGCTGCTTCAAAAGGAGTCTTCAACTCTGCGAGTTCAATGCAATCATCACAAAGAGGTTTCGGACAATGCTTCTCTCTAGGTTTTATGTGAAGATATTTCCTTTTCCACCAGAGCCCTGAAAGCGCTCCAAATGTTCACCTGCAGATTCTACGAAAAGAATGTTTCAAAACTGCTCCATGGAAAGCAATGTTAAACTCTGTGACTGGAACACAAATATCACATAGAAGTATCTGAGAATGCTTCAGTTTAGTTTTTCTGTGAAGATATTCCCGTTTCCAAAGAAATCTTCAAAGAGGTCCACATATCCACTTACAGATTCTACAAAAAGACAGTTTCAAAACTGCTCAATCATAAGGAGGGTTGAACTCTGTGACTGGAATGCAATCATCACACAGAAGTTTCTGAGAATGCTTCTCTTTAGTTTTTACGTGAAGATATACCCATTTCGAACGAAGGCCACCCAGTGGTCCAAATATCCACTTGCAGATTCTACAAAAATAGTGTTTCAAACCTGAGCTACCAAAGGAAGCTTCAACTCTGTGAGTTGAATGCAAACATCACGAAGCAGTTTCTGAGAAGGTTTCTGTTTAGTTATGGGGATTTTATCCCGTTTCCAACGATATCCTCAGAAAGGTCCAAATATCCACCCGCAGATTCTACCAAAAGTGTTTTCGGAAACTGCTCCATCAAAAGGAATGTTAAGCTCTGTGAGTTAAACTCAATCCTCACAAAGAATTTTCTGAGAATGCTTCCGTTTGGTTTTTATATGAAGTTATTTTCTTTACTACCGTGGGCCACAGAACAGTCCAAATCTCCATTTTCAGATTCTATAGAAAGAGTGTTTCCAGTCTGATCTATCAATAGGAATGTTCAACTCCGTGAGTTGAATGCAATCATCACAAAATAGTTTCGGAGAACGATTCCATCTAGTTTTTATGTGAAGATATTTCCTTTTCCACCACAGGCCTCAAAGCCCTCCAAATGTCCACTTGCAGATTCTAGAAAAAGAGTGTCTCATAGCTGCTCTTTCAAAAGGAAAGTTTGGAAGTTGAATACAAACATCACAACCTAGTTTATGAGAATGCTTCTGTTTAGTTTTTATGTGAAGATGATCCCGTTTCCAATGAAATCTTCAAAGAGGTCCACATATCCACTTGCAGATTCCAAAGAAAGAGAGTTTCAAAACTGCTCCATCCAAAGGATTGTTCAACTCTGTGAGTTGAATGCAGTCATCACAGAAAACTTTCTGAGAATGCTTCTGTCTAGGTTTGATGTGAAGATATACCCGTTTCGAACGAAGGCCACAAAGTGGTCCAAATATCCACTTCCAGATTCTACTAAAAGGGTGTTTCAAACCTGAACTCTCAAAGGAAGGTTCAACTCTGTGAGTTGAATGCAAACATCACAAAGAAGTTTCTGAGAATGCTTCCGTTTAGGTATGGGAAGTTTATCCCATTTCCAACGAAATCCTCAGAGAGGTCCAAATGTCCACATGCAGATTCTACAAAAAGTGTGTTTGGAAACTGCTCCCTCAAAACGAATGTTCAGCTCTCTGAGTTAAACTCAATCGTCACAAAGAATTTTCTGAGAGTGCTACTGTCTAGTTTTCATATGAGGTTATTTCCTTTACTACCATAGGCCCCCAAGTACTCCAAATCTCCACTTGCAGATTCCACAAAAACAGTGTTTCCAAACTGCTCTGTCAAAGGAAATGTTCAACTCTGTGAGTTGAATGTAATAATCACAGAGTAGTTTCTGAGAATGCTTCTATGGAGTTTTTATGAGAAGATATTTCCTTTTCCACCACAGTCCTCAAAGCCCTCCAGATATCCAATTGCAGACGCTTGAAAAAGAGTGTTTCAAAGCTGCTCTGTGAAAGGGAAAGTTCAGCTCTGTGAGCTGAATCCAAACATCACAAAGAAGTTTCTGAGAATGCTTCTGTTCAGCTTTTATGTGAAGATTATCCCGTTTCCAACGAAATCTTCAAATTGTTCCAAATATCCACTTGCGGAACCCACAGAAAGAGTGTTTCGAAACTGCTGATTCAAAAGGAATCTTCCACTCTGTGAGTTGAATGCAATCATCACAAAGGAGTTTCTGACAATCCTTCTGTGTAGTTTTTATGTGAAGATATTTCCTTTTCCACCACAGCCCTGAAAGCGCTCCAAATGTCCACTTGCAGATTCTACGAAAAGAATGTTTCAAAACTGCTCTATGAAAAACAACGTTAAACTCTGTGACTGGAACAAAAACATCACAAAGAAGCATCTGAGAATGCTTCAGTTCTGTTTTTCTGTGAAGATATTCCCTCTTCAAAAGAAATCTTCAAAGAGGTCCACATATCCACGTACAGATTCTACAAAAAGAGAGTTTCAAAACTGCTCAATCAACAGGAGGATTCAACTCTGTGACTTGAATGCAATCATCACACAGAAGTTTCTGAGAACGCTTCACTTTAGTTTTTGCGTGAAAATATACGCGTTTCGAACGTAGGCCACCCAGTGGTCCAAATATCAACTTGCAGTTTCAAACCTGAACTACCAAAGGAAGCTTCAACTCTGTGAGTTGAATGCAAACATCATGAAGCAGTTTCTGAGAATGCTTCCCTTCAGGTATGGGAAGCTTATCCCGTTTCCAACGAAATCCTCAGAGAGGTCCAAATATCCACCTGCAGATTCTACCAAAAGTGTGTTTGGAAACTGCTCCATCCAAAGGAATGTTCAGCTCTGTGAGATAAACTCAATCGTCACAAAGAATTTTCTGAGAATGCTTCCGTTTGGTTTTTATATGAAGTTATTCCCTTTACTATCGTAGGCCTCAAAGCAGTCCAAATCTCCATTTGCAGATTCTACAAAAAGAGTGTTTCCAGTCTGCTCTATCAATAGGAATGTACAACTCCGTGGGTTGAACGCAATCATCACAAAGTAGTTTCTGAGAATGCTTCTATCTAGTTTTTATGTGAAGATATTTCCTTTTCCACCACAGACCTCAAAGCCGTCCAAATGTCCACTTGCAGATTCTAGAAAAAGAGTGTTTCAAAGCTGCTCTGTCAAAGGGAAAGTTCAACTCTGTGAGGTGAACCCAAACATCAGAAAGAAGTTTCTGGGAATGCTTCTGTCTAGCTTTGATGTGAAGATTATCCCGTTTCCAACGAAATCTTCAAAGAGGTCCAAATATCCACTTGCGGATCCCACAGTTAGAGTGTTTCGAAACTGCTGCTTCAAAAGGAGTCTTCAACTCTGCGAGTTCAATGCAATCATCACAAAGAGGTTTCGGACAATGCTTCTCTCTAGGTTTTATGTGAAGATATTTCCTTTTCCACCAGAGCCCTGAAAGCGCTCCAAATGTTCACCTGCAGATTCTACGAAAAGAACGTTTCAAAACTGCTCCATGGAAAGCAATGTTAAACTCTGTGACTGGAACACAAATATCACATAGAAGTATCTGAGAATGCTTCAGTTTAGTTTTTCTGTGAAGATATTCCCGTTTCCAAAGAAATCTTCAAAGAGGTCCACATATCCACTTACAGATTCTACAAAAAGACAGTTTCAAAACTGCTCAATCATAAGGAGGGTTGAACTCTGTGACTGGAATGCAATCATCACACAGAAGTTTCTGAGAATGCTTCTCTTTAGTTTTTACGTGAAGATATACCCATTTCGAACGAAGGCCACCCAGCGGTCCAAATCTCCACTTGCAGATTCTACAAAAAGAGTGTTTCAAACCTGAGCTACCAAAGGAAGCTTCAACTCTGTGAGTTGAATGCAAACATCACGAAGCAGTTTCTGAGAAGGTTTCTGTTTAGTTATGGGGATTTTATCCCGTTTCCAACGATATCCTCAGAAAGGTCCAAATATCCACCCGCAGATTCTACCAAAAGTGTTTTCGGAAACTGCTCCATCAAAAGGAATGTTAAGCTCTGTGAGTTAAACTCAATCCTCACAAAGAATTTTCTGAGAATGCTTCCGTTTGGTTTTTATATGAAGTTATTTTCTTTACTACCGTGGGCCACAGAACAGTCCAAATCTCCATTTTCAGATTCTATAGAAAGAGTGTTTCCAGTCTGATCTATCAATAGGAATGTTCAACTCCGTGAGTTGAATGCAATCATCACAAAATAGTTTCGGAGAACGATTCCATCTAGTTTTTATGTGAAGATATTTCCTTTTCCACCACAGGCCTCAAAGCCCTCCAAATGTCCACTTGCAGATTCTAGAAAAAGAGGAGTGTCTCATAGCTGCTCTTTCAAAAGGAAAGTTTGGAAGTTGAATACAAACATCACAACCTAGTTTATGAGAATGCTTCTGTTTAGTTTTTATGTGAAGATGATCCCGTTTCCAATGAAATCTTCAAAGAGGTCCACATATCCACTTGCAGATTCCAAAGAAAGAGAGTTTCAAAACTGCTCCATCCAAAGGATTGTTCAACTCTGTGAGTTGAATGCAGTCATCACAGAAAACTTTCTGAGAATGCTTCTGTCTAGGTTTGATGTGAAGATATACCCGTTTCGAACGAAGGCCACAAAGTGGTCCAAATATCCACTTCCAGATTCTACTAAAAGGGTGTTTCAAACCTGAACTCTCAAAGGAAGGTTCAACTCTGTGAGTTGAATGCAAACATCACAAAGAAGTTTCTGAGAATGCTTCCGTTTAGGTATGGGAAGTTTATCCCATTTCCAACGAAATCCTCAGAGAGGTCCAAATGTCCACATGCAGATTCTACAAAAAGTGTGTTTGGAAACTGCTCCCTCAAAACGAATGTTCAGCTCTCTGAGTTAAACTCAATCGTCACAAAGAATTTTCTGAGAGTGCTACTGTCTAGTTTTCATATGAGGTTATTTCCTTTACTACCATAGGCCCCCAAGTACTCCAAATCTCCACTTGCAGATTCCACAAAAACAGTGTTTCCAAACTGCTCTGTCAAAGGAAATGTTCAACTCTGTGAGTTGAATGTAATAATCACAGAGTAGTTTCTGAGAATGCTTCTATGGAGTTTTTATGAGAAGATATTTCCTTTTCCACCACAGTCCTCAAAGCCCTCCAGATTTCCAATTGCAGACGCTTGAAAAAGAGTGTTTCAAAGCTGCTCTGTGAAAGGGAAAGTTCAGCTCTGTGAGCTGAATCCAAACATCACAAAGAAGTTTCTGAGAATGCTTCTGTTCAGCTTTTATGTGAAGATTATCCCGTTTCCAACGAAATCTTCAAATTGTTCCAAATATCCACTTGCGGAACCCACAGAAAGAGTGTTTCGAAACTGCTGATTCAAAAGGAATCTTCCACTCTGTGAGTTGAATGCAATCATCACAAAGGAGTTTCTGACAATCCTTCTGTGTAGTTTTTATGTGAAGATATTTCCTTTTCCACCACAGCCCTGAAAGCGCTCCAAATGTCCACTTGCAGATTCTACGAAAAGAATGTTTCAAAACTGCTCTATGAAAAACAACGTTAAACTCTGTGACTGGAACAAAAACATCACAAAGAAGTATCTGAGAATGCTTCAGTTCTGTTTTTCTGTGAAGATATTCCCTCTTCAAAAGAAATCTTCAAAGAGGTCCACATATCCACGTACAGATTCTACAAAAAGAGAGTTTCAAAACTGCTCAATCAACAGGAGGATTCAACTCTGTGACTTGAATGCAATCATCACACAGAAGTTTCTGAGAACGCTTCACTTTAGTTTTTGCGTGAAAATATACGCGTTTCGAACGTAGGCCACCCAGTGGTCCAAATATCAACTTGCAGTTTCAAACCTGAACTACCAAAGGAAGCTTCAACTCTGTGAGTTGAATGCAAACATCATGAAGCAGTTTCTGAGAATGCTTCCCTTCAGGTATGGGAAGCTTATCCCGTTTCCAACGAAATCCTCAGAGAGGTCCAAATATCCACCTGCAGATTCTACCAAAAGTGTGTTTGGAAACTGCTCCATCCAAAGGAATGTTCAGCTCTGTGAGATAAACTCAATCGTCACAAAGAATTTTCTGAGAATGCTTCCGTTTGGTTTTTATATGAAGTTATTCCCTTTACTATCGTAGGCCTCAAAGCAGTCCAAATCTCCATTTGCAGATTCTACAAAAAGAGTGTTTCCAGTCTGCTCTATCAATAGGAATGTACAACTCCGTGGGTTGAACGCAATCATCACAAAGTAGTTTCTGAGAATGCTTCTATCTAGTTTTTATGTGAAGATATTTCCTTTTCCACCACAGACCTCAAAGCCGTCCAAATGTCCACTTGCAGATTCTAGAAAAAGAGTGTTTCAAAGCTGCTCTGTCAAAGGGAAAGTTCAACTCTGTGAGGTGAACCCAAACATCAGAAAGAAGTTTCTGGGAATGCTTCTGTCTAGCTTTGATGTGAAGATTATCCCGTTTCCAACGAAATCTTCAAAGAGGTCCAAATATCCACTTGCGGATCCCACAGTTAGAGTGTTTCGAAACTGCTGCTTCAAAAGGAGTCTTCAACTCTGCGAGTTCAATGCAATCATCACAAAGAGGTTTCGGACAATGCTTCTCTCTAGGTTTTATGTGAAGATATTTCCTTTTCCACCAGAGCCCTGAAAGCGCTCCAAATGTTCACCTGCAGATTCTACGAAAAGAATGTTTCAAAACTGCTCCATGGAAAGCAATGTTAAACTCTGTGACTGGAACACAAATATCACATAGAAGTATCTGAGAATGCTTCAGTTTAGTTTTTCTGTGAAGATATTCCCGTTTCCAAAGAAATCTTCAAAGAGGTCCACATATCCACTTACAGATTCTACAAAAAGACAGTTTCAAAACTGCTCAATCATAAGGAGGGTTGAACTCTGTGACTGGAATGCAATCATCACACAGAAGTTTCTGAGAATGCTTCTCTTTAGTTTTTACGTGAAGATATACCCATTTCGAACGAAGGCCACCCAGCGGTCCAAATCTCCACTTGCAGATTCTACAAAAAGAGTGTTTCAAACCTGAGCTACCAAAGGAAGCTTCAACTCTGTGAGTTGAATGCAAACATCACGAAGCAGTTTCTGAGAAGGTTTCTGTTTAGTTATGGGGATTTTATCCCGTTTCCAACGATATCCTCAGAAAGGTCCAAATATCCACCCGCAGATTCTACCAAAAGTGTTTTCGGAAACTGCTCCATCAAAAGGAATGTTAAGCTCTGTGAGTTAAACTCAATCCTCACAAAGAATTTTCTGAGAATGCTTCCGTTTGGTTTTTATATGAAGTTATTTTCTTTACTACCGTGGGCCACAGAACAGTCCAAATCTCCATTTTCAGATTCTATAGAAAGAGTGTTTCCAGTCTGATCTATCAATAGGAATGTTCAACTCCGTGAGTTGAATGCAATCATCACAAAATAGTTTCGGAGAACGATTCCATCTAGTTTTTATGTGAAGATATTTCCTTTTCCACCACAGGCCTCAAAGCCCTCCAAATGTCCACTTGCAGATTCTAGAAAAAGAGTGTCTCATAGCTGCTCTTTCAAAAGGAAAGTTTGGAAGTTGAATACAAACATCACAACCTAGTTTATGAGAATGCTTCTGTTTAGTTTTTATGTGAAGGTGATCCCGTTTCCAATGAAATCTTCAAAGAGGTCCACATATCCACTTGCAGATTCCAAAGAAAGAGAGTTTCAAAACTGCTCCATCCAAAGGATTGTTCAACTCTGTGAGTTGAATGCAGTCATCACAGAAAACTTTCTGAGAATGCTTCTGTCTAGGTTTGATGTGAAGATATACCCGTTTCGAACGAAGGCCACAAAGTGGTCCAAATATCCACTTCCAGATTCTACTAAAAGGGTGTTTCAAACCTGAACTCTCAAAGGAAGGTTCAACTCTGTGAGTTGAATGCAAACATCACAAAGAAGTTTCTGAGAATGCTTCCGTTTAGGTATGGGAAGTTTATCCCATTTCCAACGAAATCCTCAGAGAGGTCCAAATGTCCACATGCAGATTCTACAAAAAGTGTGTTTGGAAACTGCTCCCTCAAAACGAATGTTCAGCTCTCTGAGTTAAACTCAATCGTCACAAAGAATTTTCTGAGAGTGCTACTGTCTAGTTTTCATATGAGGTTATTTCCTTTACTACCATAGGCCCCCAAGTACTCCAAATCTCCACTTGCAGATTCCACAAAAACAGTGTTTCCAAACTGCTCTGTCAAAGGAAATGTTCAACTCTGTGAGTTGAATGTAATAATCACAGAGTAGTTTCTGAGAATGCTTCTATGGAGTTTTTATGAGAAGATATTTCCTTTTCCACCACAGTCCTCAAAGCCCTCCAGATTTCCAATTGCAGACGCTTGAAAAAGAGTGTTTCAAAGCTGCTCTGTGAAAGGGAAAGTTCAGCTCTGTGAGCTGAATCCAAACATCACAAAGAAGTTTCTGAGAATGCTTCTGTTCAGCTTTTATGTGAAGATTATCCCGTTTCCAACGAAATCTTCAAATTGTTCCAAATATCCACTTGCGGAACCCACAGAAAGAGTGTTTCGAAACTGCTGATTCAAAAGGAATCTTCCACTCTGTGAGTTGAATGCAATCATCACAAAGGAGTTTCTGACAATCCTTCTGTGTAGTTTTTATGTGAAGATATTTCCTTTTCCACCACAGCCCTGAAAGCGCTCCAAATGTCCACTTGCAGATTCTACGAAAAGAATGTTTCAAAACTGCTCTATGAAAAACAACGTTAAACTCTGTGACTGGAACAAAAACATCACAAAGAAGTATCTGAGAATGCTTCAGTTCTGTTTTTCTGTGAAGATATTCCCTCTTCAAAAGAAATCTTCAAAGAGGTCCACATATCCACGTACAGATTCTACAAAAAGAGAGTTTCAAAACTGCTCAATCAACAGGAGGATTCAACTCTGTGACTTGAATGCAATCATCACACAGAAGTTTCTGAGAACGCTTCACTTTAGTTTTTGCGTGAAAATATACGCGTTTCGAACGTAGGCCACCCAGTGGTCCAAATATCAACTTGCAGTTTCAAACCTGAACTACCAAAGGAAGCTTCAACTCTGTGAGTTGAATGCAAACATCATGAAGCAGTTTCTGAGAATGCTTCCCTTCAGGTATGGGAAGCTTATCCCGTTTCCAACGAAATCCTCAGAGAGGTCCAAATATCCACCTGCAGATTCTACCAAAAGTGTGTTTGGAAACTGCTCCATCCAAAGGAATGTTCAGCTCTGTGAGATAAACTCAATCGTCACAAAGAATTTTCTGAGAATGCTTCCGTTTGGTTTTTATATGAAGTTATTCCCTTTACTATCGTAGGCCTCAAAGCAGTCCAAATCTCCATTTGCAGATTCTACAAAAAGAGTGTTTCCAGTCTGCTCTATCAATAGGAATGTACAACTCCGTGGGTTGAACGCAATCATCACAAAGTAGTTTCTGAGAATGCTTCTATCTAGTTTTTATGTGAAGATATTTCCTTTTCCACCACAGACCTCAAAGCCCTCCAAATGTCCACTTGCAGATTCTAGAAAAAGAGTGTTTCAAAGCTGCTCTGTCAAAGGGAAAGTTCAACTCTGTGAGGTGAACCCAAACATCAGAAAGAAGTTTCTGGGAATGCTTCTGTCTAGCTTTGATGTGAAGATTATCCCGTTTCCAACGAAATCTTCAAAGAGGTCCAAATATCCACTTGCGGATCCCACAGTTAGAGTGTTTCGAAACTGCTGCTTCAAAAGGAGTCTTCAACTCTGCGAGTTCAATGCAATCATCACAAAGAGGTTTCGGACAATGCTTCTCTCTAGGTTTTATGTGAAGATATTTCCTTTTCCACCAGAGCCCTGAAAGCGCTCCAAATGTTCACCTGCAGATTCTACGAAAAGAATGTTTCAAAACTGCTCCATGGAAAGCAATGTTAAACTCTGTGACTGGAACACAAATATCACATAGAAGTATCTGAGAATGCTTCAGTTTAGTTTTTCTGTGAAGATATTCCCGTTTCCAAAGAAATCTTCAAAGAGGTCCACATATCCACTTACAGATTCTACAAAAAGACAGTTTCAAAACTGCTCAATCATAAGGAGGGTTGAACTCTGTGACTGGAATGCAATCATCACACAGAAGTTTCTGAGAATGCTTCTCTTTAGTTTTTACGTGAAGATATACCCATTTCGAACGAATTCCACCCAGCGGTCCAAATATCCACTTGCAGATTCTACAAAAAGAGTGTTTCAAACCTGAGCTACCAAAGGAAGCTTCAACTCTGTGAGTTGAATGCAAACATCACGAAGCAGTTTCTGAGAAGGTTTCTGTTTAGTTATGAGGATTTTATCCCGTTTCCAACGATATCCTCAGAAAGGTCCAAATATCCACCCGCAGATTCTACCAAAAGTGTTTTCGGAAACTGCTCCATCAAAAGGAATGTTAAGCTCTGTGAGTTAAACTCAATCCTCACAAAGAATTTTCTGAGAATGCTTCCGTTTGGTTTTTATATGAAGTTATTTTCTTTACTACCGTGGGCCACAGAACAGTCCAAATCTCCATTTTCAGATTCTATAGAAAGAGTGTTTCCAGTCTGATCTATCAATAGGAATGTTCAACTCCGTGAGTTGAATGCAATCATCACAAAATAGTTTCGGAGAACGATTCCATCTAGTTTTTATGTGAAGATATTTCCTTTTCCACCACAGGCCTCAAAGCCCTCCAAATGTCCACTTGCAGATTCTAGAAAAAGAGTGTCTCATAGCTGCTCTTTCAAAAGGAAAGTTTGGAAGTTGAATACAAACATCACAACCTAGTTTATGAGAATGCTTCTGTTTAGTTTTTATGTGAAGGTGATCCCGTTTCCAATGAAATCTTCAAAGAGGTCCACATATCCACTTGCAGATTCCAAAGAAAGAGAGTTTCAAAACTGCTCCATCCAAAGGATTGTTCAACTCTGTGAGTTGAATGCAGTCATCACAGAAAACTTTCTGAGAATGCTTCTGTCTAGGTTTGATGTGAAGATATACCCGTTTCGAACGAAGGCCACAAAGTGGTCCAAATATCCACTTCCAGATTCTACTAAAAGGGTGTTTCAAACCTGAACTCTCAAAGGAAGGTTCAACTCTGTGAGTTGAATGCAAACATCACAAAGAAGTTTCTGAGAATGCTTCCGTTTAGGTATGGGAAGTTTATCCCATTTCCAACGAAATCCTCAGAGAGGTCCAAATGTCCACATGCAGATTCTACAAAAAGTGTGTTTGGAAACTGCTCCCTCAAAACGAATGTTCAGCTCTCTGAGTTAAACTCAATCGTCACAAAGAATTTTCTGAGAGTGCTACTGTCTAGTTTTCATATGAGGTTATTTCCTTTACTACCATAGGCCCCCAAGTACTCCAAATCTCCACTTGCAGATTCCACAAAAACAGTGTTTCCAAACTGCTCTGTCAAAGGAAATGTTCAACTCTGTGAGTTGAATGTAATAATCACAGAGTAGTTTCTGAGAATGCTTCTATGGAGTTTTTATGAGAAGATATTTCCTTTTCCACCACAGTCCTCAAAGCCCTCCAGATTTCCAATTGCAGACGCTTGAAAAAGAGTGTTTCAAAGCTGCTCTGTGAAAGGGAAAGTTCAGCTCTGTGAGCTGAATCCAAACATCACAAAGAAGTTTCTGAGAATGCTTCTGTTCAGCTTTTATGTGAAGATTATCCCGTTTCCAACGAAATCTTCAAATTGTTCCAAATATCCACTTGCGGAACCCACAGAAAGAGTGTTTCGAAACTGCTGATTCAAAAGGAATCTTCCACTCTGTGAGTTGAATGCAATCATCACAAAGGAGTTTCTGACAATCCTTCTGTGTAGTTTTTATGTGAAGATATTTCCTTTTCCACCACAGCCCTGAAAGCGCTCCAAATGTCCACTTGCAGATTCTACGAAAAGAATGTTTCAAAACTGCTCTATGAAAAACAACGTTAAACTCTGTGACTGGAACAAAAACATCACAAAGAAGTATCTGAGAATGCTTCAGTTCTGTTTTTCTGTGAAGATATTCCCTCTTCAAAAGAAATCTTCAAAGAGGTCCACATATCCACGTACAGATTCTACAAAAAGAGAGTTTCAAAACTGCTCAATCAACAGGAGGATTCAACTCTGTGACTTGAATGCAATCATCACACAGAAGTTTCTGAGAACGCTTCACTTTAGTTTTTGCGTGAAAATATACGCGTTTCGAACGTAGGCCACCCAGTGGTCCAAATATCAACTTGCAGTTTCAAACCTGAACTACCAAAGGAAGCTTCAACTCTGTGAGTTGAATGCAAACATCATGAAGCAGTTTCTGAGAATGCTTCCCTTCAGGTATGGGAAGCTTATCCCGTTTCCAACGAAATCCTCAGAGAGGTCCAAATATCCACCTGCAGATTCTACCAAAAGTGTGTTTGGAAACTGCTCCATCCAAAGGAATGTTCAGCTCTGTGAGATAAACTCAATCGTCACAAAGAATTTTCTGAGAATGCTTCCGTTTGGTTTTTATATGAAGTTATTCCCTTTACTATCGTAGGCCTCAAAGCAGTCCAAATCTCCATTTGCAGATTCTACAAAAAGAGTGTTTCCAGTCTGCTCTATCAATAGGAATGTACAACTCCGTGGGTTGAACGCAATCATCACAAAGTAGTTTCTGAGAATGCTTCTATCTAGTTTTTATGTGAAGATATTTCCTTTTCCACCACAGACCTCAAAGCCCTCCAAATGTCCACTTGCAGATTCTAGAAAAAGAGTGTTTCAAAGCTGCTCTGTCAAAGGGAAAGTTCAACTCTGTGAGGTGAACCCAAACATCAGAAAGAAGTTTCTGGGAATGCTTCTGTCTAGCTTTGATGTGAAGATTATCCCGTTTCCAACGAAATCTTCAAAGAGGTCCAAATATCCACTTGCGGATCCCACAGTTAGAGTGTTTCGAAACTGCTGCTTCAAAAGGAGTCTTCAACTCTGCGAGTTCAATGCAATCATCACAAAGAGGTTTCGGACAATGCTTCTCTCTAGGTTTTATGTGAAGATATTTCCTTTTCCACCAGAGCCCTGAAAGCGCTCCAAATGTTCACCTGCAGATTCTACGAAAAGAATGTTTCAAAACTGCTCCATGGAAAGCAATGTTAAACTCTGTGACTGGAACACAAATATCACATAGAAGTATCTGAGAATGCTTCAGTTTAGTTTTTCTGTGAAGATATTCCCGTTTCCAAAGAAATCTTCAAAGAGGTCCACATATCCACTTACAGATTCTACAAAAAGACAGTTTCAAAACTGCTCAATCATAAGGAGGGTTGAACTCTGTGACTGGAATGCAATCATCACACAGAAGTTTCTGAGAATGCTTCTCTTTAGTTTTTACGTGAAGATATACCCATTTCGAACGAAGGCCACCCAGCGGTCCAAATATCCACTTGCAGATTCTACAAAAAGAGTGTTTCAAACCTGAGCTACCAAAGGAAGCTTCAACTCTGTGAGTTGAATGCAAACATCACGAAGCAGTTTCTGAGAAGGTTTCTGTTTAGTTATGGGGATTTTATCCCGTTTCCAACGATATCCTCAGAAAGGTCCAAATATCCACCCGCAGATTCTACCAAAAGTGTTTTCGGAAACTGCTCCATCAAAAGGAATGTTAAGCTCTGTGAGTTAAACTCAATCCTCACAAAGAATTTTCTGAGAATGCTTCCGTTTGGTTTTTATATGAAGTTATTTTCTTTACTACCGTGGGCCACAGAACAGTCCAAATCTCCATTTTCAGATTCTATAGAAAGAGTGTTTCCAGTCTGATCTATCAATAGGAATGTTCAACTCCGTGAGTTGAATGCAATCATCACAAAATAGTTTCGGAGAACGATTCCATCTAGTTTTTATGTGAAGATATTTCCTTTTCCACCACAGGCCTCAAAGCCCTCCAAATGTCCACTTGCAGATTCTAGAAAAAGAGTGTCTCATAGCTGCTCTTTCAAAAGGAAAGTTTGGAAGTTGAATACAAACATCACAACCTAGTTTATGAGAATGCTTCTGTTTAGTTTTTATGTGAAGATGATCCCGTTTCCAATGAAATCTTCAAAGAGGTCCACATATCCACTTGCAGATTCCAAAGAAAGAGAGTTTCAAAACTGCTCCATCCAAAGGATTGTTCAACTCTGTGAGTTGAATGCAGTCATCACAGAAAACTTTCTGAGAATGCTTCTGTCTAGGTTTGATGTGAAGATATACCCGTTTCGAACGAAGGCCACAAAGTGGTCCAAATATCCACTTCCAGATTCTACTAAAAGGGTGTTTCAAACCTGAACTCTCAAAGGAAGGTTCAACTCTGTGAGTTGAATGCAAACATCACAAAGAAGTTTCTGAGAATGCTTCCGTTTAGGTATGGGAAGTTTATCCCATTTCCAACGAAATCCTCAGAGAGGTCCAAATGTCCACATGCAGATTCTACAAA
Source organism: Gorilla gorilla gorilla (assembly GCF_029281585.2). Taxonomy (NCBI): domain Eukaryota; kingdom Metazoa; phylum Chordata; class Mammalia; order Primates; family Hominidae; genus Gorilla; species Gorilla gorilla. Next base: position 73,859,617 of record NC_073247.2, read on the forward strand.
AAGTGTGTTTGGAAACTGCTCCCTCAAAACGAATGTTCAGCTCTCTGAGTTAAACTCAATCGTCACAAAGAATTTTCTGAGAGTGCTACTGTCTAGTTTTCATATGAGGTTATTTCCTTTACTACCATAGGCCCCCAAGTACTCCAAATCTCCACTTGCAGATTCCACAAAAACAGTGTTTCCAAACTGCTCTGTCAAAGGAAATGTTCAACTCTGTGAGTTGAATGTAATAATCACAGAGTAGTTTCTGAGAATGCTTCTATGGAGTTTTTATGAGAAGATATTTCCTTTTCCACCACAGTCCTCAAAGCCCTCCAGATATCCAATTGCAGACGCTTGAAAAAGAGTGTTTCAAAGCTGCTCTGTGAAAGGGAAAGTTCAGCTCTGTGAGCTGAATCCAAACATCACAAAGAAGTTTCTGAGAATGCTTCTGTTCAGCTTTTATGTGAAGATTATCCCGTTTCCAACGAAATCTTCAAATTGTTCCAAATATCCACTTGCGGAACCCACAGAAAGAGTGTTTCGAAACTGCTGATTCAAAAGGAATCTTCCACTCTGTGAGTTGAATGCAATCATCACAAAGGAGTTTCTGACAATCCTTCTGTGTAGTTTTTATGTGAAGATATTTCCTTTTCCACCACAGCCCTGAAAGCGCTCCAAATGTCCACTTGCAGATTCTACGAAAAGAATGTTTCAAAACTGCTCTATGAAAAACAACGTTAAACTCTGTGACTGGAACAAAAACATCACAAAGAAGCATCTGAGAATGCTTCAGTTCTGTTTTTCTGTGAAGATATTCCCTCTTCAAAAGAAAGCTTCAAAGAGGTCCACATATCCACGTACAGATTCTACAAAAAGAGAGTTTCAAAACTGCTCAATCAACAGGAGGATTCAACTCTGTGACTTGAATGCAATCATCACACAGAAGTTTCTGAGAATGCTTCACTTTAGTTTTTGCGTGAAAATATACGCGTTTCGAACGTAGGCCACCCAGTGGTCCAAATATCAACTTGCAGTTTCAAACCTGAACTACCAAAGGAAGCTTCAACTCTGTGAGTTGAATGCAAACATCATGAAGCAGTTTCTGAGAATGCTTCCCTTCAGGTATGGGAAGCTTATCCCGTTTCCAACGAAATCCTCAGAGAGGTCCAAATATCCACCTGCAGATTCTACCAAAAGTGTGTTTGGAAACTGCTCCATCCAAAGGAATGTTCAGCTCTGTGAGATAAACTCAATCGTCACAAAGAATTTTCTGAGAATGCTTCCGTTTGGTTTTTATATGAAGTTATTCCCTTTACTATCGTAGGCCTCAAAGCAGTCCAAATCTCCATTTGCAGATTCTACAAAAAGAGTGTTTCCAGTCTGCTCTATCAATAGGAATGTACAACTCCGTGGGTTGAACGCAATCATCACAAAGTAGTTTCTGAGAATGCTTCTATCTAGTTTTTATGTGAAGATATTTCCTTTTCCACCACAGACCTCAAAGCCCTCCAAATGTCCACTTGCAGATTCTAGAAAAAGAGTGTTTCAAAGCTGCTCTGTCAAAGGGAAAGTTCAACTCTGTGAGGTGAACCCAAACATCAGAAAGAAGTTTCTGGGAATGCTTCTGTCTAGCTTTGATGTGAAGATTATCCCGTTTCCAACGAAATCTTCAAAGAGGTCCAAATATCCACTTGCGGATCCCACAGTTAGAGTGTTTCGAAACTGCTGCTTCAAAAGGAGTCTTCAACTCTGCGAGTTCAATGCAATCATCACAAAGAGGTTTCGGACAATGCTTCTCTCTAGGTTTTATGTGAAGATATTTCCTTTTCCACCAGAGCCCTGAAAGCGCTCCAAATGTTCACCTGCAGATTCTACGAAAAGAATGTTTCAAAACTGCTCCATGGAAAGCAATGTTAAACTCTGTGACTGGAACACAAATATCACATAGAAGTATCTGAGAATGCTTCAGTTTAGTTTTTCTGTGAAGATATTCCCGTTTCCAAAGAAATCTTCAAAGAGGTCCACATATCCACTTACAGATTCTACAAAAAGACAGTTTCAAAACTGCTCAATCATAAGGAGGGTTGAACTCTGTGACTGGAATGCAATCATCACACAGAAGTTTCTGAGAATGCTTCTCTTTAGTTTTTACGTGAAGATATACCCATTTCGAACGAAGGCCACCCAGTGGTCCAAATATCCACTTGCAGATTCTACAAAAATAGTGTTTCAAACCTGAGCTACCAAAGGAAGCTTCAACTCTGTGAGTTGAATGCAAACATCACGAAGCAGTTTCTGAGAAGGTTTCTGTTTAGTTATGGGGATTTTATCCCGTTTCCAACGATATCCTCAGAAAGGTCCAAATATCCACCCGCAGATTCTACCAAAAGTGTTTTCGGAAACTGCTCCATCAAAAGGAATGTTAAGCTCTGTGAGTTAAACTCAATCCTCACAAAGAATTTTCTGAGAATGCTTCCGTTTGGTTTTTATATGAAGTTATTTTCTTTACTACCGTGGGCCACAGAACAGTCCAAATCTCCATTTTCAGATTCTATAGAAAGAGTGTTTCCAGTCTGATCTATCAATAGGAATGTTCAACTCCGTGAGTTGAATGCAATCATCACAAAATAGTTTCGGAGAACGATTCCATCTAGTTTTTATGTGAAGATATTTCCTTTTCCACCACAGGCCTCAAAGCCCTCCAAATGTCCACTTGCAGATTCTAGAAAAAGAGTGTCTCATAGCTGCTCTTTCAAAAGGAAAGTTTGGAAGTTGAATGCAAACATCACAACCTAGTTTATGAGAATGCTTCTGTTTAGTTTTTATGTGAAGATGATCCCGTTTCCAATGAAATCTTCAAAGAGGTCCACATATCCACTTGCAGATTCCAAAGAAAGAGAGTTTCAAAACTGCTCCATCCAAAGGATTGTTCAACTCTGTGAGTTGAATGCAATCATCACAGAAAACTTTCTGAGAATGCTTCTGTCTAGGTTTGATGTGAAGATATACCCGTTTCGAACGAAGGCCACAAAGTGGTCCAAATATCCACTTCCAGATTCTACTAAAAGGGTGTTTCAAACCTGAACTCTCAAAGGAAGGTTCAACTCTGTGAGTTGAATGCAAACATCACAAAGAAGTTTCTGACAATGCTTCCGTTTAGGTATGGGAAATTTATACCGTTTCCAACGAAATCCTCAGAGAGGTCCAAATATCCACTTGCAGATTCTACAAAAAGTGTGTTTGGAAACTGCTCCATCAAAACGAATGTTCAGCTCCGTGAGTTAAACTCTATCGTCACAAAGAATTTTCTGAGAGTGCTACTGTCTAGTTTTTATATGAGGTTCTTTCCTTTACTACCATAGGCCTCCAAGCGCTCCAAATCTCCACTTGCAGATTCTACAAAAAGAATGTTTCCAAACTGCTCTATCAAAAGGAATGTTCAACTCTGTGAGTTGAATGCAATCATCACAGAGTAGTTTCTGTGAATGCTTCTATGGAATTTTTATGAGAAGATATTTCCTCTTCCACCACAGTTCTCAAAGCCCTCCAGATGTCCACTTGCAGATCCTACGAAAAGAATGTTTCAAAACTGCTCTATGAAAAGCAATGTTAAACTCTGTGACTGGAACACAAACATCACAAAGAAGTATCTGAGAATGCTCCAGTTTATCTTTTCTGTGAAGATATTCCCGTTTCCAAAGATATCTTCAAAGAGGTCCACATATCCACTTACAGTTTCTACAAAAGGGAGTTTCAAAACTGCTCAATCAAAAGGAGGGTTCATCTCTGTGACTTGAATGCAATCATCACACAGAAGTTTCTGAGAATGCTTCTCTTTAGTTTTTACGTGAAGATATACCCGTTTCGAACGAAGGCCACCCATTGGTCCAAATACCCACTTGCAGATTCTACAAAAAGAGTGTTTCAAAAGTGAACTACCAAAGGAAGTTTCAAATCTGTGAGTTGAATGCAAACATCACGAAGAAGTTTCTGAGAATATTTCTGTCTAGTTATGGGAAGTTTATCCCGTTTCCAATTAAATACTCAGAGAGGTCCAAATATCCACCCGCAGATTCTACCAAAAGTGTGTTTCGAAACTGCTCCATCAAAATGAATGTTGAGCTCTGTGAGTTAAACTCAATCCTCACAAAGAATTTTCTGAGAATGCTTCCGTTTGGTTTTTATATGAAGTTATTTCCTTTACTAGCGTAGGCCTCAAAGCAGTCCAAATCTCCATTTGCAGATTCTGCAAAAAGAGTGTTTCCAGTCTGCTCTATCAATTGGAATGTTCAACTCCGTGAGTTGAATGCAATCATCACAAAGTAGTTTCTGAGAATGCTTCTATCTAGTTTTTATGTGAAGATATTTCCTTTTCCACCACAAGCCTCAAAGCCTTCCAAACGTCCACTTGCAGATTCTAGAAAAAGAGTGTTGCATAGCTGCTCTTTCAAAAGGAAAGTTCAACTCTGGAAGTTGAATACAAACATCACAACCTAGTTTATGAGAATGCTTCTGTTTAGCTTTTATGTGAAGATGATCCCGTTTCCAACGAAATCTTCAAAGAGGTCCACATATCCACTTGCAGATTCCAAAGAAAGAGAGTTTCAAAACTGCTCCATGCAAAGGATTGTTCAACTCTGTGTGTTGAATGCAGTCATCACAGAAAACTTTCTGAGAATGCTTCTGTCTAGGTTTGATGTGAAGATGTACACGTTTCGAACGAAGGCCACATATTGGTCAAATTATCCACTTCCAGATTCTACTAAAAGGGTTTTTCAAACCTGACCTCTCAAAGGAAGGTTAATCTCTGTGAATTGAATGCAAACATCACAAAGAATTTTCTGAGAATGCTTCCGTTTAGGTATGGGAAGTTTATCCCGTTTCCAATGAAATCCTCAGAGAGGTCCAAATCTCCACTTACAGATTCTACAAAAGAGTGTTTCCAAACTGCTCTATCGAAAGGAATGTTTAACTCTGTGAGTTGAATGCAATCATCACAAAGTTGTTTCTGAGGATGCTTCTATCTACCTTTTGTGTGGAGATATTTCCTTTTCCACCACAGTCCTTAAAGCCCTCCTGATGTCCACTTGCAGATTCTAGAAAAAGAGTGTTTCAAAGCTGCTCTGTCAAAGGGAAAGTTCAACTCTGTGAGGTGAATGCAAACATCAGAAAGAAGTCTCTGAGAATGCCTCTTTTTAGCTTTTATGTGACGATTATCCCGTTTCCAACAAAATCTTCAAAGAGGTCCAAATATCCACTTGCGGATCCCACAGAAAGAGTGTTTCGAAACTGCTGCTTCAACAGGAATCTTCCACTCTGCGAGTTGAATGCAATCATCACAAAGAAGCTTCTGAAAATCCTTCTGTGTAGTTTTTATGTGAAGATATTTCCTTTTCCACCAGAGGCCTGAAAGCGCTCCAAATGTCCACTTGCAGATTCTACGAAAAGAATGTTTCAAAACTGCTCTATGTAAAGGAATGTTAAACTCTGTGACTGGAACACAGACATCACAAAGAAGCTTCTGAGAATGTTTCTGTTTAGTTTTTCTGTGAAGATATTCCCGTTTCCAAAGAAATCTTCAAAGAGGTCCTCATATCCACTTACAGATCCTACAAAAAGAGAGCTTCAAAACTGCTCAATCAAAAGGAGGGTTCAACTCTGTGACTTGAATGCAATCATCACACAGAAGTTTCTGAGAATGCTTCTCTTTAGTTTTTACGTGAAGATATACCCGTTTCGAACGAAGGTCACCCAAGGGTCCTAATATCCACTTGCAGATTTTCCAAAAAGAATGTTTCAAACCTGAAGTACCAAAGGAAATTTCCACTCCGTGAGTTAAATGCAAACATCACGAAGAAAGTTCTGAGAATGTTTCTGTTTACTTATGGGAAGTTTATCCCGTTTCCAATGAAATCCGCAGAGTGGTCCAAATATCCACTTGCAGATTCTACCAAAAGTGTGTTTGGAAACTGCTCCATCAAAAGGAATGTTCAGCTCTGTGGGTTAAAGTCAATCATCACAAAGAATTTTCTGAGAATGCTTCCGTTTGCTTTGTATATGAAGTTCTTTCGTTTACTACCGTAGGCCTCAAAGCAGTCCAAATCTCCATTTGCAGATTGTGCAGAAAGAGTGTTTCCAATCTGCTCTGTCAATAGGAATGTTCATCTCCGTGACTTGAATGCAGTCTTCACAAAGTAGTTTCTGAGAATGCTTCTCTCCAGTTTTTATGTGAAGATATTTCCTTTTCCACCACAGTCCTGAAAGCCCTCCAAATGTCCTCCTGCTGATTCTAGAAAAAGGGTTTTTCAAAGCTGCTCTATCAAAGGGAATGTTCATCTCTGTGAGGTGAATGCAAACATCACAAAGTAGTTTCTGAGAATGCTTCTGTTTAGCTTTTATGTGAAGATTATTCCATTTCCAACGAAATCTTCAAAGAGGTCCAAATATCCACTTGCGGATCCCACAGAAAGAGTTTTTCAAAACTGCTTTTTCAAAAGGAATCTTCAACTCTGTGAGTTGAATTCAATCATCACAAAGAAGTTTGATGATTTCTAATTTCATCCATGTCCCTACAAAGGACATGATCTCATCATTTTTTATGGCTCCAAAGTATTCCATGCTGTATATGTGCCACATTTTCTTAATCCAGTCTATCATCGTTGGACATTTTTGTGGGGTGGGGGGAGGGGGGAGGTGTAGCACTGGGAGATATACATATTGCTAGATGATGAGTTAGTGGGTGCAGCGCACCAGCATGGCACATGTATACATATGTAACTAACCTGCACAATGTGCACATGTATCCTAAAACTTAAAGTATAATAAAAAAATGAAAAAAAAAAGAAGTTTGTGACAATGCTTCTCTCTAGTTTTTATATGAGATATTTCCTTTTCTACCATTGGCCTCAAAGCACTCTAAATATCTACTTGGAAATTCTACAAAAAGAGTGTTTCAAATCTGGTCTATCAAAAGGAAGGTTCATCTCTGTGAGTTGAATGCACACATCACAGAGAAGTTTCTGAGAATTTTTCTGTCCAGTTTTATATGAAGAAATCCCGTTTCCAACGAAGGCCTCAAAGAGGTCCAAATATCCACTTCCAGATTCTAGAAAAAGAGTAGTAACAATCTGCTCTATCAAGAGGAATGTTCAACTCTGTGTGTTGAATGCACATATCACAAAGTAGTTTCTGAGAATGCTTCTGTCTAGTTTTTATGTGAAGATATTTCCTTTTCTACCATAGGCCTCAAAGCGCTCTAAATACACACTTGCAAATTCTACAAAAAGAGGATTTGAAAACTGCCCTATCAAAGGAACGGTTAAACTCTGTGAGTTGAATGCACATATCACATAGTAATTCCTGAGAATCATTCTGTCTAGTTTTTATACGAAGATATTTCCTTTTCTACTGTAAGTCTCAAAGCGCCCTATATATTCAATTGGAGATTCGACGAAAAGAGTGTTCCAACTCTGCTCTATTGAAGGAAACGTTCAACTCTGTGAGTTGAATGCACAAATCACACAGAAGTTTCTGAGAATTCTTCTGTCTAGTTTTCTTATGAAGAAATTCCCGGTTCCAAGGAAGGCCTCAAAGAGGCCCAAGTATCCACTTGCAGATTCTACAAAAAGAGTGTTACAAAACTGTTCCTTCAAAAGGAATGTTTAACTCTGTGAGTTGAATGCAAACATCACAAAGTAGTTTCTGAGAATGATTCTGTGCAGTTTTTCAACGAAGATATTTCCTTTTCTACCATAGGCCCCAAAGCGCTCTAAATATCCACTGGCAAATCCTACAAAAAGAGTGCTTCAAAACTGCTCCATCAAAAGGAAGGTTCAAATCTGTGAGTTGAGTGCAGACATCACAAGGAAGTTTCTGAGAATACTTCTGTCTGCTTTTTATGTGAAGATACTCCCGTTGCCTAAAAGGCCTCAAAGCGCTCCAAATATCCACTTGCAGACTTTACAACATAGGGTTTCAAAACTGCTCTATCAAAACAAAGGTTAAACTCTGTGAGTTGAACGCACACATCACAAAGTAGCTTCTGAGAATGATTCTGTCTAGTTTTTATACGAAGATATTGCCTTTTCTACTGTAGGATTCATGTCGCCCTAAATATCCACTTGGAAGTTCTACAAAAAGAGTGTTTCCAATCTGCTCTATCAAAAGGAAGGTTCAACTCTGTGAGATGAATGCACACAACACAAAGAAGTTTCTGAGAATTCTTCTGCCTCGTTTTATAGGAAGAAATCCTGCTTCCAACGAAGGCCTCAAAGAGGTCCAAATATCAAGTAGCAGATTCTACAAAAAGAGTGTTTCAAAACGGCTCTATCAAGAGGAATATTCAACTCTGTGAGTTGAATGGAAACATCACAAAGTATTTGCTGAGAATGCTTTTGTCTAGTTTTATGTGAAGATAATTATTTTTCTACCATAGGACTCAGAGCACTCTAAATACACACTTGCAAATTCTACAAAAAGGGTGTTTCAAAACTGCCCTATCAAAAGAAATGTTAAACTCAGTGAGTTGAATGCACACATCACAAAGTAGTTTCTGAGAATGGTTCTGTCTAGTTTTGAAATGAGGATATTTCCTTTTCTACCACAGACTTCAAAGTGCCCTAAATATCCACTTGGAAATTCTACAAAAAGAGTGTTTCCTATCTGCTGTATCAAAAGGAAAGTTCATCTCCATGAGTTGAATGCACACATCACAAAGTAGTTTCTGAGAATTCTTCTGTCTAGTTTTATAGGAAGAAATCCCGTTTCAAACGAAGGCTTAAAAGAGGTGCAAATATCCACTTGCAGATTCTACAAAAAGAGTGTTTCAAAACTGCTCTATCAAGAGGAATGTTCAACTCTGTCAGTTGAATGCAAACATCACAAAGTAGTTTCTGAGAATGCTTCTGTGTGGTTTTGAAATGAGGATATTTCCTTTTCTGCCACAGACCTCAAAGCGCCCTATATATCCACTTGGAAATTCGACGAAAAGAGGTTTTCAACTCTGCTCTATTGAATGAAACGTTCAATTCTGTGAGTTGAATGGACACATCACACAGAAGTTTCTGAGAATTCTTCTGTCTAGTTTTCTTATGAAGAAATTCCCGGTTCCAAAGAAAGCCTCAAACAGGCCCAAGTATCCACTTGCAGATTCTACAAAAAGAGTGTTACAAAACTGTTCCTTCAAAAGGAATGTTTAACTCTGTGAGTTGAATGCAAACATCACAAAGTAGTTTCTGAGAATGATTCTGTGCAGTTTTTCAACGAAGATGTTTTCTTTTTCTACCATAGGACCCAAAGCACTCTAATTATCCACTTGCAAATCCTACAAAAAGAGTGCTTCAAAACTGCTCTATCAAAAGGAAGTTTCAAATCTGTGAGATAAGTGCAGACATCACAAGGAAGTTTCTGAGAATACTTCTGTCTGCTTTTTATGTGAAGATATTCCCGTTTCCTAAAAGGCCTCAAAGGGCTCCAAATGTCCACTTGCAGACTTTACAACATAGGGTTTCAAAACTGCTCTATCAAAACAAAGGTTAAACTCTGTTAGTTGAATGCACACATCACAAAGTAGTTTCTGAGAATGATTCTGTCTAGTTTTTATATGAAGATATTTCCTTTTCTAACATATGCTTCAAAGCCCTCTAAATATCTACTTGCAAACTCTACAAAAAGAGTGTTTCAAAACTGCTCTATCAAAAGGAAGGTTCACTTCTGTGAGTTGAGTACAGACATCACAGAGAAGTTTCTGAGAATACTTCTGTCTACTTTTTATGTGAAGATATTCCCATTTGCAAAGAAAACCTCAAAGTGCTCCAAATATCCACATGCAGATTTACAAACAGAGACTGTCAAAACTGCTGTATCAAAAGAAAGGTTAAACTCTGTGAGTTGAACGCACACATCACAAAGTAGTTTCTGGGAATGATTCTGTCTAGTTTTTATACGAAGATATTGCCTTTTCTACAGTAGGACTCAAAGCGCTCTAAATATCCACTTGGAAATTCTACAAAAAGAGTGTTTCCAATCCGCTCTATCAAAAGGAAGGTTCATCTCTGTGAGTTGAATGCACACAACACAAAGAAGTTTCTGAGAATTCTTCTGCCTCGTTTTATAGGAAGATTTTATAGGAAGAATCCCCCTTCCAACGAAGGTCTCAAAGAGGTCCGAATGTCCAGTTGCAGATTCTACAAAAAGAGTGTTTCAAAACGGCTCTATCAAGAGGAATGTTCAACTCGGTGAGTTGAATGGAAACATCATAAAGTATTTGCTGAGAATGCTTCTGTCTAATTTTATGTGAAGATAATTCCTTTTCTACCATAGGACTCAGAGCACTCTAAATACACACTTGCAAATTCTACAAAAAGGGTGTTTCAAAACTGCCCTATCAAAAGAAAGGTTAAACTCAGTGAGTTGAATGCACACATCACATAGTAGTTGCTGAGAATGGTTCTGTCTAGTTTTGAAATGAGGATATTTCCTTTTCTACCACAGACCTCAAAGCGCCCTAAATATCCACTTGGAAATTCCACAAAAAGAGTGTTTCCTATCTGCTCTATCCAAAGGAATGTTCATCTCCATGAGTTGAATGCACACATCACAAAGTAGTTTCTTAGAATTCTTCTGTCTAGTTTTATAGGAAGGAATCCCGTTTCAAACGAAGGCCTAAAAGAGGTGCAAATATCCACTTGCAGATTCTACAAAAAGAGTGTTTCAAAACTGCTCTATCAAGCGGAATGTTCAACTCTGTGAGCTGAATGCAAACATCACAAAGTAGTTTCTGAGAATGCTTCTGTATGGTTTTTCTATGAAGATATTTCCTTTTCTACCATAGGCCTCAAAGCGCTCTAAATACACACTTGCAAATTCTACAAAAAGAGTGTTTCAAAAACTGCTGTATCAAAAGAAAGGTTAAACTCTGTGAGTTGAATGCACACATCACAAAGTTGTTTCTGAGACTCATTCTGTCTAGTTTTTATATGAAGATATTGGCTTTTCTACCGTAGGATTCAAAGTGCTCTAAATATCCACTTGGAAATTCTACAAAAAGAGTGTTTCAAATCTGGTCTATCAAAAGGAAGGTTCATCTCTGTGAGTTGAATGCACACATCACAGAGAAGTTTCTGAGAATGATTCTGTCTAGTTTTATATGAAGAAATCCCGTTTCCAAAGAAGGCCTCAAAGAGGTCCAACTATCCACTTGCAGATTCTACAAAAGAGTGATACCAATCTGCTCTATCAAGAAGAATGTTCAACTCTGTGTGTTGAATGCAAATGTCACAAACTAGTTTCTGAGAATGCTTCTGTCTAGTTTTTATGTGAAGATATTTCCTTTTCTACCATAGGCCTCAAAGCGCTCTAAATACACACTTGCAAATTCTACAAAAAGAGGATTTGAAAACTGCCCTATCAAAGGAACGGTTAAACTCTGTGAGTTGAATGCACACATCACACAGTAATTCCTGAGAATCATTCTGTCTAGTTTTTATATGAAGATATTTCTTTTTCTACCATAAGCCTCAAAACGCCCTATATATCCAATTGGAAATTCAACGAAAAGAGTGTTCCAACTCCTCTTTATTGAAGGAAACGTTCAACTCTGTGAGTTGAATGCACAAATCACACAGAAGTTTCTGAGAATTCTTCTGTCTAGTTTTCTTATGAAGAAATTCCCGGTTCCAAGGAAGGCCTCAAAGAGGCCCAAGTATCCACTTGCAGATTCTACAAAAAGAGTGTTACAAAACTGTTCCTTCAAAAGGAATGTTTAACTCTGTGAGTTGAATGCAAACGTCACAAAGTAGTTTCTGAGTATGATTCTGTGCAGTTTTTCAACAAAGATATTTCATTTTCTACCACAGGCCCCAAAGCTCTCTAAATATCCACTTGCAAATCCTACAAAAAGAGTGTTTGAAAACTGCTCTATCAAAAGGAAGGTTCAAATCTGTGAGTTGAGTGCAGACATCACAAGGAAGTTTCTGAGAATACTTCTGTCTGCTTTTTATGTGAAGATACTCCCGTTTCCTAAAAGGCCTCAAAGCGCTCCAAATATCCACTTGCGGACTTTACAACATACGGTTTCAAAACTGCTCTATCAAAACAAAGCTTAAACTCTGTTAGTTGAACGCACACATCACAAAGTAGTTTCTGAGAATGATTCTGTCTAGTTTTTATATGAAGATATTTCCAACATATGCTTCAAAGCCCTCTAAATATCCACTTGCAAACTCTACAAAAAGAGGGTTTCAAAACTGCTCTACCAAAAGGAAGGTTCACTTCTGTGAGTTGAGTACAGACATCACAAAGAAGTTTCTGAGAATACTTCTGTCTACTTTTTATGTGAAGATATTCCCGTTTCCAAAGAAAACCTCAAAGTGCTCCAAATATCCACATGCAGACTTTACAAACAGAGACTTTCAAAACTGCTGTATTAAAAGAAAGGTTAAACTCTGTGAGTTGAACGCACACATCACAAAGTAGTTTGTGGGAATGATTCTGTCTTGTTTTTATATGAAGATATTGCCTTTTCTACCGCAGGATTCAAAGCGCTCTAAATATCCACTTGGAAATTCTACAAAAAGAGTGTTTCCAATCTGCTCTATCAAAAGGAAGGTTCAACTCTGTGAGTTGAATGCACACAACACAAAGAAGTTTCTGAGAATTCTTCTGCCTCGTTTTATAGGAAGAAATCCCGTTTCCAACGAAGGCCTCAAAGAGGTCCAAATATCCAGTTGCAGATTCTACAAAAAGAGTGTTTCAAAACTGCTCTATCAAGAGGAATGTTCAACTCTGTGAATTGAATGGAAACATCACAAAGTATTTGCTGAGAATGCTTCTGTCTAGTTTTATGTGAAGATAATTCCTTTTCCACCATAGGACTCAAAGCACTCTAAATACACACTTGCAAATTCTACAAAAAGAGTGTTTCAAAACTCCCCTATCTAAAGAAAGGTTAAACTCAGTGAGTTGAATGCACACATCACAAAGTAGTTTCTGAGAATGGTTCTGTCTAGTTTTGAAATGAGGATATTTCCTTTTCTACCACAGACCCCAAAGCGCCCTAAATATCCACTTGGAAATTCTACAAAAAGAGTGTTTCAAATCTGCTCAATCAAAATGAAGGTTCATCTCTGTGAGTTGAATGCACACATCACTGAGAAGTTTCTGAGAATTCTTCTGTCTAGTTTTATAGGAAGAAATCCCGTTTCCAAAGAAGTCCTCAAAGAGGTCCAAATATCCTCTTGCAGGTTCTACAAAAAGAGTGATACCAATCTGCTCCACAATCTGCTCTATCAAGAGGAATTTTCAACTCTGTCTGTTGAATGCAAATATCACAAAGTAGTTTCTGAGAATGCTTCTGTCTAGTTTTTATGTGAAGATATTTCCTTTTCCACCATAGGGTTCAAAGCGCTCCAAATGAACAATTGCACATTCTACAAAAGAATGTTTCAAAACTGCTCTATGAAAAGAAGTGTTCCATTCTGTGAGGTGAATCCACATATTGAAAAGCAGTTTCTGAGAATGCTTCTGTCTAGTTTTTATGTGAAGATATTTCCTTTTCCATCATAGGCCTCAAATCGCTCCAAATATCCACTTGCAGATACTACAGAAAGACTGTTTCGAAACTGCTCTCTCAAATGGAAGGTTCGTTCAACTCTGTGAGCTGAAGGCACACATCACAAAGCAGTTCCTGAAAATGCTTCTGTCTACTCTGTATGTGAAGGTGTCCGGTTTGCAACGAATTCCTCAAAGAGCTCCTAATATCCACAAGCAGATCCAACAAAAGCAGTGTTTCAAAACTGCTCTATCTAAAGAAAGGTTCAATGCCGTGAGTTGAACACACACATCACAAAGGTGTTTCTGGGAATGCTTCTGTCTAGTTTGTATGTGAAGATATTTCCTTTTCCATCATAGGCCACAAAGCGCTCCAAATGAAGAATTGCAGACTCTACAAAAGGTGTGTTTCAACGCTGCTCTATCAAAACAAAGGTTCAACTCTGTTAGTTGAATGCACACATCACAAACAACTTTCTGAGACTGTTTCTGTCTAGTTTGTACGTGAAGATACCCGTTTCCAACGAATTCCTCAAAGAGTTCCAAATATCCACAAGCAGATTCTACAAAAGGATTGTTTCAATACTGCTCTATCAAAAGATAGATTCAACTCTGTTAGTTGAATGCACATATCTCAAAGAAGTTCCTGAGAATGCTTCTGTCTAGTTTATATATGATGATTTTTCCTTTTCCACCGTAGGCTTCAAAGCGCTCCAAATGAACACTTGCAGATTCTACAAAAAGAGTGTTTCAAAACTGCTCTATGAAAAGAAGGGTTCCACTCTGTGAGGTGAATGCACACATCACAAAGGAGTTTCTGAGAATGCTTCTGTCTAGTTTGTATGTGAAGATATTTCCTTTTCCCTCATAAGCCTCAAATCGCTCCAAACATCCACTTGCAGATACTACAAAAAGACTGTTTCAAAACTGCTCTCTCAAAAGGAAGGTCCACCTCTGTGTGTTGGATGCACACATCAGAAAGCAGTTTCTGAGAATGCTTCTGTCTAGTTTGTATGTGAAGATATCCTGTTTACAATGAATTCCTCAAATATATCTAAATATCCATAAGAAGATTCTACAAAAGCAGTGTTTCAAAACTGCTCTGTCAAAAGAAAGGTTCAACTCTGTGAATTGAACACAGACATCACAAAGTTGTTTCTGAGAATGCTTCTGTCTCGTTTTTATGTGAAGATATTACCTTTTCCATCATAGGCCCCAAAGCACTCCAAATGAACACTTGCAGAGTCTACAAAAGGTGTGTTTCAACACTGCTCTATCAAAAGAAAAGTTCAACTCTGTGAGTTGAATGCACACATTGCAAAGAACTTTTTGAGAATGTTTCTGTCTAGTTTTTAATGAGTAGGTACCCGTTTCCAACAAATTCCTCAATGAGTTCCAAATATCCACAAGCAGATTCAACAAAAAGAGTGCTCCAATACTGCTATCAAAAGACAGATTCAACTCTGTTAGTTGAATGCACACATCTAAAAGAAGTTCCTGAGAATGCCTCTGTCTAGTTTTTATGTGAAGATATTTCGTTTTCCACCAAAGGCTTCAAAGCACTCCAAATGAACACTTGCAGATTATGCAAAAAGACTGTTTCAAAACTGCTCTATGAAAAGAAGGGTTCCACTCTGTGAGGTGAATGCACACATCACAAAGTAGTTTCTGAGAATGCTTCTGTCTAGTTTTTATGTGAAGATATTTCCTACTCCATCATAGGCCTGAAATGGCTCCAAATATGCCCTTGCAGATACTACAAAAAGACTGTTTGAAAACTGCTCTCTCAAAAGGAAGGTTCAACTCTGTGAGTTGAATGCACACATCACAAAGCAGTTTCTGAGAATGCTTCTGTCTAGTTTGTATGTGAAGCTTCCCTGTTTACAACGAGTTCCTCGAAGAGCTCCCAATATCCACAAGCAGATTCTACAAAAGCAGTGTTCCAAAACTGCTGTATCAAAAGAAATGTTCAACTCTGTGAATTGAACACACACATCACAAAGGTGTTTCTTAGAATGCTTCTGTATAGTTTTTATGTGAAGATATTTCCTTTTCCACCATAGACCCCAAAGCTATCCAAATGAACACTTGCAGATTCTACAAAATGTGTGTTTCAATAATGCTCTATCAAAAGAAAGGTTTAACTCTGTGAGTTGAATGAACACATCACAAAGAACTTTCTGAGAATGTTTATGTCTAGTTTCTATGTGAAGAATCCTGTTTCCAACGAATTTCTCAAAGAGTACCAAATATCCATAAGCAGATCCTAGAAAAGGAGTGTTTCAATACTGCTCTATCAATAGACAGATTCACTACTGTTCTTTCAACGCACACATCTCAAATGAGTTCCTGGGAATGCTTCTGTCTAGTTTTTATGTGAAGATATTTCCTTTTCCACCATAGGCTTCAAAGCACTCCAAATGAACACTTGAAGAATCTGCAAGAAGACTGTTTCAAATCAGCTGTATGAAAAGAAGAGTTCCACTCGGTGAGGTGAATGCACACATCACAAAGCAGTTTCTGAGAATGCTTCTGTCTAGTTTGTATGTGAAGATATTTCCTTTTCCATCATAGTCCTCAAATCACTCCAAATATCCACTTGCAGGTACTACAAAAAACTGTTTCAAAAATGCTCTCTCAAAAGGAATGTTCAACCCTGTGAGTTGAATGCACACATCACGAAGCATTTTCTGAGAATGCTTCTGTCTACTTTGTATCTGAAGGTATTTCCTTTTCCATCATTGGCCTCAAATCGCTCCAAATATCCACTTGCAGATACTACAAAAAGATTGTTTGAAAACTGCTCTCTCTAAAGGAAGGCTCAACTCTGTTAGTTGAACGCACACATCACAAAGCAGTTTCTGAGAATGCTTCTGTCTAGTTTGTATGTGAAGATTTCCCGTTTACAACGAATTCCTCAAAGAGCTCCAAATATCCACAAGCAGATTCTACAAAAGCAGTGTTTCAAAACTGCTGTATCAAAAGAAATGTTCAACTCTGTGAATTGAACACACACATCACAAAGGTGTTTCTGAGAATGCTTCCGTCTAGTTTTTATGTGAAGATATTTCCTTTTTCACCATAGGCCCGAAAGCGCTCCAAATGAACACTTGCAGATTCTACAAAAGGTGTGTTTCGACACTGCTATATCAAAAGAAATGTTCCACTCTGTGAGTTGAATGCACACATCACAAAGAACTTTCTGAGAATGCTTCTGTCTAGGTTGTATGGGATAATACCCTTTTCCAAAGAATTCCTCAAAGATTTCCAGATATCCACAAGCAGATCCCACAAAAGGAGTGTTTCAATACTGCTCTATCAGAAGACAGATTCAACTCTGTTAGTTGAGTGCACAGATCTCAAAGGATTTCCTGAGAATGCGTCTGTCTAATTTTTATGTGAAGACATTTCCTTTTCCACCATAGGCTTCAATGTGCTTCAAATGAACACTTGCAGATTCTACAAAAGGACTGTTTCAAAACTGCTCTATGAAAAGAAGGGTTCCACTCGGTGAGGTGAATGCACACATCACAAAGCAATTTCTAAGAATGTTTCTGTCTAATTTTTATGTGAAGATATTTCCTTTTCAAATATAGGCATCAAATCGCTCCAAATATCCACATGCAGTTTCTACAAAAATACTGTTTCAAAACTGCTCTCTCAAAAGGAAGGTTGGAACTCTGTGAGTTGAATGCACACATCACAAAGCAGTTTCTGAGAATGCTTCTGTCTAGTTTGTATGTGAAGATATTTCCGTTTCCACCATAGGCCTCAAATCGCTCCAAATATCCACTTGCAGATACTACAAAAAGACTGTTTCAAAACTGCTCTCTCAAAAGGAAGTTTGAACTCTGTGAGTTGAGTGCAGACATCACAAAGCATTTTCTGAGAATGCTTCTGTCTAGTTTGTGTTGGAAGATATTTCCTTTTCCATCACAGGCCTCAAATCGCTCAAAATATCCACTTGCAGATACTACAAAAAGACTGTTTGAAAACTGCTCTCTCTAAAGGAAGGTTCAACTCTGTGAGTTGAATGCACACATCACAAAGCAGTTTCTGAGAATGCTTCTCTCTAGTTTGTATGTGAAGTTTTCCCTTTTATAACGACCTCCTCAAAGAGCTCCAAATATCCACAAGCAGATTCTACAAAAGCAGTATTTCCAAACTGCTCTATCAAAAGAAAGTTTCAACTCTGTGAATTGAACACACACATCACAAAAGTGTTTCTGAGAATGCTTCTTATAGTTTTTATGTGAAGATATTTCTTTTTCCACCATAGGCCCCAAAGCGCTCCAAAAGAACACTTGCAGATTGTACAAAAGGTGTGTTTCAACACTGCTCTATTAAAAGAAAGCTTCAACTCTGTGGGTTGAATGCACACATCACAAAAACTGAGAATCCTTCTCTCTAGTTTTTATGTGAAGATAACCGTTTCCAACGAATTCCTCAAAGGTTTCCAATTATCCACAAGCAGATTCTTCAAAAGGAGTGTTTCAATACTGCTCAATCAAAAGACAGATTCAACTCTGTTAGTTCAATGCACACATCTCAAAGAATTTCCTGAGAATGCTTCTAGTTTTTATGTGAAGTTATTTCATTTTCCACCATAATCTTTAAAGCGCTCCAAATGAACACTTCCAGATTCTACAAAAAGACTGTTTCAAAACTGCTTTATGAAAAGAAGGGTTCCACTCTGTGAGGTGAATGCACACATCACAAAGCTGCTTCTGAGAATGCTTCTCTCTAGTTTTTATGTGAAGATATTTCCTTTTCCATCATAGGTCTCAAATCGCTCCAAATATCCACTTGCAAATACTACCATTATACTCTTTCAAAACTGCTCTCTCAAAAGGAAGGTTCAACACTGTGAGTTGAATGCACACATCACAAAGCAGTTCTGAGAATGCTTCTGTCTAGTTTGTATGTGAAGATATCCCGTTTACAACGAATTCCACAAAGAACTCTAAATATCCAAAGGCAGATACTACAAATAAGTGATTCAAAACTGCTCTATCAAAAGAAAGGTTCAACTCTGTGAGTTGAACACACACACATCACAAAGGTGTTTCTTAGAAGGCTTTTGTCTAGTTTTTATGTGAAGATATTTCCTTTTCCACCATAGGCCCCAAAGGACTCCAAATGAAAAACTACAGATTCTACAAAAGGTGTGTTTCAACACTGCTGTATCAAAAGAAAGTTTCAACTCTGTGAGTTGAATGCACACATAGCAAAGAACTTCCTGAGAATGTTTCTGTCTAGTTTTTATGAGAAGATACCCGTTTCCAATGAATTCCTCACAGAGTTCTCAATATCCACGAGCAGATTCTACAAAAGGAGTGTTTCAATTCTGTTCTATGAAAAGACAAATACAACTCTGTTAGTTGAATGCACACATCTCAAAGAATTTCCTGAGAATGCTTCTTTCTAGTTCTTATGTGAAGATATTTCCTTTTCCACCATTGGCTTCAAAGAGCTTCAAATGAACACTTGCGATTCTATAAAAAGACTGTTTCAAAACTGCTCTATGAATAGGAAGGTTCCACTCTGTGAGGTGAATGCACACATCACAAAGCACTTTCTGAGAATGTTTCTGTGTTGTTTGTATGTGAAGATGTTTCCTTTGACATCATAGGCCTCAAAACACTCAAAATTTCTACTTGCAGATACTACAAAAGACTATTTCAAAACTGCTCTCTCAAAAGGAAGGTTCAACTCTGTGAGTTGAATGCACACATCACAATGCAGTTTCTGAGAGTGCTTCTGTCTAGTTTGTATGTGAAGATATCCCGTTTAGAACGAATTCATCAAAGAGCCCCTAATATCCACAAGCAGACTCTACAAAAGCAGTGTTTAAAAACTGCCCTATCAAAAGAAAGGTTCAACTCTGTGAGTTGCACACACATCACAAAGGTGTTTCTGAGAATGCTTTTGTCTAGTTTTTATGTGAGGATATTTCCTTTTCCACCATAATCTTTAAAGCCCTCCAAATGAACACTTGCAGATTCTACAAAAAGATTGTTTCAAAACTGCTCTATGAAAAGAAGGGTTCCACTCTGTGAGGTGAATGCACACATCACAAAGCAGTTTCTAAGAATGTTTCTGTCTAGTTTTTATGTGAAGATATTTCCTTTTCTATCATAGGCCTCAAATCGCTCCAAATATCCACTTGCAGATACTACAAAAAGACTCTTTCAAAACTGCTGTCTCAAAAGGAAGGTTCAACACTGTGAGTTGAATGCACACATCACAAAGCAGTTTCTGAGAATGCTTCTGTCTACTTTGTATGTGCAGATATCCCGTTTACAACGAATTCCACAAAGAGCTCTAAATATCCACAAGCAGATTCCACAAAAGCAGTGATTCAAAACTGCTCTATCAAAAGAAAGGTTCAACTCTGTGAATTGAACACACACAACACAATGGTGTTTCTGAGAATGCTTCTGTCCAGATTTTATGTGAAGATATTTCCTTTTCCACCATAGGCAACAAACACTCCAAATGAACACTTGCAGATTGTACAAAAGGTGTGTTTCTGCACTGCTGTATCAAAAGAAATTTTCAACTCTGTGAATTGAATGCACACATCACAAAGAGCTTTCTGAGAATGCTTGTGTCTAGTTTGTACGTGAAGATACCCGTTTCCAACGAATTCCTAAAGAGTTCCAAATATCCACAAGCAGATTCTACAAAAGGAGTGTTTCAATACTGCTCTATCAACAGACAAATTCAACTCTGTTAGTTGAATGCACACATCTGAAAGAAGTTCCTGAGAATGCTTCTGTCAAGTTTTTATGTGAAGATATATCCTTTTCGACCATAGGCTTCAAAGCGCTCTCAATGAACACTTGCAGATTCTACAAAAAGCCTATTTCAAAAGTGCTCTAGGAAAAGAAGGGATCCACTCTGTGAAGTGAATGCACACATCACAAAGCAGTTTCTGAGAATGCTTCTGTCTCGTTTGTATGTGAAGATATTTCATTTTTCCATCATAGGCCTCAAATCACTCCATATATCCACTTGCAGATACTTCAAAAGGACTGTTTCAAAACTGCTCTCTCAAAAGGAAGGTTCAGCATGGAGAGTTGAATGCCCACATCACAAAGCAGTTTCTGAGAATGCTTCTGTCTAGGTTGTATGTGAAGATCTTTCCTTTTCCATAATAGGCCTCAAATCGCCCCAAATATCCACTTGCAGATACAACAAAAAGAGTGTTTCAAAACTGCTCTCTCAAAAGGAAGGTTCAACTCTGTGAGTTGAATGCTCACATCACAAAGCAGTTTCTGAGAATGTTTCTGTCTAGTTTGAATGTGAAGATATATCCTTTTCCATCATAGGCTTCAAATCGCTCAAAATATCTACTTGTTGACACAACAAAAAGACTATTTCAAAACTGCTCTCTCAAAAGGAAGGTTCAACTCTGGGAGTTGAATGCACAGATCACAAAGCAGTTTCTGAGAATGCTTCTGTCTAGTTTGTACGTGAAGATTTCCCGTTTACAACGAATTACTCGGCCCTCCAAATATCCACAAGCAGATTCTACAAAAGCAGTGTTTCAAAACTGCTCTATCGAAAGAAATGTTCAACTCTGTGAATTGAACACACACATCACAAAGGTGTTTCTGAGAATGCTTCTGTCTAGTTTTTCTGTGAAGATATTTCCTTTTGCACCTTAGGCCCCAAAGCACTACAAATGAACACTTACAGATTCGAAAAAAGGTGTGTTTCAACACTGCTCTATCAAAGGAAACTTTCACCTCTGTGAGCTGAATGCACACATCACAAAGAACTTTCTAAGAATGCTTCTGTCTAGTTTTTATGTGAAGATAACCGTTTCAAAGAATTCCTCAAAGAGTTCCAAATATCCACAAGCAGATCCTACAAAAGGAGTGTTTCAATACTGCTCTATCAAAAGACAGATTTAACTCTGTGAGTTGAATGCACACATCTCAAAGAAGTTCCAGAGAATGCTTCTGTCTAGTTTTCATGTGAAGATATTTCCTTTTGCACCGTAGGCTTCAAAGCACTCCAAATGAACAATTGCACATTCTACAAAAAGACTGTTTCAAAACTGTTCTATGAAAAGAAGGGTTGCACTCTCTGAGGTGAATGCACACATCACAAAGCAGTTTCTGAGAATGCTTCTGTCTAGTTTTTATGTGAAGACGTTTCCTTTTCCATGATAGGCCTCAAATCGCTCCAAATATCCACTTGCAGATACTACAAAAAGACTGTTTCAAAGCTGCTCTCTCAAAGGGTAGTTTCAACTCTGTGAGTTGAATGCCTACGTCACCAAGCAGTTTCTGAGAATGCTTCTGTCTAGTTTGTATGTGAAGATATTTCCTTATCCAACATTGGCTTCAAAGTGCTCCAAATGAACACTAGCAGATACTACAAAAAGACTGTTTCAAAACTGCTCTATGATAGGAAGGGTTCCACTCTGTGAGTTGAATGCACACATCACAAAGCAGTTTCTGAGAATGCTTCTGTCTAGTTTTTATGTGCAGATACTTCCTTTTCCATCATAGGCCTCAAATGGCTTAAAATATCCACTTGCAGATAGTACAAAAGGACTGTTTCAAAACTGCTCTCTCAAAAGGAAGGTTCAACTCTGTGAGTTGAATGCACACATCACAAAGCAGTTTCTGAGAATTCTTCTGTCTAGTTTGTATGTGAAGATATTTCCTTTTCCATCATAGGCCTTAAATCGCTCCAAATATATACTTGCAGATACTACAAAAAGAGTGTTTCATAACTGCTCTCTGAAAAGGAAGGTTCAACTCTGTGAGTTGAATGCACACATCACAAAGCAGTTTCTGAGAATTCTTCTGTCTAGTTTCTATGTGAAGATATTTCCTTTTCCATCATAGGCCTCAAATCGCTCCAAATATCCACTTGCAGATACTACAAAAAGAGTTTCAAACTTCTCTCTCAAAAGGAAGGTTCAACTCTGTGAGTAAAATGCACACATCACAAAGCGGTTTCTTAGAATGCTTCTGTCTAGTTTCTAACTGAAGATATCCCGTTTACAAAGAATTATTCAAAGAGCTCCAAATATCCACAAGCAGATTCTACAAAAGCAGTGTTTCAAAACTGCTCTATCAAAGGAAAGGTTCAACTCTGTGAATTGAACACACACATCACAATGGTGTTTCTGAGAATGCTTCTGTCTCGATTTTATGTGAAGTTATTTGCTTTTCCAATATACGCAATAAAGCCCTCCAAGTGAACAATTGCAGATTCTACAAAAGGTTTGTTTCAACACTGCTCTATCAAAAGAAAGGTTCAACTCTGTGAGTAGAAAGCACACATCACAAACCACGTTTTGAGAATGCTTCTGTCCAGTTTTTATATGAAGATACCCGTTTCCAACGAATTCCTCAAAGAGTTCCCAATATCCACAAGCAGATGCTACAAAAGGAGTGTTTCAATACTGCTCTATCAAAAGACAGATTCAACTCTGTGAGTTGAATGCAGACATCTCAAAGAAGTTCCTGAGAATGCTTCTGTCTAGTTTTTATGTGAAGATATTTCCATTTCGACCGTAGGCTTCAAAGCACTGCAAATGAACACTTGCAGATTCTACAAGAAGACTGTTTCGAAACTGCTCTATGAAAATAAGGGTTCCACTGTGTGAGGTGAATGCACACATCACAAAGCAGTTTCTGAGAATGCTTCTGTCTAGTTTGAATGTGGAGATGTTTCCTTTTCCATCATAGGCCTCATATCGCTTCAAATATCCACTTGCAGATACTACAAAAAGACAGTTTCAAAACTGCTCTCACAAAAGGAAGGTTCAAATCTGTGAGTTGAATGCACACATCACAAAGCAGTTTCTGAGAATGCTTCTGTTTAGTTTGTATGTGAAGATATTTCCTTTTCCATCATAGGCCTCAAATCGCTCCAAATATCTACTTGCAGATAGTACAAAAAGACTGTTTCAAAACTGCTCTCTCAAAAAGAAGGTTCATCTCTGTAAATTGAATGCACACATCACAAAGCAGTTTCTGAGAATGCTTTTGTCTAATTTGTACGTAAAGATATTTCCTTTTCCATCATAGGCCTCAAATCGCTCCAAATATCCACTTACAGATACTACAAAAAGACTGTTTTCTCAAAAGGAAGGTTCAATTCTGTGAGTTGAATGCACACATCACAAAGCAGTTTCTGAGAATGCTTCTGTCTAGTTTGTATGTGAAGGTATCCCGTTTTCAACGAATTCCTCATAGAGCTCCAAATATCCACAAGCAGATTCTACAAAAGCAGTGTCTCAAAACTGCTCAATCAAAAGAAAGTTTCAACTCTGTGAATTGAGCACACACATCAGAAAGTTGTTTCTGAGAATGCTTCTGTCCAGATTTTATGTGAAGATATTTCCTTTTCCACCATAGGCAACAAACGCTCCAAATGAACACTTGCAGATTGTACAAAAGGTGTGTTTCTGCACTGCTGTATCAAAAGAAATGTTCAACTCTGTGAGTTGAATGCACACAACACAAAGAACTTTCTGAGAATGCTTGTGTCTAGTTTTTATGTGAAGATACCCGTTTCCAACGAATTCCTCAAAGAGTTCCAAATACACACAAGCAGATTCTACAAAAGGAGTGTTTCAATACTGCTCTATCAAAAGACAGATTCAACTCTGTTAGTTGAATGCACACATCTCAAAGAGGTTCCTGAGAATGCTTCTGTCAAGTTTTTATGTGAAGATATTTCATTTTCGACCATAGTCTTTAAAGCGCTCCAAATGAAAACTTGCAGATTCTACAAAAAGACTGTTTCAAAGCTGCTGTATGAAAAGAAGGGTTCCACTCTGTGAGTTGAATGCACACAACACAAAGCAGTTTCTGAGAATGCTTCTGTCTAGTTATTATGTGAAGATATTTCCTTTTCCATCATAGGCCTCAAATCGCTCCAAATATCCACTTGCAGATACTACAAAAAGACTGTTTCAAAACTGCTCTCTCAAAAGGAAAGTTCAACTCTGTAAGTTGAATGCCCACATCACAAAGCAGTTTCTGAGAATGCTTCTGTCTAGTTTTTATGTGCAGATATTTCCTTATCCACAATAGGCTTCAAAGTGCTCCAAATGAACACTTGCAGATACTACAAAAAGACTGTTTCAAAACTGCTCTATGATAGGAAGGGTTCCACTCTGTGAGTTGAATGCACACATCACAAAGCAGTTTCTGAGAATGCTTCTGTCTAGTTTTTATGTGCAGATACTTCCTTTTCCATCATAGGCCTCAAACTACTCAAAATATCCGCTTGCAGATAGTACAAAAAGACTGTTTCAAAACTGCTCTCAAAAGGAAGGTTCAACTCTGTGAGTTGAATGCACACATCATAAAGCAATTTCTGAGAATGCTTCTGCCTAGTTTGTATGTGAAGATATTTCCTTTTCCATCCGAGGCCTCAAATCGCTGCAAATATATACTTGCAGATACTACAAAGAGTGTTTCATAACTGCTCTTTGAAAAGGAAGGTTCAACTCTGAGAGTTGAATTCCCACATCACAAAGCAGTTCCTGAGAATGCTTCTGTCTAGTTTCTATGTGAAGATATATCCTTTTCCATCATAGGCCAAAAATCGCTCCAAATATCCACTTGCAGAAACTATAAAAAAGACGGTTTCAAAACTGCTTTCTCAAGAGGAAGGTTCAACACTGTGAGTTGAATGCACCATCACAAAGCAGTTTCTGAGAATGCTTCTGTCCAGTTTGTATGTGAAGGTATCCCGTTTTCAACGAATTCCTCATAGAGGTCCATATATCCACAAGCAGATTCTACAAAAGCCGTGTCTCAAAAGTGCTCTATCTAAAGAAAGTTTCAACCCTGTGAATTGAACACACACATCACAAAGGTGTTTCTGAGAATGCTTCTGTCTAGATTTTATGTGAAGATATTTCCTTTTCCACCATAGGCAACAAAGCTCTCCAAAGGAACACTTGCAGATTCTACAAAAGGTGTTTTTCAGCACTGCTCTATCAAAATAAATTTTCAACTCTGTGAGTTGAATGCACACATCACAAAGAATTTTCTGAGAATGCTTCTGTCTAATTTTTATGTGAAGATACCAGTTTCCAAAGAATTCCTCAAAGAGTTCCAAATATCCACAAGCAAAACATACAAAAGGAGTGTTTCAATACTGCTCTATCAAAAGACAGATCCAACTCTGTTTGTTGATAGCACACATCTAAAAGTAGTTCCTGAAAATGCTTCTGTTTAGCTATATGTGAAGATATTTCCTTTTCAGCCATAGGCTTCAAAGCGCTCCAAATGAAAAATTGCAGGCTATAAAAAAAGACTGTTTCAAAACTGCTCTATGAAAGAAGGTTTCCACTCTGTTAGGTGAATGTACACATCACAAAGCAGTTTCTGAGAATGTTTCTGTCTTGTTTTTATGTGAAGATATTTCCTTTTCCATCATAGGCCTCAAATCGCTCCAAATATCCACTAGCAGATACTACGAAAAGACTGTTTCAAAACTGCTCTCTCAAAAGGAAAGTTCAACTCTGTAAGTTGAATGCACACATCACAAAGCAGTTTCTGAGAATGATTCTGTCTAGTTTTTATGTGAAGATATTTCCTTATCCACCATAAGCTTCAAAGCAATCCAAATGCCCACCTGCAGATTCTACAAAAAGAGTATTTCAAAACTGCTCTATCAAAAGAACGCTTCAAATCTGTGAGTTGAATACACACATCAAAAAGTAGTTTCTGAGAATGCCTCTGTCTAGTTTTGTGAAGATATCCCGTTTCCAACGAAGGCCTCAAAGCGGTCCTTATATCCACTTTTAAATTCTACAAAAAGTGTGTTTCAAAGCTACTCTGTGAAAAGGAATGTTGAAGCCTTTGTGTTGAAAGCAAACATCAGAAAAAAGTTGTTGAGAATGCTTCTGTGTAGTTCTTATGTGAAGATATTTCCTTTTTCATCACAGGCCTCAAAACGCTCCAAATGTCCACTTGCAGATTGTACAAAAAGGGTGTTCCAAATCTGCTCTATCAAAGGAAAGCTTCAACTCTGTTAGTTGATTACACACTTCACAAAGAGGTTTCTGAGAATGCTTCTGTCTAATGTTTATGTGAAGATATTTCGTTTTTCATCATAGGCCTGAAAGCGTTACAAATGTCCACTTGCAGATCCTACAAAAAGAGTTTTTCAAAACTGTTCTATCGAAGGAAAGGTTTAACTCTGTGAGTTAAATGCACACTTCACAAAGAAGTTTGTGAGAATGCTTCTGTCCAGTTTTTATGAAGATATCCCTTTTCCAATGAAGGCCTCAAAGCGGTCCAAATATCCTCTTGCAAATTCTACAAAAAGAGTGTTTCCAAACTGCTCTATGAAAAGGAATGTTCAACTCTGTGAGTTGAAAGCAAACATCACAAAGAAGTTTCTGAGAACGCTTCTGCGTAGTTTTTATGTGAAGATATTTCCTTTTTCACCATATGCCTCAAAGCGCAACAAATTTCCAGTTGCAGATTCTGCAAAAAGAGGGTTTCTAAACTGCTCTATCAAAAGAGAGGTTCAACTGTAGGAGTTGAATGCATATATCACAGAAAAGTTCCTGAGAAGGCTTCTGTGTTGTTTTTATATGAAGATAATTCCTTTTCCTCCATAGGCCTCAAAACGTTCTGAAAGCCCACTTGCAGATTCAACAAAAAGAGTGTTTCAAAACAGCTTTATCAAAAGAAGGCTTCAACTCTGTGAGTTGAATCCACACATCACAAAGAAGTTCCTGAGAATGCTTCTGCCAATTTTTTGTGAAGATATCCCTTTTCCAGCAAAGGCCTCAAAGCGGTTCAAATATCCACTTGCAAATTAAAAAAAGTGTTTCAAAACTGCTCTATGAAAAGGAACGTTCAACTCTGTTAGCTGAAAATAAACATCACAAAGAAGTTTCTGAGAATGCTTCTGTGTAGTCTTAATGCGAAGATATTTCCTTTTTCACCTCAGGCCTCGAAGTGCTCCAAATGACCACTTGCAGATTCTACAAAAAGAGTGTCTCAAAACTGCTCTATCAAAAGAAACGTTCAAC
This sequence comes from Gorilla gorilla gorilla, assembly GCF_029281585.2. Classification (NCBI taxonomy): domain Eukaryota; kingdom Metazoa; phylum Chordata; class Mammalia; order Primates; family Hominidae; genus Gorilla; species Gorilla gorilla. The sequence goes on from NC_073247.2 coordinate 73,887,182, forward strand.
TCTGTGAGTTGAATACACACATCACAAAGAGGTTTCTGAGGATGTTTCTGTCTAGTTTTTATGTGAAGATATTTCCTTTTTCACCATAGGCCTCAAAGTGCTACAAATGTCCATTTGCAGATTGTACAAAAAAGACTGTTTCAAAACTGCTGTATCAAGGGAAAGGTTCAAGTCATTGAGTTGAATGCACACATCAGAAAGGAGATTCTGAGAATGCTTCTATCTTGTTTTTGTGAGGATATCCCTTTTCCAACGAAGGCCTGAAAGCCGTCCAAATATCCACTTGCAAATTCTACAGAAAGAGTGTTTCGAAACTGCTCTATGAAAAGGAATGTTCATCTTTGTGAGTTAAAAGCAAACATCAGGGGGGAGGAGCCAAGATGGCCGAATAGGAACAGCTCTGGTCTACAGCTCCCAGCGTGAGCTACACAGAAGGGTGATTTCTGCGTTTCCAACTGATGTACCAGGTTCATCTCACTAGGGAGTGCCAGACAGTGGGTGCAGGTCAGTGAGTGTGCGCACCGTGCGTGAGCCAAAGCAGGGCGAGGCATTGCCTCACTCGGGAAGTGCAAGGGGTCAGGGAGTTCCCCTTCCGAGTCAATTAAAGAGGTGATGGAGGGCACCTGGAAAATCGGGTCACTCCCACCCGAATACTGCGCTTTTCTGAGGGGCTTAAAAAACGGCGCACCAGGAGAGTATATCCTGCACCTGGCTTGGAGTGTCCCACGCCCATGGAGTATCGCTGATTGTTAGCACAGCAGTCTGAGATCAAACTGCAAGGCAGCAGCGAGACTGTGAGAGGGGTGCCCCCATTGCCCAGGCTTGATTAGGTAAAAAAAGCAGCGGAGAAGCTCGAACTGGGTGGAGCCCAACACTGCTCAAGGAGGCCTGCCTGCCTCTGTAGGCTCCACCTCTCGGGGCAGGGCAAAGACAAACAAAAAGACAGCAGTAACCTCTGCAGATGTAAATGTCCCTGTCTGACAGCTTTGAAGAGAGCAGTGGTTCTCCCAGCACACAGCTGGAGATCTGAGAATGGGCAGACAGCCTCCTCAAGTGGGTCCCTGACCCCCAAGCAGCTTAACTGGGAGGCACCCCCCAGCAGGAGCACACTGATACCTCACACGGCAGGGTATTCCAACAGACCTGCAGCTGAGTGTCCTGTCTGTTAGAAGGAAAACTAACAAACAGAAAGGACATCCACACCAAAAACCCATCTGTACATCACCATCATCAAACACCAAAAGTAGATAAAACCACAAAGATGGGGAAAAAACAGAGTAGAAAAACTGGAAACTCTAAAAAGCAGAGCGCCTCTCCTCCTCCAAGGGAACGCAGTTCCTCACCAGCAATGGAGCAAAGCTGGATGGAGAATGACTTTGATGAGCTGAGAGAAGAAGGCTTCAGACGATCAAATTACTCTGAGCTACGGGAGGACATTCAAACCAAAGGCAAAGAAGCTGAAAACTTTGAAAAAAATTTAGAAGAATGTATAACTAGAATAACCAATACAGAGAAGTGCTTAAAGGAGCTGATGGAGCCGAAAACCAAGGCTAGAGAACTATGTGAAGAATGCAGAAGCCTCAGGAGCCGATGCGATCAACTGGAAGAAAGGGTATCAGCAATGGAAGTTGAAATGAATGAAATGAAGCGAGAAGGGAAGTGTAGAGAAAAAAGGATAAAAAGAAATAAGCAAAGCCTCCAAGAAATATGGGACTATGTGAAAAGACCAAATCTACGTCTGATTGGTGTACCTGAAAGTGATGGGGAGAATGCAACCAACTTGGAAAACACTCTGCAGGATATTATCCAGGAGAACTTCCCCAATCTAGCAAGGCAGGCCAACATTCAGATTCAGGAAATACAGAGAACACCACAAAGATACTCCTCGAGAAGAGCAACTCCAAGTTGTCAGATTCACCAAAGTTGAAATGAAGGAAAAAATGTTAAGGGCAGCCAGAGAGAAAGGTCGGGTTACCCTCAAAGGGAAGCCCATCAGACTAACAGCGGATTTCTTGGCAGAAACCCTACAAGCCAGAAGAGAGTGGGGGCCAATATTCAACATTCTTAAAGAAAAGAATTTTCAACCCAGAATTTCATATCCAGCCAAACTAAGCTTCATAAGTGAAGGAGGAATAAAATACTTTACAGACAAGCAAATGCTGAGAGATTTTGTCACCACCAGGCCTGCCCTAAAAGAGCTCCTGAAGGAAGCGCTAAACATGGAAAGGAACGACCGGTACCAGCCACTGCAAAATCATGCCAAAATGTAAAGACCATCGAGACTAGGAAGAAACTGCATCAACTAATGAGCAAAATAACCAGCTAACATCATAATGACAGGATCAAATTCACGCATAACAATATTAACTTTAAATGTAAATGGACTAAATTCTCCAATTAAAAGACACAGACTGACAAGTTGGACAAAGAGTCAAGACCCATCAGTGTGCTGTATTCAGGAAACCCATCTCACGTGCAGAGACACACATAGGCTTAAAATAAAAGGATGGAGGAAGATCTACCAAGCAAATGGAAAACAAAAAAAGGCAGGGGTTGCAATCCTAGTCTCTGATAAAACAGACTTTAAACCAACAAAGATCAAAAGAGACAAAGAAGGCCATTACATAATGGTAAAGGGATCAATTCAACAAGAAGAAGAGCAAACTATCCTAAATATATATGCACCCAATACAGGAGCACCCAGATTCATAAAGCAAGTCCTGAGTGACCTACAAAGGGACTTAGACTCCCACACATTACTAATGGGAGACTTTAACACCCCACTGGCAACATTACACAGACCAACGAGACAGAAAGTCAACAAGGATACCCAGGAATTGAACTCAGCTCTGCAGCAAGCAGACCTAATAGACATGTACAGAACTCTCCACCCCAAATCAACAGAATATACATTTTTTTCAGCACCACACCACACCTATTCCAAAATTGACCACATACTTGGAAGTAAAGCTCTCCTCAGCAAATGTAAAAGAACAGAAATTATAACAAACTATCTCTCAGACCACAGTGCAATCAAACTAGAACTCAGGATTAAGAATCTCACTCAAAATCACTCAACTACATGGAAACTGAACAACCTGCTCCTGAATGACTACTGGGTACATAACGAAATGAAGACAGAAATAAAGATGTTCTTTGAAACCAAAGAGAACAAAGACACAACATACCAGAATCTCTGGGATACATTCAAAGCAGTGTGTAGAGAGAAATTTATAGCACTAAATGCCCACAAGAGAAAGCAGGAAAGATCCAAAATTGACACCCTAACATCACAATTAAAAGAACTAGAAAAGCAAGAGCAAACACATTCAAAAGCTAGCAGAAGGCAAGAAATAACTAAAATCAGAGCAGAACTGAAGGAAATAGAGACACAAAAAACCCTTCAAAAAATCAATGAATCCAGGAGCTGGTTTTTTGAAAGGATCAACAAAATTGATAGACCACTAGCAAGACTAATAAAGAAAAAAAGAGAGAAGAATCAAATAGATGCAATAAAAAATGATAAGGGGGATATCACCACCAATCCCACAGAAATACAAACTACCATCAGAGAATACTACAAACACCTCTACACAAATAAACTAGAAAATCTAGAAGAAATGGATAAATTCCTCGACACATACACTCTCTGAAGACTAAACCAGGAAGAAGTTGAATCTCTGAATAGATCAATAACAGGCTCTGAAATTGTGGCAATAATCAATAGCTTACCAACCAAAAAGAGTCCAGGACCAGAAGGATTCACAGCCGAATTCTACCAGAGGTACAAGGAGGAATGGGTACCATTCCTTCTGAAAGTATTCCAATCAATAGAAAAAGAGGGAATCCTCCCTAACTCATTTTATGAGGCCAGCATCATTCTGATACCAAAGCCAGGCAGAGACACAACACAAAAAGAGTATTTTAGACCAATATCCTTGATGAACATTAATGCAAAAATCCTCAATAAAATACTGGCAATACGAATCCAGCAGCACATCAAAAAGCTTATCCACCATGATCAAGTGGGCTTCATCCCTGGGATGCAAGGCTGGTTCAATATATGCAAAACAATAAATGTAATCCAGCATATAAACAGAGCCAAAGACAAAAACCACATGATTATCTCAATAGAAGCAGAAAAAGCCTTTGACAAAATTCAACAACCCTTCATGCTAAAAACTCCCAATAAATTAGGTATTGATGGGACGTATTTCAAAATAATAAGAGCTATTTATGACAAACCCACATCCAATATCATACTGAATGAGCAAAAACTGGAAGCATTCCCTTTGAAAACTGGCACAAGACAGGGATACCCTCTCTCACCACTCCTATTCAACATAGTGTTGGAAGTTCTGGCCAGGGCAATTAGGCAGGAGAAGGAAATAAAGGGTATTCAATTAGGAAAAGAGGAAGTCAAATTGTCCCTGTTTGCAGATGACATGTTTGTATATCTAGAAAACCCCATTGTCTCAGCCCAAAATCTCCTTAAGCTGATAAGCAACTTCAGCAAAGTCTCAGGATACAAAATCAATGTACAAAAATCACAAGCATTCTTATACACCAACCACAGACAAAAAGAGAGCCAAATCATGAGTGAACTCCCATTCACAATTGCTTCAAAGAGAATAAAATACCTAGGAATCCAACTTACAAGGGATGTGAAGGAACTCTTCAAGGAGAACTACAAACCACTGCTCAAGGAATTAAAGGAGGATACAAACAAATGGAAGAACATTCCATGCTCATGGGTAGGAAGAATCAATATCGTGAAAATGGCCATACTGCCCAAGGTTATTTAGAGATTCAATGCCATCCCCATTAAGCTACAAATGCCTTTCTTCATAGAATTGGAAAAAACTACTTTAAAGTTCATATGGAACCAAAAAAGAGCCCACATCACCAAGTCAATCCTAAGCCAAAAGGACAAAGCTGGAGGCATCACACAACCTGACTTCAAACTATACTACAAGGCTACAGTAACCAAAACAGCATGGTACTGGTACCAAAACAGAGATATAGATCAATGGAACAGAACAGAGCCCTCAGAAATAACGCCGCATATCTGCAACTATCTGATCTTTGACAAACCTGAGAAAAACAAGCAATGGGGAAAGGATTCCCTATTTAATAAATGGTGCTGGGAAAACTGGCTAGCCATATGTAGAAAGCTCAAACTGGATCCCTTCCTTACACCTTATACAAAAATCAATTCAAGATGGATTAAAGACTTAAATGTTAGACCTAAAACCATAAAAACCCTAGAAGAAAACACAGGCATTACCATTCAGGACATAGGCGTGGGCAAGGACTTCATGTCTAAAACACCAAAAGCAATGGCAACAAAGGCCAAAATTGACAAATGGGATGTAATTAAACTAAAGAGCTTCTGCACAGCAAAAGAAACTACCATCAGAGTGAACAGGCAACCTAGAAAATGGGAGAAAATTTTCCCAACCCACTAATCTGACAAAGGGCTAATATCCAGAATCTACAATGAACTCAAACAAATTTACAAGAAAAAAACAAACAACACCATCAAAAATTGGGCGAAGGACATGAATAGACACTTCTCAAAAGAAGACATTTATGCAGCCAAATAACACATGAAAAAAAGCTCACCATCACTGGCCATCAGAGAAATGTAAATCAAAACCACAATGAGATATCATCTCACACCAGTTAGAATGGCAATCATTAAAAAGTCAGGAAACAACAGGTGCTGGAGAGGATGTGGAGAAATAGGAACACTTTTACACTGTTGGTGGGACTGGAAACTAGTTCAACCATTGTGGAAGTCAGTGTGGCGATTCCTCAGGGATCTAGAACTAGAAATACCATTTGACCCAGCCATCCCATTACTGGGTATATACCCAAAGGACTATAAATCATGCTGCTATAAAGACACATGCACACGTATGTTTATTGCGGCATTATTCACAATAGCAAAGACTGGGAACCAACCCAAATGTCCAACAATGATAGACTGGATTAAGAAAATGTGGCACATATACACCATGGAATACTATGCAGCCATAGAAAATGATGAGTTCATGTCCTTTGTAGGGACATGGCTGAAATTGGAAATCATCATTCTCAGTAAACTATCACAAGAACAAAAAACCAAACACTGCATATTCGCACTCATAGGTGGGAATTGAACAATGAGAACACATGGACACAGGAAGGGGAACATCACACTCTGGGGACTGTTGTGGGGTGGGGAGGGGCGGGAGGGATAGCATTGGGAGATATACCTAATGTTAGATGATGAGTTAGTGGGTGCAGTGCACAAGTATGGCACATGTATACATATGTAACTAACCTGCACAATGTGCACGTGTACCCTAAAACTTAAAGAATAATAATAAAAAAAAAGAAAGAAAGCAAACATCAAAAGTATTTTCTGAGAATGCTTCTGTATACTTTTGTTGTGAAGATATTTCCTTTTTCACCACAGGCGTCAAAGCGTTCCCAATGTCCTCTTGCAGATTCTACAAAAAAGTGTGTCAAAACTGCTCTATCAAAAGAAAGCTTCAACTCTGTGATTTGAGTGCACAGATCACAAAGAACTTTCTGAGAAAGCTTCTGTCTAGTTTTTATGTGAAGATATTTCCTTTTTCATCAGACTTCAATGCGCTCCAAATGCCCACTTGCAGATTCTACAAAAACAGTGTTTCAAAACTGCTCTATCAAAAGAACGCTTCAAATCTGTGAGTTGAATGCTCTCATCACAAAGTAGTTCCTGAGAATACTTCTGTCTAGTTTTTGTGAAGATATCCCATTTCCAGTGAAGGCCTCAAAGCGGTCCAAATATCCACCTCAAAATTAAAAAGAGTGTTTCAAAACTGCTCTATGAAAAGGAAGTTTCAACTCTGTGAGCTGAAAGCAAACATCACAAAGAAGTTTCTGAGAATTCTTCTGTGTAGTTTCGTTTTGAAGATATTTCCTTTTTCACCACAGGCCTCAAAGCGCTCCCAATGTCCTCTTGCAGATACTACAAAAAGAGTGTTTCAAAACTGCTCTATCAAAAGGAAGCTTCAACTCTGTGATTTGAGTGCACACATCACAAAGAAGTTTATGAGAATGCTTCTGTGTAGTTTTTATGTGAAGATATTTCATTTTTCACCATAGGGCTCAAAGCGCTCCAAATGCCCACTTGCAGATTCTACAAAAAAAGTTTTTCATAACTGCTCTATCAAAAGAACACTTCAACTCTGTGAGTTGAATGCACACATCACAAAGAAGATTCTGAGAATGCTTCCGTCTAGCTTTGTGAAGATATCCCATTTCCATCGAAAGCCTCAAAGCGGTCCAAATATCCACTTGTAAATTCTACAAAAAGATTGTTTCATAACTGCTCTATGAAAAGGAATGTTGGACTCTGTGTGCTGAAAGCAAGCATAACAAAGAAGTTGCTGAGAATGCTTCTGTGTAGTTGTTATGTGAAGATATTTCATTTTTCATCACAGGCCTCAAAGCGATCCAAATGTCCACATGCAGATTGTACAAAAAGAGTGTTTCAAATCTGCTATATCAAAAGAACGGTTCAACTCTGTGAGTTGAATGTACACATCACAAAGTGGTTTCTGAGAATGCTTCTGTCTAGTTTTTATGTGAAGATATTTCGTTTTTCATCATAGGCCTCAAAGCGTTACAAATGTCCAGTTGCAGATCCTACAAAAAGAGTTTTTCAAAACAGCTCTATCGAAAGAAAGGTTCAACTCCGTGAGTTGAATGCACACATCACAAAGAAGTTTGTGAGAATGCCTCTGTCCAGTTTTTGTGAAGATATCCCGTTTCCAACAAAGGCCTCAAAGCGGTCCAAATATCCACTTGCCAATTCTACAAAAACGGTGTTTCAAAACTGCTCTATGAAAAGGAATGTTCAACTCTGTGAGTTGAAAGCAAACAAAACAAAGAAGTTTCTGAGAATGCTTCTGTGTAGTTCTTAATTGAAGATATTTCCTTTTTCATCACGGGCCTCAAAGCGCTCCAAATGTCCACTTGCAGATTGTACAAAAAGGGTGTTTCAAATCTGCTCTATCAAAAGAACAGTACAAGTCTGTGACTTGAATGCACACATCACAAAGAGGTTTCTGAGAATGCTTCTGTCTAGTTTTTATGTGAAGATATTTCGTTTTCAATCATAGGCCTCAAAGCGTTTCAAATGTCCACTTCCAGATCCCACAAAAAGAGTTTTTCAAAACTGCTCTATGGACAGAAACATTCAACTCTGTGAGTTGAATGCAAACATCACAAAGTAGTTTGTGAATATGCTTCTGTCCAGGTTTTGTGAAGATATCCCTTTTCCAACAAAGGCATGAAAGCGGTCCAAATATCCACTTGCAAATTCTGTTTTTTTTTGTATTTCTTTTTTTTATTATTATTATACTTTTACGTTATAGGGCACATGTGCACATTGTACAGGTTAGCTACATATGTGTACATGTGCCATGCTTGTGCGCTGCACCCACTAACTCATCATCTAGCAATATGTATATCTCCCAGTGCTACCCCTCCCACCTCCCCCCACCCCACAACCATCTCCAGAGTGTGATATTCCCCTTCCTGTGTCCATGTGATCTCATTTGTCAATTCTCACCTATGAGTGAGAATATGCAATGTTTGGTTTTTTGTTCTTGTGATAGTTTACTGAGAATGATGATTTCCAATTAAAAAGAGTGTTTCAAAACTGCTCTATGAAAACGAATGTTCAACTCTGCGAGTTGAAAGCAAACAACACAAAGAAGTTTCTGAGAATGCTTCTGTGTAGTTTTTATATGGAGATATTTCCTTTTTCACCATAGCCCTCAAAGCACTCCAAATGTCCAGTTGCAGATTCTACAAAAAGAGGGTTTCGAAACTGCTCTATCAAAAGACAGGTTCAACTGTAGGAGTTGAATGCATACATCACAGAAACGTTCCTGAGAATGCTTCTGTGTTGTTTTTATATGAAGATATTTCCTTTTCCACAATAGGCCTCAAAACTCTCCAAATGGCCACTTGCAGATTCTACAAAAAGAGTGTTACAAAACAGCTCTATCAAAAGAACGATTCAACTCTGTGAGTTAAATGCACACATCACAAAGAAGTTCCTGAGAATGCTTCTGTCTAGTTTTTGTGAAGATATCCCGTTTCCAGCGAAGGCCTCAAAGCGGTCCAAATATCCACTTGCAAATTAAGAACGGTGTTTCAAAACTGCTCTGTGAAAAGGAAGCTTCAACTCTGTGAGCTGAAAATAAACATCACAAAGTAATTTCGGAAAACGCTTCTGTGTAGTTTTAATGTGAAGATAGTTCCTTTTTCACCTCAGGCCTCAAAGCGCTCCAAATGTCCACTTGCAGACTCTACAAAAAGAGTCTTTCAAAACTGCTCTATCAAAAGAAAGATTCTACTCTGTGAGTTGAATGCACACATCACAAAGTGGTTTCTAAGAATGTTTCTGTCTAGATTTTATGTGAAGATATTTCCTTTTTCACCATAGGCCTCAAAGTGCTACAAATGACCAATTTCAGATTCTTTAAATAGGGTGTTTCAAGACTGCTGTATCAAGAGAAATGTTCAACTTGGTGAGTTGAATGCAGCACACATCAGAAAGGAGATTCTGAGAATGCTTCTGTGTAGTATTTGTGAAGATATCCCCTTTCCAACGAAAGCCTCAAAGCTCTCAAAATATCCACTGGAAAATTCTACAAAAAGTGTGTTTCAAAACTGCTACAGGAAAAGGAATGTTCAACTCTGTGAGTTGAAAGCAAACATCACAAAGATGTTTCTCAGAATGCTTCCGTGTAGTTTCGTTGAGAAGATATTTCTCTTTTCACCACAGGCCTCAAAGTGCTCCCAATGTCCTCTTGCAGATTCTACAAAAAGAGTGTTTCAAAACTTCTCTATTAAAAGAAAGCTTCAAATCTGTGATTTGATTGCACACATCACGAAGAAGTTTCTGAGAATGCTTCTGTCTACTGTTTATGTGAAGATATTTCATTTTTCACCATAGACTTCAAAGCGCTCCAAATGCCCACTTGCAGATTCTACAAAAACTGTTTTAAAACTGCACTATGAAAACAACGCTTCAACTCTGTGAGTTGAATGCACACATCACAAAGAAGTTTGTGAGAATGCTTCTGTCCAGTTTTTGTGAAGATATCCCGCTTCCAACGAAGGCCTCAAAGCGGTCCAATATCCACTTGCAAATTCTACAAAAAGAGTGTTTCAAAGCTGCTCTATGAAAAGGAATGTTCAACTCTGTGAGTTTCACGCAAACAACACAAAGAAGTTTCTGAGAATGCTTCTGTGTAGTTTTTAGGTGAAGATATTTCCTTTCTCACCATAGGCCTCAAAGCTCTCCAAATGTCCACTTGCAGATTCTACAAAAGTGACGTTTCAAAACTGCTCTATCAAAAGAGAGGTTCAACTCTGTGAGTTGAAAGCACTAATCACAAAGAAGTTTCTGAGAATGCTTCTGTGTAGTTTTTATGTGAAGATATTTCCTTTTTCACCATAAGCCTCAAAATGCTCCAAATGTCCACTTGCAGATTCCACAAAAAGAGTGTTTCAAAACAACTCTATCAAAAGAACCCTTCAACTCTTTGAGTTGAATGCACTCATCACAAAGAACTTCCTGAGAATGCTTCTGTCTAGTTTTTGTGAAGATATCCCATTTCCAGCGAAGGCCTCAAAGCAGTCCAAATATCCACTTGCAAATTAAAAAGAGTGTTTCGAAACTGCTCTATGAAAAGTAAGGTTCAACTCTGTGAGCTGAAAATAAACATCACAAAGAAGTTTCTGAGAATGCTTCTGTGTAGTTTTAATGTGAATATAGTTCCTTTTTCACCACAGGCCTCAAAGCGCTTCAAATGTCCACTTGCAGATTCTACAAAAAGAGTGTTTCAAAACTGCTCTATCATCGAAAGAAAGGTTCAACTCTGTGAGTTGAAGGCACACATCACAAAGAGGTTTCTGAGAATGCTTCTGTCTAGTTTTTATGTGAAGATATTTCCTTTTTCACCATAGGCCTCAAAGTGCTACTAATGTCCACTTGCAGACTGTACAAAAAGAGTTTCAAAACTGCTCTCTCAGGAGAAAGGTTCAACTCGGTGAGTTGAATGCACACATCAGAAAGGAGATTCTGAGAATGCTTCTATCTAGTTTTGGTGAAGATATCCCTTTTGCAATGAAGGCCTCAAAGCCGTCCAAATATCCACTTGCAAATTCTACAAAAGGAGTGTTTCAAAACTGCACTATCAAAAGAAAGCTTCAACTCCGTGATTTGAGTGCACGCATCACAAAGAAGTTTCTAAGAATCCTTCTGTCTAGTTTTTATGTAAAAAAATTTCCTTTTTCACTGTAGGCTTCAAAGCGCTACAAATGCCCACTTACAGACTCAACAAAAACAGTGTTTCAAAACTGCTATATCAAAATAACGCTTCAACTCTGTGAGTTGAATGCACACATCACAAAGAAGTTTCTGAGAATGCTTTTGTCTTGTTTTTGTGAATGTATCCCGTTTCCAACGAAGGCCTCAAAGCCTTACAAATATCCACTTGCAAATTCTACAAAAGGAGTGTTTCAAAACTGCTCTATGCAAAGGAATGTTCAACTCTGTGATTTGAAAGCAAACTTCACAAAAATGTTTCTGAGAATACTTCTGTGTACTTTCATTGTGAAGATATTTCCTCTTTCACCATAGGCCTCCAAGCGCTCCAAATGTCCACTTGCAGGTTTTACAAAAGGAGTGTTTCAAAACTGCTCTATCAAAAGAGAGCTTCAACTATGTGAGTTAAATGCACACATCACAAAGATTTTTCTGAGAATGCTTCTGTCCAGTTTTTGTGAAGATATCCCGTTTCAAATGAAGGACTCAAAGTGGTGCAAATATCCACTTGCAAATTCTACAAAAAGAGGGTTTTAAAACTGCTCTATGAAAAACAATGTTCAACTCTGTGAGTTGAAAGCAAACAACACAAAGAAGTTTCTGAGAATATTTCTGTGTAGTTTTTATGTGAAGATATTTCCTTTTTCAACATAGGCCTCAAAGCTCTCCAAATTTCCACCTGCAGATTCCACAATAAGGAGGTTTCCAAACTGCCCTTTCAAAAGAGAGGTTCAACACTGTGAGTTGAATGCACACATCACAAAGAAGTTCCTGAGAATGCTTCTGTGTTGTTTTTATATGAAGATATTTCCTTTTCCTCTATAGGCCATTTGAAGAGCTTTGAGGCCTGTGGTGTAAAAGGAAATATCTTCACATAAAAACTGCACAGAAATATTCTCAGAAGCTCCTTTGTGTTGTTTGCTTTGAACTCACAGAGTTGAACATTCCTTTTCATAGAGTAGTTTTGAAACACCTTTTTTGTAGAATTTGCAAGTGGATATTTGGACCGCTTTAAGGACTTCGTTCGAAACGGGGTATCTTCACATAAAAACTAGACCAAAGTATTCTTATAAGTGTCTTTTTGATGTGTGCATTCAACTCACAGAGTTGAACCTTTCTTTTGATAGAGCAGTTTTGAAAGACTCCTTTGTAGAACCTGCCACTAGACATTAGGAGCGCTCTGAGGCCTATGGTGAAAAATGAAATGTCTTCATATAAAAACTACACGGAAGCATTCTCAGAAACTCCTTTGTGATGTGTACATTCAACTCACAGATTTGAACATCTCTTTTGATAGAGCAGTTTCGAAACCCTGTTTTTGTAGAATCTGTAAATGGATATTTTGAGGGTTTTGAGTCCTACGGTGAAAAAGGAAATATCTTCATATAAAAACTACACAGAAGCATTCTCAGAAACTTCTTTCTGTTGTTTGCTTTCAACTCAAAGAGGTGAACATTCTTTTTCATAGAGCATTTTTGAAACACCCTTTTTGTAGAATTTGCAAGTGGATATTTCGACCGCTTTGTGGACTTTGTTCGAAATGGGATATCTTCACATAAAAACTAGACAGAAGCATTCTCAGAATCTTCTTTGTGACGTGTGCATTCAACTCACAGAGTTGAACCTTTCTTTTGATAGAGCAGTTTTGAAACACACTTTTTGTAGTTCCTTCAAGTGGGCAATTGGAAGGCTTTGTGGTCTACGGTGAAAAAGGAAATATCTTCACATAAAAAGTACACAGAAGCATTCTCAGAAACTGCTTTGTGATGTGTGCATTCAACTCACAGACTTGACCTTCTCTTTTGATAGAGCAGTTTTGAAACCCTCTTTTTGTAGAATCTGTAATTGGATATTTGGAGTGCCATGAGGCCTATGGTTAAAAGAAAATATCTTCACATGAAAGCTACAGAGAAGCATTCTAAGAAACATTTTTGTGATGTTTGCTTTCAACTCACAGTGTTGAACATTCCTTTTCGTAGAGTAGTTTTGAAACATTGTTTTTGTAGGGTTGGCAAGTGGATATTTGGACCGTTTTGAGGCCTTCTTTGGAAACGGTATATCTTCCCAAAAACTGGACAGAAGCATCCTCAGAATTTCCTTTGTGATATGTGCATTCAACACACAGAGTTGAATATTTATTTGATAGAGCAGTATTGAAAAACTCTTTTTTTAGACTCTGCAAGTGGACATTTGGAGTGCTTTGTTGCCTATGGTGAAAAAGGTAATATCTTCACGTAAAAACTACACAGAAACATTCTCATAAACTTCTTTCTCATGTGTGCATTCATCTCACAGAGTTCAACATTCCTTTTCATAGAGCAGTTTCTAAACCCTCTTTTTGTAGTATTTGCAAGTGGATATTTGTACCGCATCTAGGCCTTCGTTGGAAACGGTATACCTTCACTTAAAAGCTTTACAGAAGCATTCTCAGAAACTTCTTTGTGATGTGTGCATTTAACTCACTGAGTTGAACCTTTCTTTTGATAGAGCAGTTTTGAAACACTCTTTTTGCAGAATCTGCAATTGGACATTTGGAACGCTTTGAGGCCTATGTTGAAAAAGGAAATATCTTCACATAAAAACTAGACAGAAGCATTCTCAGAAACTTCTTTGTGATGGGTGCATTCAACTCACAGAGTTGAACATTTCTTTTGACACAGAAGTTTTGAAACTCTCTTTTTGTAGAATTTGCAAGTGGATATTTGCAAAACTTTGAGGACTTCGTTGGAAATGGGCTATCTTCACATAAAAACTAGACAGAAGCATTCTCTGAAACTTCCTTCTGATGTGTGCATTCAACTCACAGAGTTGAAACATTCTTTTGATAGAGCAGTTTCGAAATACTCTTTTTGTAGGATCTGCAAGAGGACATTTGGAGTGCTTTGGGGTCTGTGGTGAAAAAGGAAATATCTTCATATAAAAACTACACAGAAGAATTCTCAGAAACTTCTTTGTGATGTGTGCATTCAACTCAATGAGTTGATTCTTTCTTTTGATTGAGCAGTTTTGCAACACTCTTTTTGCAGAATTTGAAAGTGGACATATGGAACGCTTTGATGCCTATGGCGAAAAAGGAAATATCTACACATAAAAACTACGCAGAAACATTCTTAGAAACTTCTTGGTGCTGTTTGCTTTCAACTCACAGAGTTCAACATTCCTTTTCCTAGAGCAGTTTTGAAACACTCTATTTGTAGAATCTACTCGTGGACATTTGTAGGTCTTTGAGGCCTATGGTGAAAAAGGAACTATCTTGGCATAAAAACTACACAGAAGCATTCTCAGAAACATTTTTGTGATGTGTGCATTCAACTCACAGAGCTGAACCGTTCTTTTGATTGAGCTGTTTTGAAACACTCTTTTTGTAGAATCTGCAAGTGCTCATTTGGAGCACTTTGTGGCCTGTGGTGAAAAAGGAAATATTTTCATATATAAACAACACAGAAGCATTCTCAGGAACTTCTTTGTGATGTGTGCATTCAACTCACAGAGTTGAACCTCTCCTTTGATAGAGCAGTGTTGAAACTCTCTTTTTGTAGAATCTGCAACTGGACTTTTGGAGCGCTATGAGGCCTATGGTGGAAAAGGGATATCTTCATAAAAACTAGACAGAACTATTCTCAGAAACTTCTTTTTGATGTGTGCATTCAACTCACAGAGTTGAATCATTCTTTTGATAAAGCAGTTTTGAAACACTCTTTTTGTAGAACCTGCAATTGGAAATTTGGAGCGCTTTGGGGCCTATGGTGAAAAAGAAAATAATTTCACATAAAAACTAGACAGTAGCATTCTCAGAAACTTCTTTGTGATGTGTGCACTCCACTCACAGAGTGGAAACTTTCTTTTGATAGAGCAGTTGTGAAACACTCTGTTATTAGAGTCAGCAAGTGGACATTTGGAGCGCTTTGAGACCTATTTTGAAAAAGGAAATATCTTCACATAAAAACTAGACAGAAGAATTCTCAGAAACTTCTTAGTGATGTGTGCATTCAACTCACAGAGTAGAACCTTTCTTTCAATAGAGCAGTTTTGAAACACTCTTTTTCTAGAATCTGCAAGTGGACATTTGGAGAGCTTTGAGTCCTATGGTGAAAAAGCAAATATCTTCACTTAAAAACTAGACGGAAGCATTCTCAAAACCTTCTTTGTGATGTGTGCATTCAACTCACAGAGTTGAACATTTCTTTTGATAGAGTAGTTTCGAAACACTCTTCTTGTAGTATTTGCAAGTGGATATTTGGACCGCTTTGAGGTCTTTGTTGGAAATGGGATATCTTCACATGAAAACCAGATAGAATCATTCTGAAAAACTTCTTTTTGATGTGTGCATTCCACTCGCAGAGTTCAAACTTTCTTTTGATAGAGCAGTTTTGAAACACTCTTTTTGTAGAATCTGCAAGTGGACATTTGGTGCGCTTTGAGGCCTGTGGTGAAAAAAGAAATATCTTCACATAAAAACAAGACAGAAGCCTTCTCAGAAAGTGCTTTGTGATGTTTGCTTTCAACTCACAGAGTGGAACATTCCTATTCTTTTATTTATTTATTTGCTTATTCATTTATTGTTTTTGTACTTTAAGTTTTATGGTACATGTACACAATATGCAAGTTAGTTACATAGGTATACATGTGACATGCTGGTGCGCTTCACCCACTAACTCGTCATCTAGCATTAGGTATATCTCTCAGTGCTATCCCTCTCACTTCCCCCCACCCCACAACAGTCCCCAGAGTGTGATGTTCCCCTTCCTGTGTCCATGTGTTCTCATTATTCAATTCCCACCTATGAGTGAGAATATGCGGTGTTTGGTTTTTTGTTCTTGCGACAGTTTACTGAGAAGGATGATTTCCAATTTCATCCATGTCCATAAAAAAGACATGAACTCATCATTTTTTATGGCTGCATAGTATTCCTTGGTGTATATGTGCCACATTTTCTTAATCCAGTCTATCATTGTTGGACATTTGGGTTGTTTCCAAGTCTTTGCTGTTGTGAATAATGCTGCAATAAACATATGTGTGCATGTGTCTTTGTAGCAGCATGATTTATAACCCTTTTGGTATATACCCAGTAATGGGATGGCTGGGTCAAATGGTATTTCTAGTTCTAGATACCTGAGGAATCGCCACACTCACTTCCACACAGGTTGAACTAGTTTACAGTCCCACCAATGGTGTAAAAGTGTTCCTATTTCTCCACATCCTCTCCAGCACCAGTTGTTTCCTGACTTTTTAATGATTGTGTTTCTAACTGGTGTGAGATGGTATCTCATTGAGGTTTTGATTTGCATTTCTCTGATGGTCAGTGATGGTGAGCATTTTTTCATGTGTTTTTTGGCTGCATAAATGTCTTCTTTTGAGAAGTGTCTGTTCATGTTCTTTGCCCACTTTTTGATGAGGTCGTTTGTCTTTTTCTTGTAAATTTGTTTTAGTTCATTGTGGCAATAATCAATGGCTTACCAACCAAAAAGAGTCCAGGACCAGATGGATTCACAGCCGATTTCTCCCAGAGGTACAATGAGGAACTGGTACCATTTCTTCTGAAAGTATTCCAATCAATAGAAAAAAAGTGAATCCTCCCTAACTCATTTTATGAGGCCAGCATCATCCTGATACCAAAGCCAGACAGAGACACAACCAAAGAGGAGAATTTTGGACCAATATCCTTGATGAACATTGATGCAAAAATCCTCAATAAACTACTGGCAAACCGAATCCAGCAGCACATCAAAAACTTGTCCACAAAGATCAAGTGGGCTTCATCCCTTGGATGCAAGGCTGGTTCAATATATGCAAATCAATAAATATAATCCAGCATATAAACAGAAACAAATACAACAACCACGTGATTATCTCAATAGGTGCAGAAAAGGCCTTTGACAAACTTCAACAATGCTTCATGCTAAAAACTCTCAATAAATTAGGTATTGGTTGGACGTATTTCAAAATAATAAGAGCTATCTATGACAAACCCACAGCTAATATCATTCTGAATGGGCAAAAATTGGAAGCATTTCCTTTGAAAACTGGCACAAGACAAGGATGCCCTCTCTCACCACTCCTATGCAACATGGTGTTGGAAGTTCTGACCAGGGCAATTAGGCAGGAGAAGGAAATGAAGGGTATTCAATTAGGAAAAGAGGAAGTCAAATTGTCCCTGTTTGCAGATGACATGATTGTATATCTAGAAAACCCCATTGCCTCAGCCCAAAATCTCCTTAAGCTGATAAGCAACTTCAGCAATGTCTCAGGATACAAAATCAATGTACAAAATCACAAGCATTCTTATACACCAACAACAGACAAACAGAGATCCAAATCATGAGTGAACTCCCGTTCACAATTGCTTCAAAGAGAATAAAATACCTCGGAATCCAACTTACAAGGGATGTGAAGGACCTCTTCAAGGAGAAATACAAACCACTGCTCAAGGAAATAACAGAGGATACAAACAAATGGAAGAACATTCCATGCTCATGGGTAGGAAGAATCAATATCGTGAAAATGGCCATACTGCCCAAGGTCATTTACAGATTCAATGCCATCCCCATCAAGCTACCAATGACTTTCTTCACAGAATTGGAAAAAACTACTTTAAAGTTCATATGGAACCAAAAAAGAGCCCGCATCGCCAAGTCAATCCTAAGCCAAAAGAACAAAGCTGGAGGCATCACACTACCTGACTTCAAACTATACTACAAGGCTACAGTAACCAAAACAGCATGGTACTGGTACCAAAACAGAGATATAGATCAATGGAACAGAACAGAGCCCTCAGAAATAATGCCGCATATCCACAACTATCTGATCATTGATAAACCTGAGAAAAACAAGCATTGGGGAAAGGATTCCCTATTTAATAAATGGTGCTGGGAAAACTGGCTAGCCATATGTAGAAAGCTGAAACTGGATCCCTTCCTTACACCTTATGCAAAAATCAATTCACGATGGATTAAAGACTTAGACGTTAGACCTAAAACCATAAAAACCCTAGAAGAAAACCTGGGCATTCCCATTCAGGACATAGGCGTGGGCAAGGACTTCATGTCGAAAACACCAAAAGCAATGGCAACAAAAGACAAAATTGACAAATGGGATCTAATTAAACTAAAGAGCTTCTGCACAGCAAAAGAAACTACCATCAGAGTGAACAGGCAACCTACAACATGGGAGAAAATCTTCGCAACCTACTCATCTGTCAAAGGGCTAATATCCAGAATCTACAATGAACTCAGACAAATTTACATGAAAAAAACAAACAACCCCATCAAAAAGTGGGCGAAGGACATGAACAGACACTTCTCAAAAGAAGACATTTATGCAGCCAAAAAACACATGAAAAAATGCTCATCATCACTGGCCATGAAAGAAATGCAAATCAAAACCACAATGATATACCATCTCACACCAGTTAGAATGGCAATCATTAAAAAGTCAGGAAACAACAAGTGCTGGAGAGGATGTGGAGAAATAGGAACACTTTTACACCATTGGTTGGACTGTAAACTAGTTCAACCATTGTGTAAGTCAGTGTGGTGATTCCTCAGTGATCTAGAACTAGAAATACCATTTGACCCAGCCATTCTATTACTGGGTATATACCCAGAGGACTATAAATCATGCTGCTATAAAGACACATGCACACATATGTTTATTGTGGCATTATTCACAATAGCAAAGACTTGGAACCAACCCAAATGTCCAACAATGACACACTGGATTAAGAAAATGTGGCACATATACACCATGGAATATGATGCAGTGATAAAAAATGATGAGTTCATGTCCTTTGTTAGGGACATGGATGAAATTGAGAATCATCATTCTCAGTAAAGTATCACAAGAACAAAAAACCAAACACTGCATATTCTCACTCATAGGTGGGAATTGAACAATGAGATCACATGGACACAGGAAGGGGAACATCACACTCTGGGGACTGTTGTGGGGTGGGGGAAGGGGTGAGGGATAGCACTGGGAGATATACCTAATGCTAGATAATGAGTTAGTGGCTGCAGCGCACCAGCACGGCTCATGTATACATATGTAACTAACCTGCACAATGTTCACATGTACCCTAAAACTTAAAGTATAATAATAAAAAAATAAAATAAAATAAAAAATAAACTGCAAAATAAATAAATAAACTAAAGAGCTTCTGCACAGCAAAAGAAACTACCATCAGAGAGAACAGGGAACCTATAAAATAGGAGAAAATTTTCGCAGCCTACTCATCTGACAAAGGGCTAATATCGAGAATATTCCTTTTCATAGAGCAGTTTTGAAACATTCTTTTTGTAGAAATTGCAAGTGGATATTTGGACCGGGTTGAGGCCTTCGTTGGAAACGGGATATCTTCATATAAAAATTAGACATAAGCATTCTGAGAAACTACTTTGTGATGTGTGCATTCAATTCAGAGAGTTGAATCTTTCTTTGATGGAGCAGATTTGAAACACTCTTTTTGTAGAATCTGGAAGTGGACATTTGGAGCACTTTGAGGTCTATGGTGAAAAAGGAAATATCTCCACATAAAAACTAGACAGAAGCAGTCTCAGGAACTACTTTTTGAGGTGTGTATTCAAGTCACAGAGTTGAACCTTTCTTTTGATAGAGCAGTTTTGAAACACACTTTTTGTAGAATCTGCAAGTGGACATTTGGAGCGCATTGTGGCCTATGGTGAAAAAGGAAATATCTTCACATAAAATCTACACAGAAGTATTCTCAGAAACTGCTTTGTGATGTGTGCATTCAACCCACAGAGTTGAACCTCTCTTTTGATAGGGCAGTTTTGAAACAAACTTTTTGTGGAATCTGCAAGTGGACATTTGGAGTGCTTTGAGGCCTATGGTGAAAAAGGAAATATCTTCACATAAAAACTACACAGAAGCATTCTGAGAAACTTCTTTGTGCTGTGTGCTTTCAATTCACACAGTTGAAAATTCCTTTTCATAGAGCAATTTTGAAACACTCTTTTTGTAGGATCTGCAAGTGGATATTTGGACCGATTTGAGCCCTTCATTGAAAACGGGTTGTCTTTACCCAAAAACTAGACAGAAGCATTCTCAGAAACTTCTGCAGGATGTGTGCATTCACCTCACAGAGTTGAACCTTTCTATTGTTAGAGCAGTTTTGAAAAACTCTGATTGTACCATTTGCAAGTGGATATTTGGACCACTTTGAGGACTTCCTTGGAAAAGGGATAACTTGACATAAAAACTACTGATAAGAATTCACAGAAACTTCTTTGTGATGTGTGCATTCAACTCACAGAGTTGAACGTTTCTTTTGATTGAGCAGTTTTGAAAAACTCTTTTTGTAGAATCTGCAAGTGGACATTTGGAGCGCTTTGAGGCCTGTGGTGAAAAAGGAAATATCTTCACATATAAGCTACACAGAAGCATTCTCAGAAACTTCCATTTGATGTGTGCATACAACACACAGAGTTTAACATTCTTTTCATAAAGCAGTTTTGAAACAATCTTTTTGTAGAATCTGCAAGTGGACATTTGGAGCGCTTTGAAGCCTATGGTGCAAAAGGAAATATCTTCACATAAAAACTACAAAGAAGCATTCTCATAAATTTCTTTGTGATACGTGCATTCAACTCACAGAGTTGAACCTCTCTATTGATAGAGCAGTTTTGAAAAACTCTGTTTGTATCATTTGCAAGTAGTTATTTGGAACACTTGGAGGACTTTCTTGGAAAAGGGATAACTTCACATAAAAACTACACATAAGAATTCACAGAAACTTCTTTGTGATGTGTGCATTCAACTCACAGAGTTGAACGTTTCTTTTGATTGAGCAGTTTCGAAAAAGTCTTTTTGTAGAATCTGCAAGTGGACATTTGCTGTGCTTTGGGGCCTGTGGTGAAAAAGGAAATATCATTACATATAAACTACACAGAAGCATTCTCAGAAACTTCCATTTGATGTGTGTATACAACACACAGAGTTGAACTTGCTTTTCATAGAGCAGTTTTGAAACAATCTTTTTGTAGAATCTGCAAATGGACATTTGGAGCACTCTGAAGCCTATGGTGCAAAAGGAAATATCTTCACATAAAAACTACAAAGACGCATTCTCAGAAATTTCTTTGTGATCTGTGCATTCAACTCACAGAGTTGAAACTTTATTTTGACAGAGCAGTTTTGAAACACTCTTTTTGAAGAACCTGCAAGTGAACAATTTGAGCGCCTTAAAGCCTATAGTGAAAAAGGAAATATGTTCACATAAAAACTATACAGAAGTATTCTCAGAAACTTCTTTGTGATGTGTGCATTCAACTCACAGAGTTGAACGTATCTTTTGATAGAGCACTTTTGAGACACTATTTTTGTAGAATTTGCAAGTGTATATTATGACCCCTTTGAGGCCTTCGTTGGAAACTGGATATCTTCATATAAAAATTAGACACAAGCCTTCACAGAAACAACTTTATGATGTGTGCATTCAACTCACAGAGTTGAACCTTTCTTTTGATAGAGCAGTTTTGAAACACACTTTTTGTAGAATCTGCAAGTCGACATTTGGAGGGCTTTGAGGACAATGGAGAAAAAGGTTATCTCTAAACATAAACATTAGACAGAAGCATTCTCAGAAACTTCTTTGTGATGTGTGCATTCAACTCACAGAGTTGAATCATTCTTTTCATAGAGCAGTTTTGAGACACTATTTTGTTGAATTTGCAAGTGGATATTTGAACCGCTTAGAAACCTTCGTTGGAAACAGGCTTTCTTCATATTAAAGCTAGACAGAAGCATTTTCAGAAACTTCTTTGTGATGTGTGCATTCAACTTACAGAGTTGAACCTTTCTTCTGATAAAGCAGTTTTGAAACACTCTTTTTATAGTATCTGCAAGAGGACATTTGGAGCGTTTTGAGGCTTGTAGTGATAAAGGAAATACCTTAACAGAAAAACTAGACAGAAGCATTCTTAGAAACTTCTTTGTGATGTGTGCATTCAACTCGCAGAGCTGATCATTCCTTTTCATGGAGCAGTTTTGAAACACTATTTTTGTAGAATTTGCAAGTAGATATTTGGACCACTTTGAGGCCTTCATTGGAAACGGCATACCTACACATAAAAAATAGACAGAAGCATTGACAGTAACTACTTTTTGATGTATGCATTCAAATCACAGAGTTGAATCTTCTTTTGATGAGCAGTTTTGAAAGATTCTTTTTGTAGAATCTGGAAGAGGACATCTGGAGTGCTTTGAGGCCAATGGAGAAAAAGGAAATATGTTCACAAAAAAAACTACACAGAAGCAATCTCAGAAACTTCTTTGTTTTGTTTGCTTTGAACTCACAGAGTTGAACATTCCTTTTCATAGAGCAGTTTTAAAACACTCTTTTTGTAGAATTTGCAGGTGGGTATTTGGACCGCTTTGAGGCCTTCGTAGGAAACAGGATATCTTCATAGAAACTAGACAGAAGCATTCTCAGGAACACCTTTGTGATGTCTGCATTCAACTCACAGAGTTGAACCTTTCTTGTGATAGAGCAGATTTGAAGCACTCCTTTTGTAGAACATGCCACTGGACATTAAGAGCGCTTTGAGGCATATGGTGAAAAAGGAAATATCTTCACATAAAAACCACACAGAAGAAGTCTCAGAAACTTCTTTGTGATGGGTGCATTTAACTCACAGGGTTGAAACTCTCTTTTGATAGAGCAGTTTTGAAACTTCCTTTTTGTAAAATCTGTGAATGTATATTTGGAGCACTTTGAGGCCTATGGTGAAAAAGGAAATATCTTCAAATAAAAACTAGACAGAAGCATTCTCAGAATCTTCTTTGTGATGTGTGCATTCAATTCGCAGGGTTGAAATTTTCTTTTCATAGAGCAGTTTTGAAACTGTCTTTTTGTAGAATCTGCAAGTGGACATTTTTAGTGCTTTGAAGGCTATGGTGAATAAGGAAATATCTTCACATAAGAACTACACAGAAGCATTCTCAGAAACTTCTTGGTGATGTTTGCTTTCAACTCACATAGTTGAACATTCCCATTCATAGAGCAGTTTTGAAACACTCTTTTTGTAGGATTTGCAAGTGGATATTTGGACCGCTTTGAGGCCTTCATTGGCAACGGTATAAATTCACAAAAACTGGCCAAAAGAAATCTCAGAAACTTTTTTGTGATGTGTAAATTCAACTCACAGAGTTGAACCTTTCTTTTGATGGAGCAGTTTTGAAAAACTCTTTTTGTAGAATCTGCTAGTGGACATTTGTAGTGCTTTGAGACCTGTGGTGAAAAAGGAAACGTTCATACAAAACTAGACAGAAGCATTATCAAAAACCTCTTTGTGATGTGTGCATTCAAGTCACTGATTTCAACATTCCTTTTCATAGAGCAGTTTTGAAACACTCTTTTTGTAGAATTTGCAAGTGGATATTTGGACCGCCTTGAGGCCTTCTTTGGAAACGGTATATCTTCACATTAAAACTAGACAGAAGCATTCTCAAAAACTTCTTGTGATGTGTGCATTCAACTCTAAGAGTTGAACCATTCTCTTGATCAAACAGTTTTGAAACACTCTTTTTGTAGAATATACAAGGGGACAATTACAGCGCTTTGTGGCCTATGGTGAAAAAGGAAATATCTTCACATAAAAAACAGACAGAAGCATTTTCAGAAACTTCTTTGTGATGTGTGCGTTTAACTGACAGAGTTGAACCTTTCTTTTGATAGAGCCATTTTGGTACACTCTTTTTGTAGAATCTGCAAGTGAACATTTGGATCGATTTGAGGCCTATGGTGAAAAAGGAAATACCTTCACATAAAAACTACACAGATGCATTCTAAGAAACTTCTTTGTGATGTATGCATTCAATTCACAGAGTTGAACCTTCCTTTTCATAGCTGCTTTCAACACTGTTAAAACAGTGTTTTTAAACACTGTGTTGAAACACTGTTTAAATACAGTGTTTACACAGTTTAAAAACAGTGTTTAAACAGTTTAAAAACACTGTTTAAAAACACTGTTTTTAAACAGCTATTTTAAACACTGTTTTTGTAGTATTTGCAAGTCGATATTTGGCCGATTTGGGGCCATCATTTGTAACTGTATATCTTCACATAAAAACTATACAGAAGCATTCTCAGCAATTTTTTGTGATGTGTGAATTCAGCTCACAGAGTTGAACCTTTCTTTTGATAGAACAGCTTTGATAAACTCTTTTTGTAGAATCAGCAAGTGGACATTGGGACCGCTTTGATGCCAATGGTGAAAAAGGAAATATCTTCACATAAAAACTACACAGAGGCATTCTCAGAAACTTCTTTGTGATGTGTGCATTCAAATCACAGAGCTGAACCGTTCTTTTTATAGAGCAGTTTTAAAAAACTCTTTGTAGATTCTGAAAGTGGACATTTGGAGTGCTTTGAGGCCTATGGTGAAAAAGAAAATATCTTCACATAAAAACAACACAGAAGCATTCTCAGAAAATTCTGTGTGAAAATTCTGTGTGTTGTTTGCTTTCAGCTCACAGAGTTGAACATTCCTTTTCATAGAGCAGATTTGAAACACCATTTTTGTAGTATTTGGAAGTGTATATTTGGACCGCTTTGAGGTCTTCTTTCGAAAAGGGATATCTTCACATAAAAACTAGACAGAAGCATTCTCAGAAACTGCTTTGTGATGTGTGCATTCAACTCAAAGAGTTGAACTTTTCTTTTGATAGAACAGTTTTGAAACACTCTTTTTGTAGAAACTGAAAGTGGACATTTGGAGCGCTTCGAGGCCTATGGTGAAAAAGGAAATATCTTCAAATAAAAAGTACACAGAAGCATTCTCAGACACAGCTTTGTGATGTGTGCATTGAACTCACAGAGTTGAACCTCTCTTTTGATAGAGCAGTTTTGAAAGCCTCTTTTTGTAGAATCTGTAAATGGATATTTTGAGTGCTAAGTGGCCTATGGTGAAAAGGAAATATCTTCACATAAAAACTACACAGAAGCATTCTTAGAAACTTCTTTTTGATGTTTGCTTTCAACTCACAGAGTTGAAAATTCCTATTCATAGAGTGTTTTGAAACACTCTTTTTGTAGAATTTGCAAGTGGATATTTGGACCTCCTCGTTGGAAAGGGGATAAAATCACAAAAACTGGGCAAAAGCACTCTAAGACACTTCTTTGTGATCTGTGCATTCAACTCACAAAGTTGAAAATTATTTTGATAGAGCAGTTTTGAAAAAAACTTTTTGTAGGATCTGCAAGAGGGCATTTGTAGCACTTTGAGGCCTATGGTGAAAAAGGAAATATCTTAACATAAAAACTAGACAGAAGCATTCTCAGAAACTCCTTTGTGATATGTGCACTAAACTCACAGAGTTGAACATTTCTTTTGATGGAGCACTTTTGAAACACTCTTTTTGTAGAATTTGCAAGGGGATATTTGGACCACTTTGAGGCCTTCATTGGAAACGGGACATCTTCACATAAAAACTAGACAGAAGCATTCTCAGAAACTTCTTTGGGATGTGTGCATTCAACTGACGGAGTTGAACCTTTATTTTGAAAGAGCAGTTTTGAAAGACTCTTTTTGTTGAATCTGAAAGTGGACATTTGGAACGCTTTGAGGCGTACGGTGAAAAGGAAAATATCTCCACATAAAAACAACACAGAAGCATTCTCAGAAACTTCTTTGTGATGTTTGCTTTCAACTCACAGATATGAACATTCCTTTTCATAGAGCAGATTTGAAACACTCTTTTTGTAGAATTTGTGAGTGGATATTTGGACCGCTTTGAGGCCTTCGTTGGAAACGGGGTATCTTCACAAAAACTGGACAGAAACATTCTCAGAAACTTGTCTGTGGTATGTGCATTCAACTCACAGAAATGAACCGTTGTTTTGATACAGCAGTTTTGAAACACTCTTTTTGTAGAATCTGCAAGTGGACATTTGTAGCACTTTGAGGCCTATGTTAAAAGGAATTATCTTCACATAAAAACTAGACAAAAGCATTCTCAGAAACCTCTTTGTGATGTGTGCATTCAACTGACAGAGTTGAACATTTCTTTTGATAGAGCAGTTTTGAAACACTCTTTTTGTAAAATCTGCCATTGGACATTCGGAGCGCTTTGAGGCCTATGGTGAAAAAGGAAATATCTTCACATAAAAACTAGACAGAAGCATTCTCAGAAACTTCTTTGTGAATGATGCATACAACTCACAGATTTGAACTTTTCTTTTGATACAGCAGTTTTCAAAAACTCTTTTTGTAGAATTTGCAGGGGGATATTTGCACCACTTTGAAGACTTCGTTGGAAACGGGCTATCTTCACATAAAAACTAGACAGAAGCATTCTCAGAAACTTCTTTGTGATGTGTGCATTCAACTCACAGAGGTGAAACTTTCTTTTGATAGAGCAGTTCTGAAACACTCTTTTTTAAGTACCTGCAAGTGGACATTTGGAGCGCTTTGACGCCTATGGTGAAAAAGAATATGTCTTCAGAGAAAAACTACACAGAAGCATTCTCAGAAACTTCTTTGTAATGTCTGCTTTCAATTCACAGAGTTTAACATTCATTTTCATAGAGCAGTTTTGAAACACTCTTTTTGTAGAATTTGCAAGAGGATATTTGCATCTCTCTGAGGCCTTATTGGAAATGGAATATCTTCACATAGAAACTAGATGGAAGCATTCACAGAAACTACTTTGTGATGTGTGCATTCAACACACAGAGTTGAACCTTTCTTTTGAGGAGCAGTTTTGAAACAAACTTTTTGTAGAATCTGCAAGTGGACATTTAGAGCGCTTTGAATCCTATAGTGAAAAACAAAATATCTACACATAAAATCTAGACCGAAGCATTTTCAGAGACTTATTTCTGACATGTGCATTCAACTCA
Source organism: Gorilla gorilla gorilla (assembly GCF_029281585.2). Lineage (NCBI taxonomy): Eukaryota > Metazoa > Chordata > Mammalia > Primates > Hominidae > Gorilla > Gorilla gorilla. The sequence goes on from NC_073247.2 coordinate 73,914,421, forward strand.
CAGGGTTGAAACATTCTTTTGATAGAGCAGTTCTGAAACACCCTTTTTGTAGAATCTGCAGGATGACATTTGGAGCTCATTGAGGCCTACGGTGAAAAAGGAAATATCTTCACATAAATACTACACAGAAGTATTCTCAGAAACTTCTTTGTGAAGTGTGCATTCAACTCACAGAGTTGAACCTTTCTTTTGATAGAGCAGTTTTGAAACACTTTTTTTGTGGGATCTGAAAGTGGACATTTTGAGCGCTTTGAGGCCTATGGTGAAAAAGGAAATATCTTAGCATAAAAAATACACAGAAGCATTTGTAGAAACTTCTTGGTGCTGTTTGCTTTGAACTCACAGATTTCAACATTCCTTTTCATAGAGCAGTTTTGAAACACTCTTTTTAATTTGCCAGTGGATATTTGGACCACTTTGAGGCCTTTGCAAGAAACGGGATATCTTCACAAAAACTAGAAAGAAGCATTCTCAGGAACTTCTTTGTGATGTGTGCATTCAACACACAGAGTTGTACCGTTCTTTTGATAGAGTAGTTCTGAAAAACTCTTTCTGTAGAATCTGCAAGTGGGCATTTGGAGCGTTTTGAGGCCTATGGTGAAAAAGGAAACATCTTCATATAAGGACAACACAGAAGGATTCTCAGGAACATTTTTGGGATGTATGCATTCAACTCATAGACTTGAAACTCTCTTTTGATAGAGCAGTTTTGCAACCCTCTTTTTGTAGAATCTGCAACTTGACATTTGGAGCGCTTTGAGGACTATGATGTAGAAGGAAATATCTTCACGTAAAAACTACACAGAAGCATTCTGAGAAACTTCTTTGTGATGTGTGCATTCACCTCACAGAGTTGAACCTCTCTTTTGATAGAGCAGTTTTTAAACCTCTTATTTGTAGAATCTGCAAGTGGACGTTTGGAGAGCCTTGAGGACTATCATGAAAAAGGAAATATCTTCACATAAAAACTCGACAGAAGCATTCTCAGAAACTTCTTTGTGTTGCTTGCTTTCAACTCACAGAATTTAACATTCCTTTTCTTAGAGCAGTTTTGAATCACTGTTTTTGTGTAATTTGCAAGTGGATATTTTGACGGTTTTGAGGCCTTTGTTGGAAACGGGAAATCTTCACAAAAACTAGACAGAAGCATTCTCAGAAATTGCTTTGTGATGGGTGCATTCAGCTCTCAGAGTTGAACCTTTCCTTTGATAGAACAGTTTCCAACACTCTTTTTGTAGAACTTGCAAGTGGACATTTTCAGCGCTTTGAGGCCTATGGTGAAAAAGGAAATATCTTCACATAAAAACTAGGCAGAGGCATTCTCAGAAACTCCTTTGTGATGTGTGCTCTCAACTCACAGAGTTGAACTTTTCTTTTGATAGAGCAGTTTTGAAACACTCTTTTTGTAGAAGCTGCATGTGGACATTTGGAGAGCTTTGAGGTCTGTGGTGATAAAGGTAATATCTTCACAACGAATCTGCACAGAAGCATTCTCAGAAACTTCTTTGTGATGTTTGCTTTCAACTCACAGAGGTGAACATTCCTTTTCATAGAGCAGTTTTGAAACACTCTTTTTGTAGAATTTGCAAGTAGATATTTGTAAGGCTTTGAGGCCTTTGTTGGAGACGGGATATATTCACAAAATCTAGACAGAACGATTCTCAGGAACTTCTTTGTAATGTGTGCACTCAACTAAGAGAGTTGAACCTTTCTTTCGAGGAGCAGTTTTGAAACAAACTTTTTGTAGTATCTGCAAGTGGACATTTGGAGTGCTTTGGATCCTATGGTGAAAAACGAAATATCTACACATAACAACTAGACAAAAGCATTCTCAGAGACTTCTTTCTGACATGTGCATTCAACTCACAGGGTTGAAATATTCTTTTGATAGAGAAGTTTTGAAACACTCTTTTTGTAGAACCTGCAAGAGAGCATTTGGAGCGCTTTGAGGCTTAAAATGAAAGGAAATATCTTCATATAAAAACAATACAGAAGCATTCTCAGGAACTTCTTTTTGATGTACACATTCAACTCACATAGTTGAACCTCTCTTTTGATAGAGCAGTTTTGAAACACACTTTTTGTAGAATTTGCAGGTGGATATTTAGACCTTTTGAGGCATTCGTTGGAAACGGGATATCTTCACAGAAACTAGACAGAAGCATTCTCAGAAAATTCTTTGTTATGTCTGCATTCAACTCATAGAGATGTACCTTTCTTTTGATAGAGCAGTTTTGAAACACTCCTTTGTAAAACCTGCCACTGGACATTGGGAGCGCTTTGAGGCACATGGTGAAAAAGTAAATATCTACACAGAAAAAGTACACATAGGCATTCTCAGAAACTTCTTTGTGTTGTTTGCTTTCAACTCACAGAGTTGAACATTCCTTTTCATAGAGCAGTTTTGAAGCACTCTTTTTGTAAAATTTGCAAGTAGATATTTGGACCGCTTTGAGGCCTTCGTTGGAAACAGAATATCTTCACATAAAAAATAGACAGAAACATTCTCAGAAACTTCTTTTTGATGTGTGCAATCAACTCACAGAGTTGAAACTTTCTTTTGATAGAGCAGTTTTGAGACACTGTTTTTGTAGAACCTGCAAGTGGGCATTTGGAGTGCTTTGAGGCTTAAAGTGAAAAAGGAAATATCTTCATATAAAAACAACACAGAAGCATTCTCAGGAACTTCCTTGTGATGTATGCATTCAACTCACATAGTTAAACCTCTCTTTTGATAGAGCAGTATAGAAACCCTCTTTTTGTAGAATCTGAAACTGGACATTTCTAGCTTTATGAGGCCATAGTGAAAAAGGAAATATTTTAATATAAAAACTACACAGATGCATTCTCAGGAACTATTTTGTGTTGTATGCATTCAACTCATATAGTTGAAATTCTCTTGTGATAGACCAATTTTGAAACCCTCTTTTTGTAGAATCTGCAAATAAACATGTGGAGCGCTTTGAGGCCTATGGTGAAAAAGGAAATAGCATCTCATAAAAACTACAAAGAAGCATTCTCAGAAACTTCTTTGTGATGTGTGCATTCAACTCACAGAGTTGAACCTCTCTTTTGATAGAGAAGTTTTGAAACTTCCTTTTTGTAGAATCTGCAAGTGGACATTTTGAGAGCTTTGAGGTCTACGGTGAAAAAGGAAATATCTTCACATAAAAACTACACAGAAACATTCTCAGAAACTTCCTTGGGTTGTTTGCTTTCAACTCACAGAGATGAACATTCCTTTTCAAAGAGCAGTTTTGAAACACTCTTTTTGTAGAATTTGCAAGTGGATATTTGGACCGCTTTGAGGCATTTGTTTGAAAATGGATATCTTCACAGAAACTAGACAGAAAAATTCTCACAAACTACTTTGTGATGTGTGCATTCAACTCACAGAGGTGAAGCTTTCTTTTGATAGAACACTTTTGAAACACTCTTTTTGTAGAACCCGCAATTGTCATTTGGAGTGCTTTGAGGCCTATGGTGAAAGAGGAAATATCTTCACAACGAAATTACACAGCAGCATTCTCAGAAACTTCTTTGTGATGTTTCCTTTCAACTAACAGAGTTGAACATTCCTTTTCATAGAGCAGTTTTGAAACTCTTTTTGTAGAATTTGCAAGTGGATATTTGGAAGGCTTTGAGGCCTTCTTTGGAAAAGGGATATCTTCACAAAAACTGGACAGAGGCATTTTCAGAAACTTCTTTCTCATTTGTGCTATGAACTCACAGAGTTGAACATTTCTTTTGAAAGAGAAGTTTTGAAACACTCTTTTTGTAGTATCTGCAAGTGGGCATTTGAAGCGCTTTGAGGCCTATGTTGAAAAAGGAAATATCTTCATATAAAAACAGCACAAAAACATTTTCAGGATCTTCTTTGTGATGTATGCATTCAACTCATATATTTGAACCTTTCTTTGATAGAGCAGTTTTGAAACCCTATTTTGTAGAATCTGCAACTGGACATTTCAACGCTTTGACGCCTAAGGTGAAAAAGGAAATATCGTCGCAAAAAAACTACACAAAAGCATCCTCGGAAACTTCTTTGTGTTGTTTGTTTTCAACTCACAGAGTTGAATATTCCTTTTCATAGAGCAGCTTTGAAACACTCTTTTTGTAGATCCTGCAAGTGGACATTTTGAGTGCTTTGAGGCCTTTGGTGAAAAAGGAAATATCTTCACATAAAAACTTCACAGAAGCATTATCAGAAACTCCTTTGTGAAGTGTGCATTCAACACACAGAGTTGAAGCTCTCTTTCGATAGAATAGTTTTGAAGTCTCCATTTTGTAGAATCTGCAAGTGGACATTTGGAGCGCTTTGAGGCCTATGTTGAAAAAGGAAATATCTTCACAAAAAAACTACACAGAAGCATTCTCAAAAACTTCCTTGTGTTGTTAGCTTTCAACTCACAGTGTTGAACACTCCTTTTCATAGAGCAGTTTTGAAACACTCTTTTTGTAGAATCTGCAAGTGGATATTTGGACCGCATTGAGGCCTTCGTTGGAAACGGGATATCTTCACAGAAACTAGACAGAAGCATTCTTGGAAACTTGTTTGTGATGTCTGCATTCACCTTAGAGATTTGAACCTTTCTTTTGATAGAGCGGTTTTGAAACACTCCTTTGTAGAACCTGCCACTGGACATCAGGGGCGCTTTGAGGCTAATGGTTAAAAAGGATATATCTTCACATAAAAACTAGACAGAAGTATCCTCAGAAACTTCTTTGAGGTGTATACATTCTACTCATAGAGTTGAACCTTTCTTTTCATAGTGCGGTTTTGAAACCCTCTTTTTGTAGATTCTGTTAATGGTTGTTTGGAGCAATTTGAGGCCTATGGTGAAAAAGGAAATATCTTGCCATAAAAGCTAGACAGAAGCATTCTCAGAATCCTCTTTATGATGTGTGCATTCAACTCACAGGGTTGAAACTTTCTTTCCCTTTTTTTTTTTTTTGAGCCCTGCCACAATTTATTTTTTATTTTTATTTTTATTTTTTTCCATAAAAACTTATTTATTTATTTATTTATTTTTATTATACTTTAAGTTTTAGGGTACATGTGCACATTGTGCAGGTTAGTTACATATGTATACATGTGCCATGCTGGTGCGCTGCACCCACTAACTCGTCATCTAGCATTAGGTATATCTCCCAATGCTATCCCTCCCCCCTCCCCCAACCCCACAACAGTCCCCAGAGTGTGATATTCCCCTTCCTGTGTCCATGTGATCTCATTGTTCAATTCCAATCTGTGAGTGAGAATATGTGGTGTTTGGTTTTTTGTTCTTGCGATAGTTTACTGAGAATGATGGTTTCCAATTTCATCCATGTCCCTGCAAAGGACATGAACTCATCAATTTTTATGGCTTCATAGTATTCCATGGTGTATATGTGCCACATTTTCTTAATCCAGTCTATCATTGTTGGACATTTGGGTTGGTTCCCAGTCTTTGCTATTGTGAATAATGCCGCAATAAACATACGTGTGCATGTGTCTTTATAGCAGCATGATTTATAGTCCTTTGGGTATATACCCAGTAATGGGATGGCTGGGTCAAATGGTATTTCTAGTTCTAGATCCCTGAGGAATCGCCACACTGACTTTCACAATGGTTGAACTAGTTTACAGTCCCACCAACAGTGTAAAAGTGTTCCTATTTCTCCACATCCTCTCCAGCACCTGTTGTTTCCTGACTTTTTAATGATTGCCATTCTAACTGGTGTGAGATGATATCTCATAGTGGTTTTGATTTGCATTTCTCTGATGGCCAGTGATGATGAGCATTTTTTCATGTGTTTTTTGGCTGCATAAATGTCTTCTTTTGAGAAGTGTCTGTTCATGTCCTTCGCCCACTTTTTGATGGGGTTGTTTGTTTTTTTCTTGTAAATTTGTCTGAGTTCATTGTAGATTCTGGATATTAGCCCTTTGACAGATGAGTAGGTTGCGAAAATTTTCTCCCATGTTGTAGGTTGCCTGTTCACTCTGATGGTAGTTTCTTTTGCTGTGCAGAAGCTCTTGAGTTGAATTAGATCCCATTTGTCAATTTTGTCTTTTGTTGCCATTGCTTTTGGTGTTTTCGACATGAAGTCCTTGCCCACACCTATGTCCTGAATGGGAATGCCCAGGTTTTCTTCTAGGGTTTTTATGGTTTTAGGTCTAACGTTTAAATCTTTAATCCATCTTGAATTAATTTTTTTATAAGGTGTAAGGAAGGGATCCAGTTTCAGCTTTCTACATATGGCTAGCCAGTTTTCCCAGCACCATTTATTAAATAGGGAATCCTTTCCCCATTGCTTGTTTTTCTCAGGTTTGTCAAAGATCATATAGTTGTAGGTATGCGGCATTATTTCTGAGGGCTCTGTTCTGTTCCATTGATCTATATCTCTGTTTTGGTACCAGTACCATGCTGTTTTGGTTACTGTAGCCTTGTAGTATAGTTTGAAGTCAGGTAGTGTGATGCCTCCAGCTTTGTTCTTTTGGCTTAGGATTGACTTGGCGATGCGGGCTCTTTTTTGGTTCCATATGAACTTTAAAGTACTTTTTCCAATTCTGTGAAGAAAGTCATTGGTAGCTTGATGGGGATGGCATTGAATCTGTAAATGACCTTGGGCAGTATGGCCATTTTCACGATATTGATTCTTCCTACCCATGAGCATGGAATGTTCTTCCATTTGTTTGTATCCTCTTTTATTTCCTTGAGCAGTGGTTTGTATTTCTCCTTGAAGAGGTCCTTCACATCCCTTGTAAGTTGGATTCCTAGGTATTTTATTCTCTTTGAAGCAATTGTGAATGGGAGTTCACTCATGATTTGGCTCTCTGTTTGTCTGTTGTTGGTGTATAAGAATGCTTGTGATTTTGTACATTGATTTTGTATCCTGAGACTTTGCTGAAGTTGCTTATCAGCTTAAGGGGATTTTGGGCTGAGACAATGGGGATTTCTAGATAAACAATCATGTCATCTGCAAACAGGGACAATTTGACTTCCTCTTTTCCTAATTGAGTACCCTTTATTTCCTTCTCCTGCCTGATTGCCCTGGCCAGAACTTCCAACACTATGTTGAATAGGAGCGGTGAGAGAGGGCATCCCTGTCTTGTGCCAGTTTTCAAAGGGAATGCTTCCAGTTTTTGCCCATTCAGTATGATATTGGCTGTGGGTTTGTCATAGATAGCTCTTATTATTTTGAAATACATCCCATCAATACCTAATTTATTGAGAGTTTTTAGCATGAAGGGTTGTTGAATTTTGTCAAAGGCTTTTTCTGCATCTATTGAGATAATCATGTGGTTTTTGTCTTTGGCTCCGTTTATATGCTGGATTACATTTATTGATTTGCGTATATTGAACCAGCCTTGCATCCCAGGGATGAAGCCCACTTGATCATGGTGGATAAGCTTTTTGATATGCTGCTGGATTCGGTTTGCCAGTATTTTATTGAGGATTTTTGCATCAATGTTCATCAAGGATATTGGTCTAAAATTCTCTTTTTTGGTTGTGTCTCTGCCCGGCTTTGGTATCAGAATGATGCTGGCCTCATAAAATGAGTTAGGGAGGATTCCCTCTTTTTCTATTGATTGGAATAGTTTCAGAAGGAATGGTACCAGTTCCTCCTTGTACCTCTGGTAGAATTCGGCTGTGAATCCATCTGGTCCTGGACTCTTTGGTTGATAAACTATTGATTATTGCCACAATTTCAGCTCCTATTATTGGTCTATTCAGAGATTCAACTTCTTCCTGGTTTAGTCTTGGGAGAGTGTATGTGTTGAGGAATGTATCCATTTCTTCTAGATTTTCTAGTTTATTTGCGTAGAGGTGTTTGTAGTATTCTCTGATGGTAGTTTGTATTTCTGTGGGATCGGTGGTGATATCCCCTTTATCATTTTTTATTGTGTCTATTTGATTCTTCTCTCTTTTTTTCTTTATTAGTCTTGCTAGCGGTCTATCAATTTTGTTGATCCTTTCAAAAAACCAGCTTCTGGATTCATTGATTTTCTGAAGGGTTTTTTGTGTCTCTATTTCCTTCAGTTCTGTTCTGATTTTAGTTATTTCTTGCCTTCTGCTAGCTTTTGAATGTGTTTGCTCTTGCTTTTCTAGTTCTTTTAATTGTGATGTTAGGGTGTCAATTTTGGATCTTTCCTGCTTTGTCTTGTGGGCATTTAGTGCTATAAATTTCCCTCTACACACTGCTTTGAATGCATCCCAGAGATTCTGGTATGTTGTGTCTTTGTTCTCTTTGGTTTCAAAGAACATATTTATTCTGCCTTCATTTCGTTATGTACCCAGTAGTCTTTCAGGAGCAGGTTGTTCAGTTTCCATGTAGTTGAGCGGCTTTGAGTGAGATTTTTAATCCTGAGTTCTAGTTTGATTGCACTGTGGTCTGAGAGATAGTTTGTTATAATTTCTGTTCTTTTACATTTGCTGAGGAGAGCTTTACTTCCAAGTATGTGGTCAATTTTGGAATAGGTGTGGTGTGGTGCTGAAAAAAATGTATATTCTTTTGATTTGGGGTGGAAAGCTCTGTAGATGTCTATTAGGTCCGCTTGGTGCAGAGCTGAGTTCAATTCCTGGGTATCCTTGTTGACTTTCTGTCTCGTTGATCTGTCTAATGTTGACAGTGGGGTGTTAAAGTCTCCCATTATTAATCTGTGGTAGTCTAAGTATCTTTGTAGGTCACTCAGGACTTGCTTTATGAATCTGGGTGTTCCTGTATTGGGTGCATATATATTTAGGATAGTTAGCTCCTCTTGTTGAATTGATCCCTTTACCATTATGTAATGGCCTTCTTTGTCTCTTTTGATTTTTGTTGGTTTAAAGTCTGTTTTATCAGAGACTAGGATTGTAACCCTTGCCTTTTTTTTTTCCATTTGCTTGGTAGATCTTCCTCCATCCTTTTATTTTAAGCCTATGTGTGTCTCTGCACGTGAGATGGGTTTCCTGAATACAGCACAGTGATGTGTCTTGACTCTTTATCCAACTTGCCAGTCTGTGTCTTTTAATTGGAGAATTTAGTCCATTTATATTTAAAGTTAATATTGTTATGTGTGAATTTGATCCTGTCATTATGATGTTAGCTGGTGATTTTGCTCATTAGTTGATGCAGTTTCTTCCTAGTCTCGATGGTCTTTACATTTTGGCATGATTTTGCAGCAGCTGGTACCAGTTGTTCCTTTCCATGTTTAGCGCTTCCTTCAGGAGCTCTTTTAGGGCAGGCCTGGTGGTGACAAAATCTCTCAGCATTTGCTTGTCTGTAAAGTATTTTATTCCTCCTTCACTTATGAAGCTTAGTTTGGCTGGATATGAAATTCTGGGTTGAAAATTCTTTTCTTTAAGAATGTTGAATATTGGCCCCCACTCTCTTCTGGCTTGTAGGGTTTCTGCTGAGAAATCCGCTGTTAGTCTGATGGGCTTCCCTTTGAGGGTAACCCGACCTTTCTCCCTGGCTGCCCTTAACATTTTTTCCTTCATTTCAACTTTGGTGAATCTGACAATTATGTGTCTTGGAGTTGCTCTTCTCGAGGAGTATCTTTGTGGCGTTCTCTGTATTTCCTGAATCTGAATGTTGGCCTGCCTTGCTAGATTGGGGAAGTTCTCCTGGATAATATCCTGCAGAGTGTTTTCCAACTTGGTTCCATTCTCCGCATCACTTTCAGGTACACCAATCAGACGTAGATTTGGTCTTTTCACATAGTCCCATATTTCTTGGAGGGTTTGCTCATTTCTTTTTATTCTTTTTTCTCTAGACTTCCCTTCTCGCTTCATTTCATTCATTTCAACTTCCATTGCTGATACCCTTTCTTCCAGTTGATCGCATCGGCTCCTGAGGCTTCTGCATTCTTCACGTAGTTCTCGAGCCTTGGTTTTCAGCTCCATCAGCTCCTTTAAGCACTTCTCTGTATTGGTTATTCTAGTTATACATTCTTCTAAATTTTTTTCGAAGTTTTCAACTTCTTTGCCTTTGGTTTGAATGTCCTCCCTTAGCTCAGAGTAATTTGATCGTCTGAAGCCTTCTTCTCTCAGCTCGTCAAAATCATTCTCCATCCAGCTTTGTTCGGTTGCTGGTGAGGAACTGCGTTCCTTTGGAGGAGGAGAGGTGCTCTGCGTTTTAGAGTTTCCAGTTTTTCTACTCTGTTTTTTCCCCATCTTTGTGGTTTTATCTACTTTTGGTGTTTGATGATGGTGATGTACAGATGGGTTTTCGGTGTGGATGTCCTTTCTGTTTGTTAGTTTTCCTTCTAACAGACAGGACCCTCAGCTGCAGGTCTGTTGGAATACTCTGCCCTGTGAGGTGTCAGTGTGCCCCTGCTGGGGGGTGCCTGCCAGTTAGGCTGCTCGGGGGTCAGGGGTCAGGGACCCACTTGAGGAGGCAGTCTGCCCATTCTCAGATCCCCAGCTGTGTGCTGGGAGAACCACTGCTCTCTTCAAAGCTGTCAGACAGGGACATTTAAGTCTGCAGAGGTTACTGCTGTCTTTTTGTTTGTCTGTGCCCTGCCCCCAGAGGTGGAGCCTACAGAGGCAGGCAAGCCTCCTGGAGCTGTGGTGGGCTCCACCCAGTTCCAGCTTCCCTGCTGCTTTGTTTACCTAAGCAAGCCTGGGCAATGGCGGGTGCCCCTCCCCCAGCCTCGCTGCCGCCTTGCATTTTGATCTCAGACTGCTGTGCTAGCAATCAGCGAGATTCGGTGGGCGTAGGACCCTCTGAGCCAGGTGTGGGATATAGTCTCGTGGTGCGTCGTCTTTTAAGCCGGTCTGAAAAGCACAATATTCGGGTGGGAGTGACCCGATTTTCCAGGTGCGTCCGTCACCCCTTTCTTTGACTCAGAAAGGGAACTCCCTGACCCCTTGCACTTCCCAGTTGAGGCAATGCCTCGCCCTGCTTCGGCTCGCGCACGGTGCGCGCACCCACTGGCCTGCGCCCACTGTCTGGCACTCCCTAGTGAGATGAACCCGGTACCTCAGATGGAAATGCAGAAATCACCCGTCTTCTGCTTCGCTCACGCTGGGAGCTGTAGACTGGAGCTGTTCCTATTCGGCCATCTTGGCTCCTCCCCAAAACTTTCTTTTCAATGAGCAGTTTTGAAACACTCTTTTTGTAGAATCTGCAAGTGGACATTTGGAGCGCTTTGAGGCCTGTGTTGAAAAAGGAAATATCTTCACATAAGAACTACACAGAAGCATTCTCAGAAATTTCTTTGGAATGGTTGCTTTCAACTCACAGAGTTGAATATTCCTTTTCACAGAGTAGTTTTCAGACACTCTTTTTGTAGACCTTGCAAGTGGATATTTTGACTGCATTGAGGCCTTCGCTGGAAACGGGATAAACTCACAAAAACTGGACAAAAGCATTCTCAGAAACTTCTTTGTGATGTATGTATTCAACTAACAGAGTTGAACCTTTCTTTTGATAGAGCAGTTTTGAAACACTCTTTTGTAGATCCTGCAAGTGGACATTTGGGCTTTGAGGCCTATGGTGAAAAAGGAAATATTTTCACATGAAAACTAGACAGAAGCATTCTCAGAAACCTCTTCTTTGTGATGTGTGCACTCAACCCACAGAGTTGAAGCTTTCTTTTGATAGAGCAGTTTTGAAACACTCTTTTTGCAGAATCTGCAAGTGAACATTTGGAGCACTTGGAGGCCTGAGTTGAAAAAGGAAATATCTTCACATAAAAACTAGACAGAAGCATTCTCAGAAACTTCTTTGTGATTTATGCATTCAACTCATATAGTAGAACCTGTCTTTTGAGAGAGCAGTTTTGAAACCTTCTTTTTGTAGAAACTGCAACGGAACATTTGGAGCGTTTTGAGGCCTGTGGCGAAAAAGGAAATATCTTAATATGAAAACAACACAGAAGCATTTTCCGGAACTATTTTGTGTTGTATGCATTAAACTCATATAGTTGAACTTCTCTTTTGATAGACCAGTTTTGAAACCCTGTTTTTGCAGAATCTGAAACTGGACATTTGGAGCACTTTGAGGCCTATGGTGAAAAAGGAAATATCTTGTCATAAAAACTACAAAGAAGCATTCTGAGAAACTTCTTTGTGATGTGTGCATTCAACTCACAGATTTGAACCCCTCTTTTGATAGAGCAGTTTTGAAACTTCCTTTTTTTAGAATCTGCAAGTGGACATTTCGAGAGCTTTGAGGTCTACGGTGAAAAAGGAAATAACTTGAAATAAAAACTACACAGAAGCATTCTCAGAAACTTCTTGGTGACGTATGCATTCAACACACAGAGCTGAACCATTTTTTTGATAAAGCAGTTTTGAAACCCTCTTTTTGCATAATCTGAAAAAGGACATTTGGAGCACTTTGATGCCTATGGTGAAAAAGAAATATCTTCATAGAAAAACTACACAGAAGCATTCTCAGAAACTTCTTTGTGATGTGTGCATTCAACTCACAGAGTTGAACCTCTCTTTTTATATAGCAATTTTGAAATCCTCTTTATGTAGAATCAGCAACTGGACATTCAGAACGCTTTGATGCCTATGGTGAACAAGAAAATATCTTCACAAAATAACTACACAGAATTATTCTCAGAAACTTCTTTGTGTTGTTTGCTTTCAAGTCACAGAGTTGAACATTCCTTTTCATAGAGCAGTTTTGAATCACTCTTTTTGAAGAATTTGCAAGTGGATATTTGGACCGCTTTGAGGCCTTAGTTGGAAACGAGATATCTCCACATAAAAACTACACAGAAGCATTCTCACAATCTTCTTTGTGATGTGTGCATTCAACTGACAGAGTTGAGCCTTTCTTTTGATAGAGCAGTTTAGAAACAGTATTTTTGGAGAAAGTGCAAGTGGACATTTAGAGCGCTTTGAAGCCTATGGTGAAAAATTAAATATATTCACATAAAGACTACACGGAAGTATTCTCAGAAACTGCTTTGTGAGGTGTGCATTGAAGTCACAGAGTTGAACCTTTCCTTTGATATTGCAGTTTTGAAACACTCTTTTTGTAGAATCTGCAATTGGACATTTTGAGCGCTTTGAGGCCTTTGGTGAAAAAGGAAATATCTTCACATAAAAACTAGACAGAAGCATTTTCAGAAACTTCTTTCTGATGGGTGCATTCAACTCACAGAGTTGAACGTTTCTTTTGATGAAGCAGTTTTGAAATCCACTTTTTGTAGAAACTGCAACTGGACATTTGGAGCGCTTTGAGGCCTATGGTGAAAAAGGAAGTATCTTCACAAAAAAGCTACACAGAAGCATTCTGAGAAACTTCTTTGTGTTATTTGCTTTCAACTCACAGAGTAGAACGTTTCTTTTCATAGAGCAGTTTTGAAACAATCTTTTTGTAGAATTTGCAGGTGGATATTTGGAAAACTTTGAGGTCTCCGTTGGAAACGGGATATCTTCACAGAAACTAGACAGAAGCATTCTCAGAAAATTCTTCGTGGTGTCTGCATTCAGCGCGCAGATTTGAACCTCTCTTTTGATAGAGCAGTTATGAAACACTCCTTTATAGAACCTGCCACTGGACATTAGGAGCGCTTTGAGGCCTTTCGTGAAAGAGGAAATATCTTCATGTAAAAACTACACAGAAGCATTTTCACAAACTTCTTTGAGATGTGTGCATTCACCTCACAGAGTTGAACGTCTCTTTTGATAGAGCAGTTTTGAAACACTCTTTTTGTAGGACCTGCAAGGGGCCATTTGGAGCGTTTGAGGCCTATGGTGAAAAGGAAATATCTTCACATAAAAGCTAGACAGAAGCGTTCTCAGAAACTTCCTGTGATGTGTGCATTCAAATAACAGGGTTGAACTTTTCTTTTGATAGAGCAGTTTTAAAACACTCTTTTTGCAGAATCTGCAAGCGGGCATTTGGAGCGCTTTGACGCCTATGGTGAAAAAGGAAATATCTTCATATAAAAACAACACAAACGCATTCTCAGGATCTTCTTTGTGATGTATGCATTCAACTCATATATTTGAACCTCTCTTTGATAGAGCAGTTTTGAAACCCTCTTTTTGTAGAGTCTGCAGCTGGACATTTCAGCACTTTGATGCCTTAGGTGAAAAAGTAAATATCTTCACAAAAAAACTACACAGAAGCATCCTCAGAAACTTCTTTGTGTTGTTTGCTTTCAACTCACAGAGTTGAATATTCCTTTTCATAGAGTACTTTTGAAACACTCTTTTTGTAGAATTTGCAAGTGTATATTTGAACCACTTTGAGGCCTTCTTTGCAAACGGGATATCTTCACATAAAAACTAGACAGAAGCATTCTCAGAAACTTCTTTGTGATGTGTGCATTCAACTCACAGATTTGAAACTTTCTTTTGATAGTGCAGCTTTGAAACACTCTTTTTGTAGATCCTGCAAGTGGACATTTTGAGTGTTTTGAGGCCTATTGTGTAAAAGGAAATATCTTCACATAAAAACTACATAGAAGCATTCTCAGAAACTTCTTTGTGATGTATGCATTCAACTCACAGATGTGAACCTCTCTTTTGACACAGCAGTTTTTAAACACACTTTTTGTATATTCTGTAAATGGATATTTGGAGTGATTTGAGGCCCATGGTGAAAAAGGGAATATCTTCTCATTAAAACTACACAGAAGCATTCTCAAAAACTTCTTTGTGATATTTGCCTTCAATTCACAGAGTTGAGCATTCCTTTTCATAGAGCAGTTTTGAAACACTCTTTTTGTGGAACTCGAAAGTGGATATTTGGAATGCTTTGAGGCCTGCATTGGAAAGAGTATATCTTCAAAAAACTAGACAGAATGATTATCAGGAACTTCTTTCTGATGTGCACATTCAACTCACAGAGTTGAACCTTTCTTTTGATAGACTACTTTTGAAACACTCTTTTTGTAGAATCTGCAAGTGGACATTTGGAGCACTTTGAAACTTTGGTGAAAAAGGAAATATATTCATATTAAAACTACACAGAAGCATTCTTAGAAACATCTTTGTGATGTTTGCTTTCAACTCACCGAGTTGAATATTCCTTTTCATAGAGCAGTTCTGAAAAACTCCTTTTGTACAATTTGAATGTGGATATTTGCACCATTTTTAGGCCTTCTTTGGAAAAGGGATATCTTCGCAAAAACTTGACAGAAGCATTCTCAGTAACTTCTTTGTGGTGTGTGCGTTCAACTCACAGAGTTGAAACTTTCTTTCGATAGAGCAGTTTTGAAGAACTCTTTTTGTAGAATCTGCAAGTGGACATTTGTCGCGCTTTGAGGCCTATGGTGCAAAAGGAAATATCTTCACATAAAAACCAGACAGAAGCATTCTCAGAAATTTCTTTGTGATGTGTGCATTCAACTCACAGAGTTGAACTGTTCTTTTCATAGAGGAGGTTTGAAAGACACTTTTTGTCCAATCTGCAAGTGGACATTTGGAGTGCTTTGAGGCCTGTGTTGAAAAAGGAAATATCTTCACATAAGAAATACACAGAAGCATTCTCAGAAACATTTTTGATGTGTGTATTCAACTCACAGAGTTGGAGATTTCTTTGATAAAGCAGTTTTGAAACACTCTTTTTGTAGAACCTGCAAGTGGACATTGGGAGTGCTTTGTGGCCTGTGGTGAAAAAAGAAATATCTTCATAACGACCTACACAGTAGCTTTCTCAGAAACTTGTTTGTGATGTTTGCTTTCAATTCACAGATTTGAACATTCCTTTTCGTAGAGCAGTTTTGAAACACACTTTTTGTAGAATTTGCAAGTGGATATTTGGACCGTCTTGAGGCCTTCGTTGGAAAAGGGATATCTTCTCAAAAACTAGATAGAAGCATTCTCAGAAACTCCTTTCTGATGTGTGCATTCAACTCACCGAGTTGAACGTCTCTCTTGATAGAGCAGTTTTGAAATACTCTTTTTGTAGAATCTGCAAGTGGACATTGGGAGTGCTTTGAGGCCTGTGGTAAAAAAAAGAAATATCTTCATATAAAAACAACACAGAAGCATTCTCAGGAACTACTTTTTGATGTGTGCATTCAACTCACGGATTTGAACATTCCTTTTCGTAGAGCAGTTTTGAAACACACATTTTGCAGAATTTGCAAGTGGATATTTGGACCGTTTTGAGGCCTTCGTTGGAAAAGGGATGTCTTCCCAAAAACTAGATAGAAGCATCCTTAGAAACTACTTTCTGATATGTGCATTCAACTTACCGAGTTGAACCTTTCTCTTGATAGAGCAGTTTTGAAACAGTCTTTTTGTAGAATCTGCAAGTGGACATTTGGAGTGCTTTGAGGCCTGAGGTGAAAAAGTAAACATCTTCACATTAAAAATATGCAGAATAATTCTCAGAAACTTCTTTGTGATGTTTGCTTTCAATTCACAGAGTTGAACATTCCTTTTCACTGAGCAGTTTTGAAACACTCTTTTTAATTTGAAAGTGAATATTTGGAGTGCTTTGAGGCCTTCGCTGGAAACGGGATATCTTCACAAAAACTAGACAGAAGCATTCTCAGGAACTTCTATGTGATGTGCACATTCAACTCACAGAGTTGAACTGTCCTTTTGATAGAGCAGTTTGAAACACTCTTTTTTATGTTTTTTTTAAATTTTACTTTAAGTTTTAGGGTACATGTGCACATTGTGCAGGTTAGTTACATACGTATACATGCGCCATGCTGGTGCACTGCACCCACTAACTCGTCATCTAGCATTAGGTATATCTCCCATTGCTATCCCTCCCCCCTCCCCCCACCCCACAACAGTCCCCAGAGTGTGATATTCCCCTTCCTGTGTCCATGTGATCTCATTGTTCAATTCCCACCTATGAGTGAGAATATGCGGTGTTTGATTTTTTGTTCTTGCGATAGTTTACTGAGAATGATGATTTCCAATTTCATCCATGTCCCTACAAAGGACATGAACTCACCATTTTTTATGGCTGCATAGTATTCCATGGTGTATATGTGCCACAGTTTCTTAATCCAGTCTATCATTGTTGGATATTTGGGTTGGAAACACTCTTTTTGTAGAATCTGCAGATAGGCATTTGGAGCGTTTTGAGGCCTATGGAGAAAAAGGAAATATCTTCATATAAAAACATCACAGAAGCATTCTCAGGAACTACTTTTTGATGTATGCATTCAACTCATATAGTTGAACCCCTCTTTTGACAGAGCAGTTTTGAAACCCTCTTTTTGTAGAATCTGAAACTGGACATTTGGAGCCCTTTGAGGCGTATGATGAAAGAGGAAATATCTTCACATAAAAACTACACAGAAACATTCTCAGAAATTTCTTTTTGATGTCTGCATTCAACTCACAGAGTTGAACCTTTCTTTTGATAGAACAGCTTTGAAACACTCCTTTGTAGAACCTGCCACTGAACATAAGGAGCACTTTGAGGCCTATGGTGAAAAAGGAAATATCTTCACATAAAAACTACACAGAAGCATTCTCAGAAATTTCCTTGTGATGTGTGCACTCAACTCACAGAGTTGAACGTCTCTTTTGATAGAGCAGTATTGAAACCTCCTTTTTGTAGAATCTGCAAGTGGACATTTGGAGAGCTTTGAGGCCTATGGTGAAAAAGGAAATATCTTCACCTAGAAACTAGATAGAAGCATTCTCAGAAACCTCTTTGTGATGTGTGCATTCCACTCACAGAGCTGAACCATTTTTTTTGATAGAGCAGTTTTGAAAAACTCTTTTTGTAGAATCTGCCAGTGGCTCAAAAGGCTCAAAAGGCCCACTTGCAGATTCTATAAAAAGAGTGTTTCACAACTGCTCAATTGAAAGAACGGTTCTACTCTGAGAGTTGAATGCACACATCAGAAAGCATATTCTGAGAATGCTTCTGTCTAGTTTCTGTGAAGATATCCCTTTTCCAGTGAAGGCCTCAAAGAGGTCCAAATATCCACTTGCAAATACTACAAAAAGAGTGTTTCAAAACTGCTCTATGAAAAGGAATGTTCAACTCTGTGAGTAGAAAGCACACATCACAAAGAAGTTTCTGAGAATGATTCTGTGTAGTTTTTATGTGAAGATATTTCCTTTTTCACCATAGGTCTCAAAGCCCTCCAAATATCTATTTACAGAATCTACTAAAAGAGGGTTTCATAACTGCTCTATCAAAAGAGAAGTTCAATTCTGTGAGTTGAATACAAACAACACAAAGAAGTTTTTGAGAATGCTTCTGTCTATTTTTTATGTGAAGATATTTCCTTTTTCACCCTAGGCCTCAAAGCGCTCATAATGTCGAGTGGCAGGTTCTACAAAGTAGTGTTTCAAAACTGCTCTATCAAAAGAAAGGTTCAACTCTGTGAGTTGAATGCAGACATCACAAAAAAATTTCTGAGAATGCTTCTGTCTAGTTTCTGTGAAGATATCCTTTTCCTACGAAGGCCTCAAAGTAGTCAAAATATCCACTTCCAAATTCTACAAAAAGAGTGTTTCAAAAGTGCTCTATGAAAAGGAATGTTCAAACCTGTGATTTGAAAGCAAGCATCACAAAGAACTTTCTGAGAATGCTTCAGTGTAGTTTCGTTGTGAAAATATTTCCTTTTTCACTACACGCCTCAAAGCGCCCCTAATGGCCACTTGCAGATTCTACAGAAAGAGTGTTTCAAAACTGCTCTATCAAAAGAATGCTTCAGCTCTGGAGTTGAGTGCACACATCACAAAGAAGTTTCTGAGAATGCTTCTGTCTAGTTTTTGTAAAAATATCCCGTTTCCAACGAAGGCCTAAAAGCGGTCCAAATATGCACTTGTAAATTTCACAAAAATATTGCTTCAAAACTGCTCCATGAGAAGGAATGTTCAACTCTGTGAGTTGAAAGCAGGCATCACAAAGAAGTTTCTGAGAATGCTTCTGTGTAGTACTTATGTGAAGGTACTTCCTTTTTCACCACAGGCTTCAAAGTGCTCCAAATGTTCACTTGCAGATTGTACAAAAAGAGTGTTTCAAATCTGCTCTATCAAAAGAGAACTTCACCTCTGTGAGTTGAATGCACACATCACAAAGAAGTTTCTGAGAATGCTTCTGTCTATTTTTTATTTGAAGATATTTCCTTTTTCTCTGTAGGCCTGAAAGCTCTCAAAATGTCCACTTGCAGATTCTTCGAAAAGGAGGCTTCAAAACTGCTCTATCAGAAGAGAGGTTCAGCTCTGTAAGTTGAATGCACACATCACAAAGATGTTTGTGATAATGCTTCTGTGTAGTTTTAATGTGAAGATATTTAATTTTTCACCGCAGGACCCAAACCGCTGCAAATGTCCACTTGCAGATTCTACAAAAAGAGTGTTTCAAAACTGCTCTATCAAAAAAATGGTTCAACTCTGTGAGTTGAAAGCACACATTACAAAGTGGTTTCTCAGAATGCTTCTGTCTAGTTTTTATGTGAAGATATTTCCTTTTTCACCATAGGACTCAAAATGCTACAATTGTCCACTTGCAGATTAGACAAAAAGAGTGTTTCAAAACTGCTCTTTCAAAAGGAAGGTTCAACTCTGTGAGTTGAATGCACACATCAGAAAGAAGTTTCTGAGAATGCTTCTGTCCAGTTTTTGGGAAGATATTGCGTTTCCAACCAAGGCCTCAAATCCTTCACATACCCACTTGCAAATTCTACAAAAAGAGTGTTTCAAAACTGCTCTGTGAAAAGTAATGTTCAACTCAGTGAGCTGAAAGCAAACATCACAAAGAAGTTTCTGAGAATGCTTCTGTATAGCTTTAATCTGAAGATATTTCCTTTTTCACCTCAGGCCTCAAAGCCCTCCAAATGTCCACTTGCAGATTCTACAAAAAGAGTGTTTCAAAACTGATCCATGAAAAGGAATGTTCATCTCTGTGAGTTGAAAACAAATAACACAAAGAAGTTTCTGAGAATGCTTCTATGTAGTTTTTATTTGAAGATATTTCCTTTTTCACCATAGCCCTCAAAGCGCTCCAAATATCCATTTACAGAACCTTCTAAAAGAGGGTTTCCAAACTGCTCTATGAGAAGAGAGGTTCAGCTCTGTGAGTTGAATGCACTCATCACAAAGAAGTTTCTCAGAATGCTTCTGTGTAGTTTTTATGTGAAGATATTTCCTTTTTCAGCATAAGCCTCAAAGCGCTCCATATATCCGTTGACAGATCCTACAAAAAGAGGGTTTCAAAACTGCTCTATCAAAAAAGAGGTTCAACTCTGTGAGTTGAATGAGGACATCACAAAGAAATATCTGAGGATGCTTCTGTCTAGCTTCTGTGAAGATATCACGTTTCCAACCACGGCCTCAAAGCGGTCCAAATATCCACTTGCAAATTCTACAAAAAGAGTGTTTCAAGACTGCTCTATGAAAAGGAATGTTCAACTCTGTGAGGTGAAAGCAAACAACAAAAAGTAGTTTCTGAGAGTGCTTCTGCGTAGTTTTTTGTGAATATATTTCTTTATTCATCATAGTCCTCAAAGGGCTCCAAATGTCCAGTTGCAGAATCTACAAAAAGAGGGTTTCCAAACTGCTCAGTCAAAAGAGAGGTTCAACTCTGTGAGTTGAATGCACACATCTCAAAGAAGTTTTTGTGAATGCTTCTGTGAAGTTTTATGTGAAGATATTTCCTTTTTCATTCAAGGCCTCAAAGCACTCCAAATATCCAGTTTCAGATTCTACAAAACGAGGGTTTCAAAACTGCTCTATCAAAAGAGGGGTCCAACAATATGAGTTGAATGCATACATCACAAAGAAGTTCCTCAGAATTCTTCTGTGTTGTTTTTATATGAAGATATTTCCTTTTTCACCGTAGGCCTCAAAGAGCTCCAAATGTCCACTTGTAGATTCTACAAAAAGAGTGTTTCAAAACTGCTCTATCAAAAGAACGCTTCAATTCTGTGAGTTGAATGCGCACTTCACAAAGAATTTCCTGAGAATGCCTCTGTCTATTTTTTGTGAAGATTTCCCTTTTCCAACGAAGGCTTCAAAGCGGTCCAAATATCCACTTACAAATTTTACAAAAAAAGTGTTTCAAATCTGCTCTATGAGAAGCAATGTTCAAATCTGTGAATTGAAAGCAAATACCACAAATAAGTTTCTGAGAATTCTTCTGTGTAGTTTTAGTGTGAAGATATTTCCTTTTTCAACACAGGACACAAAGCACTACAAATGTCCACTTGCAGATTATACAAAAAAGTGTTTCAAAACTACTCTATCAAAAAAATTGTTCAACTCTGCACGTTGAATGCACACATCACAAAGAGGTTTCTGAGAATGCTTCTGTCCAGTTTTTGTGAACATATCCCGTTTACAACGAAGGCCTCAAAGCCGTCCATATATCAACTTGCAAAATCTACAAAAAGAGTGTTTCAAAACTGCTCTATGAAAAGGAATGTTCAACTCTGTGAGTTGAAAGCAAACATCACAAAGAAGTTTCTGAGAATGCTTCTGTGTAGCTTCACGGTGAAGATATTTCCTCTTTCACCATAGGCCTCAAAGCGCTGAAATGTCCACTTGAAAGTTGTACAAAAAGAGTGTTTCAAAAGTGCTCTATCAAAATAAAACTTCAACTCTGTGAGTTGAATGCACACATCACAAAGTATTTTCTGAGAATGCCTCTGTCTAGTCTTTGTGAAGACATCTCGTTTCAAACGAAGACCACAAAGTGGTCCAAATATCCACTTGCAAATTCTACAGAAAGAGCTTTTCAAAACTGCTCTATGAAAAGGAATGTTCAACTCTGTGAGTTGAAAGGAAACAACACAAAGAAGTTTCTGAGAATGCTTTTGTGTAGTTTTTATGTGAGGATATTTCCTTTTTATCCATAGGCCTCAAAGCTGTCTAAATGTCCACTTGCAGATTCTACAAAAAGAAGGTATAAAAACTTCTCTCTCAAAAGAGAGGTTCAACTCTGTGAGTTGAATGCACACAGCATAAGGAAGTTTCTGAGAATGCTGCTGTGTACTTTTATTGTGAAGATATTTCCTTTTTCACCATAGGCCTCAAAGCGCTCCAAATGTCCGGTTGCAGATTCTACAAAAAGAGGTTTTCCAAACTGCTCTACCAAAAGAGAGGTTCAACTACATGAGTTTAATGCATACATCACAAAAAAGTTCCTGAGAATGATTCTGTGTTGTTTCTATATGAAGATATTTCCTTTTTCACAGTAGGCCTCAAAACGCTCCAAATGCCCACTTGCAGATTCTACAAAAAGAGTGTTTCAAAACTGCTCTATCAAAAGAAACGTTCAATTCTGTGAGTTGAATGCACACATCACAAACAAGTTCCTGAGAATGCTTCTGTCTAGTTTTTGTGAAGATATCCCTTTTCCTTCGAAGGCCTCAAAGCGGTCCATATAACCACTTTGAAATTAAAAAGAGTGCTTCAAAACTGCTCTATGTTCAACTCTGTGAGTTGAAATCAAACATCTCAAAGAAGTTTTTGAGAATGCTTCTGTGTAGTTTTAGTGTGAAGATATTTCCTTTTTCAACACAGGACACAAAGCACTACAAATGTCCACTTGCAGATTATACAAAAAAGTGTTTCAAAACTACTCTATCAAAAAAATTGTTCAACTCTGCACGTTGAATGCACACATCACAAAGAGGTTTCTGAGAATGCTTCTGTCCAGTTTTTGTGAACATATCCCGTTTACAACGAAGGCCTCAAAGCCGTCCATATATCAACTTGCAAAATCTACAAAAAGAGTGTTTCAAAACTGCTCTATGAAAAGGAATGTTCAACTCTGTGAGTTGAAAGCAAACATCACAAAGAAGTTTCTGAGAATGCTTCTGTGTAGCTTCACGGTGAAGATATTTCCTCTTTCACCATAGGCCTCAAAGCGCTGAAATGTCCACTTGAAAGTTGTACAAAAAGAGTGTTTCAAAAGTGCTCTATCAAAATAAAACTTCAACTCTGTGAGTTGAATGCACACATCACAAAGTATTTTCTGAGAATGCCTCTGTCTAGTCTTTGTGAAGACATCTCGTTTCAAACGAAGACCACAAAGTGGTCCAAATATCCACTTGCAAATTCTACAGAAAGAGCTTTTCAAAACTGCTCTATGAAAAGGAATGTTCAACTCTGTGAGTTGAAAGGAAACAACACAAAGAAGTTTCTGAGAATGCTTTTGTGTAGTTTTTATGTGAGGATATTTCCTTTTTATCCATAGGCCTCAAAGCTGTCTAAATGTCCACTTGCAGATTCTACAAAAAGAAGGTATAAAAACTTCTCTCTCAAAAGAGAGGTTCAACTCTGTGAGTTGAATGCACACAGCATAAGGAAGTTTCTGAGAATGCTGCTGTGTACTTTTATTGTGAAGATATTTCCTTTTTCACCATAGGCCTCAAAGCGCTCCAAATGTCCGGTTGCAGATTCTACAAAAAGAGGTTTTCCAAACTGCTCTACCAAAAGAGAGGTTCAACTACATGAGTTTAATGCATACATCACAAAAAAGTTCCTGAGAATGATTCTGTGTTGTTTCTATATGAAGATATTTCCTTTTTCACAGTAGGCCTCAAAACGCTCCAAATGCCCACTTGCAGATTCTACAAAAAGAGTGTTTCAAAACTGCTCTATCAAAAGAAACGTTCAATTCTGTGAGTTGAATGCACACATCACAAACAAGTTCCTGAGAATGCTTCTGTCTAGTTTTTGTGAAGATATCCCTTTTCCTTCGAAGGCCTCAAAGCGGTCCATATAACCACTTTGAAATTAAAAAGAGTGCTTCAAAACTGCTCTATGTTCAACTCTGTGAGTTGAAATCAAACATCTCAAAGAAGTTTTTGAGAATGCTTCTGTGTAGTTTTAATATGAAGATATTTCCTTTTTCACCTCAGGCCTCAAAGCCCTCCGAATGACCACTTGCAGATTGTACAAAAAGATTGCTTCAAATCTGCTCTATCAAAAGACCGGGTCAACTCTGTGAGCTGAATGCCCACATCACAAAGAGGCTTCTGAGAATGCTTCTGTCTAGTTTTTATGTGAAGATATTTCCTTTTTCATCACAGGCCTCAAAGCGTTACAAATGTCCACTTGCAGAAACTTCAAAAAGAGTTTTTCAAAACTGCACTATCGAAAGAAAGGTTCAACTCTGTGAGTTGAATGCACACATCACAAAGAAGTTTGTGAGAATGCTTCTGTCCAGTTTTTGTGAATATATCCCGTTTGCAACAAAGGCCTAAAAGTGGTCCAAATATGCACTTGCAAATTCTACAAAAAGAGTGTTTCAAAACTGCTCTATGAAAAGAAAGGTTCAACTCTGTGAGTTGAAAGCAAATAACACAAAAAAGTTTCTGAGAATGCTTCTGTGTAGTTTTCATGTGAAGATATTTCCTTTTTCACCATAGGCCTCAAAGCGCTCCGAATATCCATTTACAGAATCTACTAAAAAAGGATTTCAAAACTGCTCCATCAAAAGAGAGGTTCAACTCTGTGAGTTGAAGGCACACATCACAAATAAGTTTCTGAGAATGCTTCTGTGTAGTTTTTATGTGAAGATATTTCCTTTTTCAACATAGGCCTCAGAGCGCTCCTAATGTCCAGTGGCAGGTTCTACAAAGGAGTGTTTCAAAGCTGCTCTATCAAAAGAAAAGTTCAACTCTATGAGTTGAATGCAGATATCACAAAGAAGTTTCTGAGAATGCTTCTGTGTTGTTTTAATGTGAAGATATTTCCTTTTTCACCTCAGGCCTCAAAGCACTCCAAATGTCCACTTGCAGATCCCTCAAAAAGAGTTTTTCAAAACTGTTCTATCGAAAGAAAGGTTCAAATCTGTGAGGTGAATGCACACATCACAAAGAAGTTTGTGAGAATGCTTCTTTCCAGTTTTTGTGAAAATATCCCGTTTCCAACGAAGGCCTCAAAGCCTTCCAAATATCCACTTGCAAATTCCAGAAAAAGAGTGTGTCAAAACTGCTCTATGAAAAGGAATGTTCAACTCTGTAAGTTGAAAGCAAACGTCACAAAGAAGTTTCTGAGAATGCTTCTGTGTAGTTCTTATGTGATGATATTTCCGTTTTCAACACAGGTCTCATAGCGCTCCCAATGTCCACTTGCAGATTCTACAAAAAGAGCGTTTCACATCTGCTCTATCAAAAGAACTGTTCAACTCTGTGAGTTGAATGCACACATCACAAAGAGGGTTCTGAGAATGCTTCTGTCTAGTTTTTATGTGAAGGTATTTCCTTTTTCATCATAGGCCTCAAAGTGTTACAAATTTCCACTTGCAAATTACACAAAAAGAGTGTTTCAAAACTGCTTCATCGAATGAAAGGTTCAAATCTGTTAGTTGAAAGCACACACCACAAAGAAGTTTGTGAGAATGCTTCTGTGTAGTTTCGTTTTGAAGATATTTCCTTTTTCACAACAGGCTTCAAAGTGCTCCAAATGTCCAATTGTAGACTGTAATAAAATAGTGTTTCAAATCTGCTATATCAAAAGAATGGTTCAACTCTGTGAGTTCTATGCATACGTTACAAAGAAGTTTCTGAGAAAGCTTCTGTCTAGTTTTTGTGAAGACATCCCGTTTCAAATGAAGGCCTCGAAGCTGTCCAAATATCCACTTGCAAATTCCACAAAAAGAGTGTTTCAAAACTGCTCTATGAAAACGACGGTTCAACTCTGTGAGTTGAAAGAAAACATCACAAAGAAATTTCTTGGAATGCTTCAGTGTAGTTTCGTTGTGAAGATATTTCCTTTTTCAGCGCAGGCCTCAAAGCCCTCACAATGTCCACCTGCAGATTCTACAAAAAGAGGGTTTCAAAACTGCTCTATGAAAAGAAAGCTACAACTATGTGATTTGAGTGCACACATCACAAAGAAGTTTCTGAGAATGCTTCTGTCTAGTTTTTATGAGAAGATATTTCCTTTTTCACCATAAGCTTCAAAACGCTCCAGATGCCCACTTGCAGATTATACAAAAGCAGAGTTTCCAAACTGCTCTATCAAAAGAACGTTTCAACTCTGTGGTTTGAATGAACACATCACAAAGAAGTTTCTGAGAATCTTCTGTCTAGTTTTTGTGAAGATATCCCATTTCCAAAGAAGGCCTCAAATCGGTCCAAATATCCACTGGTAAATTTCACAAAAAAAGTGTTTCAAAACTGCTCTATGAAAAGGAATGTTCACCTCTGTGAGTTGGAAGCAAATATAGCAAATAAGTTTCTGAGAATGCTTCTGTGTAGTTCTTATGTGAAGGTATTTCCTTTTTCACCACAGGCCTCAAAGCGCTCCCCATGTCCACTTGCAGATTGTACAAAAAGAGTGTTTCAAATCTGCTCTATCAAAAGAACTGTTCAACTCTGGCAGTTGAATGCACACATCACAAAGAGGTTTCTGAGAATGCTTCTGTCTAGTTTTTATGTGAAGAAATTTCGTTTTTCATCATAGACCTCAAAGCGTTACAAATGTCCACTTGCAGGTTGTAGAAAAAGAGTGTTTCAAAACTGCTCTATCAAAAGAACGGATAAATTCTGTGACTTTAATGCACACATCAGAAAGACGTTTCTGAGAATGCTTCTGTCCAGTTTTGTGAAGATATCCATTTTCCAAAGAAGGCATCAAAGCCTTCCAAATATCCACTTGCAAATTATACAAAAAGAGTGTTTCAAAACTGCTCTATGAAAAGGAATGTTCAACTCTGTGAGTTGAAAGCAAACATCACAAAGAAGTTTCTGAAAATGCTTCTGTGTAGTTTCGTTATGAAGATATTTCCTCTTTCACCATTGGCCTCAAAGCACTTCAAATGTCCACTTGCAGGTTCCACAAAAAGAGTGTTTCAAAACTGCTCTATCAAAAGAAAGCTTCAACTCTGTGAGTTGAATGCACACATCATAAAGAAGTTTCCCAGAATGCTTCTGTCTAGATTTTGTGAAGATACCCCATTTCAAAAGAAGGCCTCAAAGTGGTCCAAATATCCACTTGCAAATTATACAAAAAGAGTTTTTCAAAACTGCTCTACGAAAAGGAATTTTAAACTCTGTGAGTTGAAAGCAAACATCACAAAGAAGTTTCTGAGAAGGCTTCTGTGTAGTTTCGTTGTGAAGATATTTCCTTTTTTAACACAGGCCTCAAAGCGATCACAATGTCCACATGCAGATACTGCAAAAAGAGTGTTTCAAAACTGCTCTATCAAAAGAAAGCTTCAACTCTGTGATTTGAGTGCACACATCACAAAGAAGTTTCTGAGAATTCTGCTGTGTAGTTTTTATGTGAAGATATTACCTTTTTCACCATAGGCCCCAAAGCGCTCCAAATATCCATTTACAGAACCTACTAAAATAGGGTTTCAAAACTGCTCTATCAAAAGAGAGGTTCAAATCTGTGAGTTGAATGCACACACCACAAAGTAGTTTCTGAGAATGCTTCTGTGTAGTTTTAATACGAAGATATTTCCTTTTTCACCTCAGGACTCAATGCGCTCCAAATGTTCACTAGCAGATTCTACAAAAAGAGGGTTTCAAAACTGCTCTATCAAAAGAAAGGTTCCACTATGTGAGTTGAATGCACACATCATAAAGAGGTTTCTGAGAATGCTTCTGTCTAGTTTTTATGTGAAGATATTTCCTTTTCCTCATAGGCCTCAAAGTGCTAAAAATGTCCACTTGTAGATTGTACAAAAAGAGTGTTTCAAAACTGCTCTATCAAGAGAAAGATTCAACTCGGTGAGTTGAATGCACCCATCAGAAAGGAGATTCTGAGAATGCTTCTGTCTACTTTTTGTGAAGATATCCCTTTTCCAATGAAGGCCTCAAAGCGGAATAAATATCCACTTGCAAATTCAACCAAAAGAGTGTTTCAAAACTGCTCTATGAAAAGGAATGTACACCTCTGTGAGTTGAAAGAAAACATCACAAGGAAGTTTCTGAGAATGCTTCTGTGCAGTTTCGTTGTGAAGATATTTCCTTTTTCTCTACAGGTCTCAAAGCGTTCCCAATGTCCACTTGCAGATTCTACAAAAAGAGTGTTTCAAAACTGCTCTATCAAAAGAACGGTTCAACTCTGGGATTTGAGTGCACACATCACAAAGAAGGTTCTGAGAATGCTTCTGTCTAGTTTTTATGTGAAGATATTTCCTTTTTCACCATAGGTCTCAAAGCCCTCCAAATATCTATTTACAGAATCTACTAAAAGAGGGTTTCATAACTGCTCTATCAAAAGAGAAGTTCAATTCTGTGAGTTGAATACAAACAACACAAAGAAGTTTTTGAGAATGCTTCTGTCTATTTTTTATGTGAAGATATTTCCTTTTTCACCCTAGGCCTCAAAGCGCTCATAATGTCGAGTGGCAGGTTCTACAAAGTAGTGTTTCAAAACTGCTCTATCAAAAGAAAGGTTCAACTCTGTGAGTTGAATGCAGACATCACAAAAAAATTTCTGAGAATGCTTCTGTCTAGTTTCTGTGAAGATATCCTTTTCCTACGAAGGCCTCAAAGTAGTCAAAATATCCACTTCCAAATTCTACAAAAAGAGTGTTTCAAAAGTGCTCTATGAAAAGGAATGTTCAAACCTGTGATTTGAAAGCAAGCATCACAAAGAACTTTCTGAGAATGCTTCAGTGTAGTTTCGTTGTGAAAATATTTCCTTTTTCACTACACGCCTCAAAGCGCCCCTAATGGCCACTTGCAGATTCTACAGAAAGAGTGTTTCAAAACTGCTCTATCAAAAGAATGCTTCAGCTCTGGAGTTGAGTGCACACATCACAAAGAAGTTTCTGAGAATGCTTCTGTCTAGTTTTTGTAAAAATATCCCGTTTCCAACGAAGGCCTAAAAGCGGTCCAAATATGCACTTGTAAATTTCACAAAAATATTGCTTCAAAACTGCTCCATGAGAAGGAATGTTCAACTCTGTGAGTTGAAAGCAGGCATCACAAAGAAGTTTCTGAGAATGCTTCTGTGTAGTACTTATGTGAAGGTACTTCCTTTTTCACCACAGGCTTCAAAGTGCTCCAAATGTTCACTTGCAGATTGTACAAAAAGAGTGTTTCAAATCTGCTCTATCAAAAGAGAACTTCACCTCTGTGAGTTGAATGCACACATCACAAAGAAGTTTCTGAGAATGCTTCTGTCTATTTTTTATTTGAAGATATTTCCTTTTTCTCTGTAGGCCTGAAAGCTCTCAAAATGTCCACTTGCAGATTCTTCGAAAAGGAGGCTTCAAAACTGCTCTATCAGAAGAGAGGTTCAGCTCTGTAAGTTGAATGCACACATCACAAAGATGTTTGTGATAATGCTTCTGTGTAGTTTTAATGTGAAGATATTTAATTTTTCACCGCAGGACCCAAACCGCTGCAAATGTCCACTTGCAGATTCTACAAAAAGAGTGTTTCAAAACTGCTCTATCAAAAAAATGGTTCAACTCTGTGAGTTGAAAGCACACATTACAAAGTGGTTTCTCAGAATGCTTCTGTCTAGTTTTTATGTGAAGATATTTCCTTTTTCACCATAGGACTCAAAATGCTACAATTGTCCACTTGCAGATTAGACAAAAAGAGTGTTTCAAAACTGCTCTTTCAAAAGGAAGGTTCAACTCTGTGAGTTGAATGCACACATCAGAAAGAAGTTTCTGAGAATGCTTCTGTCCAGTTTTTGGGAAGATATTGCGTTTCCAACCAAGGCCTCAAATCCTTCACATACCCACTTGCAAATTCTACAAAAAGAGTGTTTCAAAACTGCTCTGTGAAAAGTAATGTTCAACTCAGTGAGCTGAAAGCAAACATCACAAAGAAGTTTCTGAGAATGCTTCTGTATAGCTTTAATCTGAAGATATTTCCTTTTTCACCTCAGGCCTCAAAGCCCTCCAAATGTCCACTTGCAGATTCTACAAAAAGAGTGTTTCAAAACTGATCCATGAAAAGGAATGTTCATCTCTGTGAGTTGAAAACAAATAACACAAAGAAGTTTCTGAGAATGCTTCTATGTAGTTTTTATTTGAAGATATTTCCTTTTTCACCATAGCCCTCAAAGCGCTCCAAATATCCATTTACAGAACCTTCTAAAAGAGGGTTTCCAAACTGCTCTATGAGAAGAGAGGTTCAGCTCTGTGAGTTGAATGCACTCATCACAAAGAAGTTTCTCAGAATGCTTCTGTGTAGTTTTTATGTGAAGATATTTCCTTTTTCAGCATAAGCCTCAAAGCGCTCCATATATCCGTTGACAGATCCTACAAAAAGAGGGTTTCAAAACTGCTCTATCAAAAAAGAGGTTCAACTCTGTGAGTTGAATGAGGACATCACAAAGAAATATCTGAGGATGCTTCTGTCTAGCTTCTGTGAAGATATCACGTTTCCAACCACGGCCTCAAAGCGGTCCAAATATCCACTTGCAAATTCTACAAAAAGAGTGTTTCAAGACTGCTCTATGAAAAGGAATGTTCAACTCTGTGAGGTGAAAGCAAACAACAAAAAGTAGTTTCTGAGAGTGCTTCTGCGTAGTTTTTTGTGAATATATTTCTTTATTCATCATAGTCCTCAAAGGGCTCCAAATGTCCAGTTGCAGAATCTACAAAAAGAGGGTTTCCAAACTGCTCAGTCAAAAGAGAGGTTCAACTCTGTGAGTTGAATGCACACATCTCAAAGAAGTTTTTGTGAATGCTTCTGTGAAGTTTTATGTGAAGATATTTCCTTTTTCATTCAAGGCCTCAAAGCACTCCAAATATCCAGTTTCAGATTCTACAAAACGAGGGTTTCAAAACTGCTCTATCAAAAGAGGGGTCCAACAATATGAGTTGAATGCATACATCACAAAGAAGTTCCTCAGAATTCTTCTGTGTTGTTTTTATATGAAGATATTTCCTTTTTCACCGTAGGCCTCAAAGAGCTCCAAATGTCCACTTGTAGATTCTACAAAAAGAGTGTTTCAAAACTGCTCTATCAAAAGAACGCTTCAATTCTGTGAGTTGAATGCGCACTTCACAAAGAATTTCCTGAGAATGCCTCTGTCTATTTTTTGTGAAGATTTCCCTTTTCCAACGAAGGCTTCAAAGCGGTCCAAATATCCACTTACAAATTTTACAAAAAAAGTGTTTCAAATCTGCTCTATGAGAAGCAATGTTCAAATCTGTGAATTGAAAGCAAATACCACAAATAAGTTTCTGAGAATTCTTCTGTGTAGTTTTAGTGTGAAGATATTTCCTTTTTCAACACAGGACACAAAGCACTACAAATGTCCACTTGCAGATTATACAAAAAAGTGTTTCAAAACTACTCTATCAAAAAAATTGTTCAACTCTGCACGTTGAATGCACACATCACAAAGAGGTTTCTGAGAATGCTTCTGTCCAGTTTTTGTGAACATATCCCGTTTACAACGAAGGCCTCAAAGCCATCCATATATCAACTTGCAAAATCTACAAAAAGAGTGTTTCAAAACTGCTCTATGAAAAGGAATGTTCAACTCTGTGAGTTGAAAGCAAACATCACAAAGAAGTTTCTGAGAATGCTTCTGTGTAGCTTCACGGTGAAGATATTTCCTCTTTCACCATAGGCCTCAAAGCGCTGAAATGTCCACTTGAAAGTTGTACAAAAAGAGTGTTTCAAAAGTGCTCTATCAAAATAAAACTTCAACTCTGTGAGTTGAATGCACACATCACAAAGTATTTTCTGAGAATGCCTCTGTCTAGTCTTTGTGAAGACATCTCGTTTCAAACGAAGACCACAAAGTGGTCCAAATATCCACTTGCAAATTCTACAGAAAGAGCTTTTCAAAACTGCTCTATGAAAAGGAATGTTCAACTCTGTGAGTTGAAAGGAAACAACACAAAGAAGTTTCTGAGAATGCTTTTGTGTAGTTTTTATGTGAGGATATTTCCTTTTTATCCATAGGCCTCAAAGCTGTCTAAATGTCCACTTGCAGATTCTACAAAAAGAAGGTATAAAAACTTCTCTCTCAAAAGAGAGGTTCAACTCTGTGAGTTGAATGCACACAGCATAAGGAAGTTTCTGAGAATGCTGCTGTGTACTTTTATTGTGAAGATATTTCCTTTTTCACCATAGGCCTCAAAGCGCTCCAAATGTCCGGTTGCAGATTCTACAAAAAGAGGTTTTCCAAACTGCTCTACCAAAAGAGAGGTTCAACTACATGAGTTTAATGCATACATCACAAAAAAGTTCCTGAGAATGATTCTGTGTTGTTTCTATATGAAGATACTTCCTTTTTCACAGTAGGCCTCAAAACGCTCCAAATGCCCACTTGCAGATTCTACAAAAAGAGTGTTTCAAAACTGCTCTATCAAAAGAAACGTTCAATTCTGTGAGTTGAATGCACACATCACAAACAAGTTCCTGAGAATGCTTCTGTCTAGTTTTTGTGAAGATATCCCTTTTCCTTCGAAGGCCTCAAAGCGGTCCATATAACCACTTTGAAATTAAAAAGAGTGCTTCAAAACTGCTCTATGTTCAACTCTGTGAGTTGAAATCAAACATCTCAAAGAAGTTTTTGAGAATGCTTCTGTGTAGTTTTAATATGAAGATATTTCCTTTTTCACCTCAGGCCTCAAAGCCCTCCGAATGACCACTTGCAGATTGTACAAAAAGATTGCTTCAAATCTGCTCTATCAAAAGACCGGGTCAACTCTGTGAGCTGAATGCCCACATCACAAAGAGGCTTCTGAGAATGCTTCTGTCTAGTTTTTATGTGAAGATATTTCCTTTTTCATCACAGGCCTCAAAGCGTTACAAATGTCCACTTGCAGAAACTTCAAAAAGAGTTTTTCAAAACTGCACTATCGAAAGAAAGGTTCAACTCTGTGAGTTGAATGCACACATCACAAAGAAGTTTGTGAGAATGCTTCTGTCCAGTTTTTGTGAATATATCCCGTTTGCAACAAAGGCCTAAAAGTGGTCCAAATATGCACTTGCAAATTCTACAAAAAGAGTGTTTCAAAACTGCTCTATGAAAAGAAAGGTTCAACTCTGTGAGTTGAAAGCAAATAACACAAAAAAGTTTCTGAGAATGCTTCTGTGTAGTTTTCATGTGAAGATATTTCCTTTTTCACCATAGGCCTCAAAGCGCTCCGAATATCCATTTACAGAATCTACTAAAAAAGGATTTCAAAACTGCTCCATCAAAAGAGAGGTTCAACTCTGTGAGTTGAAGGCACACATCACAAATAAGTTTCTGAGAATGCTTCTGTGTAGTTTTTATGTGAAGATATTTCCTTTTTCAACATAGGCCTCAGAGCGCTCCTAATGTCCAGTGGCAGGTTCTACAAAGGAGTGTTTCAAAGCTGCTCTATCAAAAGAAAAGTTCAACTCTATGAGTTGAATGCAGATATCACAAAGAAGTTTCTGAGAATGCTTCTGTGTTGTTTTAATGTGAAGATATTTCCTTTTTCACCTCAGGCCTCAAAGCACTCCAAATGTCCACTTGCAGATCCCTCAAAAAGAGTTTTTCAAAACTGTTCTATCGAAAGAAAGGTTCAAATCTGTGAGGTGAATGCACACATCACAAAGAAGTTTGTGAGAATGCTTCTTTCCAGTTTTTGTGAAAATATCCCGTTTCCAACGAAGGCCTCAAAGCCTTCCAAATATCCACTTGCAAATTCCAGAAAAAGAGTGTGTCAAAACTGCTCTATGAAAAGGAATGTTCAACTCTGTAAGTTGAAAGCAAACGTCACAAAGAAGTTTCTGAGAATGCTTCTGTGTAGTTCTTATGTGATGATATTTCCGTTTTCAACACAGGTCTCATAGCGCTCCCAATGTCCACTTGCAGATTCTACAAAAAGAGCGTTTCACATCTGCTCTATCAAAAGAACTGTTCAACTCTGTGAGTTGAATGCACACATCACAAAGAGGGTTCTGAGAATGCTTCTGTCTAGTTTTTATGTGAAGGTATTTCCTTTTTCATCATAGGCCTCAAAGTGTTACAAATTTCCACTTGCAAATTACACAAAAAGAGTGTTTCAAAACTGCTTCATCGAATGAAAGGTTCAAATCTGTTAGTTGAAAGCACACACCACAAAGAAGTTTGTGAGAATGCTTCTGTGTAGTTTCGTTTTGAAGATATTTCCTTTTTCACAACAGGCTTCAAAGTGCTCCAAATGTCCAATTGTAGACTGTAATAAAATAGTGTTTCAAATCTGCTATATCAAAAGAATGGTTCAACTCTGTGAGTTCTATGCATACGTTACAAAGAAGTTTCTGAGAAAGCTTCTGTCTAGTTTTTGTGAAGACATCCCGTTTCAAATGAAGGCCTCGAAGCTGTCCAAATATCCACTTGCAAATTCCACAAAAAGAGTGTTTCAAAACTGCTCTATGAAAACGACGGTTCAACTCTGTGAGTTGAAAGAAAACATCACAAAGAAATTTCTTGGAATGCTTCAGTGTAGTTTCGTTGTGAAGATATTTCCTTTTTCAGCGCAGGCCTCAAAGCCCTCACAATGTCCACCTGCAGATTCTACAAAAAGAGGGTTTCAAAACTGCTCTATGAAAAGAAAGCTACAACTATGTGATTTGAGTGCACACATCACAAAGAAGTTTCTGAGAATGCTTCTGTCTAGTTTTTATGAGAAGATATTTCCTTTTTCACCATAAGCTTCAAAACGCTCCAGATGCCCACTTGCAGATTATACAAAAGCAGAGTTTCCAAACTGCTCTATCAAAAGAACGTTTCAACTCTGTGGTTTGAATGAACACATCACAAAGAAGTTTCTGAGAATCTTCTGTCTAGTTTTTGTGAAGATATCCCATTTCCAAAGAAGGCCTCAAATCGGTCCAAATATCCACTGGTAAATTTCACAAAAAAAGTGTTTCAAAACTGCTCTATGAAAAGGAATGTTCACCTCTGTGAGTTGGAAGCAAATATAGCAAATAAGTTTCTGAGAATGCTTCTGTGTAGTTCTTATGTGAAGGTATTTCCTTTTTCACCACAGGCCTCAAAGCGCTCCCCATGTCCACTTGCAGATTGTACAAAAAGAGTGTTTCAAATCTGCTCTATCAAAAGAACTGTTCAACTCTGGCAGTTGAATGCACACATCACAAAGAGGTTTCTGAGAATGCTTCTGTCTAGTTTTTATGTGAAGAAATTTCGTTTTTCATCATAGACCTCAAAGCGTTACAAATGTCCACTTGCAGGTTGTAGAAAAAGAGTGTTTCAAAACTGCTCTATCAAAAGAACGGATAAATTCTGTGACTTTAATGCACACATCAGAAAGACGTTTCTGAGAATGCTTCTGTCCAGTTTTGTGAAGATATCCATTTTCCAAAGAAGGCATCAAAGCCTTCCAAATATCCACTTGCAAATTATACAAAAAGAGTGTTTCAAAACTGCTCTATGAAAAGGAATGTTCAACTCTGTGAGTTGAAAGCAAACATCACAAAGAAGTTTCTGAAAATGCTTCTGTGTAGTTTCGTTATGAAGATATTTCCTCTTTCACCATTGGCCTCAAAGCACTTCAAATGTCCACTTGCAGGTTCCACAAAAAGAGTGTTTCAAAACTGCTCTATCAAAAGAAAGCTTCAACTCTGTGAGTTGAATGCACACATCATAAAGAAGTTTCCCAGAATGCTTCTGTCTAGATTTTGTGAAGATACCCCATTTCAAAAGAAGGCCTCAAAGTGGTCCAAATATCCACTTGCAAATTATACAAAAAGAGTTTTTCAAAACTGCTCTACGAAAAGGAATTTTAAACTCTGTGAGTTGAAAGCAAACATCACAAAGAAGTTTCTGAGAAGGCTTCTGTGTAGTTTCGTTGTGAAGATATTTCCTTTTTTAACACAGGCCTCAAAGCGATCACAATGTCCACATGCAGATACTGCAAAAAGAGTGTTTCAAAACTGCTCTATCAAAAGAAAGCTTCAACTCTGTGATTTGAGTGCACACATCACAAAGAAGTTTCTGAGAATTCTGCTGTGTAGTTTTTATGTGAAGATATTACCTTTTTCACCATAGGCCCCAAAGCGCTCCAAATATCCATTTACAGAACCTACTAAAATAGGGTTTCAAAACTGCTCTATCAAAAGAGAGGTTCAAATCTGTGAGTTGAATGCACACACCACAAAGTAGTTTCTGAGAATGCTTCTGTGTAGTTTTAATACGAAGATATTTCCTTTTTCACCTCAGGACTCAATGCGCTCCAAATGTTCACTAGCAGATTCTACAAAAAGAGGGTTTCAAAACTGCTCTATCAAAAGAAAGGTTCCACTATGTGAGTTGAATGCACACATCATAAAGAGGTTTCT
The DNA here is from genome assembly GCF_029281585.2 of Gorilla gorilla gorilla. Lineage (NCBI taxonomy): Eukaryota > Metazoa > Chordata > Mammalia > Primates > Hominidae > Gorilla > Gorilla gorilla. The sequence continues at coordinate 73,950,491 of NC_073247.2, forward strand.
GAGAATGCTTCTGTCTAGTTTTTATGTGAAGATATTTCCTTTTCCTCATAGGCCTCAAAGTGCTAAAAATGTCCACTTGTAGATTGTACAAAAAGAGTGTTTCAAAACTGCTCTATCAAGAGAAAGATTCAACTCGGTGAGTTGAATGCACCCATCAGAAAGGAGATTCTGAGAATGCTTCTGTCTACTTTTTGTGAAGATATCCCTTTTCCAATGAAGGCCTCAAAGCGGAATAAATATCCACTTGCAAATTCAACCAAAAGAGTGTTTCAAAACTGCTCTATGAAAAGGAATGTACACCTCTGTGAGTTGAAAGAAAACATCACAAGGAAGTTTCTGAGAATGCTTCTGTGCAGTTTCGTTGTGAAGATATTTCCTTTTTCTCTACAGGTCTCAAAGCGTTCCCAATGTCCACTTGCAGATTCTACAAAAAGAGTGTTTCAAAACTGCTCTATCAAAAGAACGGTTCAACTCTGGGATTTGAGTGCACACATCACAAAGAAGGTTCTGAGAATGATTCTGTGTAGTTTTTATGTGAAGATATTTCCTTTTTCACCATAGGTCTCAAAGCCCTCCAAATATCTATTTACAGAATCTACTAAAAGAGGGTTTCATAACTGCTCTATCAAAAGAGAAGTTCAATTCTGTGAGTTGAATACAAACAACACAAAGAAGTTTTTGAGAATGCTTCTGTCTATTTTTTATGTGAAGATATTTCCTTTTTCACCCTAGGCCTCAAAGCGCTCATAATGTCGAGTGGCAGGTTCTACAAAGTAGTGTTTCAAAACTGCTCTATCAAAAGAAAGGTTCAACTCTGTGAGTTGAATGCAGACATCACAAAAAAATTTCTGAGAATGCTTCTGTCTAGTTTCTGTGAAGATATCCTTTTCCTACGAAGGCCTCAAAGTAGTCAAAATATCCACTTCCAAATTCTACAAAAAGAGTGTTTCAAAAGTGCTCTATGAAAAGGAATGTTCAAACCTGTGATTTGAAAGCAAGCATCACAAAGAACTTTCTGAGAATGCTTCAGTGTAGTTTCGTTGTGAAAATATTTCCTTTTTCACTACACGCCTCAAAGCGCCCCTAATGGCCACTTGCAGATTCTACAGAAAGAGTGTTTCAAAACTGCTCTATCAAAAGAATGCTTCAGCTCTGGAGTTGAGTGCACACATCACAAAGAAGTTTCTGAGAATGCTTCTGTCTAGTTTTTGTAAAAATATCCCGTTTCCAACGAAGGCCTAAAAGCGGTCCAAATATGCACTTGTAAATTTCACAAAAATATTGCTTCAAAACTGCTCCATGAGAAGGAATGTTCAACTCTGTGAGTTGAAAGCAGGCATCACAAAGAAGTTTCTGAGAATGCTTCTGTGTAGTACTTATGTGAAGGTACTTCCTTTTTCACCACAGGCTTCAAAGTGCTCCAAATGTTCACTTGCAGATTGTACAAAAAGAGTGTTTCAAATCTGCTCTATCAAAAGAGAACTTCACCTCTGTGAGTTGAATGCACACATCACAAAGAAGTTTCTGAGAATGCTTCTGTCTATTTTTTATTTGAAGATATTTCCTTTTTCTCTGTAGGCCTGAAAGCTCTCAAAATGTCCACTTGCAGATTCTTCGAAAAGGAGGCTTCAAAACTGCTCTATCAGAAGAGAGGTTCAGCTCTGTAAGTTGAATGCACACATCACAAAGATGTTTGTGATAATGCTTCTGTGTAGTTTTAATGTGAAGATATTTAATTTTTCACCGCAGGACCCAAACCGCTGCAAATGTCCACTTGCAGATTCTACAAAAAGAGTGTTTCAAAACTGCTCTATCAAAAAAATGGTTCAACTCTGTGAGTTGAAAGCACACATTACAAAGTGGTTTCTCAGAATGCTTCTGTCTAGTTTTTATGTGAAGATATTTCCTTTTTCACCATAGGACTCAAAATGCTACAATTGTCCACTTGCAGATTAGACAAAAAGAGTGTTTCAAAACTGCTCTTTCAAAAGGAAGGTTCAACTCTGTGAGTTGAATGCACACATCAGAAAGAAGTTTCTGAGAATGCTTCTGTCCAGTTTTTGGGAAGATATTGCGTTTCCAACCAAGGCCTCAAATCCTTCACATACCCACTTGCAAATTCTACAAAAAGAGTGTTTCAAAACTGCTCTGTGAAAAGTAATGTTCAACTCAGTGAGCTGAAAGCAAACATCACAAAGAAGTTTCTGAGAATGCTTCTGTATAGCTTTAATCTGAAGATATTTCCTTTTTCACCTCAGGCCTCAAAGCCCTCCAAATGTCCACTTGCAGATTCTACAAAAAGAGTGTTTCAAAACTGATCCATGAAAAGGAATGTTCATCTCTGTGAGTTGAAAACAAATAACACAAAGAAGTTTCTGAGAATGCTTCTATGTAGTTTTTATTTGAAGATATTTCCTTTTTCACCATAGCCCTCAAAGCGCTCCAAATATCCATTTACAGAACCTTCTAAAAGAGGGTTTCCAAACTGCTCTATGAGAAGAGAGGTTCAGCTCTGTGAGTTGAATGCACTCATCACAAAGAAGTTTCTCAGAATGCTTCTGTGTAGTTTTTATGTGAAGATATTTCCTTTTTCAGCATAAGCCTCAAAGCGCTCCATATATCCGTTGACAGATCCTACAAAAAGAGGGTTTCAAAACTGCTCTATCAAAAAAGAGGTTCAACTCTGTGAGTTGAATGAGGACATCACAAAGAAATATCTGAGGATGCTTCTGTCTAGCTTCTGTGAAGATATCACGTTTCCAACCACGGCCTCAAAGCGGTCCAAATATCCACTTGCAAATTCTACAAAAAGAGTGTTTCAAGACTGCTCTATGAAAAGGAATGTTCAACTCTGTGAGGTGAAAGCAAACAACAAAAAGTAGTTTCTGAGAGTGCTTCTGCGTAGTTTTTTGTGAATATATTTCTTTATTCATCATAGTCCTCAAAGGGCTCCAAATGTCCAGTTGCAGAATCTACAAAAAGAGGGTTTCCAAACTGCTCAGTCAAAAGAGAGGTTCAACTCTGTGAGTTGAATGCACACATCTCAAAGAAGTTTTTGTGAATGCTTCTGTGAAGTTTTATGTGAAGATATTTCCTTTTTCATTCAAGGCCTCAAAGCACTCCAAATATCCAGTTTCAAATTCTACAAAACGAGGGTTTCAAAACTGCTCTATCAAAAGAGGGGTCCAACAATATGAGTTGAATGCATACATCACAAAGAAGTTCCTCAGAATTCTTCTGTGTTGTTTTTATATGAAGATATTTCCTTTTTCACCGTAGGCCTCAAAGAGCTCCAAATGTCCACTTGTAGATTCTACAAAAAGAGTGTTTCAAAACTGCTCTATCAAAAGAACGCTTCAATTCTGTGAGTTGAATGCGCACTTCACAAAGAATTTCCTGAGAATGCCTCTGTCTATTTTTTGTGAAGATTTCCCTTTTCCAACGAAGGCTTCAAAGCGGTCCAAATATCCACTTACAAATTTTACAAAAAAAGTGTTTCAAATCTGCTCTATGAGAAGCAATGTTCAAATCTGTGAATTGAAAGCAAATACCACAAATAAGTTTCTGAGAATTCTTCTGTGTAGTTTTAGTGTGAAGATATTTCCTTTTTCAACACAGGACACAAAGCACTACAAATGTCCACTTGCAGATTATACAAAAAAGTGTTTCAAAACTACTCTATCAAAAAAATTGTTCAACTCTGCACGTTGAATGCACACATCACAAAGAGGTTTCTGAGAATGCTTCTGTCCAGTTTTTGTGAACATATCCCGTTTACAACGAAGGCCTCAAAGCCGTCCATATATCAACTTGCAAAATCTACAAAAAGAGTGTTTCAAAACTGCTCTATGAAAAGGAATGTTCAACTCTGTGAGTTGAAAGCAAACATCACAAAGAAGTTTCTGAGAATGCTTCTGTGTAGCTTCACGGTGAAGATATTTCCTCTTTCACCATAGGCCTCAAAGCGCTGAAATGTCCACTTGAAAGTTGTACAAAAAGAGTGTTTCAAAAGTGCTCTATCAAAATAAAACTTCAACTCTGTGAGTTGAATGCACACATCACAAAGTATTTTCTGAGAATGCCTCTGTCTAGTCTTTGTGAAGACATCTCGTTTCAAACGAAGACCACAAAGTGGTCCAAATATCCACTTGCAAATTCTACAGAAAGAGCTTTTCAAAACTGCTCTATGAAAAGGAATGTTCAACTCTGTGAGTTGAAAGGAAACAACACAAAGAAGTTTCTGAGAATGCTTTTGTGTAGTTTTTATGTGAGGATATTTCCTTTTTATCCATAGGCCTCAAAGCTGTCTAAATGTCCACTTGCAGATTCTACAAAAAGAAGGTATAAAAACTTCTCTCTCAAAAGAGAGGTTCAACTCTGTGAGTTGAATGCACACAGCATAAGGAAGTTTCTGAGAATGCTGCTGTGTACTTTTATTGTGAAGATATTTCCTTTTTCACCATAGGCCTCAAAGCGCTCCAAATGTCCGGTTGCAGATTCTACAAAAAGAGGTTTTCCAAACTGCTCTACCAAAAGAGAGGTTCAACTACATGAGTTTAATGCATACATCACAAAAAAGTTCCTGAGAATGATTCTGTGTTGTTTCTATATGAAGATATTTCCTTTTTCACAGTAGGCCTCAAAACGCTCCAAATGCCCACTTGCAGATTCTACAAAAAGAGTGTTTCAAAACTGCTCTATCAAAAGAAACGTTCAATTCTGTGAGTTGAATGCACACATCACAAACAAGTTCCTGAGAATGCTTCTGTCTAGTTTTTGTGAAGATATCCCTTTTCCTTCGAAGGCCTCAAAGCGGTCCATATAACCACTTTGAAATTAAAAAGAGTGCTTCAAAACTGCTCTATGTTCAACTCTGTGAGTTGAAATCAAACATCTCAAAGAAGTTTTTGAGAATGCTTCTGTGTAGTTTTAATATGAAGATATTTCCTTTTTCACCTCAGGCCTCAAAGCCCTCCGAATGACCACTTGCAGATTGTACAAAAAGATTGCTTCAAATCTGCTCTATCAAAAGACCGGGTCAACTCTGTGAGCTGAATGCCCACATCACAAAGAGGCTTCTGAGAATGCTTCTGTCTAGTTTTTATGTGAAGATATTTCCTTTTTCATCACAGGCCTCAAAGCGTTACAAATGTCCACTTGCAGAAACTTCAAAAAGAGTTTTTCAAAACTGCACTATCGAAAGAAAGGTTCAACTCTGTGAGTTGAATGCACACATCACAAAGAAGTTTGTGAGAATGCTTCTGTCCAGTTTTTGTGAATATATCCCGTTTGCAACAAAGGCCTAAAAGTGGTCCAAATATGCACTTGCAAATTCTACAAAAAGAGTGTTTCAAAACTGCTCTATGAAAAGAAAGGTTCAACTCTGTGAGTTGAAAGCAAATAACACAAAAAAGTTTCTGAGAATGCTTCTGTGTAGTTTTCATGTGAAGATATTTCCTTTTTCACCATAGGCCTCAAAGCGCTCCGAATATCCATTTACAGAATCTACTAAAAAAGGATTTCAAAACTGCTCCATCAAAAGAGAGGTTCAACTCTGTGAGTTGAAGGCACACATCACAAATAAGTTTCTGAGAATGCTTCTGTGTAGTTTTTATGTGAAGATATTTCCTTTTTCAACATAGGCCTCAGAGCGCTCCTAATGTCCAGTGGCAGGTTCTACAAAGGAGTGTTTCAAAGCTGCTCTATCAAAAGAAAAGTTCAACTCTATGAGTTGAATGCAGATATCACAAAGAAGTTTCTGAGAATGCTTCTGTGTTGTTTTAATGTGAAGATATTTCCTTTTTCACCTCAGGCCTCAAAGCACTCCAAATGTCCACTTGCAGATCCCTCAAAAAAGAGTTTTTCAAAACTGTTCTATCGAAAGAAAGGTTCAAATCTGTGAGGTGAATGCACACATCACAAAGAAGTTTGTGAGAATGCTTCTTTCCAGTTTTTGTGAAAATATCCCGTTTCCAACGAAGGCCTCAAAGCCTTCCAAATATCCACTTGCAAATTCCAGAAAAAGAGTGTGTCAAAACTGCTCTATGAAAAGGAATGTTCAACTCTGTAAGTTGAAAGCAAACGTCACAAAGAAGTTTCTGAGAATGCTTCTGTGTAGTTCTTATGTGATGATATTTCCGTTTTCAACACAGGTCTCATAGCGCTCCCAATGTCCACTTGCAGATTCTACAAAAAGAGCGTTTCACATCTGCTCTATCAAAAGAACTGTTCAACTCTGTGAGTTGAATGCACACATCACAAAGAGGGTTCTGAGAATGCTTCTGTCTAGTTTTTATGTGAAGGTATTTCCTTTTTCATCATAGGCCTCAAAGTGTTACAAATTTCCACTTGCAAATTACACAAAAAGAGTGTTTCAAAACTGCTTCATCGAATGAAAGGTTCAAATCTGTTAGTTGAAAGCACACACCACAAAGAAGTTTGTGAGAATGCTTCTGTGTAGTTTCGTTTTGAAGATATTTCCTTTTTCACAACAGGCTTCAAAGTGCTCCAAATGTCCAATTGTAGACTGTAATAAAATAGTGTTTCAAATCTGCTATATCAAAAGAATGGTTCAACTCTGTGAGTTCTATGCATACGTTACAAAGAAGTTTCTGAGAAAGCTTCTGTCTAGTTTTTGTGAAGACATCCCGTTTCAAATGAAGGCCTCGAAGCTGTCCAAATATCCACTTGCAAATTCCACAAAAAGAGTGTTTCAAAACTGCTCTATGAAAACGACGGTTCAACTCTGTGAGTTGAAAGAAAACATCACAAAGAAATTTCTTGGAATGCTTCAGTGTAGTTTCGTTGTGAAGATATTTCCTTTTTCAGCGCAGGCCTCAAAGCCCTCACAATGTCCACCTGCAGATTCTACAAAAAGAGGGTTTCAAAACTGCTCTATGAAAAGAAAGCTACAACTATGTGATTTGAGTGCACACATCACAAAGAAGTTTCTGAGAATGCTTCTGTCTAGTTTTTATGAGAAGATATTTCCTTTTTCACCATAAGCTTCAAAACGCTCCAGATGCCCACTTGCAGATTATACAAAAGCAGAGTTTCCAAACTGCTCTATCAAAAGAACGTTTCAACTCTGTGGTTTGAATGAACACATCACAAAGAAGTTTCTGAGAATCTTCTGTCTAGTTTTTGTGAAGATATCCCATTTCCAAAGAAGGCCTCAAATCGGTCCAAATATCCACTGGTAAATTTCACAAAAAAAGTGTTTCAAAACTGCTCTATGAAAAGGAATGTTCACCTCTGTGAGTTGGAAGCAAATATAGCAAATAAGTTTCTGAGAATGCTTCTGTGTAGTTCTTATGTGAAGGTATTTCCTTTTTCACCACAGGCCTCAAAGCGCTCCCCATGTCCACTTGCAGATTGTACAAAAAGAGTGTTTCAAATCTGCTCTATCAAAAGAACTGTTCAACTCTGGCAGTTGAATGCACACATCACAAAGAGGTTTCTGAGAATGCTTCTGTCTAGTTTTTATGTGAAGAAATTTCGTTTTTCATCATAGACCTCAAAGCGTTACAAATGTCCACTTGCAGGTTGTAGAAAAAGAGTGTTTCAAAACTGCTCTATCAAAAGAACGGATAAATTCTGTGACTTTAATGCACACATCAGAAAGACGTTTCTGAGAATGCTTCTGTCCAGTTTTGTGAAGATATCCATTTTCCAAAGAAGGCATCAAAGCCTTCCAAATATCCACTTGCAAATTATACAAAAAGAGTGTTTCAAAACTGCTCTATGAAAAGGAATGTTCAACTCTGTGAGTTGAAAGCAAACATCACAAAGAAGTTTCTGAAAATGCTTCTGTGTAGTTTCGTTATGAAGATATTTCCTCTTTCACCATTGGCCTCAAAGCACTTCAAATGTCCACTTGCAGGTTCCACAAAAAGAGTGTTTCAAAACTGCTCTATCAAAAGAAAGCTTCAACTCTGTGAGTTGAATGCACACATCATAAAGAAGTTTCCCAGAATGCTTCTGTCTAGATTTTGTGAAGATACCCCATTTCAAAAGAAGGCCTCAAAGTGGTCCAAATATCCACTTGCAAATTATACAAAAAGAGTTTTTCAAAACTGCTCTACGAAAAGGAATTTTAAACTCTGTGAGTTGAAAGCAAACATCACAAAGAAGTTTCTGAGAAGGCTTCTGTGTAGTTTCGTTGTGAAGATATTTCCTTTTTTAACACAGGCCTCAAAGCGATCACAATGTCCACATGCAGATACTGCAAAAAGAGTGTTTCAAAACTGCTCTATCAAAAGAAAGCTTCAACTCTGTGATTTGAGTGCACACATCACAAAGAAGTTTCTGAGAATTCTGCTGTGTAGTTTTTATGTGAAGATATTACCTTTTTCACCATAGGCCCCAAAGCGCTCCAAATATCCATTTACAGAACCTACTAAAATAGGGTTTCAAAACTGCTCTATCAAAAGAGAGGTTCAAATCTGTGAGTTGAATGCACACACCACAAAGTAGTTTCTGAGAATGCTTCTGTGTAGTTTTAATACGAAGATATTTCCTTTTTCACCTCAGGACTCAATGCGCTCCAAATGTTCACTAGCAGATTCTACAAAAAGAGGGTTTCAAAACTGCTCTATCAAAAGAAAGGTTCCACTATGTGAGTTGAATGCACACATCATAAAGAGGTTTCTGAGAATGCTTCTGTCTAGTTTTTATGTGAAGATATTTCCTTTTCCTCATAGGCCTCAAAGTGCTAAAAATGTCCACTTGTAGATTGTACAAAAAGAGTGTTTCAAAACTGCTCTATCAAGAGAAAGATTCAACTCGGTGAGTTGAATGCACCCATCAGAAAGGAGATTCTGAGAATGCTTCTGTCTACTTTTTGTGAAGATATCCCTTTTCCAATGAAGGCCTCAAAGCGGAATAAATATCCACTTGCAAATTCAACCAAAAGAGTGTTTCAAAACTGCTCTATGAAAAGGAATGTACACCTCTGTGAGTTGAAAGAAAACATCACAAGGAAGTTTCTGAGAATGCTTCTGTGCAGTTTCGTTGTGAAGATATTTCCTTTTTCTCTACAGGTCTCAAAGCGTTCCCAATGTCCACTTGCAGATTCTACAAAAAGAGTGTTTCAAAACTGCTCTATCAAAAGAACGGTTCAACTCTGGGATTTGAGTGCACACATCACAAAGAAGGTTCTGAGAATGCTTCTGTCTAGTTTTTATGTGAAGATATTTCCTTTTTCACCATAGGCTTCAAAGCGCTCCATAAGCCCACTTGCAGATTCTACAAAAACAGTATTTCAAAACTGCTCCATCAAAAGAAAGCTTCAACTCAGTGAGTTGAATGCACACATCACAAAGAAGTTTCTGAGAATGCTTCTGTCCAGTTTCTGTGAAGATATCTCTTTTCCAATGAAGGCCTCAAACCGGGCCAAATATCCACTTGTAAATTCTACAGAAAGACTGTTTCAAAACTTATCTATGAAAAGGAATGTTGAACTCTGTGATTTGAAAGCAAAAGTCACAAAGAAGATGCTGAGAATGCTTCTGTGCAGTTCTTATGTGAAGATATTCCCTTTTTCACCACAGACCTCAAAGCTCTCACAATGTCCACTTGCAGATTCTACAAAAAGAGTGTTTCAAAACTGCTCTATCAAAAGAACAGTTCAACTCTGTGAGTTGAAAACAAATAACACAAAGAAGTTTCTGAGAATGCTTCTGTCTAGTTTTTACGTGAAGATATTTCCTTTTTCATCATAGGCCTCAAAGCTTTACAAATGTCCACTTGCGGATCCTGCAAAAGGAGATTTACAAAACTGCTCTATCGAAAGAAAGGTTCAAATCTGTGAGATGAATGCACACATCACAAAGAAGTTTGTGAGAATGCTTCTGTCCAGTTTTTGTGAAAATATCCCGTTTCCAAAGAAGGTCTCAAAACGGTCCAAATATCCATTTGCAAATTCTACAAAAAGAGTGTTTCAAAACTGCTCTATGAAAAGAAATGTTCAACTCTGTGAGTTGGAAGCAAATAACACAATGAAGTTTCTGAGAATGCTGCTGTGTAGTTTTTGTATGAAGATGTTTCCTTTTTCACCATAGGCATCAAAGCGTTCCAAATACCCCTTTACAGAATCTACAAAAAGAGGGTTTCAAAACGTCTCTATCGAAACAGAGGTTCAAATCTGTGAGTTGAATGCACACATCACAAAGTAGTATCTGAGAATTCTTCTGTGTAGTTTTTATGTGAAGATATTTCCTTTTCACCGTAGGCCTCAAAATGCTCCTAATGTCCAGTGGCAGGTTCTACAAGGGAGTGTTTCAAAACTGCTCTATCAAAAGACAGGTTCAACTTTGCGAGTTGAATGCAGACATCAGAAAGAATTTTCTGAGAATGCTTCTGTCTATTTTTTGTGACGATATACCATTTCCAACGAAGGCCTCAAAGCGGTCCAAATATACACCTGAAAAATTCTACAAAAGGTGTTTCAAAACTGCTCTATGAAAAGAAATGTTCAACACTGTGAGTTGAAAGCAAACAACATAAAGTAGTTTCTGAGAATGTTGTGTAGTTTTTTTTTGAATATATTTCCTTTTTCATCATAGGCCTCAAAGAGCTGCAAATGTCCAGGTGCAGATTCTGCAAAAACCGGGTTTCCAAACTGCTCTATGAGAAGAGAGGTTAAACTCTGTGAGTTGAATGCACACATTACAAAGAAGTTTCTGAGAATGCTTCTGTGTAGTTTTTATGTGAAAATATTTCCTTTTTTACCATAGGCCTCAAAGTACTCCAAATGTCCAGTTTCAGATTCTTCAAAAAGAGGGTTTCAAAACTGCTCTATCAAAAGAGGGGTTCAACTATATGAGTTGAATGCATGCATCACAAAGTGTATCCTCAGAATTCTTCTGTGTTGTTTTTATATGAAGATATATCCTTTTTCAACGTAGGCCTCAAAGCGCTCCAAACGCCCACTTGCAGATTCTACAAAAAGAGTGTTTCAAAACAGCTCTATCAAAAGAACGGTTCAATTCTGTGAGTTGAATGCACACATCACAAAGAAGTTCCCGAGAATGCTTCTGTCTAGTATTGTGAAGATATCCCATTTCCACCTAAGGCCTCAAAGCGGTCCAAATATACACTTGCAAATTTTACAAAAAAGAGTATTTCAAATCTGCTCTATGAGAAGGGATGTTCAAATCTGTGAATTAAAATCAAACACCACAAAGAGGTTTCTGAGAATGCTGCTGTGTCATTTTAATGTGAAGATATTTCCTTTTTCACCACAGGATCCAAAGTGCTCCAAATGTCCACTTGCAGATTCTATAAAAAGAGTGTTTCAAAACTGCTCTACAAAAAAAATGGTTCAACCCTGTGTGTTGAATGCATACATCACAAAGAGGTTTCTGAGAATGTTTCTGTCTAGTTTTTATGTGAAGATATTTCCTTTTTCACCATAGCCCTCAAAGTGCTACAAATGTCCACTTGCAGATTCTACAAAAAGAGTGTTTCAAAACTGCTCTTTCAAGAGAAAGGTCCAACTCAGAGAGTTAAATGCACACGTCAGAAAGAAGTTTCTAAGAATGCTTCTGTCCAGTTTTTGTGAAGATAACCTGTTCCCAACGAAGGCCTCAAAGCGGTCCAAATATCCATTTGCAAATTCTCCAAAAAGAGTGTTTCAAAACTGCTCCATGAAAAAGAATGTTCAACTCTGTGAGTTGAAAGCAAACATCACAAAGTAGTTTCTGAGAATGCTTCTGTTCTGTTTCGTTATGAAGATATTTCCTTTTTCACCACAGGCCTCAAAGCGCTCCAAATGTCCACTTGCAGATTCTACAAAAAGAGTGTTTCAAAACTGCTCTTTCAAAAGAAAGGTTCAACTCTGTGAGTTGAATGCACACATCAAAAAGAAGTTTCCGAGAATGCTTCTGTCTAGTTTTTAAGTGAAGACATATCGTTTCCAACAAAGGCCTCAAAGCGTTCCAAATATCAACTTGTAAATTCTTCAAAAAGTTTTTCAAAACTACTCTATGAAGTAGATTATTCAGCTTTGTGAGTTGAAAGCAAACATGACAAAGAAGTTTCTGAGAATGTTTCTGTGTGTTTTTATGTGAAGATATTTCCTTTTTCACCATAGGTCTCAAAGCATTCCAAATGTCCACTTGAAGACTCTACAAAAAGAGTGTTTCAAAACTGCTCTATCAAAAGAAATGTTCAAATCTGTGAGTTGAATGCACACATCACAATGAAGTTTCTGAGAATGCTTCCATCTAGTTTTTATGTGAAGATATTTGTTTTTGCACCATAGGGCACAAAGCGCTCCAAATGTCCACTTGCAGATTCTACAAAAAGGGTCTTGCAAAACTGCTCTATCAAAAGAAAGGTTCACCTCTGTGAGCTGAATGCACACATCACAAAGAAGATTCTGAGAATGCTTCTGTCTAGTTTTTATGAGAAGATGGTTCCTTTTTCACCATAGGCCTCAAAGAGATCCAAATGTCCACTTGTAGATTCTATAAAAAGAATGTTTCTGAAAGAGAAGAGAAAGCAAAAATTTGAAAATTTGAGAGAATAATTGAGGGAAATTTTCCTGGCTTTGCTGGAAATTTAGATATCCAAATACAAGAAGCTCAATTAAATCCTTGGAGATTCATTACAAAAGTCATCACCAAGGCATATAGTCATCTGTCAATCTAAAGTTAAAATTAAGAAAATACTTCTAAGAGCAGTGAGACAAAAGCACTTGGTAACCTACAAAGAAAAACCCATCACCAACAGCAGACCTCTCAGCAGAAACCCCACAATAAATTGTTTTTATGCTTGACCATTTAAAAAAAAAAAAAAAAAGAATGTTTCAAACTGCTCTATGAAAAGGAATGTTCAACTTTGTGCGTTGAAAGCAAACAGCACCAAGAACTTTCTGAGAATGCTTCTGTGTAGTCTTTATGTGAAGATATTTCCTTTTTCACGATAGGCCTCAATGCACTCCAAATGTCCACTTACAGATTCTACAAAAAGAGTGTTTCAAAACTGCTCTATCAAAAGAAAGGTTCACCACTGTGAGTTGAATGCACACATCACAAAGAAGTTTCTGAGAATGTTTCTGTCTAGTTTTTTGTGTGACGAAATCCTGTTTCCAATGAAGACCTCAAAGCGGTCCAAATATCCAGTTGCAAATTCTACAAAAAGAGTGTTTCAAAACTGCTGTATGAAAAGAAAGGTTCAAATCAGTGGGTGGAATGCACCCATCACAAAATGTTTCTGAGAATGTTTCTGTCTAGTTTTTATGTGAAGATATCCTTGTTCAAAGTAGGCCTCAAAGCACTCCAAATGCCCAATTGCAGATACTACAAAAAGACTGTTTCAAAACTGCTCTATCAAAAGAACGGTTCAGCTCTGTGAGTTGAATGCACACATCACAAAGAAGTTTCCTAGAACGCTTCTGTGTAGTCTTTATGTGAAGTTATATCCTGTTGCACCATTGGCCTCAAAGTGATCAAATATACCCTTCCAGATTCTACAAAAAGAGTGTTTCAAAACTGCTCTATCAAAAGAAAGGATCAACTCTGTGAGTTGGATGTACACATCACAAAGAAGTTTCTGAGTATACTTCTGTCTAGTGTTTATTAGAAGGTACTTTCTTTTCAACCATAGGCCTCAAAGTGCTCCAAATGTCCACATGCAGATTCTACAAAAAGAGTTTTTCAGAACTGCTCTATCAAAAGAAATCTTCAACTCTGTGAGTTCAATGCACACATCATAAAGAATTTTCTAAGAATGCTTCTGTCTAGTTTTAACGTGAGGATGTCTACTTTTAATGTGAAGATATCCCGTTTACAACGAAGTACTCAAAGCGGTCCAAATATCCAATTGCAAATTCTACAAAAAAAGTGACTGAAAACTGCTCTATGAAAAGGAGTGTTCAAATCTGTGAGTTGAAAGCAAACATCCAAAGAAGTTTCTGAGAATGCTTCTGTGTAGATTTTATGTAAAGATATTACCTTTTTCACCATAAGCCTCTAAGCGCTCCTAATGTCCACTTGCAGATTCTACAAAAAGAGGGTTTCAAAACTCCTCTATCAAAAGAAAGGTTCAATACTGTGAGTAGAATGCACACAAAACAAAGAAGTTTCTGAGAATGCTTCTGTATTGTTATTATGTGAAGATATACCGTTTCCACCGAAGGCCTCAAAGAGGTCCAAATATTTACATGCAAATTCTATAAAAAGTGTGTTTCAAAACTGTTCTATGAAAAGGAATGTTCAACACTGTGAGTTGAATGCACACATCACAAAGAAGTTTCTCAGAATGCTTCTGTGCAGTTTTTATGTGAAGATATTTTCTTTTTCACCATAGGTCTCATAGCGCCCCAAATGTCCACTTGCAGATTCTACAAAAAGTGTTTCAAAACTGCTCTATCAAATGAAAAGTTCAACTCTGTGAGTTGAATGCACACATCACAAAGAAGTTTCTGAGAATGCTTCTGTGTAATTTTTATGTGAAGATATTTCCTTTTTCACAATGGGCCTCAAAGCGCTCCAAATGTCCACATGCAGATTCTACAAAAAGAATGTTTGAAAACTGCTCTGTCAAAAGAAAGGTTCATCACTGTGAGTTGAATGCGCACATCACAAAGAAGCTTCTGAGAATGCTTCTGTCTAGTTTCTATGAGAAGATAGTTCCTTTTTCACAATAGGCCTCAAAGAGCTCCAAATGTCCACTTGTAGATTCTACAAAAAGGGTATTTCAAAATGCTCTATGAAAAAGAATATTGAACTCTGTGAGTTGAAAGCAAACAGTAAAAAAGTTTTCTGAGAAAACTTCTGTGTCGTTTTTATGTGAAGATATTTTCTTTTTCACCATGGGCCTCAAAGCACTCCAAATGTCAACTTGCAGATTCCACAAAAAAAGGGTTTCAAACCTGCTCTGTTGAAAGAAAGGTTCAACTCTGTGAGGAGAATGCACACATCACAAAGCAGTTTCTGAGAATGATTCTGTATCGATATTATGTGAAGATATACCGTTTCCAACGAAGGACTCAAAGAGGTCCAAATATTTACTTCCAAATTCTACAAAAAGTTTATTTCAAAACTGCTCTATGAAAAGGAATGTTCAACTCTGTGAGTTGAAAGCAAACAGCACAAAGAAGATTCTGAGAATGGTTCTGTGTAGTTTTTATGTGAAGATATTTCCTTTTTCACCATAGGCTTCAAAGTGCTCCGAATGTCAACTTTCAGATTCTACAAAAAGAGTGTTTCAAAACCGCTCTATTAAAAGAAAGGTTCAACTCTGTGAGGAGAATGCACACATCAAAAAGTAGTTTCTGGAAATGCTTCTATCTAGTTTTTAGGTGTGGATATACCATTTCAAACGAAGGCCTCAAAGCGGTCCAATTATCCACTTGCAAACTCTACAAAAAGAGTGTTTAAAAACTGCTCTATGAAAAGGAATGTTCACCTCTGTGAGTTGAAAGCAACCATCCAAAGAATTTTCTGAGAAGGCTTCTGTGTAATTTTTATGTGAAGATATTTCTTTCTTCACCAGAGGCCTCAAAGCGCTCCAAATGTCCACTTGCAGGTTCTACAAAAAGAGTGTTTCAAAACAGCTCTATCAAAGAAAGTTTCACCTCTTTGAGTTGAATGCACACATCAGAAAGACGTTTCTGTCAATGCTTCTGACAAGTTTTTATGTGAAGGTAATCCGTTTCCAAAGAAGGCCGCAAATTAGTCCAAATATCCACTTCCAAATTCTACAAAAAGAGTGTTTCAAATCTGCTCTATGAAAAACAATGTTCAACTCTGTGATTTGAAAGCAAACATCACAAAGAAGTTTCTGAGAACGCTTCTGTGTACTTTTTATGTGAAGATATTTCCTTTTTCACCATAGGCCTCAAAGAGCTACAAATATACAACTGCAGATTCTACAAAAAAAAGTGTTTCAAAACTGCTCTAACAAAAGAAATGTTCAACTCTGTGAGTTGAATGCACACATCACAAAGAAGTTTCTGAGAATACTTATGTGTAGTTTTATGTGAAGATAATTCCTTTTTCACCATAGGCCCCAATGCTCTGTAAATGTCCACTTGCAGATTCTACAAAAAGAGTGTTTCAAAACTGCTCTACCAAAAGAAAGTTTCAACTCTATGGGTTGAATGCACACATCACAAAGAAGTTTCTGAGAATGCTTCTGTCTAGTTTTTAAGAGAGGATATTCCCTTTTTCAACGTAGGCGCCAAAGGGCTCCAAATGTCCACTTGCAGACTCTACAAAAAGAGTGTTTCAAAACTGCCCTACCAAAAGAAATATTCAACTCTGTGGGTTGAATGCACACATCACAAAAAAGTTTCTGAGAATGCTTCTGTCTAGTTTTTTTGTGAAGATATTTCCTTTTTCACCAGAGACCCCAAAGCGTCACAAATGTCCACTTGCAGATTCTACAAAAAGAGTGTTTCAATACTGTTCTATCAAAAGAAAGGTTCAACTCTGTTAGGTGAATGCACACATCACTAAGAAGTATCGAAGAATGCTTCTGACTAGTTTTTATGTGAAGATATTTCCTTTTTCACCAAAGGTTTCAAAGCGCTCCAAATGTCCACTTGCAGATTCTAACAAAAAGAGTGTTTCAAAACTCCTCTAGCAAAAAAAAAAAAAAAAAAGGTTCACCTCTGTGAGTTGAATGCATACATCACAAATAAATTTCTGTCAATGCTTCTGACTAGTTTTTATGTGAAGGTATTCCATTTCCAACGAAGGCCACAATGTGGTCCAAATATCCACTTGCAAATTCTACAAAAGAGTTTTTCAAAACTGCTCTATGAAAAGGAATGTTCAAATTTGTGAATTGAAAGCGAACATCACAAAAAAGTTTCTGAGAATGATTCTATGTAGTTTTTATGTAAAGATATTTCCTTTTTCACCATAGGCCTCAAAACGCTCCAAATGTCCAATTGCAGACCCTACAAAAAGAGTGTTTCAAAACTGCTCTATGAAAACAATGGTTCAACTCTGTGAGTTGAATGCAACATCACAAAGGAGTTTCTGAGAATATTTCTCTGTAGTTTTACGTGAAGATATTTCCTTTTTCACCAAAGTCCTCAAAGCGCTCCAAATGTCCAGTTGCAGATTCTACAAAAGAGTGTTTCAAAACTGCTCTGTCAAAAGAAAGGTTCAAATCTCTGTGTTGAATGCACACATCACAAAGAAGTTTCTGAGAATGCTTCTGTCTAATTTTCATGTGAAGATATCCCGTTTCCAACGAAGGCCTCAAAGAGGTCCAAATATCCACTTGCAAATACTACAAAAAGAGTGTTTCAAAACTGCTTTATCGAAAGAAAGGTTCAACTCCATGAGTTGGATGCACACATCACAAAGACGTTTCTGAAAATGCTTCTGTGTAGTTTTAATGTGAAGATATTTCCTTTTCCACCATAGGCCTCAAAGCGCTCCAAATGTCCACTTGCAGGTTCTACAAAAAGAGTGTTTCAAAACTGCTCTATCAAAAAAGTTTCACCTCTGTGAGTTGAATGCACACATCACAAAGACGTTTCTGTCAATGATTCTGAGTAATTTTTATGTGAACGTCATCCGTTTCCAAAGAAGGCCGCAAAGTGGTCCAAATATCCACTTGCAAATTCTACAAAAAGAGGGTTTGAAATCTGCTCTCTGAAAAACAATGTTCCACTCTGTGATTTGAAAGCAAACATCACAAAGAAGTTTCTGAGAATGCTTCTGTCTACTTTTTATGCGAAGATATACTCTTCACAACGAAGGCCTCAAAGCGGTCCAAATATCCACTTGCAAATTCTACAAATGAGTGTTTCAAAACTGCGCTATGAAAAGGAATGTTCAACTCTTTGAATTGAAAGCAAACAACACAAAGAAGTTTCTGAGAATGCTTCTGTGTAGTTTTTATGTGAAGATATTTCCTTTTTCACCATAGGCCTCAAAGCTCTATAAATGTTCACTTGCAGATTCTACAAAAAGGAGGTTTCAAAACTGCTCTGTCAAAGGAGAGGTTCAACTCCGTGAGTTGAATGCACACATAACAAAGAAGTTTCTGAGAATGTTTCTGTGTAGTTTTTATGTGAAGATATTTCCTTTTTCACCTCAGGCCTCAAAGCTCTCCAAATGTCCACTTTCAGATTCTACAAAAAGAGTGTTTCAAAACTGCTCTATCAAAAGAAAGTTTCAACTCTGTGAGTTGAATGCACACATCACAAATAGGTTTCTGTGAATGCTTCTGTCTAGTTTTAATGTGAAGATAGTTCCTTTTTCACCATAGGCCTCAAAGTGCTACAAATGTCCACTTGCAGATTCTACAAAAAGAGTGTTTCAAAACTGCTCTATCAAGAGAAATGTTCTACTCTGTGAGTTGAATGCACTCATCAGAAAGGAGATTCTGAGAATGCTTCTCTCTAGTTTCTGTTAAGATATCCCTTTTCCAACGAAGGCCTCAAAGCGGTCCAAATATCCACTTTCAAATTCTGCAAAAAGAGTGTTTAAACTGCTCTGTGAAAAGGAATATTCAACTCTGTGAGTTCAAAGCAAACATCACAAAGAAGTTTCTGAGAATGCTTCCGTGTAGTTTCGTTGTGAAGATATTTCCTTTTTCACCACAGGCCTCAAAGACCTCCCAATGTCCACTTGCAGATTCTACAAAAAGAGTGTTTCAAAACTGCTCTATCAAAAGTAGGCTTCAACTCTGTGATTTGAGTGCACTCTTCACAAAGAAGCTTCTGAGAATGCTTCTGTCTAGTTTTTATTTGAAGATATTTCCTTTTTCACCATAGCCTTCAAAGCGCTCGAAATGCCATCTTGCAGATTCTAGAAAAAGAGTGTTTCAAAACTGCTCTATCAAAAGAACGGTTCAACTCTGTGAGTTGAATGCGCACATCACAAAGAAGTTCCTGAGAATGCTTCTGTCTAGTTTTTGTGAAGATATCCGCTTACAGAAAAGGCCTCTAAGCGGTCCAAATATCCACTTTCAAATTAAAAAGAGTGTTTCAAAACTGCTCTATGAAAAGGAATGTTCAATTCTGTGAGTTGAAAGCAAACATCATAAAGAAGTTTCTGAGAATGCTTCTGTGCAGTTTCGTTGTGAAGATATTTCCTTTTTCACCCCAGGCCTCAAAGTGCTCACAATGTACACTTGCAGATTCTACAAAAAGAGAGTGCTTCAAAACTGCTCTATCAAAAGAAAGCTTCATCTCTTTGATTTGTGTGCACTCATCACAAAGAAGTTTCTGAGAATGCTTCTGTCTAGTTTTCATGTGAAGATATTTCTTTTTCATCATAGGCCTCAAAGAGTTACAAATGTCCACTTGCAGATCCGAAAAAAAGAGTTTTTCAAAACTGCTCTATCGAAAGAAAGGTTCAGCTCTGTGAGCTGAATGCACACATCACAAAGAAGATTCTGAGAATCCTTCGGTCCAGTTTTTGTGAAGATATCCCTTATCCAACGAAGGCCTCAAAGCGGTCCAAATATCCAATTTGTAAATTCCACAAAAAGATTGTTTCAAAACTCTCTATGAAAATGAATGTTCAACTCTGTGTGTTGAAAGCAAACGTCACAAAGAAGTTTCTGAGAATGCTTCTGTGTATTTCTTCTGTGAAGATATTTCCTTTTTCACCACTGGCCTCAAAGCGCTCACAATGTCCACTTGCAGATACTACAAAAAGAGTGTTTCAAAACTGCTGTATCAAAAGAAAGCTTCAACTCTGTGATTTGTGTGCACTTATCACAAAGAAGTTTCTGAGAATGCTTCTGTCTAGTTTTTATGTGAAGATATTTCCTTTTCCATCACAGGCCTCAAAGAGTTACCAATGTCCACTTGCAAATCCTAAAAAAAGAGTTTTTCAAAACTGCTCTATTGAAAGAAAGGTTCTGCTCTGTGGGTTGAATGCTCACATCACAAAGAAGAATCTGAGAATCCTTCGGTCCAGTTTTTGTGAAGATGTCCCTCATCCAACGAAGGCCTCAAAGCAGTCCAAATATCCAATTGTAAATTCCACAAAAAGATTGTTTCAAAACTCTCTATGAAAATGAATGTTCAACTCTGTGTGTTGAAAGCAAACATCACAAAGAAGTTTCTGAGAATGCTTCTGTGTAGTTCTTCTGTGAAGACATTTCCTTTTTCACCACAGGCCTCAAAGCGCTCCAAATATCCGTTTCCAGAATCTACTAAAAGAGGGTTTCACAACTGCTCTATCAAAGGAGAAGTTCAACTCTGTGAGTTGAATGGACACATCACAAACAAGTTTCTGAGAATGCTTCTGTGTAT
The DNA here is from genome assembly GCF_029281585.2 of Gorilla gorilla gorilla. Lineage (NCBI taxonomy): Eukaryota > Metazoa > Chordata > Mammalia > Primates > Hominidae > Gorilla > Gorilla gorilla. The sequence goes on from NC_073247.2 coordinate 73,970,727, forward strand.
TTTCTATGTGAAGATATTTCCTTTTTCACCTTAGGCTTCAAAGTGCTCCAAATGCCCACTTACAGATTCTACAAAAAGTATTTCAAAACTGCTCTATCAAAAGAACGGTTCAATTCTGTGAGTTGAATACACACATCACAAAGAAGTTTCTGAGAATGCTTCTGTCTAGGTTTTGTGAAGATATCACATTTCCAACGAAGGCCCCAAAGGGGTCCAAATATCCACTTGCAAATTTTACTAAAAGAGTGTTTCATATCTGCTCTATGAGAAGGAATGTTCAAATCTGTGAATTGAAAGCAAACACCACAAAGAAGTTTCTGAGTATGCTTCTGTGTAGTTTTAATATGAAGATATTTCCTTTTTCACCACACGACCCAAGGCGCTCAAAATGTCCACATGCAGATTCTACAAAAAGAGTGTTTCAAAACTGCTCTATGAAAACGAATGTTCAACTCTGTGAGTTGAAAGCAAACAACACAAAGAAGTTTCTGAGAAAGCTTCTGTGTAGTATTTTTGTGAAGATATTTCTTTTTTCACCATAGGCCTCAAAGCTCGCCAAATGTCCAGTTGTAGATTTTACAAAAAAGAGGTTTCAAAACTGCTCTATCAAAAGAGAGGTTCAACACTGTGAGTTGAATGCACACATCACAAAGAAATTCCTGAGAATGCTTCTGTGTAGTTTTTATGTGAAGATATTTCTTTTTTTATGATAGGCCTCAAAGCGCTCCAAATGTCCAGTTTCAGATTCTACAAAAAGGGGGTTTCAAAACTACTGTATCAAAAGTGGGGTTCAACTACATGAGTTGAATGCATACATCACAAAGATGTTCCTGAGAATGTGTCTGTGTTGATTTTATTGAAGATATTTCCTTTTACACCGTAGACCTCAAAGGCTCCAAAGGCCCACTTGCAGAATCTACAAAAAGAGTGTTTCAAAACTGCTGTATCAAAAGAATGGTTCAATTCTGTGAGTTGAATGCACACATCACAAAGATGTTCCTGAGAATGCTTCTGTCTAGTTTTTGTGAAGATATCCCATTTCCAATGGAGGCCTCAAAGTGGTCCAAATATCTACTTGCAAATTTTTCAAAAAGAGTGTTTCAAATCTGCTCTATGAGAAGGAATGTTCAAATCTGTGAATTGAAAGCAAACACCACAAAGAAGTTTCTGAGAATGCTTCTGTGTAGTTTTAATGTAAGGATATTTCCTTTTTCACCACAGGACCCAAAGTGCTCCAAATGTCCACTTGCAGATTCTACAAGAAGAGTGTTTCAAAACTGTTCTATCAAAAAAATGATTCAACTCTGTGAGTTGAATGCACACATCACAAAGAGGTTTCTGAGAATGCTTCTGTCTAGTTTTTATGTGAAGATATTTCCTTTTTCAACATAGGCCTCAAAGTGCTACAAATGTCCACTTGCAGATTCTACAAAAAGAGTGTTTCAAAACTGCTCTTTCAAAAGAAGGGTTCAACTCTGTGAGTTGAATGCACACATCAGAAAGAAGTTTCTCAGAATGCTTCTGTCCAGTTTTTGTGAAGATATCCCCTTTCCAACGAAGGCCTCAAAGCTTCCCAATATCCGCTTGCAAATTCTACAAAAAGAGTGTTTCAAAACTGTTCTATGAAAAGGGTTGTTCAAATCTGTGAGTTGAAAGCTAACAACACAAAGAAGTTTCTGATAATGCTTCTGTGTAGTCTCATTGTAAAGATATTTCCTCTTTCACCAAAGGCCCCAAAGTGCTCCAAATGTCCTCTTGCAGGGTCTACAAAAAGAGTGTGTCAAAACTGCTCTATCAAAAGAAAGCTTCAAATCTATGAGTTGAATGCAGACATCACAAATAAGTTTCTGAGAATGCTTCTGTCTATTTTCTGTAAAGATATCCCGTTTCAAAAGAAGGCATTAAAGCGGTCCAAATATCCACTTGCAAATTCTACAAAAAGAGTGTTTAAAAACTGCTGTATGAAAAGGAACGTTCAAATCTGTGAGTTGAAAGCAAACAACACAAAGAAGTTTCTGAGAATGATTCTGTGTAGTTTTTATGTGACGATATTTCCTTTTTCACCATAGGCCTCAAAACTCTCCAAATGTCCATTTGTAGATTCTACAAAAACGAGGTTTCAAAACTGCTATAGCAAAAGAGAGGTTCAACTCCGTGAGTTGAATGCACACATCACAAAGAAGTTTCTGAGAATGCTTCTGTCTAGTTTTTATGTGAAGATATTTCCTTTTTCACCATAGGCCTCAAAGCGCTCCAAATGCAAACTTGCAGATTCTACAAAAAGGGTGTTTCAAAACTGCTCAATCAAAAGAACGGTTCAACTCTGTGAGTTGAATGCACACATCACAAAGAATTTCCTGAGAATGCTTCTGTCTAATTTTTGTGAAGATATCCCTTTTCCAGCAAAGGCCTCAAAGTAGTCCAAATATCCACTTTCAAATTAAAAAGTGTTTCAAAACTGCTCTTTGAAAAGGAATGTTGAACTCTGTGAGTTGAAAGCCAACATAACAAAGAAGTTTCTGAGAATGCTTCTGTTTAGTTTCGTTGTGAAGATATTTCCTTTTTCACCAGAGGCGTCAAAGTGCTCCCAATGTCCACTTGCAGATTCTACAAAAAGAGTGTTTCAAAACTGCTCTTTCAAAAGAAAGGTTCAACTCTGTAAGTTGAATGCACACATCAGAGAGAAGTTCCTGAGAATGTTTCGGTCCAGTTTTTGTGAAGATATCCCGTTTCCAAGGAAGGCCTCAAAACCTTCCAAATATCCACTTGCAAATTCTACAAAAAGAATGTTTCAAAACTGCTCTATTAGAAGGATTGTTCAACTCTGTGAGTTGAAAACAAACGTCACAAAGAAGTTTCTGAGAATGCTTCCATGTAGTTTTTATGTGAAGACATTTCCTTTTTCACCGCAGGCCTCGAAGCACTCCAAATGACCACTTGTAGATTGTACAAAAAGAGTGTTTCAAATCTGCTCTATCAAAAGAACGGTTCAATTCTGTGAGTTAAATGCCCACATCCCAAAGAGGTATTTGAGAATGCTTCTGTCTAGTTTTAATGTGAAGATATTTCCTTTTTCATCGTATTCCTCAAAGCGTTACAAATGTCTACTTGCAGATACTACAAAAAGAATCCTTCATATTCCTCTATCAAAAGAAAGGTTGAACTCTGTGAGTTGAATGCACACTTCACAAAGAAGTTTCTGAGAATGCTTTTGTCTAATTTTTGTGAAGATATCCCTTTTCAAACCGAGACCTCAAAGCAGTCCATGTATCCACTTGCAAAACCTACAAAAGGAGTGTTTCAAAACTGCTCTATGAAAGGGAATGTTCAAATCTGTGAGATGAAAGTAAACAACACAACGAAGTTTCTGAGAATGCTTCTGTGTAGTATTTATGTGAAGATATTTCCTTTTTCACCATAGGCCTCAAAGCGCTCCAGTGTCCAGTTGGAAATTCTACAGAAGAGGGTTTCAAAACTGCTCTATCAAAACAGAGGTTCAACTAGATGATTTGAATGCATACATCACAAAAAAGTTCCTGAGAATGCTTCTGTATTGTATTTATATGAAAATATTTCCTTTTTCACCATATGCCTCAAAATGCTCCTTATGTCCACTTGCTGATTCTACAAAAAGGGTGTTTCAAAACTACTCTATCAAAAGAACGGTTCAGCTCTCTGAGTGGAATGCATACATCAGAAAGAAGTTTCTGAGAATGCTTCTGTCCAGTTTTCGTGAAGATTTCCCGTTTCCAACGAAGGCCTCAAAACCTTGCAAATACCTACGTGCAAATCCTTCAAAAAGATTGTTTGAAAACTGCTCTATGAAAAGGATTGTTGAACTCTGTGAGTTGAAAGCAAACATCACAAAGAAGTTTCTGAAAATGCTTCTGTCTAGTTTTTGTGAATATATCCCATTTCCGACGAAGGCCTCAAAACGGTCCAAATATCCACTTCCAAATTTGACAAAAAGAGTGTTTCAAATCTGCTCTATGAGAAGGAATGTTCAAATCTGTGAATCGAAAGCAAACACTACAAAGAAGTTTCTGAGAATGCTTCTGTGTAGTTTTTATGTGAAGACATTTCCTCTTTCACAATAGGCCTGAAAGCGCTCCAAATATCCATTTACAGAATCTACTAAAAGAGTGTTTAAAAACTGCTCTATCAAAAGAAAGGTTCAACTCTGTGAGTTGAATGCACACATCACAAAGCAGTTTCTGAGAATGCTTCTATGTAGTTTTTATGTGAAGATATTTCCGTTTTCACCGTAGGCCACAAAGCACCCCAAAGGCCCACTTGTAGATTCTACAAAAAGAATGTTTCAAAACTGCTCTATCAAAAGAACGTTCAATTCTGTGAGTTGAATGCACACATCACAAAGTAGTTCCTGAGAATGCTTCTGTCTAGTTTCTGGGAAGATATCCCGTTACCAACGAAGGCCTCAAAGCGGTCCAAATATCCACTTGTAAATTCTACAAAAAGAGTGTTTCAAAACTGCTCTATGAAAAGGAATGTTGAACTCTGTGATTTGAAAGCAAACATCACAATACAGGTTCTGAGAATGTTTCTGTGTGGTTCTTATCTGAAGGTATTTCCTTTTTCACCACTGGCCTCAAAGCGCTCTAATATCCACTTGCAGATTCTACAAAAAGAGTGTTTCAAAACTGCTCTAGCAAAAAAATGGTTCCGCTCTGTGTGTTGGTTGAATGCACACATCACAAAGATTTTTCTGTGAATGCTTCTGTGTAGTTTTTATGTGAATATATTTCCCTTTTCACCATAGGCCTCAAAGTGCTCCAAATGTCCACTTGCACGTTCTACAAATAACGAAAAGAGTTTTTCAAAACTGCTTTATCTAAAGAAAGCTTCAACTCTGTGAGTTGAATGCACACATCACAAAGAAGTCTCTGAGAGTGCTTCTTTCTAGTTTTTGTGAAGATATCCCATTTCAAATGAAGGCCTCATAGCGGTCCAAATATCCACTTGCAAATTCTACAAAAGAGTGTTTCCAAACTGCCCTGTTAAAAGGAATGTTCAACACTGTGAGTTGAAACTAAACAACACAAAGAATTTCTGAGAATGCTTCTGTATAGTTTTAAAGTGAAGATATTACCTTTTTCACCATAGGCCTCAATGCGCTCCAAATGTCCAGTTGCAGATTCTACAAAAAGAGGGTTTCAAGACAGCTCTATAGAAAGAGAGGTTCAATTATATGAGTTGAATGCATACATCATAAATATTTCCTGAGAATGCTTCTGTGTTGTTTTCATATGAAGATATATCCTACTTCACCATAGGCCTCAAAAAGCTCAAAATCCCCACTTGCAGATCCTACAAAAAGATTGTATCAAAAATGCTCTATCAAAAAAGCGGTTCAACTCTGTGAGTTGAATGCACACATCACTAAGAAGTTTCTGAGAATGCACCTGTGTAATTTTTAAGTGAAGATATTTCCTTTTTCACTGTAGGACTCAAAGTGCTCCAAATGCCCACTTGCAGATTCTAAATAAAAAGTGATTCAAAACTCCTCTTTCAAAAGAACGTTTCAATTCTGTGCATTGAATGCACACAACAGAAAGAAGTTTCTGAGAATGCTTCCGTCCAGTTTTTGTGAAGATGTCTCTTTTCCAACGAAGTCCTCAAAGCCTTCCAAATATGCACTTGCAAATTCTACAAAATGAGGGTTTCGAAACTGTTCTATGAAAAGGAATGATGAATTCTGTGAGTTGAATGCAAACATCAAAAAGAAGTTTCTGAGAATGCTTCTGTGTAGTTTCGTTGTGAAGGTATATCCTCTTTCACCATGGGCCTCAAAGCGCTCCAAATGTCCACTTGCAGATTGTACAAAAAGAGTGTTTCAAATCTGCTCTATCAAAAGAACAGTTCAGCTCTGTGAGTTCAACGCACAGATCACAAAGAGGTTTCTGAGATTGACCACATAGTTGGAAGTAAAGCTCTCCTCAGCAAATGTAAAAGAACAGAAATTATACCAAACTATCTCTCAGACCACAGTGCAATCAAACTAGAACTCAGGATTAAAAATCTCACTCAAAGCCGCTCAACTACATGGAAACTGAACAACCTGCTCCTGAATGACTACTGGGTACCTAATGAAATGAAGGCAGAAATAAAGATGTTCTTTGAAACCAACGAGAACAAAGACACAACATACCAGAATCTCTGGGATGCATTCAAAGCAGTGTGTAGAGGGAAATTTATAGCACTAAATGCCCACAAGAGAAAGCAGGAAAGATCCAAAATTGACACCCTAGCATCACAATTAAAAGAACTAGAAAAGCAAGAGCAAACACATTCAAAAGCTAGCAGAAGGCAAGAAATAACGAAAATCAGAGCAGAACTGAAGGAAATAGAGACACAAAATACCCTTCAAAAAATCAATGAATCCAGGAGCTGGTTTTTTGAAAGGATCAACAAAATTGATAGACCGCTAGCAAGACTAATAAAGAAAAAAAGAGAGAAGAATCAAATAGACACAATAAAAAATGATAAAGGGGATATCACCACCGATCCCACAGAAATACAAACTACCATCAGAGAATACTACAAACACCTCTACGCAAATAAACTAGAAAATCTAGAAGAAATGGATACATTCCTCGACACATACACTCTCCCAAGACTAAACCAGGAAGAAGTTGAATCTCTGAATAGACCAATAACAGGAGCTGAAATTGTGGCAATAATCAATAGCTTACCAACCAAAAAGAGTCCAGGACCAGATGGATTCACAGCCGAATTCTACCAGAGGTACAAGGAGGAACTGGGACCATTGCTTCTGAAACTATTCCAATCAATAGAAAAAGAGGGAATCCTCCCTAACTCATTTTATGAGGCCAGCATCATTCTGATACCAAAGCCAGGCAGAGACACAACCAAAAAAGAGAATTTTAGACCAATATCCTTGATGAACATTGATGCAAAAATCCTCAATAAAATACTGGCAAAACGAATCCAGCAGCACATCAAAAAGCTTATCCACCATGATCAAGTGGGCTTCATCCCTGGGATGCAAGGCTGGTTAAATATACGCAAATCAATAAATGTAATCCAGCATATAAACAGAGCCAAAGACAAAAACCACATGATTATCTCAATAGATGCAGAAAAAGCCTTTGACAAAATTCAACAACCCTTCATGCTAAAAACTCTCAATAAATTAGGTATTGATGGGATGTATTTCAAAATAATAAGAGCTATCTATGACAAACCCACAGCCAATATCATACTGAATGGGCAAAAACTGGAAGCATTCCCTTTGAAAACTGGCACAAGACAGGGATGCCCTCTCTCACCGCTCCTATTCAACATAGTGTTGGAAGTTCTGGCCAGGGCAATCAGGCAGGAGAAGGAAATAAAGGGTATTCAATTAGGAAAAGAGGAAGTCAAATTGTCCCTGTTTGCAGACGACATGATTGTTTATCTAGAAAACCCCATTGTCTCAGCCCAAAATCTCCTTAAGCTGATAAGCAACTTCAGCAAAGTCTCAGGATACAAAATCAATGTACAAAAATCACAAGCATTCTTATACACCAACAACAGACAAACAGAGAGCCAAATCATGAGTGAACTCCCATTCACAATTGCTTCAAAGAGAATAAAATACCTAGGAATCCAACTTACAAGGGATGTGAAGGACCTCTTCAAGGAGAACTACAAACCACTGCTCAAGGAAATAAAAGAGGATACAAACAAATGGAAGAACATTCCATGCTCATGGGTAGGAAGAATCAATATCATGAAAATGGCCATACTGCCCAAGGTCATTTACAGATTCAATGCCATCCCCATCAAGCTACCAATGACTTTCTTCACAGAATTGGAAAAAACTACTTTAAAGTTCATATGGAACCAAAAAAGAGCCCGCATCGCCAAGTCAATCCTAAGCCAAAAGAACAAAGCTGGAGGCATCACACTACCTGACTTCAAACTATACTACAAGGCTACAGTAACCAAAACAGCATGGTACTGGTACCAAAACAGAGATATAGATCAATGGAACAGAACAGAGCCCTCAGAAATAACGCCGCATACCTACAACTATCTGATCTTTGACAAACCTGAGAAAAACAAGCAATGGGGAAAGGATTCCCTATTTAATAAATGGTGCTGGGAAAACTGGCTAGCCATATGTAGAAAGCTCAAACTGGATCCCTTCCTTACACCTTATACAAAAATCAATTCAAGATGGATTAAAGATTTAAACGTTAGACCTAAAACCATAAAAACCCTAGAAGAAAACCTAGGCATTACCATTCAGGACATAGGCGTGTGCAAGGACTTCATGTCCAAAACACCAAAAGCAATGGCAACAAAAGACAAAATTGACAAATGGGATCTAATTAAACTAAAGAGCTTCTGCACAGCAAAAGAAACTACCATCAGAGTGAACAGGCAACCTACAACATGGGAGAAAATTTTCGCAACCTACTCATCTGACAAAGAGCTAATATCCAGAATCTACAATGAACTCAAACAAATTTACAAGAAAAAAACAAACAACCCCATCAAAAAGTGGGCGAAGGATATGAACAGACACTTCTCAAAAGAAGACATTTATGCATCCAAAAAACACATGAAAAAATGCTCACCATCACTGGCCATCAGAGAAATGCAAATCAAAACCACTATGAGATATCATCTCACACCAGTTAGAATGGCAATCATTAAAAAGTCAGGAAACAACAGGTGCTGGAGAGGATGTGGAGAAATAGGAACACTTTTACACTGTTGATGGGACTGTAAACTAGTTCAACCATTGTGGAAGAAAGTGTGGCGATTCCTCAGGGATCTAGAACTAGAAATACCATTTGACCCAGCCATCCCATTACTGGGTACATACCCAAAGGACTATAAATCATGCTGCTATAAAGACACATGCACACGTATGTTTATTGCGGCATTATTCACAATAGCAAAGACTTGGAACCAACCCAAATGTCCAACAATGACACACTGGATTAAGAAAATGTGGCACATATACACCATGGAATACTATGCAGCCATAAAAAATGATGAGTTCATGTCCTTTGTAGGGACATGGATGAAATTGGAAACCATCATTCTCAGTAAACTATCGCAAGAACAAAAAACCAAACACCGCATATTCTCACTCATAGGTGGGAATTGAACAATGAGATCACATGGACACAGGAAGGGGAATATCACACTCTGGGGACTGTCGTGGGGTGGGGGGAGGGGGAAGGGATAGCATTGGGAGATATACCTAATGCTAGATGATGAGTTAGTGGGTGCAGCGCACCAGCATGGCACATGTATACATATGTAACTAACCTGCACAGTGTGCACATGTACCCTAAAACTTAAAGTATAATAAAAAAAAATCAAAAAAAAAAAAAAAAGAGGTTTCTGAGAATGCTTCTGTCTAGTTTCTATGTGAAGATATTTCCTTTTTCGTCATAGGCCTCAAAGCGTTATAAATGTCCACTTGCAGATCCTACCAAAAGAGGTTTTCAAAACTGCTCTATCAAAAGAAAGGTTCAACTCTGTGAGTTGAATGCACACATCACAAAGGAGTTTGTGAGAATGCTTCTGTCCAGTTTTTGTGCAGATATCCCTTTTCCAACGAAGGTCTCAAAGCGGTCCAAATATCCATTTGCAAATTCTACAAAAAGAGTGTTTCAAAACTGCTCTATGAAAAGAAATATTCAACTCTTTAAGTTGAAAGCAAATAACACGAAGTAGTTTCTGAGAATGCTTCTGTGACGTTTTTATGTGAAGATAATTCCTTTTTCACCATAGGCCTCAAAGCACGCCATATATCCATTTACAGAGTCTACTAAAAGAGGGTTACAAAGCTGCTCTATCAAAAGAGAGGTTCAACTCTGTGAGTTGAATGCACACATGACAACGAAGTTTCTGAGAATGCTTCTATCTAGTTTTTATGTGATGATATTTCCTTTTTCACCCTAGGCTTCAAAGTGCTCCAAATGCCCACTTGCAGATTCTACAAAAACAGAGTTTCAAAACTGCACTATCAAAAGAATTGTTCAACTCTGTGAGTTGAAAGCAAACATCACAAAGAAGTTTCTGAGAATGCCTCTGTGTAGTTTTTGTGTGAAGATATTTCCTTTTTCACCGTCGGCCTCAAAGCTCTCCGAATGTCCAGGATCAGATTCCACAAAAAGAGGGTTTCAAAACTGCTCTATCAAAAGAGGAGTTCAACTATGTGAGTTGAATGCATACATCACAAAGAAATTCCTGAGAATGCTTCTGTGTTGTTTTTGTATGAAGATATTTCCTTTTTCACCATAGGCCTCAAAGCTCTCCAAATGTCCATGTTCAGATTCTACAAAAAGAGTGTTTCTATTGATTGGAATAGCTTCAGAAGGAATGGTACCAGTTCCTCCTTGTACCTCTGGTAGAATTCGGCTGTGAATCCATCTGGTCCTGGACTCTTTTTGGTTGTTAAGCTATTGATTATTGTCACAATTTCAGATCCTGTTATTGGTCTATTCAGAGATTCAACTTCTTCCTGGTTTAGTCTTGGGAGAGTGTATGTGTTGAGGAACTTCTTCATTTCTTCTAGATTTTCTAGTTTATTTGTGTAGAGGTGTTTGTAGTATTCTCTGATGGTAGTTTGTATTTCTGTGAGATCAGCGGTGATGTCCCCTTTATCATTTTTTATTGTGTCTATTTGATTCTTCTCTCTTTTTTTCTTTATTAGGCTTGCTAGCGGTCTATCTATTTTGTTGTTCTTTTCAAAAAACCAGCTCCTGGATTCATTAATTTTTTGAAGGGTTTTTTGTGTCTCTATTTCCTTCAGTTCTGCTCTGATTTTCGTTATTTCTTGCCTTCTGCTAGCTTTTGAATGTGTTTGCTCTTGCTTTTCTAGTTCTTTTAATTGTGATGTTAGGATGTCAATTTTGGATCTTTCCTGCTTTCTCTTGTGGGCATTTAGTGCTATAAATTTCCCTCTACACACTGCTTTGAATGTATCCCAGAGATTCTGGTATGTTGTGTCTTTGTTCTCGTTGGTTTCAAAGAACATCTTTATTTCTGCCTTCATTTCATTAGGTACCCAGTAGTCATTCAGGAGCAGGTTGTTCAGTTTCCATGTAGTTGAGCAGTTTTGAGTGAGATTCTTAATCCTGAGTTCTAGTTTGATTGCACTGTTGTCTGAGAGATTGTTTGTTATAATTTCTGTTCTTCTACATTTGCTGAGGAGAGCTTTACTTCCAAGTATGTGGTCAATTTTGGAATAGGTGTGGTGTGGTGCTGAAAAAAATGTATATTCTGTTGATTTGGGGTGGAGAGTTCTATAGATGTCTATTAGGTCCGCTTGGTGCAGAGCTGTGTTCAATTCCTGGGTATCCTTGCTGACTTTCTGTCTTGTTGATCTGTCTAATGTTGACAGTGGGGTGTTAAATTCTCCCATTATGAATGTGTGGGAGTCTAAGTCTCTTTGTAGGTCACTCAGGACTTGCTTCATGAATCTGGGTGCTCCTGTGTTGGCTGCATATATATTTAGGATATTTAGCTCTTCTTGTTTAATTGATCCCTTTACCATTACGTAATGGCCTTCTTTGCCTCTTTTTGATCTTTGATGATTTAAAGTCTGTTTTATCAGAGACTACGATTGCAACCACTGCCTTTTTTTTTTCCATTTGCTTGGTAGGTTTTCCTCCATTCTTTTATTTTGAGCCTATGTATGTCTCTGCACGTGAGATGGGTTTCCTGAATACAGCACACATTGATGCAAAATTCCTCAACAAAATACTGGCAAAACGAATCCAGCAGCACATCAAAAAGCTTATCCACCATGATCAAGTGGGCTTCATCCCTGGGATGCAAGGCTGGTTCAATATACGCAAATCAATAAATGTAATCCAGCATATAAACAGAACCAAAGACAAAAACCACATGATTATCTCAATAGATGCAGAAAAAGCCTTTGACAAAATTCAACAACCCTTCATGCTAAAAACTCTCAATAAATTAGATATTGATGGGACGTATCTCAACATAATAAGAGCTATCTATGACAAACCCACAGCCAATATCATACTGAATGGGCAAAAACTGGAAGCATTCCCTTTGAAAACTGGCACAAGACAGGGATGCCCTCTCTCACCACTCCTATTCAACATAGTGTTGGAATTTCTGGCCAGGGCAGTCAGGCAGGAGAAGGAAATAAAGGGTATTCAATTAGGAAAAGAGGAAGTCAAATTGTCCCTGTTTGCAGAGGACATGATTGTATATCTAGAAAACCCCATTGTCTCAGCCCAAAATCTCCTTAAGCTGATAAGCAACTTCAGCAAAGTCTCAGGATACAAAATCAAAGTACAAAAATCACAAGCATTCTTATATAACAACAGACAAACAGAGAGCCAAATCATGAGTGAACTCCCATTCACAATTGCTTCAAAGAGAATAAAATACCTAGGAATCCAACTTACAAGGGATGTGAAGGACCTCTTCAAGGAGAACTACAAACCACTGCTCAAGGAAATAAAAGAGAATACAAACAAATGGAAGAACATTCCATGCTCATGGGTAGGAAGAATCAATATCATGAAAAAGGCCATACTGCCGAAGATAATTTACAGATTCAATGCCATCTCCATCATGCTAGCAATGCCTTTCTTCACAGAATTGGAAAAATCTACTTTAAAGTTCATATGGAACCAAAAAAGAGCCAACATTGCCAAGTCAATCCTAATCCAAAAGAACAAAGCTGGAGGCATCACACTACCTGACTTCAAACTATACTACAAGGCTACAGTAACCAAAACAGCATGGTACTGGTACCAAAACAGAGATATAGATCAGTGGAACAGAACAGAGCCCTCAGAAATAATGCCACATATCTACAACTCTCTGATCTTTGACAAACCTGAGAAAAACAAGCAATGGGGAAAGGATTCCCTATTTAATAAATGGTGCTGGTTAAATTGGCTAGCCATATGTAGAAAGCTGAAACTGGATCCCTTCCTTACACCTTATACAAAAATCAATTCAAGATGGATTAAAGACTTAAATATTACACCTAAAACCATAAAAACCATAGAAGAAAACCTAGGCATTACCATTCAGGACATAGGCATGGACAAGGACTTCATGTCTAAAACACCAAAAGCAATGGCAACAAAAGCCAAAATTGACAAATGGGATCTAATTAAACTAAAGAGCTTCTGCACAGCAAAAGAAACTACCATCAGAGTGAACAGGCAACCTAGAAAATGGGAGAAAATTTTCACAACCTACTCATCTGACAAAGGGCTCACATCCAGATTCTACAATGAACTCAAACAAATTTAGAAGAAAAAAACAAACAACCCCATCAAAAAGTGGGCGAAGGACATGAACAGACACTTCTCAAAAGAAGACATTTATGCAGCCAAAAAACACATGAAAAAATGCTCATCATCACTGGCCATCAGAGAATTGCAAATCAAAAGCACAATGAGATACCATCTCACACCAGCTAGAGTGGCAATCATTAAAAAGTCAGGAAACAACAGGTGCTGGAGAGGATGTGGAGAAATAGGAACACTTTTACACTGTTGGTGGGACTGTAAACTAGTTCAACCTGTGTGGAAGTCAGTGTGGTGATTCCTCAGGGATCTAGAACTGGAAATACCATTTGACCCAGCCATCCCATTACTGGGTATATACCCAAAGGACTATAAATCATGCTGCTATAAAGACACATGCACACATATGTTTATTGCGGCATTATTCACAATAGCAAAGACTTGGAACCAACCCAAATGTCCAACAATGATAGACTGGATTAAGAAAATGTGGCACGTATACATCATGGAATACTATGTAGCCACAAAAATTGATGAGTTCACGTCCTGTGTAGCGACATGGATGAAATTGGAAATCATCATTCTCAGTAAACTATAACAAGAACAAAAACCAAACACCGCATATTCTCACTCATATGTTGGAATTGAACAATGAGATCACATGCACACAGGAAGGAGAACATCACACTCTGGGGACTGTAGTGGGGTGGGGGGAGGGGGAGGGATTGCATTGGGAGATATACCTAATGCTAGATGAGGAGTTAGTGGGTGCAGCGCACCAGCATGGCACATGTATACATACGTAACGAACCTGTACAATGTGCACATGTACCCTAAAACTTAAAGTGTAATAATAAAAGAAAAAAAACTTAAAAAAAAAGAGTGTTTCAAAACTGCTCTATCAAAGAACTGTTCAATTCTGTGAGTTGAGTGCACACATCACAAAGAAGTTCCTGAGAATGCTTCTGTCTAGTTTTTGTGAAGATATCCCGTTTCCAACAAAGGCCAAAAAGCAGTCCAAATATCAACTTGCAAATTTAACAAAAAGTGTGTTTCAAATCTGCTGTATGAGAAGGAATGTTCAAATCTGTGAATTGAAAGCAAACAACACAAAGAAGTTTCTGAGAATGCTTCTGTGTAGTTTTAATATGAAGATATTTCCTTTTTCTCCACAGGACTCAAAAAGCTCCAAATGTCCACTTGCAGATTCTGCAAAAAGAGTGTTTCAAAACTGCTCTATCAAAAAAATGGTTCAACTCTGTGAGATGAATGCCCACATTACAAAGATGTTTCTGAGAATGCTTCCATCTAGTCTTTATGTGAAGATCCATCTAGTTTTTATGTGAAGATATTTCCTTTTTCACCATAGGACTCAAAGTGCTACAAATGTCCACTTGCAGATTCTACAAAAAGAGTGTTTCAAAACTGCTCTTTCAAAAGAAAGGTTCAACTCTATGAGTTGAATGCACACATCAGAAATAAGTTTCTGAGAATGCTTCTGTCCTGTTTTTGTGAAGATATCCCGTTTTCAACGAAGGCCTCATAGCCTTCCAAATATCCACTTGCAAATTCTACAAAAAGAGATTTTCAAAACTGCTCTATCAAAAGAAAGGCTCAACTCTGTGAGTTGAATGCACACATCACAGAGAGGTTTCTGAGAATGCTTATGTCTATTTTTTATGTGAAGATATTTCCTTTTTCACCATAGGCCAATAAGCTCTCCAAATGCCCAGTTGCAGATTCTATAAAAAGAGTGTTTCAAAACTGCTCTATCAAAGGAAGGGTTCAACTTTGTGAGATGAATGCACACATCACAAGGAAGTTTCTGAGAATGCTTCTTTCTAGTTTTGTGAAGATACCCCGTTTCCAACGAAGGCCTCAAAGCGGTCCAAATATCCCCTTGTAAATTCTACAAAAAGAGTGTTTCAAAACTGCTCTAAGAAAAGGAATCTTCAACTCTGTGAGTTGAAAGCAAACATCACAAAAAGTTTCTGAGAATGCTTCTGTGTAGTTTCGTTGTGCAAATATTTTCTTTTTCACCACAGGCTTCAAAAAGCTCCCAATGTCCACTTGCAGATTCTACAAAAAGAGTGTTTCAAAGCTGCAGTATCAAAAGAAAATTTCAACTCTGGGAGTTGAGTGCACACATCACAAAGAAGTTTTTCTGAATGCTTCTGTCTAGTTTTTATGTGAAGATATTTCATTTTTCACCATAGGCCTGAAAGCTCTCAAATTCCACTTGCAGATTCTACAAAAAAGGAGGTTTCAAAACTGCTCTATCAAAGGAGAGGTTCAACTCTGTGAGTTGAATGCACACATATCAAAGATGTTTCTGAGAATTCTTCTGTGTAGTTTTTATGGGAAGATATTTCCTTTTTGACCACACGCCTCAAAGCGCTCCAAATGTCCAGTTGCAGATTCTACAAAAAGCGTGTTTCAAAACTTCTGTATCAAAAGAGAGGTTCAACTATATGAGTTGAATGCATACATCACAAAAAAGTCCCTGAGAATTCTTCTCCGTTGTCTTTATATGAAAATATTTCCTTTTTCACCATAGGCATCAATACGCTCCAAATGTCCACTTGCAGATACTACAAAAAGAGTGTTTCAAAACTGCTCTAGGAAAAGGAATGTTCAGCACTGTGAGTTGAAAGCAAACATCACAAAGAAGTTTCTGAGAATGATTCTATGTAGCTTTAATGTGAAGTTATTTCCTTTTTCACCTCAAGCCTCAAAGCGCTCCAAATGTCCACTTGCAGATTCTACAAAAAGAGTGTTTCAAAACAGCTCTATCAAAAGAAAGGTTCAACTCTCTCAGTTGAATGCACACATCACAAAGAGGTTTCTGAGAATGCTTCTGTCTAGTTTTTACGTGAAGATATTTCCTTTTCACCATAGGCCTTAAAGTGCTACAAATGTCCACTTGCAGATTCTACAAAAAGATTGTTTCAAAACTGCTCTTTCAAAAGAAAGGTTCAACTCTCTGAGTTGAATGCACACATCAGAAAGAAGTTTCTGAAATTCTTCTGTCCAGTTTTTGTGAAGATATCCCGTTTCCAAAAAAGGCCTCAAAGCCTTCCAAATATCCACTTGCAAATTCTACAAAAAGAGTGTTTCAAAAGTGCTCTATGAAAAGGAATGTTCACCTCTGTGAGTTGAAATCAAACATCACAAGGAAGTTTCTGAGAATGCTTCTGTCTAGTTTTTATGTGAAGATATTTCCTTTTTCACTATAGGCCTCAAAGCTCTCCAAATGTCCACTTGCAGATTCTACATAAAGGAGGTTTCAAAACTGCTCTATCAAAAGAGAGGTTCAACCCTGTGCATTGAATGCACACTTCACAAAGTAGTTTCTGAGAATGCTTCTGTGTAGTTTTTATGTGAAGATATTTCCTTTTTCACCATCGGCCTCAAAGCGCTCCAAATGTCCAGGTGCATATTATACAAAAAGAGGTTTACAAAACTGTTCTGTCGAAAGAGGGGTTCAAATATATGAGTTGAATGCATACATCACAAAAAAATTCCTGGGACTGCTTCAGTGTAGTATTTATGTGAAGATATTTCCTTTTTCACCATAGGCCTCAAAACAATCCAAATGCCCACTTGCAGATTCTACAGAAAGAGTGTTTCAAAACTGCTCTATCAAAAGAACGGTTGAAGTCTGTGAGTTCAATGCACACATCACAACGAAGTTCCTGAGAATGCTTCTGTCTAGTTTTTGTGAAGATATCCCGTTTCCAGCGAAGTCCTCAAAGCGGTCCAAATATCCACTTTCAAATCAAAAAGAGTGTTTCAAAACTGCTCTATGAAAAGGAATGTTCAACTCTGTGAGTTGAAAGCAAACACCACAAAGAAGGTTCTGAGAATACTTCTGTGTATTATTAATGTGAAGATATTTCCTTTATCACCTCAGGCCTCAAAGTGCACTAAATTTCCACTTGCAGATTCCACAAAAAGAGTGTTTCAAAACTGCTCTATCACAAGAAAGGTTCAAGTCTGTGAGTTGAATGCACACATCACAAAGAGGTTTCTGAGAATGCTTCTGTCTAGTTTTTATGTGAAGATATTTCATTTTTCACCATAGGCCTCAACGTACTACAAATGTCCACTTGCAGATTCTACAAAGAGTGTTTCAGAACTGTTCTATCAAGAGAAAGGTTCAACTCGGTGAGTTGAATGCACACATCAGAAAGGAGTTTCTGAGAATGCTTCTGTCTAGTTTTTGTGAAGATATCCCTTTTCCAATGAAGGCCTCAAAGTGGTCCAAATATGCACTTGCAAATTCTACAAAAAGAGTGTTTGAAATCTGCTTTATGTAAAGGAATGTTCAAATATGTGAGTTGAAAGCAGACATCACAAAGAAGTTTCTGAGAATGCTTCTGTGTAGTTTCGTTGTGAAAATATTTCCTTTTTCACCAGAGGCCTCAAAGCGCTCCCAATGTCCACTTGCAGATGTTACAAAAAGAATGTGTCAAAACTGCTGTATCAAAAGAAAGCTTCAACTCCGGGGGTTGAGTGCACACGTGAAAAAGTGGTTACTGAGAGTGCTTCTGTCTAATTTATATGTGAAGGTATTTCCTTTTTCACCAGAGGCCTGAAAGCTCTCCAAAAGTCCACTTGCAGATTCTACAAAAAGGATGTTTCAAAACTGCTCTATCAAAAGAGAGGTTCAACTCTGTGAGTTGAAAGCACACATCACAAAGAGGTTTCTGAGAATTCTTCTGTCTAGTTTTCATGTGAAGATGTTTCCTTTTTCAAAATAGAGCACAAACTGCTACAAATATCCACTTGCAGATACTACAAAAAGAGTGTTTCAAAACGGCTCTATCCAGAGAAAGGTTCAACTCGGTGAGTTGAATGCACACATCAGAAAGGAATTTCTAAGAATGCTTCTGTGTAGTTTTTGTGAAGATATCCCTTTTCCAATGAAGGCTTCAAAGCAGTCCAAATATGGAATTGCAAATTCTTCAAAAAGAGTGTTTGAAAACTGCTCTACGAAAAGGAATTTTCAAATGTGTGAGTTGAAAACAAACATTACAAACAAGTTTCTGAGAATGCTTCTGTGTAGTTTCGTTGTGAAAATATTTCCTTTTTCACCACAGGCCTCAAAGCGCTCCCAATGTCCACTTGCAGATTCTACAAAAACAGTGTTTCAAAACTGCTCTATCAAAAGAAAGCTTCAAATCTGTGAGTTTAGTGCACACATCAAAAAGATGTTTCTGAGAATGCTCCTGTCTAGTGTTTGTGAAGATACTCCGTTTACAAAGAAGACCTCAAAGCAGTCCAAATATCCACTTGTAAATTCTACAAAAAGAGTGTTTCAAAACTGCTCTATGAAAAGGAATGTTCAACTCTGTGAGATGAAAGCAAACATCAAAATGTAGGTTCTGAGAATGCTTCTGTGTGGTTCTTATGTGAAGATATTTCCTTTATCACCACAGGCCTGATAGTGCTCCAATATCCACTTGCAGATTGTACAAAAAGAGTGTTTCAAATCTGCTCTATCAAAAGAACGGTTCAACACTGTGAGCTGAATGCCCACATCACATAGAGGTTTCTGAGAATGCTTCTGTCTAGTTTTTATGTGAAGATATTTCCCTTATCATCATAGGCCTCAAAGCGTCACAAATGTCCACTTGCAGATCCTACTAAAAGAGTTTTTCAAAACTGCTCTTTCAAAAGAAAGGTTCAACTCTGTGAGTTGAATGCACACATCACAAAGAAGTTTGTGAGAATGCTTCTGTCCAGTTTTTGTGAAGATAACCCCATTCCAACAAAAGCCTCAAAGTGGTCCAAATATCCACTTGCAAATTCTACAAAAAGAGTGTTTCAAAACTGCTCTATGAAAATTAATGTTCAACTCTGTGAGTTGAAAGCAAATAACACAAAGAAGTTTCTGAGAATGCTTCTATGTATTTTTTTTGTGAAGATATTTCCTTTTTCGCCGTAGGCCTCAAAGCGCTCCAAATATTCATTTACAGAATCTACTAAAAGTGGGTATCAAAACTGCTCTATCAAAAGAGAGGTTCAACTCTGTGAGTTGAATGCACACATCACAAAGAAGTTTCTGAGAATGCTTCTGTGTAGTTTTTATGTGAAGATATTTCTTTTTACACCATAGGCCTCAAAGCGCTCCTAATGTCTAGTGACAGGATCTACAAAGGAGTGTTTCAAAACTGCTCTATCAAAAGAAAGGTTCAACTCTGTTAGTTGAATGCAGACATCAGAAAGAAATTTCTGAGAATGCTTCTGTCTAGTTTCTGTGAAGATATCCCGTTTCCAACGAAGGCCTCAAAGCGTTCCAAATATCCACTTGCAAATTCTACAAAAAGAGTGTTTCAAAACTGCTCTATGAAAAGGAATGTTCAACTCTGTGAGTTGAAAGCAAACATCACAATGTAGGTTCTGAGAATTCTTCTGTGTGGTTCTTATGTGAAGATATTTCCTTTTTCACCACTGCCTCAAAGCGCTCCAATATCCACTTGCAGATTGTACAAAAAGAGTGTTTCAAAACTGCTCTATGAAAAGAAAGGTTCAACTCTGTGAGTTGAATGCAGACATCAAAAAGAAATTTCTGAGAATGCATTTGTCTAGATTCGGTGAAGATATCCCATTTCCAACAAAGGCCTCAAAGTGGTCCAAACATCCACTTGCAAATTCTACAAAAACAGTGTTTCAAAAATGCTCTATGAAAAGGAATGTTCAACTCTGTGAGTTGAAAGCAAACAACACAAAGAAGTTTCTGAGAATGCTTCTGTGTAGTTTCTTTGTGAAGTTATTTCCTTTTTCATCACAGGCGTCAAAGCGCTACAAATGTCCACTTGCAGATTCTACAAAAAGAGGGTTTCAAAACTGCTCTATCAAAAGAGGGGTTCAACTATATGAGTTGAATGCATACATCACAAAGAAGTTCCTGAGAATGATTCTGTGTTGTTTTTATATGAAGATATTTCCTTTTTCACCCTAGGCCTCAAAGTGATCCAAATGCCCACTTACATTTTCTACAAAAACTTTTTCAAAACTGCTCCATCAAAAGAACAGTTCAATTCTGTGAGTTGAATGCACACATCACAAAGAATTTCCTGAGAATGCTTCTGTCTAGTTTTTATGAAGATATCCCGTTTCCAACGAAGGCCACAAAGCGGTCCAAATATCCACTTGCAAATTTATCAAAAAGAGTGTTTCAAATCTGCTGTATGAGAAGGAATGTTCAAATCTGTGAATTGAAAGCAGACACCACAAAGAAGTTTCTGAGAATGCTTCTGTGTAATTTTAATGTGAAGATATTTTCTTTTTCACCACAGGACCCAAAGTGCTCCAAATATCCACTTGCAGATTCTACAAAAAGAGTGTTTCAAAACTGCTCTATCAAAAAAATTGTTCAACTCTGTGAGTTGAATGCACACATCAGAAAGAAGATTCTGAGGATGCTTCTGTCCAGTTTTTGTGAAGATATCCCTTTTCCAACGAAGTCCTCAAAGCCTTCCAAATATCCACTTGAAAATTCTACAAAAAGAGTGTTTCAAAGCTGCTCTATTAAAAGGAATGTTCAACTCTTTGAGTTGAAAGCAAACATCACAAAGAAGTTTCTGAGAATGCTTTTGTGTAGTTTTAGTATGAAGATATTCCCTTTTTAACCTCAGGCCTCAAAGCGCTCCAAATGTCCACTTACAGCTTCTACAAAAGAGTGTTTCAAAACAGCTGTATCAAAAGAAAGTTCAATTGTGTGATTTGAGTGCACACAACACAAAGAACTTCCTGAGAATGCTTCTGTGTAGTTTTTATGTGAAGATATTTCCTTTTTCACCATAGGCCTCAAAGCTCTCCAAATGTCCAGTGGCATGTTCTACAAAAGATGTGTTTCAAATCTGCTCTATCAAAAGAAATATTCAACTCTGTGTGTTGAATGCAGACATCACAAAGTAGTTTCTAAGAATACTTCTATCCAGTTTCTGTGAAGATATCCCCTTTCCAACGAAGGCCTCAAAGCTGTCCATATATCCAATAGCAAATTCTACAAAAAGAGTGTTTCAAAACTGCCCTATCAAAAGAAAGGTTCAACTCTGTGAGTTGAATGCACAGATCACACAGAGGTTTCTGAGAATGCTTCTGTCTAGTTTTTATGTGAAGATATTTCCTTTTTCACCATAGGCCAATAAGCGCTCCAAATGCTCACTTGCAGATACTACAAAAAGAGTGTTTCAAACTGCTTTATCAAAAGAACGGTTCAACTTTGTGAGATGAATGCACACATCACAAAGAAGTTTCTGAGAATGCTTCTGTCTAGTTTTTGTTAAGATACCTTGTTTCCAATGAAGGCCTCAAAGCGGTCCAAATATCCCCTTGTAAATTCTACAGAAAGAGTGTTTCAAAACTGCTCAAAGAAAAGTAATGTTCAACTCTCTGAGTTGAAAGCAAACATCACAGAGAAGTTTCTGAGAATGCTTCTGTGTAGTTTTGTTGTGAAAATATTTCCTTTTTCACCACAGGCCTCAAAGCACTCCCAATGTCCACTTGCAGATTCTTCAAAAACAGTGTTTCAAAGCTGCTGTATCAAAAGAAATTTTCATCTCTGGGAGTTAAGTGCACACATCATAAACAAGTTTCTCTGAAGGCTTCTGTCTAGTTTTTATGTGAAGATATTTCGTTTTTCCCCAAAGGCCTGAAGGCTCTCCTAATGTCCCCTTGCAGATTCTACAAAAAGGAAGTTTCAAAACTGTTCTATCA
The DNA here is from genome assembly GCF_029281585.2 of Gorilla gorilla gorilla. Classification (NCBI taxonomy): domain Eukaryota; kingdom Metazoa; phylum Chordata; class Mammalia; order Primates; family Hominidae; genus Gorilla; species Gorilla gorilla. The sequence goes on from NC_073247.2 coordinate 73,992,746, forward strand.
AAAGAGAGGTTCAACTCTGTGAGTTGAATGCACACATCTCAAAGATGTTTCTGAGAATTCTTCTGTGTAGTTTTTATGGGAAGATATTTCCTTTTTCACCATAGGCCTCAAAGCGCTCCAAATATCCAGTTGCAGATCCTACAAAAAAGTGTTTTAAAACTGCTGTATCAAAAGAGAGGTTCAACTATGTGAGTTGAATGCATATATCTCAAAAAAGTTCTTGAGAATCCTTCTGTGTTGTTTTTATATGAAGGTATTTCTTTTTTCACCTTAGGCCTCAAAACGCTCCAAATGCCCACCTGCTGATACTACAAAAAGAGTGTTTCAAAACTACTCTTTCAAAAGAAAGGTTCATCTCTGTGAGTTGAAAGCACACGTCACAAAGAAGTTCCTGAGAATGCTTCTATCTAGTTTTTGTGAAGATATCCCTTTTCCAGCGAAGGCCCCTAAACGGTCCAAATATCCATATTCAAATTAAAAAGAGTGTTTCAAAACTGCTCTATGAAAAGGAATGTTCAACTCTTTGAGTTGAAAGCAAACATCACAAAGAAGTTTCTGAGAATGATTCTGTGTAGTTATAATGTGAAGATATTTCCTTTTTCACCTCAGGACTCAAAGCTCTCCAAATGTCCACTTGCAGATTCTACAAAAAGAGTGTTTCAAAATTGCTCTATCAAAAGAAAGTTTCAACTCTGTGAGTGCAATGCACACATCACAAAGAGATTTGTGAGAATGCTTCTGTATAGTTTTTATTTGAAGATATTTCCTTTTTCACCATAGGCCACAAAGTGCTACAAATGCCCACTTGCAGATTCTACAAAAAGAGTGTTTCAGAACTGCTCTATCAAGACAAAAGTTCAACTCAGTGAGTTGAATGCACACATCAGAAAGGAGTTTCTGAGAATGCTTCGTCTAGTTTTTTTGAAGATATCCCTTTTCCAACGAACGCCTCAAAGCCGTCCAAATATCCACATGCAAATTCTACAAAAAGAGTGTTTCAATACTGCTCTATGAAAAGGAATGTTCAACCCTGTGAGTTGAAAGCAAACATCACAAAGAAGTTTCTGAGAATGCTTCTGTGTACTTTCGTTGTGAAAATATTTCCTTTTTCACCAGGGCCTCAAAGGTCTCCCAATGTCCACTTGCAGATTCTACAAAAAGAGTGTTTCTAAACTACTATATCAAAAGAAAGCTTCAACTGTGTGAGTTGAGTGCACACGTCAAAAAGAAGTTTCTGAGAATGCTTCTGTCTAGTTTTTATGTGAAGATGTTTCCTTTTTCGCCATAGGCTTCAAAGCGCTCCAAACGCCCTCTTGCAGATTGTAGAAAAACATTGTTTCAATACAGCTCTATCGAAAGAATGGTTCAACTTTGTGAGTTGAATGCACACATCACAAAGAAGTTTCTGAGAATGCTTCTGTCTAGTTTTTGTGAAGATACCCCTTTTCCAATGAAGGTCTCAAAGTGGTCCAAATATCCAATTGTAAATTCTACAAAAAGAGTGTTTCTAAACTGCTCTATGAAAAGGAATGTTCAACACTGTGAGTTGAAAACAAACATCAATAAGAAGTTTCTGAGAATGCTTCCATGTAGTTCTTATGTGAAGAGATTTCCTTTTTTACCATAGGCCTCAAAGCACTCCTAATATCCAGTTTCAGATTCTACAAAAAGTGGGTTTCAAAACTGCTGTATCAAAAGTGAGGTTCAACTATATGAGTTGAATGCATACATCACAAAGAAGTTCCTCAGAATGCTTCTGTGTTGTTTTTATATGAAGATATTTCCTTTTTGACCTTAGGCCTCAAAGTGCTCCAAATGTCCACTTGCAGATTCTACAAAAAGAGTGTTTCAAAACTGCTCTGAAAAGGAAGGTTCAACTCTGTGAGTTGAAAGCAAACAACACAAGGAAGTTTCAGAGATCTCTTCTGTGCAGTTTTTATGTGAAGATATTTCCTTTTTTACCATAGGCCTCATAACTCTCCAAGTGTCCACTTGCAGATTCTACAAAAAGAGTGTTTGAAAACTGCTCTATCAAAAGAGAGGTTCATCTCTGTGGGTTGAATGCACACATCACAAAGAAGTTTCTGAGAATCCTGTGTAGTTTTTATGTGAAGATATTTCCTTCTTCACAATAGGCCTCAAAGCGCTCCAAATGTCCAGTTGCAGATTCTACAAAAAGAGGGTTTCAAAACTGCTCTATCAAAAGAGAGGTTCAACTATATGAGTTTAATGCATACATCACAAAAAAGTTCCTGAGAATGCTTCTGTGTTGTTTTTATATGAAGGTATTTACTTTTTCACCATAGGCCGTTTGTAGCGCTTTGAGGCCTATGGTGAAAAACGAAATATCTTCACGTAAAAACTAGACAGAAGCATTCTCAGAAACCTCTTTGCGATGTGTGCATTCAACTCACAGAGTTGAACCATTTTTTTGATAGAGCAGTTTTGAAACAATCTTTTTGTACAATCTGCAAGCGGACATTTGGGGTGCTTTGGGTCCTGTGGTGAAAAAGGTATCTTCATATTAAAAATACACAGAAGCATTCTCAGAAACTTCTTTGTGGTGTTTGCTTTCAATTCACAGATTTGAACATTCCTTCTCATACAGCAGATCTGGAACACTCTTTTTGTAAAATTTGCAAGTTGATATTTGGACCGCTTTGAGGCCTTCGTTGGAAACGGGATATCTTCACAAAAACTAGACAGAAGCATTCTCAGGAACTTCTTTGTGATGTATGCATTCAACTCATATAGTTGAACCCTTTTTTTTGATACAGCAGTTTTGAAACCCTCTTTTTGTAGAATCTGAAACTGGACATTTGGAGTGCTTTGAGGCCTATGGTAAAAAAGGAAATATCTTCACATAAAAACTACACAGAAGCATTCTCAGAAACGTCTTTGTGATGTGTGAATTCAACTCACAGGGTTGAACCTCTCTTTTGATAGAGCAGTTTGCAAACCCTCTTTTTGTAGAATCTGCAACTGGACATATGAAGCGCTTTGAGGCCTTCGTTGGAAAAGGGATGTCTTCACAGACACCAGACAGAAGCATTCTCAGAAATTTCCTTGTGATATCTCCATTCATCTCACAGAGTTGAACCTCTCTTTTGACAGAGCAGTTTTGAAAAACTCTTTTTGTAGATTATGTAAATGGATATTTGGAGCGCTTTGGGGCCTATGGTGGAAAAGGAAATATCTTCACATAAAAAGTAGACAGAAGCATTCTCAGAAACCTCTTTGTGATATGCGCATTCAACTGACAGAGTTGAACCATTCTTTTGATAAAGCAGATTTGAATCACTCTTTTTGTACAATCTGCAAGTGGACATTTGGAGCGCTTTGAAGCCTGCGGTGAAAAAGGAAACATCTTCACAATGAAACTAAACAGAAGCATTCTCAGAGACTTCTTTGTGTTATTTATTTTCAACTCACAGAGTTGTACATTCCTTTTCAAAGAGCAGTTTTGAAACACCCTTTTTAATTTGAAAGTGGATATTTGGACCGTTTTGAGGCCTTCGCTGGAAAAGGGATATCTTCAAAAAACTAGACATAATCATTCTCAGGAACTACTTTGTGATGTGTACATTCAACTCACAGAGTTGAATCTTTCTTTTGATAGAGCAGTTTTGACACACTGTTTTTGTAGAATCAGCAAGTGGGCATTTGGAGCGTTTTGAGGGCTATGGTGAAAAAGGAAATATCTTCACATAAAAACTTCACATAAAAACAGAAGCAATCTCCGAAACTTCTTTGTGATATGTGCATTCAACTCACAGAGTTGAACCTCTCTTTTGATAGAGCAGTTTTGAAACCGCCTTTTTGAAGAATCTGCAAGTGGAGATTCGGAGAGCTTTGAGGCCTATGGTGAAAAAGGAAATATCTTCACGTAAAAACTACACAGAAACATTCTCAGAATCTTCTTTGTGTTGCTTGCTTTCAACTCACAGAGTTGAACATCCCTTTTCATAGAGCAGTTTTGAAACACTCTTTTTGTAGAATTTGCAAGTGGATATTTGGACCGCTTTGAGGCCTTCGTTGAAAACGGGATATCTTTACAAAAAACTAGACAGACTCATTCTCAGAAATTTCTTTGTGATAAGTGCGTTCAACTCACAGAGTTGAACCTTGCTTTTGATAGAACAGTTTGGAAACAATCTTTTTGCAGAATCTGCAAGCGGACATTCAGAGCGCTTTGAGGCCTATGGTGAAAAAGGAAATATCTTCACGTAAAAACTACACAGAAGCTTTCTCAGAAACTTCTTTTTGATGTGTGCATTCAACTCAAAGAGTTGAATCTTTTATTTGATGGAGTATTATTGAAAATCACTTTTTGTAGAATCTGCAAGTGGACATTTGGAGTGCTTTGAGGCCTATGGTGAAAAATGAAATATCTTCACATAAAAACTATACAGAAGCATTCTCAGAAACTTCTTTCTGATGTGCACATTCAACTCACAGAGTTTAAAATTCCTTTTCATAGAGCAGTTTTTAAACACTCTTTTTGTAGTATTTGCAAGTGGATATTTGGACCGCTTTGAGGCCTTCATTGTAAACGGTTTATCTTCACATAAAAACTATACAGAAGCATTCTCAGAAACTACTTTGTGATGTGTGCATTCAACTCACAGAGTTGAACCTTTCTATTAATAGGGCAATTTTGAAACACTATTTTTGGAGAATCTGCAAGTGGACATTTAGAGCGCTTTGAGGCTTATGGTGAAAAAGGAAATATATTCACAGAAAAACTACACAGAAGTTTTCTCAGAAACTTCTTTGTGTTGTGTGCATTGAAGTCACAGAGTTGAACCTTTCTTTTGATACAGCAGTTTTGAAAAACTCTTTTTGTAGAATCTGCATGTGGATATTTTCACCACTTTGAGGAATTCGTTGGAAACAGGCTATCTTCACATAAAAAATATACAGAAGCATTCTCAGAAACTTCTTTGTGATGGGTGCATTCAACTCACAGAGTTGAACCTTTTTTTTTGATACAGCAGTTTTGAAACACTCTTTTTGTAGTGTCTGAAAGTGGATATTTGGAGCACTTTGAGAAATATGGTGAAAAAGGAAATACCTTCACATAAAAACTAGAAGGAAGCATTCTCAGAAACTTCTTTGTGACGTTTGCTTTCAACTCAAAGAGTTTAAGACTCCTTTATATAGAGAAGTTTGAAACACTCTTTTTGTAGAATTTGCAAGAGGATATTTGTACCTCTTTGAGGCATTCGTTGGAAATGGAATATCTTCACATAAAGACTAGACAGAAGCATTCACAGAAACTACTTTGTGATATGTGCATTCAACTCAGAGAGTTGAAACGTTCTTTTGAGGAGCAGTTTTGAAACACTCTTTTTGTAGAATCTGCAAGTGGAAATTTTTAGCGCTTTGAGTCCTATGGTGAAAAAGGAAATATCTATACATAGAAACTAGACAGAAGCATTCTCAGAAACTGCTTTCTGACGTGTGCATTCAACTCACAGAGTTGAACCTTTCTTTTGATGGAGCAGTTTTGAAACACTCTTTTTGTAGAATCTGAAAGTGGATATTTGGAGCGCTTTGAGGCCTACGGTGAAAAAAGAAATGTGTTCACATAAAAACTACACAGAAGTATTCTTAGAAACTTCTTGGTGCTGTTTGCTTTCAACTCACAGAGTTCAACACTCGTTTTCATAGAGCAGTTTTGAAAAACTCTTTTTGTAGAATCTGCAAGTGGACTTTTTGAGCGCTTTGAATCCTATGGTGAAAAAGGAAATATCTACATATTAAAACTGGACAGAAGCATTCTCAGAAACGTCTTTCTGATGTTTGCATTCAACTCACAGAGTTGAAACATTCTTTTGATAGAGCAGTTTTGAAACACTCTTTTTGTAGAATCTGCAAGAGGACATTTGGAGCGCTTTGGGGCCTATGGTGAAAAGGGAAATATCTTCACATAAAAACTACACAGAAGGATTCTCAGAAACTTCTTTGTGATGTGTGCATTCAACTCATAGAGTTGATCCTTTCTTTGGTAGAGCACTTTTGAAACACTCTTTTTGTAGAATCTGCAACTGACATATGGAGTACTTTGAGGCCTATGGTGGAAAAGGAAATATATTCACTTTAAAACCACACAAAAGCATTCTCTGAAACTTCTTTGTTATGTGTGCATTCCACTCACAGAGTTGAATCTCTCTTTTGATAGAGCAGTTTTTAAACCCTCTTTTTGAACAATAGGCAACTGGACTTTTGGAGCGCTTTGAGGCCTATGCTGAAAAAGGAAATATTTTCACATAAAAACTACACAGAAGCATTCTCAGAAAGTACTTTTTGTTGTCTGCTTTCAAGTCACAGAGTTGAATATTCCTTCTCATAGAGCAGTTTTGAAACACTCTTTTTGTTGAATCTGCAAGTGGATATTTGGACCGCTTTGAGGCCTTCGTTGGAAACGGGATATCTTCCCAGAAACTAGACAGAAGCATTCTCAGATACTTCTTTGTGATGTCTACATTCAAATAACAGAGTTGAATATTTCTTTTGATAGAGCAGTTTTGAAACCCTCCTTTTAAAGATCATGCCACTGGACATTAGGAGAGCTTTGAGGCCTATGGTGAAAAAGGAAATACCTTCACATAAAAACTAGACAAAAGCATTCTCAGAAACTTCTTTGTGATGTGTTCACTCCACTCACAGAGTTGAAACTTTCTTTTGATAGAGCAGTTTTGAAACACTCCTTTTGTAGAATCTGCAAGTGGACATTTGGAGCGTTTTGAGGCCAGTGGTGAAAAAGGAAATATCTTCACATAAAAACTACACAGAAGCATTCTCAGAAACTTCTTTGTGATGTGTGCATTCAACTGACAGAGTTGAAACATTCTTTTGATAGAGCTGTTTCGAAACACTCTATGTAGAATTTCCAAGTGGATATTTGTACCGCTTTGAGGCTTTCGTTGGAAACGGTGTATATTCACTAAAACTGGAAAGAAGCATTCTCAGAAAGTTCTTGTGATGAGTGCATTCAACTCACAGAGTTGAACCATTCTTTCAAAAGAGCAATTTTGAAATCTCTTTTTGTAGAATCTGCAAGTGGACATTTGTAGCACTTTGAGGCCTATGATGAAAAAGGAAATATCTTCACATAAAAACTAGACAGAAGCATTCTCAGAAACCTCTTTGTGATGTGTGCATTAAACTCACAGACTTGAACCTTTCTTTTGAGAGATCAGTTTTGAAACACTCTTTCTGTAGGTTTTGCAAGTGGATATTTGGACTGCTTTGAGGCCTTCGTTGGAAACGGGTTATCTTCACAGAAACCAGACAGAAGCATTCTCAGAAACTTCTTTGTGATGTCTGCATTCAACTCACAGAGTTGAATATTTCTTTTGAAAGAGCAGTTTTGAAATACTCCTTTTGTAGAACCTGCCACTGGACAATAGGAGCGCTTTGAGGCCTATGGTGAAAAAGGAAATAACTTCACATAAAAACTACAAAGAAGCATTCTCAAGAACTTCTTTGTGATGTGTGCATTCAACTCACAGAGTTGAACCTCTCTTTTGATAGATCAGATTAGACACCCTCTTTTTGTATAATCTGTAAATGGAAATTTGGAGGGCTTTGAGGCCTATGGTGAAAAAGGAAATATCTTCACATGAAAATTACACTGAAGAATTCTCAGAAAGTTATTTCTGTTGTTTGCTTTCAGCTCACATAGTTGAACATTCCTTTTCATGGAGCAGTTTTGACACAATCTATTTGTACAATTTGCAAGGGGATATTTGGACCTCTCTGAGGCTTTGAGGCCAGAGGTGAAAATGGAAATAGCTTCACATAAAATCCATACAGAAGCATTCTCAGAACCTTCTTTGTGGTGTGTGCACTCAACACACTGAGCTGAACCTTTCTTTTGATAGAGCAGTTTAGAAACACTCTTTTTGTAGAATCTGGAAGTGGATATTTGGACCGCTTTGGGTCCATCATTGGAAACGGGATATCTTCACAAAAACTAGATAGAAGCATTCTCAGAAACTTATTTCTGATGTGTGCATTCAACTCACTGAGTTGAATCTTTCTCTTGATAGAGCACTTTTGAAACACTCTTTTTGTAGAATCTGCAAGTGGACATTTTGAGCGTTTTGCAGCCTACGTTGAAAAAGGAAATATCTTCATATAAAAACAACACAGAAGCATTCTCAGGAGCCTTTTTGTGATGTATGCATTCAACTCATGTAGTTGAACCTCTCTTTTGATAGAGCAGTTTTGAAACCCGCTTTTTCTAGAATCTGCAACAGGCCATTTCAGCGCTTTGAGGCCTATGGTGAAAAAGGAATTATCTTCACAAAAACAATACACAGAAGCATTCTCAGAAACTTCTTTGTGTTGTTTGCTTTCAACTCACAGAGTTGAACATTCCTTTTCATAGAGCAGTTTTGAAACACACTTTTTGTAGAATTTGCAAGTGGCTATTTGGACCGTATTGAGGCCTTCGTTGGAAATGGGATATCTTCGCAGAAACTTGACAGAAGCATTCTCAGAAACTTCTTTGTGATGTCTGCATTCAACTCACAGAGTTGAAACTTTCTTTTGAAAGAGCAGTTTTGAAACACTCCTTTTTAGAAACTGCCACTGGACATTGGGAGCGCTTTAAGGAGTATGGTGAAAAAGGAAATATCTTCACATAAGAACTACACAGAAGCATTCTCAGAAACTTCTTTGTAATGTGTGCATTCAACTGACAGAGTTGAACCTCTCTTTTGATAGAGCAGTTTTGAAACCCTCTTTTTGTAGAATCTGTAAATGGATATTTGGAGCACTTTGAGGCCTATGGTAGAAAAGGAAATATCTTCATATAAAAACTACACAGAAGCATCCTCAGAAACTTCTTTGCTTTGTTTGCTTTCAACTCGCAGAGTTGAATATTCCTTTTCACAGAGTAGTTTTGAAACACTCTTTTTGTAGAATTTGCAAGTGGATATTTGGACCTCTTTGAGGCCTTCGTTGGAAACGGGATGTCTTGACATAAAAACAAGACAGAAGCATTCTCAGAAACTTCTTTGTGATGTGTGCTTTCAACTCTCAGAGTTGAACCTTTATTTTGATAGAACAGTTTTGAAACACTCTTTTTGTAGATCCTGCAAGTGGACATTTGGAGCACTTTGAAGCCTATTTTGAAAAAGGAAATATCTTCGCATAAAAACTAGAAAGAAGCATTCTCAGAAACTTCTTTGTGATGTGTGCTCTCAACTCACAGGGTTGAAGCTTTCTTTTGATAGAGCAGTTTTTTAACACTCTTTTTGTAGAATCTGCAACTGGACATTGGGAGCGCTTTGAGGCCTATGGTGAGAAAGGAAACATCTTAACAACGAAACTACACAGAAGAATTCTCAGAAACTTCTTTGTGATGTTTGCTTTCAACTCACAGAGTTCAACATTCCTTTTGATAGACCAGTTTTGAAACACTCTTTTTGTAGAATTTGCAAGTGGATATTTGGACCGCTTTGAATCCTTCGTTGGAAACAGGATATGTTCACAGAAACTAGACAGAAGCATTCTCAGGAACTTCTTTGTGATGTGTACATTCAACTCACAGAGTTGAACTGTTCTTTTTATATAGCAGTTTTGAAACAATCTTTTTGTAGAATCTGCAAGTGGACATTTCGAGCGTTTTGAGGCCTATGGTGTAAAAGGAAATATCTTCATATGAAAACAACACAGAGGCATTCTCATTAACTTTTTTGTGATGTATGCATTCAACTCATATAGTTGAACCGCTCTTTTGATAGAGCAGTTTTGAAACCCTCCTTTTGTAGAATGTGCAACTGGACTTATGGAGCACTTTGAGGCCTATGGTGAAAAAGGAAATATCTAAACAAAAAAACTACACAGAAGCATTCTCAGAAACTTCTTTGTGTTGTTTGCTTTCAACCCACCGAGATGAACATTCCTTTTCGTAGAGCAGTTTTGAAACACCCTTTCTGTAGAATTTGCAAGTGGATATTTGGACCGCTTTGAGGCCTTCATTTGAAACGGGATATCTTCATAAAAACTAGACAGAAGCATTCTCAGAATCATTTTTGTGATATGTTCATTCAACTCACAGTGTTGAACTTTCCTTTTCATAGAGCAGTTTGTAAACATTCTTTTTGTAGAATATGCAAGTGCGTAATTGGACCGCTTTCAAACATTCATTGGAAAAGGTATTTCTTCACATAAAAACTATACAGAAGTATTCTCAGAAACTTCTTTGTGATGTGTGCATTCAATGCACAGAGTTGAACCTTTCTTTTGATAGAACAGTTTTGAAACACTCCTTTGTAGAACCTGCCACTGGACATTAGGAGCGCTTTCAGACCTATGGTGAAAAAGGGTGTATCTTCACATAAAAACTGCACAGAAGCATTCTCAGAAACTTCTTTGTGATGTGTGCATTCAACTCACAGAGTTGAACCTCTCTTTTGATACAGCAGTTTTTAAACCCCCTTTTTGTAGTATCTGTAAATGGATATTTGGAGCTTTTTGAATCCTATGGTGAAAAAGGAAATATCTTCACATAAAAACTACACCAAAGCATTCTCAGAAACTTCTTTGTGTTGTTCGCTTTCAACTCAAAGACTGAATAATCCTTTCCACAGAGCAGCTTTGAAACACCCTTTTTGTAGAATTTGCAAGTGGGTACTTGGACGGCTTTGAGGACTTCGTTCGAAACAGGATATCTTCACATAAAAACTAGACAGAAGCATTCTCAGAAACTTCTTGGTGCTGTTTGCTTTCAACTCACAGAGTTCAACATTCCTTTTCATAGAGCCGTTTTGTAACAATTTATTTGTAGAATCTACAAGTGTACAATTGGAGCTCTTTGAGACCTATGGTGAAAAAGGAACTATCTTGTCATAAAAACTAGACAGATTCATTCTCAGAAACTTCTTTGTGATGTGCGCATTCAACTCACAGAGTTGAACCTTACTTTAGATAGAGCTGTTCTGAAACACTCTTTTTGTAGAATCTGCAAGTGGACATTTGGAGCGTTTTGAGTCCTATGGTGAAAAAGGAAATATCTTCACATAAAAACTACACAGAAGCATTCTCAGAAACTTCTTTGTGATGTTTGCTTTCAACTCACAGAGTTGAACATTCTATTTAAGACAGCAGTTTTGAAACACTCTTTTTGTACAATTTGCAAGTAGATATTTGCACCACTTTGAGGCCTTCATTGGAAAAGGGCTATCTTCACATAAAAACCAGACAGAAGCATTCTCAGAAACTTGTTTGTGATATGTGCGTTCAACTCACAGAGTTGAACCTTGCTTTTGATAAGCAGTCTGGAGACACTACATTGTAGAACCTGCCCCTGGACATTAGGAGAGCTTTGAGGCCGATGGAGAATGAGGAAATATCTTCACATAAAAACTACACAGAAGCATTCTCAGAAACTACTTTGTGATGTGTGCATTCAACTCACAGAGTTGAACCTCTCTTTTGATTGAGCAGTTTTGAAACCTCCTTTTTGTAGATTCTGTAAATGGATACTTGGAGCGCTTTGAGGCCTATGGCGAGAAAGGAAATATGTTCACATAAAAACCACACAGAAACATTCTTAGAAACTTCTTTGTGTTGTTTGCTTTCAACTCACAGAGTTGAACATTCCTTTTCATAGAGCAGTTTTGAAACACTCTTTTTGTAGAATTTGCAAGTGGATATTTGGACCACTTCGAGGCCTTCGTTGGAAACAGGATATCCTCAGAAAAACTGGACAGAAGCATTCTCAGAAACTTCTTTGTGATTTGTGTATTCAACTCACAGAGTTGAACGTTTCTTTCGATAGAGCAGTTTAGAAAAGCTCCTTTTGTAGAATCTGCAAGTTTACATTTGCAGAGCTTTGAGGCCTAAGATGAAAAAGGAAATATCTTCACATAAAAACAATACAGATGCATTCTCAGAAACCTCTTTGTGATGTGTGCATTCAACTCATAGTGTTGAACCGTTCTTTTGACAGAGCAGTTTTGAAACAGTGTTTTTGTAGAATCTGCAAGTGAGCATTTGGAGCGCTTTGAAGCCTATGGTGAAAAAGGAAATACCTTCACGTAAAAACTTGACAGAAGCATTCTCAGAAACTACTTTGTGATGTGTGCTCTCAACTCACAAAGCTGAAGCTTTCTTTTGATAGAGCAGTTTTGAAACACTCTTTTTGTAGAATCTGCAAGTGGACACTGGGAGCTCTTTGAAGCCTGTGGTGAAAAAGGAAATATCTTCACAAAGAAAGTACACTGAAGCATTCTAAGAAACATCTTTGTAATGTTTGCTTTCAACTCACAGAGTTGAACATTCCTTTTCATAGAGCAGTATTGAAACACTCTTTTTGTAGAATTTGCAAGAGGATATTTGGACCGCTTGGAGGCCTTCACTGGAAAAGGGATATCTTCCCAAATCTAGACAGAAGTATTCTCAGAAACTCCTTTCTGATGTGTGCATTCAACTCACCGAGTGGAACCTTTCTCTTGATAGAGCAGTTTTGTAACATTCTTTTTGTAGAATCTGCAAGTGGACATTTGTAGCTCTTTGATGCCTATGGTGAAAAAGGAAATATCTTCACATAAAAACTAGACAGAAGCATTCTCAGAAACCTCTATATCATATGTGCATCCAACTCACAGAGTTGAACATTCCTTTTCACAGAGTAGTTTTGAAACACTCTTTTTGTAGAATTTGCAAGTGGATATTTGGACCACTTTGAGGCCTTCGTTGGAAACGGGATATCATCAGAAAAACTGGACAGAAGCATTCTCAGCGTCTTCTTTGTGACTTTTGCTTTCAAATCATAGAGTTCAACATTCCTTTCCATAGAGCAGTTTTGAAACACTCTTTTTGTAGAATCTGCAAGTGGATATTTGGACCGCTTTGAGGCCTTCATTGAAAAAGGGATATCTTCACAGAAACTAGACAGAAGCATTCTCAGAAACTTCTTTTTGATGTCTGCATTCAACTCCCAGAGTTGAATATTTTTTTGATAGAGCAATTTCGAAACACTCCTTTTGTAGAACATGCCACGGGACATTATAAGATCCTTGAGGCCTATGGTGAAAAAGGAAATATCTTCACATAAAAACTGCACAGAAGCATTCTCAGAAAGTTCTTTGTGATGTGTGCATTTAACTCACACAGTTGACCCTCTCTTTGGATAGAGCAGTTTTGAAACCCTCTTTTGGTAGAATCTGTAAATGGATATTTGGAGCGCTTTGAGGCCTATGGTGAAAAATGAAATATCTTCACTTAAAAACTAGACAGAAGCATTCTCAGAAACTTCTTTGTGATGTGTGCACTCAAATCACAGAGTTGAACTTTTCTTTTGATAGAGCTGTTTTGAAACACTCTCTTAGTACAATCTGCAAGTGGACATTTGGAGCGCTTAGAGGCCGGTGGTGAAAAAGGAAATATCTTCACATTAAAATTACACAGAAGCATTCTCAGAAACTTCTTTGTGATGTTTGCTTTCAACTCACAGAATTAAACATTCCTTATCATAGAGCAGTTCTGAAACACTCTTGTTGGACAATTTGCAAGTGGATATTTGGACCGCCTTGAGTTCTTCTTTGGAAAAGGGATATCTTCACAAAAACTGAACAGAAGCATTCTAAGAAACTTCTTTGTGATGTGTGCATTCAACTCACAGACTTGAACATTTCGATAGAGCAGTTTTGAAAAACTCTTTTTGTAGAGTCTGCAAGTGGACATTTGTAGCGCTTTGAGGCCTATGCTGAAAAAAGAAATATTTTCGCATAAAAACTAGACAGAACCATTCTCAGGAACCACTTTGTGATGCATGCATTCAACTCATATAGTTGAACCTCTCTTTTGATAGAGCAGTTTTGAAACACTCTTTTTGCAGAATCTGTAAATGGATATTTGGAGCGTTTTGAGGACTATGGTGAAAAAGGAAATATCTTCACATAAAAACTACACAGAAGCATTCTCAGAAACTTCTTTGTGTTGTTTGCTTTCAACTCATAGAGTTGAGAATTCCTTTTCATAGAGCAGTTTTGAAGGACTCTTTTTGTAGAATTTGCGAGTGGATATTTTGACCTTTTTGGGGAGTTCGTTCGAAACGGGATATCTTCACATAAAAACTAGACAGAAACATTCTCAGAAACTTATTTGTGATGTGTGCATTCAACTCACAGAGTTGAAGCGTTCTTTTGATAGAGCAGTTTTGAAACACTCTTATTGTAGAATCTGCAACTGGACATTTGGAGTGCTTTGAGGCCTATGGTGAAAAAGGAATTATCCTCACATAAAAAGTACACAGAAGCATTCTCAGAAAAGGCTTTGTGATGTGTGCATTCCACTCACAGAGTTGAGCATCTCTTTTGATAGAGCAGTTTTGAAATCCTCTTTTTGTAGAATCTATAAATGGATATTTGGAGCACTATGATTCCTATGGTTAACAGGAAATATCTTCACATAAAAACTACACAGAAGAATTCTCAGAAACTTCTTTGTGATGTTTGCTTTCAACTCACATAGTTGAACGCTCCTTTTCATAGAGTAGTTTTAAAACACTCTTTTTGTAGGATTTGCAAGTGGATACATGGACAGCTTTGAGGCCTTCTTTGGAAATGGGATATCTTCACAAAAACTGGACAGAAGCATTCTCAGAAACTTTTTTGTGATATGTGCTTTCAACTCACTGAGTTGAATCTTTAATTTTATAGAGTATTATTGAAAAAGTTTTTTCAGAATCTGCAAGTGGACATTTGGGGAGCTTTGAGGCCTATGGTGAAAAATGAAATATCTTCACATAAAAATTACACAGAAGCATTCTCAGAAACTTCTTTCTGATGTGTACATACAACTCACAGTGTTGAACATTCCTTTTCATGGAACAGTTTGTAAACACTCTTTTTGTAGAGTCTGCAAGTGAATATTTGGAGCGCTTTGGGGTCTATGGTGGAAAAGGAAATATCTTCACATAAAAACTATACAGAAGCATTCTCAGAAACTTCTATGTGATGTGTGCATTCAACTCACAGAGTTGAACCTTTCTTTTGATAGAGCGGTTTTGAAACACTATTTTTGGAGAATCTGCAACTGGACATTTAGAGCACTTTGTGGCCTATGGTGAAAAAGGATATATGTTCACATAAAAACCACACAGAATTATTCTCAGAAACATCTTTGTGATGTGTGCATTGAAGTCAGAGGGTTGAACCTTTCTTTTGATAGAGCAGTTGTGAAACACTCTTTTTGTGGGATCTGCAATTGGACATTTGGAGCGCTTTGAGGAGTATGGTAAAAAAGGAAATATCCTCACATAAAAACTAGACAGAAGCATTCCCATAAACTCCTTTGTGATGGATGCATCCAACTCACAGAGTTGAACCTTTCTTTTGATACAGCAGATTTGAAACACTCTTTTTGTAGAATTTGCCAGTGGATATTTGCACCACTTTGAGGAATTCGTTGGAAACGGGCTATCTTCACGTAAAAACTAGACAGAAACATTCTTAGAAACTTCTTCATGCTGTTTTCTTTCAAGTCACAGAGTTCAACATTCCTTATCATAGAGCAGCTTTGAAAAAGTCTATTTGTAGAATCTACAAGTGGACATTTGGAGCTCTTTGTGGCCTATGGTGAAAAAGGAACTATCTTGTCATAAAAACTACACAGAAGCATTCTCAGAGACTTCTTTGTGATGTGTGCATTCAGCTAACAGAGTTCAACCGTTCTTTTGACAGAGCTGTTTTGAAACACACTTTTTGTAGAATCTGGAAGTGCACATTTGGAGCGCTTTGAGACCTACCGTGAAAAAGGAAATATCTTCATATACAAACAACACAGAAGCATTCTCAGGAATTTTTTGTGATGTGTGCATTCAACTCACAGAGTTGAACCTCTCCTTTGATAGAGCATTTTTGAAACCCTCTTTTTGTAGAATCTGCAACTGGACACTTGGAGCGCTTTGAGGCCTACGGTGGAAAAGGAAATATCTTCACATAAAAACTACACAAAAGCATTCTCACAAACTGCTTCGTTATGTGTGCATTCAACTGACAGAGGTGAACCTCTCTTTTGATAGATGAGTTTTGAAGCACTCTTTTTGTACAATCTGCAACAGGATATTTGGAGCGCTTTGAGGCCTATGGTGAAAAAGGAAATATCTTCATATAAAAATGACACAGCAGCATTCTCAGAAAGTTCTTTGTGTTGTGTGCTTTCAACTCACAGATTTGAACATTCCTTTTCATAAAGCAGTTTTGAAACACTCTTTTTGTGGAATTTGCAAGTGAATATTTGGACCAATTTGATGCCTTCGTTAGAAAAGGGATATCTTCACAAAAACTAGACAGAAGCATTCTCAGAAACTTCTTTGTGATGTATGCACTCAACTTACAGTGTTGAAACTTTCTTTTGATAAAGCAGTTTTGAAACACTCTTTTTGTAGAATCTACAAGTGGATATTTCGTCCGGTTTGAGGCCTTCATTGTAAAAGGCATATCTTCACGGAAACTAGACAGAAGCATTCTCAGAAACTTCATTGTGTTGTTTGCTTCAACTCAGAGAGTTGAACATTCCTTTTTATGGAGCAGTTTTGAAACACTCTTTCTGTAGAAATTACAAGTGGATATTTGGACCGCTTTGAGGCCGCTGTTGGAAAAGGCATATCTTCACAGAAACTAGACAGAAGCATTCTCAGAAACTTGTTTGTGATTTTTGCATTCAACTCACAGGGTTGAATCTTTCTTTTAATAGAGCATTATTGAAACACTCCTTTGTAGAACCTGCCACTGGACATTAGGAGCGCTTTGAGGCCTATGGTGAAAAAGGAAATATCTTCACATAAAAACTACACGGAAGCATTCTCAGAAACTACTTTGTTATGTGTGCATTCAAATCACAGAATTGAACCTTTCATTTGATAGAGCTGCTTTGAAACACTCTTTTTGTAGTATCTGCAAGTGGACATTTGGAACACTTTGAGGCCTGTGGTGAAAAAGGAAATATCTTCACATTAAAAGTACACAGAAGTATTCTCAGAAAATTCTTTGTGATGTGTGTATTCAACTCACAGAGTTGAACATTCCTTTTCATAGAGCAGTTGTGAAACAGTCTTTTTGTAGAATTTGCAAGTGGATATTTGGACCGCTTTGAAGAGTTCATTCGAAACGGGATATCTTCACATAAAAACTAGACAGAAGCATTCTCAGAAACTTCTTTGTGATGTGTGCATTCAACTCACAGATTTGAACCTTTTTTTTGATAGAGCAGTTTTGAAACACTCTTATTGTAGAACCTGCAAGTGGACATTTGGAGCACTTTGAGGCCTATGGTGAATAAGGAATTATCTTCACATAAAAAGTACACAGAAGCATTCTCAGAAACGGGTTTGTGATGTGTGAATTCAACTCACAGTGTTGAGCATCTCTTTTGATAGAGCAGTTTTGAAACCCTCTTTTTGTAGAATCGGAAAGTGGACATTTGGAGTGCTTTGAGGCCTATGGTGAAAAGGGAAATATCTCCACATAAACAATAGACAGAAGCATTCTTAGAAACTTCTTTGTGATTTGTCGATTCAACTCACAGAGTTGTCCCTTTTTTTGATAGAGCAGTTTTGAAACAATCTTTTTATAGAATCTGCCGGAGGACATTTGGAGCTCTTTGAGGCCTAGGTGAAAAAGGAAATATCTTCACATAAAAACAAGACACAAGCATTCTCAGGAACTTCTTTGTGATGCGTGTATTCAACTCACAGAGTTGAACATTCCTTTTCATAGAGCAGTTGTGAAACACTCTTTTTGTAGAATTTGCAGGTGCATATTTGGACCACTTTAAGGCCTTCATTGGAAATGGGATATCTTCATGTAAAAACTAGACAGAAGAAATCTAAGAAATCTAAGAAACTTCTTTGTGATAAGTGCATTCAATTCAGAGAGTTGAACTTTTCTTTTGATGGAGTAATTTTGAAACACTGTTTTTGTAGAATCTGCAAGTGGACATTGGGAGCGCTTTGAGGCCATTGGTGAAAAAGGAAATATTTTCCCATAAAAACCAGACAGAAGCATTCTCAGAAACTTGTTTATGATGTGTGCATTCAACCTACAGAGTTGAACATTTCTTTTGATACAGCAGTTTTGAAACACTCTGTTTGTAGAATATGAAAGTGGATATTTGGAGCGCTTTGAAGCCTATGGTGAAAAAGGAAATATCTCCACATAAGCACCAGACAGAAGCATTCTTAGAAACTTCTTTGTGATGTGTGAATTCAACCCACAGAGTTGACCCTTTCTTTTGATAGAGCAGTTTTGAAACATTCTTTTTGTAGAATCTGCCAGAGGACATTTGGAGTGCTTTGAGGGCTAGGGAAAAAGGAAATATCTTCACATTAAAACAAGACAGAAGCATTCTCAGAAACTTCTTTGTGATGTGTGTATTCAACTCACAGAGTTGAACATTTCTTTTCATAGAGCAGTTGTGAAACACTCTTTCTGTAGAATTTGCAAGTGCACATTTGGACCGGTTTTGAGGCCTTCATTGGAAATGGGATACCTTCATGTAAAAATTAGACAGAAGAAATCTGAGAAACTTCTTTGTGATGAGTGCATTCAACTCAGAGAGATGAACCTTTCTTTTGATGGAGCAGTTTTGAAACACCGTTTTTGTAGGATCTGCAAGTGGACATTTGGAGTGCTTTGAGGCCTTTGCTGAAAAAGGAAATATCTTCACATAAAAACTAGACAGAAGCATTCTCAGAAACTTCTGTGTGATGTGTGCATTCAACTCACAGAAGTGAACCCTTCTTTTGATAGAACAGTGTTGAAACACTCTTTTCGTAGAATCTGCAAGTGGACATTTTGAGCGCTTTGAGGCCTATGGTGAAAAAGGAAATATCTCCACATAAACTCTAGACAGAAGCATTCTTAGAAACTTCTTTGTGATGTGTGCATTCAACTCACAGAGTTGACCCTTTCTTTTGATAGAGCAGTTTTGAAACACTCTTTTTGTGGAATCTGCAAGAGGACATTTGGAGCGCTTTGAGGACTAGGTGAAAAAGGAAATGTCTTCACATAAATACAAGACAGAAGCATTCTCAGAACCTTCTTTGTGATGTTTCCTTTCAACTCAAGAAGTGGAACATTCTCTTTCATAAAGCAGTTTTGAAACACTCTTTTCGTAGAATTTGCAAGTGGATACTTGGACTGCTTTGGGGTCTTCGTTGGAAATGGGATATCTTCACATACAAACTAGACAGAAGCATTCACAGAAACTTCTTTCTGATGTGTGCATTCAACGCACGGAGTTAAACCTTTCTTTTGATAGAGCAGTTTTGAAACACTCTTTTTGTAGGATCTGCAAGTGGACATTTGGAGCGCGTTTAGGCCTGTGGTGAAAATGGAAATTTCTTCACATAAAAACTACACAGAAGTATTCTCAGAAACTTCTTTGTGATGTTTGCTTTCAACACACAGATTTCAACATTCCTTTTCATAGAGCAGTTTTGAAGCACTCTTTTTGTAGGTTGTGAAATTGGACACTTGGAGCGCTTTGAGGCCTACGGTAAAAAAGAAAATATCTTCGAATAAAAACTACACAGGAGCATTCTCAGAAACATCTTTGTGCTGTTTACTTTCAACTCACAGAGTTGAACATTTCTTTACATAGAGCAGATCTGAAACACTCTTGTTGTAGAATTTCCAAGTGGATATTAGGAGCACTTTGAGACCTTCATTGGAAACGGAATATATTCAAATAAAAAGTAGTCAGAAGTATTGACAGAAACCTCTATGTGATGTATGCATTCAACTCACTTAGTTGAACCTTTCTTTTGATAGAGCAGTTTTGAAACACTCTTTTTGTAGAATTTGCAAGTGCATATTTGGACTGCTTTGAGGCCTTCGTTGGAAATGAGATATCTTCATATAAAAACTAGACAAAAGAAATCTGAGAAACTTCTTTGTGATGAGTGCACTCAACTCAGAGAGTTGAACATTTCTTTTGATGGAACAGTTTTGAAACACTCTTTTTGTAGAATCTGCAAGTGGACATTTGGTGCGCTTTGAGGCCTGTGGTGAAAAAGGAAATATCTTCACTTAAAAACTACACAGAAGCATTCTCAGAAACTTCCTTGTGATTTGTGCATTCAACTCACAGAGTTGAAACTTTCTTTTCACACAGCAGTTTGGAAACACTCTTTTTGTAGAATCTGCAATTTGATATTTGGAGTGCTTTGCAGCCTATGGTGAGAAAGGTAATATCTTCACAAAAAAATACTACACAGAATCATTCTAATAAACCTCTTTGTGATGTTTGCTTTCAACTCGCAGAGTTGAACATTCCTTTTCATAGAGGAGTTTTGAAACACTCTTTTTTTCGAATTTGCAAGTGGATATTTTGTCCACTTTGGGGCCTTCTTTGGAAACGGGATACCTTCCATTAAAACTAGACAGAAGCATTCTCAGAAACATCTTTGAGATGTGTGCTTTCAACTCACACAGTTGAAGATTTTTTTTTCGTACATCAGTTTTGAAACACTCTTTTTGTAGAATTTGCAAGTGGATATTTGGACCGCTTAGAGGCCTTTGTTGGAAACGGAATATCTTCACATAAAAACTAGACAGAAGCATTTTGAGAAACTTCTTTGATATGTGTGCATTCAACTCAGAGACTTGAAACTTTCTCTTGATAAAGCAGTATTGAAAAACTCTTTTTCTTGAATCTGCAAGTGGACATTTGGAACGCATTGAGGCCTATGGTGAAAAAGGAAATATCTTCACATAAAAACTAGACAGAAGCATTCTTAGTAAATACTTTGGGATGTGTGCATTCAACTCACAGAGTTGAACCTTTCTTTTGATAGAGCAGTTTTGAAACACTCTTTTTGTAGAATCTGCAAGTGGACATTTGGAGCGCTTTGCGGCCTATTGCGAAAAAGGAAATCTCTTCACATAAAAACTAGACAGAAACATTCTCAGAACCTTCTTTGAGATGTGTGCATTAAGATGACAGAGTTGAACCTTTCTTTTGACAGAGTAGTTTTGAAGCACTCTTTTTGTAGAATCTGCAAGTGGACATTTGGAGCGCTTTGAGGCCTATGGTGAAAAAGGAATTATTTTCACATAAAAACGAGACAGAAGCATTCTCAGAAACTACTTTTTGAAGTGTGCATTTAACTCACAGAGTTGAAACATTCTTTTGATAGAGCAGTTTTGAAACACTCCTTTGTAGTATTTGCAAGTGGATATTTGGACCCTTTGAGGCCTTCGTTGCAAACGGGATGTCTTCCCATGAAAACTAGACAGAAGAATTCTCAGAAATTTCTTTTTGATATGTGCGTTAAATTCACAGAGTTGAACCTTTCTTTTCATAGAGCAGGTTTGAAACACTCTTTTTGTAGAATCTGCAAATGGACATTTGGAGAGCTTTGAGGCCTATGGTGAAAAAGGAAATATCTTCACGTAAAAACTACACAGCAGCATTCTCAGTAACTTCTTTGTGATGTTTGCTTTCAACTCACAAATTTGAACATTCCTTTTCATAAAGGAGTTCTGAAACTCTCTTTTTGTAGAATTTATAAGTGGATATTTGGAACTTTTTGAGGCCTTCTTTGGAAACGGGATATCTTCACATAAAAACTAGACAGAAGCATTCACAGAAACTTCTTTTGATATGCGCATTTAACTCACAGAGTTGATCCTTTCTTTTGATAGAGCAATTTTGAAACACTCTTTTTGTAGAATCTGCAAGTGGATATTTGGAGAGATTTGAGGCCTATGGTGAAAAAGGAAATATCTTCACGTAAAAACTACACAGCAGCATTCTCAGTAACTTCGTTGTGATGTTTGCTTTCAACTCACAAATTTGAACATTCCTTTTCATAGAGCAGTTTTGAAACTCTCTTTTTGTAGAATTTATAAGTGGATATTTGGAACTTTTTGAGGCCTTCTTCGTAAACGGGATATCTTCACATAAAAACTAGACAGAAGCATTCACAGAAACTTCTTTGTGATGTGCGCATTTAACTCACAGAGTTGATGCTTTCTTTTGATAGAGCAGTTTTGAAACACTCTTTTTGTAGAATCTGCAAGTGGATATTTGGAGAAATTTAAGGCCTATGGTGAAAAAGGAAATATCTTCACATAAAACTACACAGAAGTATTCTCAGAAACTTCTTTGTGATCTGTGCATTCAACTGACAGAAGTGAATATTTCTTTTGATAGAGCAGTTTTGAAACACACTTTTTGTAGAATCTTCAAGTGGACCTTTGGATTGCTTTGAGGCCTGTGGTGAAAAAGGAAATATCTTCACGTAAAAACGAGACAGCATTCTCAGAAACTACTTTGTGATGTGTGCATTCAACTCACTGCGTTTAACATTTCTTTTGATAGAGCAGTTTTGAAACACTCTTTTTGTACAATCTGCAAGTGCCCATTTGGAACCATTTGAGGCCTATGGTGAGAAAGGAAATATCTTCACATAGAAACTACAAAGAAGCATTCTGAGAAACTTCTTTGGGCTGTTTGCTCTCAACTCACAGAGTTGAACATTCCTTTTCATAGAGCAGTTTTGAAACACTCTTTTTGTAGTATCTGCAAGTGGATATTTGCACCGTTTTGAGGCCCTCTTTGGAAACGGTTTATCTTTATATAAAAACTAGACAGAAGTATTCTCAGAAACGTCTTTGTGATGTGTGAATTCAACTCACAGAGTTGAACTTTTCTTTTGATGGAGCAGTTTTGAAACACTCTTTTTGTAGTATTTGCAAGTGAATATTTGGACCGTTTTGAGGCCTTCATTGGAAACGGGCTATCTTCACATAAAAGCTGGACAGAAGCATTCTCAGAAACTTCTTTGTGATGTGTGCATTCAACTCACAGAGTTGAACATTTCTTTTCATAGAGCAGGTTTGAAACACTATTTTTGTAGAATCTGCAAGTGGACATTTGGAGCGTTTTGAGGCCTATGGTGAAAAAGGAAATATCTTCACATAAAAATTACACAGAAGGATTCTCAGAAACTTCTTTGTGAGGTTTCCTTTCAAGTCACAGAGTTGAACATTCCTTTTCATAGAGCATTTTTGAAAGACTCTTCTGGTAAATTTAAAGGTGGATATCTGAACCCCTTTGAGGCCTTCGTTAGAAACGGGATATATTCACATAAAAACTAGACAGAAGCATTCTCAGAAACTTCTTTCTGATGTGTGCATTCAACTCACAGAGTTGAACCTTTCTTTTCATACAGCACTTTTGAAACACTCTTTTTGTAGAATCTCCAAGTGGACATTCGGAGCTCTTTGAGGCCTATGCTGAAAAAGGAAATATTTTCACATAAAAACTAGACAGAAGCATTCTCAGAAACTTGTTTGTGTTGTGTGCATCGAACTCACAGAGTTGAACCTTGCTTTTGGTAGAGCAGTTTTGAAACACTCTTTTTGTAGAATCTGCAAGTGGATATTTGGAGTGCTTTGAGGCCTATTGTAGAAAAGGAAATATCTTCATATAAAAACTAGACAGAAGCATTGTGAGAAACTTCTTTGTGATGCCTGCATTTAACTCACAGACTGAAAATTTCTTTTGATAGAGCTGTTTCAAAATACTCTTTTTATAGAATCTGCAATGGACATTTGGAGCGCTTTGATACCTATGATGAAAAAGGAAATATCTTCACATAAAAACTAGACAGAAGCATTCTCAGAAACTGCTTTGTGATGTGTGAATTCAACTCACAGAGTTGAACCTTCCTTTTTATAGAGCAGTTTTGAAACAGTCTATTTGTAGTATCTGCCAGTGGATATTTGGATCACTTTGAGGCCTTTGGAGGAATCGGGAATATCTTCATATAAAAACTAGACAGAAACATTCTCAGAAACTTCTTTGTGATGTGTGCATTGAACTCAGAGAGTTGAACCTTCCTCTTGCAGAACACTTTTGAAACAGTCTTTTTGTAGAATCTGCAGGTGGATATCTGGAGTGCTTTGAGGCCAATTGTAGAAAAAGAAATATCTTCACATAAAAATTAGACAGAAGCATTCTGAGAAACTTCTTTGTGATGCCTGCATTCAACTCACAGAGTTGAACCTTTCTTTTGATAGGGCAGTTTTGAAACACTCTTTTTGTAGAACCTGCAAGTGGACATTTGGAGCGCTTTGAGGCCTATGTTGAAAAAGGAAATATCTTCACATAGAAACTAGACAGAAGGATTCTCAGAAACTTGTTTGTGATGTGTGCATTCAACTCACAGAGTTGAACATTCCTTTTGATAGAGCGGTTTTGAAACACTCTATTTGTAGTATTTCCCAGTGAATATTTGGAGCGCTTTGAGGCCTTCGGTGGAAACGGGAATATCTTCACATAAAAAAAAGACAGAAGCATTCTTAGAAACTTGTTTGTGACATGAGCATTCAAATCAGAGAGTTCAACGTTCCTTCTGATGGAGCAGTTTTGAAACACTCTTTTTTGTGAAATCTGTAGGTGGAAATTTGGACCGCTTTGAGGCCTTCGGTGGAAATGGAAATATCTTCACGTAAAAACTCGACAGAAGCATTCTAAGAAACTTCTTTGTGATGTGTGCATTCACCTCACAGAGTTGAACCTTCCTTTTGATACAGCAGTTTTGAAACACTCTTTTTGTATTATCTGCAAGTGGAAATTTAGAGCTTTTTGATGCCTATGTTGAAAAAGGTTTAATCTTCATATAAAAACTAGACAGGAGCATTCTCAGAAACTTCTTTGTGATGTGTGCATTCCACTCAAAGAGTTGAACTTTCCTTTAGATATAGCAGTTTTGAAACACTATTTTTGTACAATCTGCAACTGGATATTTTGAGTGCTTCGAGGCCTATGATAGGAAAGGAAATATCTTCATATAAAAACTAGACAGAAGGATTCTCAGAAACTTCATTGTATTGTGTGTGTTCAACTCACAGAATTGAACCTTCCTTTTAATATAGCAGTTTTGAAACACTCTTTTCTTAAAATCTGCAAGTGGATATTTGGATCACTTTGAGGCGTTTGGAGGAATCGGGAATATCTTCATATAAAAACCAGACAGAAGCATTCTCAGGAACTTCTTTGCCATGTGTGCATTCAACTCACAGAGTTGAAATTTTCTTTTGATAGAGCAGTTTTTAAACATTCATTTGTAGAATCTGCAAATGGACATTTAGAGCGCTTTGCTGCCTATGGTGAAAAAGGAAATATCTTCACATAAAAACTAGACAGAGGACTTGTCAGAAACTTCTTTGTGATGTGTGCATTGAACTCGCAGATTAGAACCTTCATTTTGATGGAGCAGTTTTGAAGCACTCTTTTTGTAGAATCTGCAAGTCTATATTTGGAGTGCTTTGGGGACTATGGTAGAAACGTGAATATCTTCACATGAAAACTAGACTGAAGCATTCTCAGAAACTTCATTGTGATGTGTGCATTGTACTCAGAGAATTGTACCTTACTTTTGATGGAGCAGTTTCAAAACACTGTTTTTGTAGAATCTGGAGGTGGATATTTGGAGCGCTTTGAGGCCAATGGTAGAAAAGGAAATATCTTCACATAAAAACTAGACAGAGGCATTCTCAGAATCTACTTTGTGATGTTTGATTTCAACTGACAGAGTGGAACATTCCTGTTGATACGGCAGTTTTGAAACACTCTTTTTTTAGAATGTGCAAGTGGATATTTGAAACTCTTTGAGGTCTACGGTGGAAACGGGAATATCTTCACGTAAAAACTAGACAGAAGCATTCTCAGAAACTTCTTTGTGATGCATGCATTCAACTCAGAGAGTTGAACCTTCCTTTTGATAGAGCAGATTTGAAACACTCTTTTTGTAGAATCTGCAATGGGATATTTGGAGCACTTGGAGGCCTACGGCAGGAAAGGAAACATCTTCATATAAAAACTCGACAGAAGCATTCTCAGAAACTACCTTGGGATGTCTGCATTCAACTCACAGAGCTGATCCTTTCTTTTGATAGAGCAGTTTTGAAACACTCTTTTTGTAGAATCAGCAAGTGGACATTTACAGCACTTTGATGCCTATGGTGAAAAAGGAAATATCTTCATATAAATACTAGACAGAAGCATTCTCAGAAACTTCTTTGTAATGCCTGCATTCAACTCACAGAGTTGAACCATTCTTTTGATAGAGCAGTTTTGAAACACTCTTTTTGTGGAATCTGCAAGTGGACGTTTAGAGCGCTTTGATACCTATGTTGAAAAAGGAAATATCTTCACCTAAAAATTAGACAGAAGCATTTCTGAAACTTCTTTGTGATGTGTGCATTCACCTCAGAGAGATGAACATTCTTTTTGATAGAGCAGTATTGAATCAATCTTCTTGTAGGATCGGCAAGTGGATATTTTGAGTGCTTTGAGGCCTTCGGTGGAAACAGGAATATCTTCACATAAAAATTAGACAGAAGCATTCTCAGAAACTTATTTTTGATGTATGCATTCAACTCAGGGAGCTGAACTTTCCTTCTGTTACAGCAGTTTTGAAACACTCTTTTTGTAGAATCTGCAAGTGAATATTTGGAGCGCTTTGAGACCTTCTTTGGAAACGGAAATATCTTCACATAAAAACTAGACAGAGGCATTCTCAGAAACTTCGTTGTAATGTGTGCGTTCAACTCACAGATTTGAACCTTCCTTTTGATATAGCAGTTTTGAAACACTCTTTTTGTAGAATCTGCAAGTGGATATTTGGATCGCTTTGAGGCCTTTGGAGGAATCGGGAATATCTTCAAATAAAAACTAGACAGAAACATTCTCAGAAACTTCTTTGTCTTGTGTGCATTCAACTCACAGCGTTGAACCTTTCTTTTGATAGAGCAGTTTTGAAAAACTCATTTGTAGATTCTTCAAGTGGACATTTAGAGCGCTTTGCTGCCTATGATGAAAAAGGAAATATCTTCACATAAAAATAAGGCAGAAGCATTCTCAGAAACTTCTTTGTGATGTTTGCATTCAACTCACAGATTTGAACATTCTTTTTGATAGAGCAGTGTTGAAAGACGCTTTTTGGTGTATCTGCAAGTGGATATTTGGAGCGCTGTGAGGCCTTTGGTGGAAATGGGAATATATTCACATAAGAGCTAGACAGAAGCATTCTCAGAAACTTCTTTGTGATGCATACATTCAACTCAGAGTGTTGAACTTTCCTTTTGATAGAGCAGTTTTGAAATAGTCCTTTTGTAGAATCTGCAACTGGTTATTTGGAGTGCTTTGAGGTGTATGGTGAAAAAGGAAATATCTTCATATAAAAACTAGACAGAAGCATTCTCAGAAACTTCTTTGCAATGTGTGCATTCAACTCACAGAGTTGAAACTTTCTTATAATAGAGCAGTTTTGAACCACTCTTTTTGTGGGATCTGCAAGTGGACATTTGGACCGCTTTGAGGCCTTCGGTGGAAACGGGAATAACTTCACATAAAAACTAGACAGAAGCCTTCTCAGAAACTTCTTTGTGATGTGTGCATTGAACTCACACAGTGGAACATTCCTTTTGATAGACCAGTTTTGCAACACTCTTTTTGTAAAATCTGCAACTGGATATTTGAATCCCTTTGAGGTCTAAGGTGGAAACAGGAATATCTTCC
This sequence comes from Gorilla gorilla gorilla, assembly GCF_029281585.2. Classification (NCBI taxonomy): domain Eukaryota; kingdom Metazoa; phylum Chordata; class Mammalia; order Primates; family Hominidae; genus Gorilla; species Gorilla gorilla. The sequence goes on from NC_073247.2 coordinate 74,020,304, forward strand.
CGTAAAAACTATACAGAAGCATTCTCAGAAACTTATTTGTGATGCATGCATTCAACTCAGAGAGTTGAACCTTCCTTTTGATAGAGCAGTTTTGAAACACTCTTTCTGTAGAATCTGCAACTGGATATTTGGAGTGCTTGGAGGCCTGTGGTAGGAAAGGAAATATCTTCATAGAAAAACTAGACAGAAGCATTCTCAGAAACTACTTTGTGATGTCTGCATTCATCTCGCAGAGCTGATCCTTTCTTTTGATAGAGCAGTTTTGAAACACTCTTTTTGTAGAATCAGCAATTGGACATTTAGAGCGCTTTGATGCCTATGGTGAAAAAGGAAATATCTTCATATAAAAACTAGACAGAAGCATTCTCAGAAACTTCTTTGTAATGTCTGCATTCAACTCCCAGAATTGAACCATTCTTTTGATAGAGCAGTTTTGAAACACTCATTTGTAGAATCTGCAAGTGGACATTTAGAGCGCTTTGATACCTATGTTGAAAAAGGAAATATCTTCACCTAAAAATTAGATAGAAGTATTCTCAGAAACTTCTTTGTGATGTGTGCATTCAACTCACAGAGATGAACATTATTTTTGATACAGCAGCATTGAAACACTCTTCTTGTAGAATTGGCAAGTGGATATTTGGAGCACTTTGAGGCCTTAGGTGGAAACGGGAATATCTTCACATAAAAATTAGACAGAAGCATTCTCAGAAACTTCTTTGTGATGTATGCATTCAGCTCATAGAGCTGAACCTTTCTTCTGATACAGCAGTTTTGAAACACTCTTTTTGTAGAATCTGCAAGGGAATATTTGGAGCGCTTTGGGCACTAAGGGGGAAAAGGAAATATCTTCACATTAAAACTAGACAGAAGCATTCTCCGAAACTTCTTTGTGATGTGTGCTTTCAACTCACAGTGTTGAACCTTTCTTTTGATAGAGCAGTTTTGAAACACTCTTCTTGTAGAATCTGCAAGTGGATATATGGAGCGCTTTGAGGCCTATGGTGGAGAAGGAAATATCTTCACTTAAAAACTAGACAGAAGCATTCTCCGAATCTTCTTTGTGATGTGTGCATTCAATTCACAGAGTTGAACTTTTTTTTGATAGAGCAGTTTTGAAACACTCTTTTTGTAGAATCTGCAAGTGGATATTTGGAGCGCTTTGAGGCCTACAGCGGAAAACGAAATATCTTCACATAAAAACTAGACAGAAGCATTCTCAGAAACTACTTTGTTATGTGTGCATTCAACTCACAGAGATGAACCTTTTTTTGATAGAGCAGTTTTGAAACACTCTTCTTGTAGAATCTGCAAGTGGATATATGGAGCGCTTTGAGGCCTATGGTGGAGAAGGAAATATCTTCACTTAAAAACTAGACAGAAGCATTCTCCGAATCTTCTTTGTGATGTGTGCATTCAATTCACAGAGTTGAACTTTTTTTTGATAGAGCAGTTTTGAAACACTCTTTTTGTAGAATCTGCAAGTGGATATTTGGAGCGCTTTGAGGCCTACAGTGGAAAACGAAATATCTTCACATAAAAACTAGACAGAAGCATTCTCAGAAACTACTTTGTTATGTGTGCATTCAACTCACAGAGATGAACCTTTTTTTGATAGATCAGTTTTGAAACACTCTTTTGGTAGAATCTGCAAGTGAATATTTGGAGAGCATTGATCACTACGGGGGATAAGGAAATCTCCTCACATTAAAACTAGACAGAAGCATTCTAAGAAACTGCGTTGTGATGTTGGCATTCAACTGACAGAGTTGAACTTTTCTTTTGATAGAGCAGTTTTGAAACCTTCTTTTTGAAGAAAATGCAAGTGGATATTCGCAGCGCTTTGAGATATATGGTGGAAAAGGAAATATCTTCACATGAAAACTACACAGCAGCATTCTCTGAAACTTCTTTGTGATGTGTGCTTCCTACTCACAGAGTTGAACCTTTCGTTTGATACAGAAGTTTTGAAACACTTTTTGTAGAATCTGCTAGTGAAGATTTGGAGGGCTTTGAGCACTATGGGGGAAATGGAAATATCTTCACATTAAAACTAGACAGAAGCATTCTCCGAAACTTCTTTGTGATGTGTGCTTTCAACTCACTCTGTTGAACCTTTCTTTTGATAGAGCAGTCTTGAAACACTTTTTTTGTAAAATCTGCAGTGGATATATGCAGCGCGTTGAGGCCTATGGTGGAAAAGGAAATATCTTCTCATAAAAACTAGACAGAAGCATTCTCTGAAACTTCTTTGTGATAAGTGCATTCAACTCACAGAGTTGAACCTTTCTGTTGATAGAGCAGTTTTGAAACACTCTTTATTTATTTATTTATTTATTTATTTATTTATTTATTTATTATACTTTAAGTTTTAAGATACATGTGCACTATGTGCAGTTTATTTACATATGTATACATGTGCCATGCTGGTGTGCTCCACCATTCACTCGACATGTAGCATTAGGTATATCTCCCAATGCCATCCCTCCCCACCCCACTCCACAACAGTCCCCAGAGTGTGATGTTCCCCTTCCTGTGTCCATGTGTTCTCACTGTTCAATTCCCCCCATGACTGAGAATATGTGGCATTTGATTTTTTGTTCTTGTGATAGTTTACTGAGAATGATGATTTCCTATTTCATCCATGTCCCTACAAAGGAGATGAACTCATCATTTTTTATGGCTGCATAGTTTTCCATGGTGTATCTGTGCCACATATTCTTAATCCAGTCTATCATTGTTGTACATTTGGGTTGGTTCCAAGTCTTTGCTATTGTGAATAATGCCGCAATAAACATACATGTACTTGTGTCTTTATAGCAGCATGATTTATAGTCCTTTGGGTATATACCCAGTAATGGGATAGCTGGGTCAAATGGTATTTCCAGTTCTAGATCCCTGAGGAATCGCCACACTGACTTCCACAATGGTTGAACTAGTTTACAGTCCCACCAACAGTGTAAAAGTGTTCCCATTTCTCCACATCCTCTCCAGCACCTGTTGTTTCCTGACTTTTTAATGATTGCCATTCTAACTGGTGTGAGATGGTGTCTCACTGTGGTTTTGATTTGCATTTCTCTGATGGCCAGTGATGGTGAGCATTTTTTCATGTGTGTTTTGGCTGCATAAATGTCTTCTTTTGAGAAGTGTCTGCTCATGTCCTTTGCCCACTTTTTGATGGGGTTGTTTGTTTTTTTCTTGTAAATTTGTATGAGTTCATTGTAGATTCTGGATATTAGCCCTTTGTCAGATGAGTCGGTTGTGAAAATTTTCTCCCATTTTGTATGTTGCCTGTTCACTCTGATGGTAGTTTCTTTTGCTGTGCAGAAGCTGTTTAGTTTAATTAGATCCAATTTGTCAATTTTGGCTTTGTTGCCATTGCTTTCGGTGTTTTAGACATGAAGTCCTTGCCCATGCCTATGTCCTGAATGATATTGCCTGGGTTTTCTTCTAGGGTTTTTATGGTTTTAGGTGTAATATTTAAGTCTTTAATGCATCTTGAATTGATTTTTCTATAAAGTGTAAGGAGGGGATCCAGTTTCAGCTTTCTACATATGGCTAGCCAGTTTTCCCAGCACCATTTATTAAATAGGGAATCCTTTCCACATTGCTTTTTTTTCCTCAGGTTTGTCAAAGATCAGATAGTTGTAGATATGTGACACTGTTTCTGAGGGCTCTGTTCTGTTTCATTGATCTATATCTGTGATTTGGTACCAGTACCATGCTGTTTTGGTAACTGTAGCCTTGTAGTATAGTTTGAAGTCAGGTAGTATGATGCCTCTGGCTTTATTCTTTTGGCTCAGGATTGACTTGGCGATGTGGGCTCTTTTCTGGTTCCATATGAACTTTACAGTAGTTTTTTTCTAATTCTGTATAGAAAGTCATTGGTAGCTTAATGGGGATGGCATTTAATCTGTAATTTACCTTGAGCAGTATGGCCATTTTCATGATATTGATTCTTCCTACCCATGAGCATTGAATATTCTTCCATTTGTTTGTATCCTCTTCTATTTCCTTGAGCAGTGGTTTGTATTTCACCTTGAAGAGGTCCTTCACATCCCTTGTAAGTTGGATTCCTAGGTATTTTATTCTCTTTGAAGCAATTGTGAATGGGAGTTCACTCACGATTTGGGTCTCTGTTTGTCTGTTGTTGGTGTATAAGAATGCTTGTGATTTTTGTACATTGATTTTGTATCCTGAGACATTGCTGAAGTTGCTTATCAGCTTAAGGAGATTTTGGGCTGAGACAATGGGGTTTTCTAGATAAACAATCATGTCATCTGCAAACAGGGACAATTTGACTTCCTCTTTCCCTAATTGAATACCCTTTATTTCCTTCTCCTGCCTCATTGCCCTGGCCAGAACTTCCAACACTATGTTGAATAGGAGTGGTGAGAGAGGGCATCCCTGTCTTGTGCCAGTTTTCAAAGGGAATGCTTCCAGTTTTTGCCCATTCAGTATGATATTGGCTGTGGGTTTGTCATAGATAATTCTTATGATTTTGAAATACGTCCCATTAATACCTAATTTATTGAGAGTTTTTAGCATGAAGGGTTGTTGAATTTTGTCAAAGACCTTTTCTGCATCTATTGAGATAATCATGTGGTTTTGTCTTTGGTTCTGTTCACATGCTGGATTACATTTATTGATTTGCATATATTGAACCAGCCTTGCATCCCAGGGAAGAAGCCCACCTGATCATGGTGTATAAGCTCTTAGATGTGCTGCTGGATTCCGTTTACCAGTATTTTATTGAGGATTTTTGCATCAATGTTCATCAAGGATATTGGTCTAAAATTCTCTTTTTTGGTTGTGTCTCTGCCTGGCTTTGGTATCAGAATGATGCTGGCCTCATAAAATGAGTTAGGGAGGACTCCCTCTTTTCCTATTGATTGGAATAGTTTCTGAAGGAATGGTGCCAGTTCCTCCTTGTACCTCTGGTAGAATTTGGCAGTGAATCCATCTGGTCCCGGACTCTTTTTGATTGGTAAGCTATTCATTATTCCCACAATTTCAGAGCCTGTTATTGGTCTATTCAGAGATTCAACTTCTTCCTGGTTTAGTCTTGGGAGGGTGTATGTGTTGAGGAATTTATCCATTTCTTCTAGATTTTCTAGTTTATATGCATAGAGGTGTTTATAGTATTCTCTGATGGTAGTTTGTATTTCTGTGAGATTGGTGGTGATTTCCCCTTTTTTATTTTTTATTGTGTCTATTTGATTCTTCTCTCTTTTTTTCTTTATTAGTCTTGCTAGCGGTCTATTTTGTTGATCCTTTCAAAAAACCAGCTCCTGGATTGATTAATTTTTTGAAGGGGTTTTTGTGTCTCTATTTCCTTCAGTTCTGCTCTGATTTTAGTTATTTCTTGCCTTCTGCTAGCTTTGAATGTGTTTGCTCTTGCTTTTCTAGTTCTTTTAATTGTGATGTTAGGGTGTCAATTTTGGATCTGTCCTGCTTTCTCTTGTGGGTATTTAGTGCTATTCCCTCTACACACTGCTTTGAATGCATCCCAGAGATTCTTCTATGTTGTGTCTTTGTTCTAGTTGGTTTCAAAGAACATCTTTATTTCTGCCTTCATTTCGTTATGTATCCAGTAGTTATTCAGGAGCCGCTTGTTCAGTTTCCATATAGTTGAGTGGTTTTGAGTGAGATTCTTAATCCTGAGTTCTAGTTTGATTGCACTGTTGTCTGAGAGATAGTTTGTTATCATTTCTGTTCTTTTACCTTTGCTGAGGACAGCTTTACTTCCAAGTATGTGGTCAATTTTGGAATAGGTGTGGTGTGGTGCTGAAAAAATGTATATTCTGCTGATTTGGGGTGGAGAGTTCTGTAGATATCTATTAGGTCCACTTGGTGCAGAGCTGAGTTGAAATCCTGGGTATCCTTTTTGACTTTCTGTCTCATTGATCTGTCTAATGTTGACAGTGGGGTGTTAAAATCTATCATTATGAATGTGTGGGAGTCTAAGTCTCTTTGTAGGTCACTCAGGACTTGCTTTATGAACCTGGGTGCTCCTGTATAGGGTGCATATATATTTAGGATAGTTAGCTCTTCTAGTTGAATTGATCCCTTTACCATTATGTAATGGCCTTCTTTGTCTCTTTTAATCTTTGTTGGTTTACAGTCTGTTTTATCAGAGATTAGGATTGCAACCCCCTGTCGTTTTTTGTTTTCCATTTGCTTGGTAGATCTTCCTCCATCCTTTCATTTTGAGCCTATGTGTGTCTCTGCACATGAGATGGGATTCCTGAATACAGCACAGTGATGGGTCTTGACTCTTTATCCAATTTGTCAGTCTGTGTCTTTTAATTGGAGTATTTAGTCCATTTACATTTAAAGTTAATATTGTTATGCGTGAATTTGATCCTGTCATTATGATGTTAGCTGGTTATTTTGCTCATTAGTTGATGCAGTTTCTTCCTAGTCTCGATGGTCTTTACATTTTGGCATGATTTTGCAGTGGCTGGTACCGGTCGTTCCTTTCCATGTTTAGCATTTCCTTCAGGAGCTCTTTCAGGGCAGGCCTGGTTGTGACAAAATCTCTCAGCATTTGCTTGTCTGTAAAGTATTTTATTTCTCCTTCACTTATGAAGCTTAGTTTGGCTGGATATGAAATTCTGGGTTGAAAATTCTTTTCTTTAAGAATGTTGAATATTGGCCACCACTCTCTTCTGGCTTGTAGAGTTTCTGCCGAGAGATCTGCTGTTAGTCTGATGGGCTTCCCTTTGAGGGTAACCCGACCTTTCTCTCTGGCTGCCCTTAACATTTTTTCCTTCATTTTAGCTTTGGTGAATTTGACAATTATGTGTCTTGGGGTTGCTCTTCTCAAGGAGTATCTTTGTGGCATTCTCTGTATTTCCTGAATCTGAATGTTGGCCTGCCTTTCTAGATTGGGGAAGTTCTCCTGGATAATATCCTGCAGAGTGTTTTCCAACTTGGCTCCATTCTCCCCATCACTTTGAGGTACACTAATCAGATGTAGATTTGGTCTTTTCACATAGTCCCATGTTTCTCGGAGGCTTTGCTCATTTCTTTTTATTCTTTTTTTCTCTAAACTTCCCTTCTGGCTTCATTTCATTCATTTCACCTTCCATCACTGATACCCTTTATTGTAGTTGATCGCATCGGCTCCTGAGGCTTCTGCATTCTTCACGTAGTTCTCAAGCCTTGGTTTTCACCTCCATCAGCTCCTTTAAACACTTATCTGTATTGGTTATTCTAGTTATACATTCTTCTAAATTTTTTTCAAACTTTTCAACTTCTTTGCCTTGGGTTTGAATTTCCTCCCGTAGCTCAGAGTAATTTGATAGTCTGAAGCCTTCTTCTCTCAGCTTGTCAAAGTTATTCTCCATCCAGCTTTGTTCCGTTGCTGGTGAGGAACTGAGTTCTTTTGGAGGAGGAGAGACGCTCTGCTTTTTAGAGTTTCCAGTTTTTTTGCTCTGTTTTTTCCCCATCTTTGTGGTTTTATCTACTTTTGGTCTTTGATAATGGTGATGTACAGATGGGTTTTTGGTGTGGATGTTCTTTCTGTTTGTTAGTTTTCCTTCTAACAGACAGGACCCTCAGCTGCAGGTCTGTTGGATTACCACGCCCTGTCAGGTGTCAGTCTGCCCCTGCTGGGGGGTGCCTCCCAGGTAGGCTGCTCAGGAGTCAGGGGTCAGGGACCCACTTGAGGAGGCAGTCTGCCCATTCTCAGATCTCCAGCTGCATACTGGGAGAACCACTGCTCTCTTCAAATCTGTCAGACAGGGACATTTAAGTCTGCAGAGGTTACTGCTGTCTTTTGGTTTGTCTGTGCCCTGCCCCCAGAAGTGGAGCCTACAGAGGCAGGCAGCCCTCCTTGAGCTGTGGTGGGCTCCACCCAGTTCCAGCTTCCTGGCTGCTTTGTTTACCTAAGCAAGCCTGGGAAATGGTGGGCGCCCCTTCCCCAGCTTTGCTGCCACCTTGCAGTTTGATCTCAGACTGCAGGGCTAGCAATCAGTGAGACTCCATGGGTGCGGGACCCTCTGAGCTAGGGGCGGGATATAATCTCTGGTGCACCATTTTTAAGCCTGTTGTTGGAAAAGTGCAGTATTCGGGATGGAGTGACCCAATTTTCCAGGTGCCATCTGTCACCCCTTTCTTTGACTAGCAAAGGGAACTCCCTGAACTCTTGTGCTTACCGAGTGATACAACGCCTCGCCCTGCTTCGACTCATGCACAGTGCACGCAACTACTGACCTGCGCCCACTGTCTGGCACTCCCTAGTGAGATGAACCCGGTACCTCAGATGGAAATGCAGATATCACCTGACATCTCCATCACTCAGGCTGGGAGCTGTATACCGGAGATGTTCCTGTATGGCCATCTTGGCTTCTTTGGTAGAGCAGTTTTCAAACACTCTTTTTGTGGAATCTGCAAATGGATATTTGGAGCGCTTAGAGTCCTATGGTGGAAAAGGAAATATCTTCATATAAAAACAAGACAGAAGCATTCTCAGAAACTTCTTTGTGATGCCTGCATTCAACTCACAGAGTTGAACCTTTCTTTTGATAGAGCAGTTTTGAAACACTCTTTTTGTATAAACTGCAAGTGGACATTTGGATCGCTTTGATGCCTATGTTGAAAAAGGAAACATCTTCACATAAAAAATACACAGAAGCATTCTCAGAAACTTCTTTGTGATGTGTGCATTCACCTTACAGAGTTGAGCATTCCCTTCGATAGAGCAATTTTGAAACACTCTTTATGTAGAATCTGCAAGTAGATATTTGGAGTGCCTCCAGGCCTTCAGTGGAAACTGGAATATCTTCACATAAAAACTAGACAGAAGCACTGTCAGAAACTTCTTTGTGAAGTGTGCATTCAACTTACAAAATTGAACCTTTCCTTTGATAGAGCAGTTTTGAAACACTCTTTCTGTAGAATCTGCAAGTGGACATTAGGAGCGCTTTGAGGCCCGTGGGGGAAAAGGAAATATCTTCATATAAAAATTAGATAGAAGCATTCTCAGAAACTACTTTGTGATGTGTGCATTCAACTCACAGAGCTGAACGTTCCTTTTGATAGATCACTTTTCAAACACTCTTTTGTAGAATCTGTAAGTGGACTTTTGGAGCGCATTGAGGCCTTCTGTGGAAATGGGAATATTTTCACATAAAAACTAGACAGAAGCATTCTCAAAAACTTCTTTGTGATGTGTGCATTCAACTAACAGAGTAGAACCTTTCTTTTGATAGAGGAGTTTTGAAACACTCTTTTTGTAGAATCAGTAAGTGGATATTTGGAGCGCTTTTAGGCCTTCGGTGGAAACGGGTATATCTTCACATAAAAACTAGACAGAAGCATTCTCAGAAACTACTTTGTGATGTGTGCTTTCAACACATAGAGTTGAAACTTTCTTTTGATAGACCAGATTTGAGAGACTCTTTTTGTAGAATCTGCAAGTGGACATTTGAAGGGTTTTGAAACCTGTTGTGGAAAAGGAAATGTCCTCACATAAAAACTGAACAGAAGCATTCTCAGAAACTACTTTTTGATGTTTGCATTCAGCTCACAGAGTTGAACATTCCTTTTGATAGAGCAGTTTTGAAACACTCCTTTTGTAGAATCTGCAAGTGGATATTTGGACCGCTTTGAGGCCTTTGGTGGAAAGGGCTATATAGTCACGTAAAAATTAGACAGAAGCATTCTCAGAAACTTCTTTGTGATGTGTGCATTCAACTCACAGAATTGAACGTTCCTTTTGATAGAGTAGTGTCGAAACACTCTTTTTGTAGAATCTGCAATTGGATATTTGGAGCGCTTTGAGGCCTATGGTAGAAAAGGAAATATCTTCATATAAAAACTAGACAGAAGCATTCTCAGAAACTTCTTTGTGATGGGTCCATTCAACTCACAAAGTTGAACCTTTCTTTTGATAGAACAGTGTTGAAACACACATTTTGTGTAATCCTCAAGTGGCCATTTGGAGTGCTTTGATGCCCATGTTGAAAAAGGAAATATCTTCACATAAAAAGTAGACAGAAGCATTCTCAGAAACATCTTTGTGATGTTTGCGTTCAACTCACAAAGTTGAACATTCCTTTTGATAGAACAGTTTTGAACCCCTCTATTTGTAGAATCTGCAAGTGAATATTTGGAGCACTTTGAGGCCTTCGGCGGAAACGGAAATATCTTCACATACAAACTAGACAGAAGCCTTCTCAGAAACTTCTTTGTGATGCATGCATTCAACTCAGAGAGTTGAACCCTCCTTTCGATCGAGCAGTTTTGAAACACTCTTTTTGTAGAATCTGCAACTTGATATTTGGAGCGCTTTGAGGCTTATGGCAGGATAGGAAATATCTTCATAAGAAAATAGAAGGAAGCATTCTCAGAAAATACTTTGTGATGTCTGAATTCAACTCACAGAGATGAACCTTTCTTTTGATAGAGCAGTTTTGTAGCACTCCTTTTGTAGAATCTGCAAGTGGACATTTAAAGAGCTTTGATGCCTATGGTGAAAAAGGAAACATCTTCACATAAAAACTAGATAGAAGCATTCTCAGAAACTTCTTTGTGATCTTTTCATTCAGCTCACAGAGTTGAACATTCTTTTTGACAGAGCAGTTTTGAAACGCTCTTTTTGTAGAATCTGCAAGTGGACATTTGTAGCGCTTTAAGGCCTGTGGTGGAAAAGGAAATATCTTCATGTAAAAATAGACAGAAGCATTCCCAGAAAATACTTTGTGATGTTTGCATTAAACTCACAGAGTTGAACATTCCTTTGGCTAGCGCAGTTTTCAAACACTCTTTTCGTAGAATCTGCAAGTGGACATTTGGATGGCTTTGATGCCTGAGGTGGAAAGGAGATATCTTCATATAAAAATCAGACAGAAGAATTCTCAGAAACTACTTTGTGGTTTTGCATTCAATTCACAGAGTTGAACATTCCTTTTCATAGAGCAGTTTTGAAACACACTTTTTGTAGAATCTGCAAGTGGATACTTGGACCGCTTTGAGGCCTTCGGTGGAAACGGGAATAACTTCACATAAAACCTAGACAGAAGCATTCTGAGAAACTTCTTTGTGATGTGTGCATTAAACTCACAGAGTTGAACCTTCCTTTTAGTAGAGCAGCTTTGAAACACTCTTTTTGTGGGATCTGGAAGTGGATATTTGGAGTGCTTTAAGGCCTATGGTAGAAAAGGAAATATCTTCATATAAAAACTAGACAGAAGCATTCTCAGAAATTACTTTGTGATGCTTACATTCAACCCAAAGAGTTGAACATTCCTTTGGACAGAGAAGTTTTGAAACACTCTTTTAGTAGAATCTGCAAGTGGGCATTTGAAGTGCTATGATGCCTGTGGTGGAAAAGGGGATATCTTCATATAAAAACTAGACAGAAGCATTCTCAGAAACTAATTTGTGATGTTTGCATTAAAGTCACAGACTTAAACATTCCTTTTGATAGAGCAGTTTTCAAACACTCTTTTTGTAGAATCTGCAAGTAGATATTTGGAGCGCTTTTAGGCCTTCAGTGGAAACGGGAATATCTTCACATAAGAACTAGACAGTGCTCGCTTCGGCAGCACATATACTAAAATTGGAACGATACAGAGAAGATTAGCATGGCCCCTGCGCAAGGATGACACGCAAATTCGTGAAGCGTTCCATATTTTTAAAATTGACCACATAGTTGGAAGTAAAGCTCTCCTCAGCAAATGTAAAAGAACAGAAATTATAACAAACTATCTCTCAGACCACAGTGCAATCAAACTAGAACTCAGGATTAAAAATCTCACTCAAAGCCGCTCAACTACATGGAAACTGAACAACCTGCTCCTGAATGACTACTGGGTACATAACGAAATGAAGGCAGAAATAAAGATGTTCTTTGAAGCCAACGAGAACAAAGACACAACATACCAGAATCTCTGGGATGCATTCAAAGCAGTGTGTAGAGGGAAATTTATAGCACTAAATGCCCACAAGAGAAAGCAGGAAAGATCCAAAATTGACACCCTAACATCACAATTAAAAGAACTAGAAAAGCAAGAGCAAACACATTCAAAAGCTAGCAGAAGGCAAGAAATAACTAAAATCAGAGCAGAACTGAAGGAAATAGAGACACAAAAAACCCTTCAAAAAATCAATGAATCCAGGAGCTGGTTTTTTGAAAGGATCAACAAAATTGATAGACCGCTAGCAAGACTAATAAAGAAAAAAAGAGAGAAGAATCAAATAGACACAATAAAAAATGATAAAGGGGATATCACCACCGATCCCACAGAAATACAAACTACCATCAGAGAATACTACAAACACCTCTACGCAAATAAACTAGAAAATCTAGAAGAAATGGATACATTCCTCGACACATACACTCTCCCAAGACTAAACCAGGAAGAAGTTGAATCTCTGAATAGACCAATAACAGGAGCTGAAATTGTGGCAATAATCAATAGTTTACCAACCAAAAAGAGTCCAGGACCAGATGGATTCACAGCCGAATTCTACCAGAGGTATAAGGAGGAACTGGTACCATTCCTTCTGAAACTATTCCAATCAATAGAAAAAGAGGGAATCCTCCCTAACTCATTTTATGAGGCCAGCATCGTTCTGATACCAAAGCCGGGCAGAGACACAACCAAAAAAGAGAATTTTAGACCAATATCCTTGATGAACATTGATGCAAAAATCCTCAATAAAATACTGGCAAAACGAATCCAGCAGCACATCAAAAAGCTTATCCACCACGATCAAGTGGGCTTCATCCCTGGGATGCAAGGCTGGTTCAATATACGCAAATCAATAAATGTAATCCAGCATATAAACAGAGCCAAAGACAAAAACCACATGATTATCTCAATAGATGCAGAAAAGGCCTTTGACAAAATTCAACAACCCTTCATGCTAAAAACTCTCAATAAATTAGGCATTGATGGGACGTATTTCAAAATAATAAGAGCTATCTATGACAAACCCACAGCCAATATCATACTGAATGGGCAAAAACTGGAAGCATTCCCTTTGAAAACTGGCACAAGACAGGGATGCCCTCTCTCACCGCTCCTATTCAACATAGTGTTGGAAGTTCTGGCCAGGGCAATCAGGCAGGAGAAGGAAATAAAGGGTATTCAATTAGGAAAAGAGGAAGTCAAATTGTCCCTGTTTGCAGACGACATGATTGTTTATCTAGAAAACCCCATTGTCTCAGCCCAAAATCTCCTTAAGCTGATAAGCAACTTCAGCAAAGTCTCAGGATACAAAATCAATGTGCAAAAATCACAAGCATTCTTATACACCAACAACAGACAAACAGAGAGCCAAATCATGAGTGAACTCCCGTTCACAATTGCTTCAAAGAGAATAAAATACCTAGGAATCCAACTTACAAGGGATGTGAAGGACCTCTTCAAGGAGAACTACAAACCACTGCTCAAGGAAATAAAAGAGGATACAAACAAATGGAAGAACATTCCATGCTCATGGGTAGGAAGAATCAATATCGTGAAAATGGCCATACTGCCCAAGGTCATTTACAGATTCAATGCCATCCCCATCAAGCTACCAATGACTTTCTTCACAGAATTGGAAAAAACTACTTTAAAGTTCATATGGAACCAAAAAAGAGCCCGCATCGCCAAGTCAATCCTAAGCCAAAAGAACAAAGCTGGAGGCATCACACTACCTGACTTCAAACTATACTACAAGGCTACAGTAACCAAAACAGCATGGTACTGGTACCAGAACAGAGATATAGATCAATGGAACAGAACAGAGCCCTCAGAAATAACGCCGCATACCTACAACTATCTGATCTTTGACAAACCTGAGAAAAACATGCAATGGGGAAAGGATTCCCTATTTAATAAATGGTGCTGGGAAAACTGGCTAGCCATATGTAGAAAGCTGAAACTGGATCCCTTCCTTACACCTTATACAAAAATCAATTCAAGATGGATTAAAGATTTAAACGTTAGACCTAAAAGCATAAAAACCCTAGAAGAAAACCTAGGCATTACCATTCAGGACATAGGCGTGTGCAAGGACTTCATGTCCAAAACACCAAAAGCAATGGCAACAAAAGACAAAATTGACAAATGGGATCTAATTAAACTAAAGAGCTTCTGCACAGCAAAAGAAACTACCATCAGAGTGAACAGGCAACCTACAACATGGGAGAAAATTTTCGCAACCTACTCATCTGACAAAGGGCTAATATCCAGAATCTACAATGAACTCAAACAAATTTACAAGAAAAACACAAACAACCCCATCAAAAAGTGGGCGAAGGACATGAACAGACACTTCACAAAAGAAGACATTTATGCAGCCAAAAAACACATGAAAAAATGCTCATCATCACTGGCCATCAGAGAAATGCAAATCAAAACCACTATGAGATATCATCTCACACCAGTTAGAATGGCAATCATTAAAAAGTCAGGAAACAACAGGTGCTGGAGAGGATGTGGAGAAATAGGAACACTTTTACACTGTTGGTGGGACTGTAAACTAGTTCAACCATTGTGGAAGTCGGTGTGGCGATTCCTCAGGGATCTAGAACTAGAAATACCATTTGACCCAGCCATCCCATTACTGGGTATATACCCAAAGGACTATAAATCATGCTGCTATAAAGACACATGCACACGTATGTTTATTGCGGCATTATTCACAATAGCAAAGACTTGGAACCAACCCAAATGTCCAACAATGATAGACTGGATTAAGAAAATGTGGCACATATACACCATGGAATACTATGCAGCCATAAAAAATGATGAGTTCATGTCCTTTGTAGGGACATGGATGAAACTGGAAACCATCATTCTCAGTAAACTATCGCAAGAACAAAAAACCAAACACCGCATATTCTCACTCATAGGTGGGAATTGAACAATGAGATCACATGGACACAGGAAGGGGAATATCACACTCTGGGGACTGTTGTGGGGTGGGGGGAGGGGGGAGGGATAGCATTGGGAGATATACCTAATGCTAGATGATGAGTTAATGGGTGCAGCACACCAGAATGGCACATGTATACATATGTAACTAACCTGCACAATGTGCACATGTACCCTAAAACTTAAAGTATAATAAAAAAAAAAATTAAAAAAAAAAAAAAAAGAGATTGTCACCTAAAATTCAGTAGATTTTACTATAATAGGAGCTTCAATAAATTCAAACTACTTAAGTAGAAAAAAAAAAAAAAAAAAAGAAATGACAAAGGAGATGTTACCATTGACTCCACATAGAAACAAAAAATCCTCAGAGACCACTACAAACACCTCTATGCACACGAGCTAGAAAACCTAGACAAAATTAATAAATTCCTGGAAATCTACAACATCCCAAGATTAAATCCCAAAACAGACCAATAACAAGACCCAAAATTGAATCAGTAATAAAAAGCCTACCAACCAGAAACCCAGAACCAGGTGGATTCACAGCTGACTTGCACTGACTTGTACTAGATACATAAATAAGAGCTGGTACAATTTCTACTGAAATGAGTTCAAAAAATTAAGGAGAAGGGACTCCTCCCTAAGTTATTCTATGAGGTCAGTATCATCTTGATACCACCAAAACCTGGCAGAGTCGCACACACAAAAAAAGAAAACTTCTCGCCAATATCCTTGATGAACATGGATGCAAAAATCCTCAACAAAATACTTGCAAACTGAATCCAGCAGCACATCAAAGAGCTAATCCACCGTGATCAAGTAGGCTTTATCCCTAGGCTGGAAGGTTGATTCAACATACGCATATTAATAGACGTGATTCATCACATAAACAGAACTAAAAGCAAAAGCCACATGATTATCTCAATAGATGCAGAAAAGGCTTTTGATAAAATTCTACCTCTCTTCATGTTAAAAACGCTCAATGAACAAGGTATTGAAGGAACATACCTCAAAATAATGAGCCATCTTCTATGACAAACCCACAGCCAACACCATACTGAATGGGAAAAGCTGCAAACAATCCCCTTGAAAATTGGAACAAGACAAGGATGCCCTCTCTCATCAGTCCTATTCAACACAGTACTAAAAGTTCTGGTCAGCAAAAACAGGCAAGAGAAAGAAATAAAAGACATCCAAATAGGAAGAGAGGAAGTCAAACCATCCCTGTTTACAGATTATATTATTCTATATCTATAAATATCCATAATCTCTGCCTAAAAACTCCTTGATCTGATAAACAACTCCAGAAAAGTTTACTGATAAAAAACAATGTACAAAATCAGTAGCATTCCTATACATCACCAACACACAAGCTGATGGCCAAATCAAGAGTGCAATCCTAGTCACGATAGCCACAAAAAGAATAAAATACCTAGGAATACAGCTAACCAGAGAGGCAAAAGACCTCTACAATGCAAATTACACAATACTGCTCAAAGAAATCAGAGATGACACAAATGGAAAAACATTCCATGCTCATGGACAGGAAGAATACTATTAAAATGGCCATATTAGCCAAACCAATTTACATATTCAATGTTATTCCTTTCAAAATACCAAAGACATTCTTCAAAGAATTAGAAGAAACTATTTTAAAATTCATATGGAACCAAAAAGAAGCCCAAATAGCCAAGGCAATCCTAAGCAAAAAGAACAAAGCTGGGACACATCACATTATTCAACTTCAAACTATACTCCAAGACTACAGAAACCAAAACAACATGGAACTGGTTCAAAAACAGACACAGAGACCACTGGAACAGAACAGAGAGCCCAGAAATAATTTCAAACACATACACCCATCTGATCTTCAATACAGTTGACAAAAGCAAGCAATGAGGAAATGATTCCCTACTCAATAAAGGTGCTGGGATAACTGCCTAGCATATGCAGAAGATTGACACTATATTCCTTTCTTATACCACATACAAAAATCAACTCAAGACAGATTAAAGACTTGACTATGAAACCTAAAACTATAAAAACCCTGGAAGATAACCTAGGAAATACTATTCTGGACATAAGACCTGGCAAATATTTCATAACGAAGATGCCAAAAACAACTGTAACAGAAGCAAAAATTGACAAGTTGGACCTAATTAAACTAAAGAGTTTCTGCACAGCAAAATAAGTTATCAACAAAGTAAACAGACAACCTGCAGAATGGGAGAAAGTATTTGCAAACTATGTATCTGACAAAGGTCTAATATTCAGAACCTACAGAGAACTTAAATTCACAAGCAAAAATCCACATTAAAAAGTAGGCGAAGTACATGAACACTTTTCAAAAGACATACATGTGGCTTGTATACATATGTAACTAACCTGCACATTGTGCACATGTACCCTAAAACTTAAAGTATAATAATAATAAAATAAAATAAAAAAACAAAAAAAAAAAAAAAAAAAAAAGAACTAGACAGAAGCATTCTGAGAAACTACTTTGTGATGTGTGCATTCAACACACAGAGTTGAAACTTTCTTTTGATAGAGCAGTTTGAAGTACTGTTTTTGTAGAACCTGCAAGTGGACATTTGAAGCGCTTTGAAACCTGTTGTGGGAAAGGAAATATCTTCATATAAAAACTAGACAGAAGCATTCTAAGAATTATCTTTGTGATGTTTGAATTCAAGTCACAAAGTTGAACATTCCTTTTGATAGAGCAGTTTTGAAACACTCCTTTTGTAGAATCTGCAAGTGGAGCTTTGGAGCGCATTGATGCCTGTGGTGGAAATGGAGATATCGTCACATAAAAAATACACAGAAGCATTCTCAGAAACTACTTTGTGATGTTTGCATTCGACGTACAGAGTTGAACATTCCTTTTGATAGAGCAGTTTTGAAACACTCTTTTTGTAGAATCTGCAAGTGGACATTTAGAGCGCTTTGATGCCTATGGTGAAAAAGGAAATATCTTCACATAAAAACTAGATAGAAGCATTCTCAGAAACTTCTTTGTGATCTTTTCACTCAGCTCACAGAGTTGAACATTCTTTTTGACAGAGCAGTTTTGAAACACTCTTTTTGTGGAATTTGCAAGTGGAGATTTCAAGCACTTTGGGGCCAACGGTAGAAAAGGAAATATCCTCGTATAAAAACTGGAGAGAATCATTCTCAGAAAACACTGTGTGATGTGTGCGTTCCACTCACAGAGTTTAACCTTTCCTTTCATAGAGCAGTTTGGAAACACTCTGTTTGTAAAGTCTGCAAGTGGATACTTGGACCTCTTTGAGGGTTTCGTTGGAAACGGGATTTCTTCATCTAATGCTAGAAGGAAGAATTCTCAGTAACTTCTTTGATTTGTGTGTGTTCAACTAACAGAGCTGAACCATCCTTTAGACAGAGCAGATTGGAAATCCTCTTTTTGAGAAATTTCCTTGTGGAGATTTCAAGCCTTTTGGGGCCAACGGTAGAAAAGGAAATATTCTCGTATAAAAACTAGAGAGAATCACTCCCAGAAACCACTTTGAGATGTGTGCGTTCCACTCACAGAGTTAAACCTTTCTTTTCATAGAGCAGTTTGGAAACACTCTGTTTGTAAAGTCTGCAAGTGGATATTTGGACCTCTTTGAGGATTTCGTTGGAAGCGGGATTTCTTCATCTAATGCTACACAGAAGATTTCTCAGTAACTTCGTTGATTTCTGTGTGTTCAACTAGCAGAGTTCAACATTCCCTTAGACATAGCAGATTGGAAACCCTCTTTTTGTGGAATTTGCAAGTGGAGATTTCAAACGCTTTGGGGCCAACGGTAGAAAAGGAAATATCCTCCTATAAAAACTAGAGAGAATCATTCTCAGAAACCACTTTGTGTTGTGTGCGTTCCACTCACAGAGTTCAACCTTTCCTTTCATACGGCAGTTTGGAAACACTCTGTTTGTGAAGTCTGCAAGTGGATATTTGGACCTCTTTGAGGATTTCGTTGGAAACGGGATTTCTACATCTAATGCTAGAAGGAAGAATTCTCAGAAACTTCTTTGATTTGTGTGTGTTCAACTAACAGAGCTGAACCATCCTTTAGACAGAGCAGATTGGAAACCCTCTTTTTGAGGAATTTGCTTGTGGAGATTTCAAGCCTTTTGGGGCCAACGGTAGAAAAGGAAATATCCTCGTATAAAAACTAGAGAGAATCATTCTCAGAAACCACTTTGTGATGTGTGCGTTCCCCTCACAGAGTTTAACCTTTCTTTTCATAGAGCAGTTTGGACACATTCTGTTTGTAAAGTCTGCAAGTGGATATTTGGACCTCTTTGAGGATTTCGTTGGAAGCGGGATTTCTTCATCTAATGCTACACAGAAGATTTCTCAGTAACTTCGTTGATTTGTGTGTGTTCAACTAACAGAGTTCAACCTTCCCTTAGACATAGCAGATTGGAAACCCTCTTTTTGTGGAATTTGCAAGTGGAGATTTCAAGCGTTTTGGGGCCAACGGTATAAAAGGAAATATCCTCGTATAAAAACTAGAGAGAATCATTCTCAGAAACCACTTTGTGATGTGTGCGTTCCCCTCACAGAGTTTAACCTTTTTTTTCATAGAGCAGTTTGGACACACTCTGTTTGTGAAGTCTGCAAGTGGATATTTGGACCTCTTTGAGGATTTCGTTGGAAACGGGATTTCTTCATCTAATGCTACACAGAAGATTTCTCAGTAACTTCGTTGATTTCTCTGTGTTCAACTAACCGAGTTCAACCTTCCCTTAGACATAGCAGATTGGAAACCCTCTTTTTGTGGAATTTGCAAGTGGAGATTTCAAGCGCTTTGGGGCCAACGGAAGAAAAGGAAATATCCTCGTATAAAAACTGGAGAGAATCATTCTCAGAAAACACTTTGTGATGTGTGCGTTCCACTCACAGAGTTTAACCTTTCCTTTCATAGAGCAGTTTTGAAACACTCTGTTTGTGAAGACTGCAAGTGGATATTTGGACCTCTTTGAGGGTTTCGTTGGAAACGGGATTTCTTCATCTAATGCTAGAAGGAAGAATTCTCAGTAACTTCTTTGATTTGTGTGTGTTCAACTAACATAGCTGAACCATCCTTTAGACAGAGCAGATTGGAAATCCTCTTTTTGAGAAATTTCCTTGCGGAGATTTCAAGCCTTTTGGGGCCAACGGTAGAAAAGGAAATATCCTCGTATAAAAACTAGAGAGAATCACTCCCAGAAACCACTTTGTGATGTGTGCGTTCCACTCACAGAGTTTCACCTTTCTTTTCATAGAGCCGTTTGGAAACACTCTGTTTGTAAAGTCTGCAAGTGGATATTTGGACCTCTTTGAGGATTTCGTTGGAAGCGGGATTTCTTCATCTAATGCTACACAGAAGATTTCTCAGTAACTTCTTTGATTTGTGTGTGTTCAACTAACAGAGTTCAACCTTCCCTTAGACATAGCAGATTGGAAACCCTCTTTTTGCGGAATTTGCAAGTGGAGATTTCAAGCGCTTTGGGGCCAACGGTAGAAAAGGAAATATCCACGTATAAAAACTGGAGAGAATCATTCTCAGAAAACACTTTGTGATGTGTGCGTTCCACTCACAGAGTTTTACCTTTCCTTTCATAGAGCAGTTTGGAAACACTCTGTTTGTAAAGACTGCAAGTGGATATTTGGACCTCTTTGAGGATTTCGTTGGAAACGGGATTTCTTCATCTAATGCTAGAAGGAAGAATTCTCAGAAACTTCTTTGATATGTGTGTGTTCAACTAACAGAGCTGAACCATCCTTTAGACAGAGCAGATTGGAAACCCTCTTTTTGAGGAATTTGCTTGTGGAGATTTCAAGCGTTTTGGGGCCAACGGTAGAAAAGGAAATATCCTCTTATAAAAAATAGAGAGAATCATTCTCAGAAACCGCTTTGTGATGTGTGCGTTCCCCTCACGGAGTTTAACCTTTCTTTTCATAGAGCAGTTTGGACACACTCTGTTTGTGAAGTCTGCAAGTGGATATTTGGACCTCTTTGAGGATTTCGTTGGAAGCGGGATTTCATCATCTAATGCTACACAGAAGATTTCTCAGTATCTTCGTTGATTTCTGTGTGTTCAACTAACAGAGTTCAACCTTCCCTTAGACATAGCAGATTGGAAACCCTCTTTTTGTGGAATTTGCAAGTGGAGATTTCAAGCGCTTTGGGGCCAACGGAAGAAAAGGAAATATCCTCGTATAAAAACTGGAGAGAATCATTCTCAGAAAACACTTTGTGATGTGTGCGTTCCACTCACAGAGTTTAACCTTTCCTTTCATAGAGCAGTTTTGAAACACTCTGTTTGTGAAGACTGCAAGTGGATATTTGGACCTCTTTGAGGGTTTCGTTGGAAACGGGATTTCTTCATCTAATGCTAGAAGGAAGAATTCTCAGTAACTTCTTTGATTTGTGTGTGTTCAACTAACAGAGCTGAACCATGCTTTAGACAGAGCAGATTGGAAACCCTCTTTTTGAGGAATTTGCTTGTGGAGATTTCAAGCCTTTTGGGGCCAACGGTAGAAAAGGAAATATCCTCGTATAAAAACTAGAGAGAATCACTCCCAGAAACCACTTTGTGATGTGTGCGTTCCACTCACAGAGTTTCACCTTTCTTTTCATAGAGCCGTTTGGAAACACTCTGTTTGTAAAGTCTGCAAGTGGATATTTGGACCTCTTTGAGGATTTCGTTGGAAGCGGGATTTCTTCATCTAATGCTACACAGAAGATTTCTCAGTAACTTCGTTGATTTGTGTGTGTTCAACTAACAGAGTTCAACCTTCCCTTAGACATAGCAGATTGGAAACCCTCTTTTTGCGGAATTTGCAAGTGGAGATTTCAAGCGCTTTGGGGCCAACGGTAGAAAAGGAAATATCCACGTATAAAAACTGGAGAGAATCATTCTCAGAAAACACTTTGTGATGTGTGCGTTCCACTCACAGAGTTTTACCTTTCCTTTCATAGAGCAGTTTGGAAACACTCTGTTTGTAAAGACTGCAAGTGGATATTTGGACCTCTTTGAGGATTTCGTTGGAAATGGGATTTCTTCATCTAATGCTAGAAGGAAGAATTCTCAGAAACTTCTTTGATTTGTGTGTGTTCAACTAACAGAGCTCAACCATCCTTTAGACAGAGCAGATTGGAAACCCTCTTTTTGAGGAATTTGCTTGTGGAGATTTCAAGCCTTTTGGGGCCAACGGTAGAAAAGGAAATATCCTCGTATAAAAACTAGAGAGAATCATTCTCAGAAACCACTTTGTGATGTTTGCATTAAACTCACAGAGTTGAACATTCCTTTGGCTAGCGCAGTTTTCAAACACTCTTTTCGTAGAATCTGCAAGTGGACATTTGGATGGCTTTGATGCCTGAGGTGGAAAGGAGATATCTTCATATAAAAATCAGACAGAAGAATTCTCAGAAACTACTTTGTGGTTTTGCATTCAATTCACAGAGTTGAACATTCCTTTTCATAGAGCAGTTTTGAAACACACTTTTTGTAGAATCTGCAAGTGGATACTTGGACCGCTTTGAGGCCTTCGGTGGAAACGGGAATAACTTCACATAAAACCTAGACAGAAGCATTCTGAGAAACTTCTTTGTGATGTGTGCATTAAACTCACAGAGTTGAACCTTCCCTTTAGTAGAGCAGCTTTGAAACACTCTTTTTGTGGGATCTGGAAGTGGATATTTGGAGTGCTTTAAGGCCTATGGTAGAAAAGGAAATATCTTCATATAAAAACTAGACAGAAGCATTCTCAGAAATTACTTTGTGATGCTTGCGTTCAACCCAAAGAGTTGAACATTCCTTTGGACAGAGAAGTTTTGAAACACTCTTTTAGCAGAATCTGCAAGTGGGCATTTGAGGTGCTATGATGCCTGTGGTGGAAAAGGGGATATCTTCATCTAAAAACTAGACAGAAGCATTCTCAGAAACTAATTTGTGATGTTTGCATTAAAGTCACAGACTTAAACATTCCTTTTGATAGAGCAGTTTTCAAACACTCTTTTTGTAGAATCTGCAAGTAGATATTTGGAGCGCTTTTAGGCCTTCAGTGGAAACGGGAATATCTTCACATAAGAACTAGACAGAAGCATTCTGAGAAACTACTTTGTGATGTGTGCACTCAACACACAGAGTTGAAACTTTCTTTTGATAGAGCAGTTTGAAGTACTGTTTTTGTAGAACCTGCAAGTGGACATTTGAAGCGCTTTGAAACCTGTTGTGGGAAAGGAAATATCTTCATATAAAAACTAGACAGAAGCATTCTAAGAATCATCTTTGTGATGTTTGAATTCAAGTCACAAAGTTGAACATTCCTTTTGATAGAGCAGTTTTGAAACACTCCTTTTGTAGAATCTGCAAGTGGAGCTTTGGAGCGCATTGATGCCTGTGGTGGAAATGGAGATATCGTCACATAAAAAATACACAGGAGCATTCTCAGAAACTACTTTGTGATGTTTGCATTCGACGTACAGAGTTGAACATTCCTTTTGATAGAGCAGTTTTGAAACACTCTTTTTGTAGAATCTGCAAGTGGATATTTGGAGTGCTCTGATGCCTTCGGCGGAAACGGGAATATCTTCACATAAAAACTAGAGACAAGTATTCTCAGAAACTACTTTGTGATGTGTGCATTGAGCTCAGAGAGTTGAACCTTTCTTTTGATAGAGCAGTCTTGACACTCTCCTTTCGTAGAATCTGCAAGTGGATATTTGGAGCTCTTTGAAGCCTTCTGTGGAAACGGGAATAACTTCACATAAAAACTAAACAGAAGCATTCTCAGAAACTGCTTTCTGATGTGTGCATTCAACTCACAGAGCTGAACCATTCTTTTGATAGAGCAGTTTGGAAACACTCTTTTTTGTAGAATCTGCAAGTGGACATTTAGAGCGCTTTGATGCCTATGGTGAAAAAGGAAATATCTTCACATAAAAACTAGATAGAAGCATTCTCAGAAACTTCTTTGTGATCTTTTCATTCAGCTCACAGAGTTGAACATTCTTTTTGGCAGAGCAGTTTTGAAACGCTCTTTTTGTAGAATCTGCAAGTGGACATTTGTAGCGCTTTAAGGCCTGTGGTGGAAAAGGAAATATCTTCATGTAAAAATAGACAGAAGCATTCCCAGAAAATACTTTGTGATGTTTGCATTAAACTCACAGAGTTGAACATTCCTTTGGCTAGTGCAGTTTTCAAACACTCTTTTCGTAGAATCTGCAAGTGGACATTTGGATGGCTTTGATGCCTGAGGTGGAAAGGAGATATCTTCATATAAAAATCAGACAGAAGAATTCTCAGAAACTACTTTGTGGTTTTGCATTCAATTCACAGAGTTGAACATTCCTTTTCATAGAGCAGTTTTGAAACACACTTTTTGTAGAATCTGCAAGTGGATACTTGGACCGCTTTGAGGCCTTCGGTGGAAACGGGAATAACTTCACATAAAACCTAGACAGAAGCATTCTGAGAAACTTCTTTGTGATGTGTGCATTAAACTCACAGAGTTGAACCTTCCTTTTAGTAGAGCAGCTTTGAAACACTCTTTTTGTGGGATCTGGAAGTGGATATTTGGAGTGCTTTAAGGCCTATGGTAGAAAAGGAAATATCTTCATATAAAAACTAGACAGAAGCATTCTCAGAAATTACTTTGTGATGCTTGCGTTCAACCCAAAGAGTTGAACATTCCTTTGGACAGAGAAGTTTTGAAACACTCTTTTAGCAGAATCTGCAAGTGGGCATTTGAGGTGCTATGATGCCTGTGGTGGAAAAGGGGATATCTTCATCTAAAAACTAGACAGAAGCATTCTCAGAAACTAATTTGTGATGTTTGCATTAAAGTCACAGACTTAAACATTCCTTTTGATAGAGCGGTTTTCAAACACTCTTTTTGTAGAATCTGCAAGTAGATATTTGGAGCGCTTTTAGGCCTTCAGTGGAAACGGGAATATCTTCACATAAGAACTAGACAGAAGCATTCTGAGAAACTACTTTGTGATGTGTGCACTCAACACACAGAGTTGAAACTTTCTTTTGATAGAGCAGTTTGAAGTACTGTTTTTGTAGAACCTGCAAGTGGACATTTGAAGCGCTTTGAAACCTGTTGTGGGAAAGGAAATATCTTCATATAAAAACTAGACATAAGCATTCTAAGAATCATCTTTGTGATGTTTGAATTCAAGTCACAAAGTTGAACATTCCTTTTGATAGAGCAGTTTTGAAACACTCCTTTTGTAGAATCTGCAAGTGGAGTTTTGGAGCGCATTGATGCCTGTGGTGGAAATGGAGATATCGTCACATAAAAAATACACAGGAGCATTCTCAGAAACTACTTTGTGATGTTTGCATTCGACGTACAGAGTTGAACATTCCTTTTGATAGAGCAGTTTTGAAACACTCTTTTTGTAGAATCTGCAAGTGGATATTTGGAGTGCTCTGATGCCTTCGGCGGAAACGGGAATATCTTCACATAAAAACTAGAGACAAGTATTCTCAGAAACTACTTTGTGATGTGTGCATTGAGCTCAGAGAGTTGAACCTTTCTTTTGATAGAGCAGTCTTGGCACTCTCCTTTCGTAGAATCTGCAAGTGGATATTTGGAGCTCTTTGAAGCCTTCTGTGGAAACGGGAATAACTTCACATAAAAACTAAACAGAAGCATTCTCAGAAACTGCTTTCTGATGTGTGCATTCAACTCACAGAGCTGAACCATTCTTTTGATAGAGCAGTTTGGAAACACTCTTTTTGTAGAATCTGCAAGTGGACATTTAGAGCGCTTTGATGCCTATGGTGAAAAAGGAAATATCTTCACATAAAAACTAGATAGAAGCATTCTCAGAAACTTCTTTGTGATCTTTTCATTCAGCTCACAGAGTTGAACATTCTTTTTGGCAGAGCAGTTTTGAAACGCTCTTTTTGTAGAATCTGCAAGTGGACATTTGTAGCGCTTTAAGGCCTGTGGTGGAAAAGGAAATATCTTCATGTAAAAATAGACAGAAGCATTCCCAGAAAATACTTTGTGATGTTTGCATTAAACTCACAGAGTTGAACATTCCTTTGGCTAGCGCAGTTTTCAAACACTCTTTTCGTAGAATCTGCAAGTGGACATTTGGATGGCTTTGATGCCTGAGGTGGAAAGGAGATATCTTCATATAAAAATCAGACAGAAGAATTCTCAGAAACTACTTTGTGGTTTTGCATTCAATTCACAGAGTTGAACATTCCTTTTCATAGAGCAGTTTTGAAACACACTTTTTGTAGAATCTGCAAGTGGATACTTGGACCGCTTTGAGGCCTTCGGTGGAAACGGGAATAACTTCACATAAAACCTAGACAGAAGCATTCTGAGAAACTTCTTTGTGATGTGTGCATTAAACTCACAGAGTTGAACTTTCCTTTTAGTAGAGCAGCTTTGAAACACTCTTTTTGTGGGATCTGGAAGTGGATATTTGGAGTGCTTTAAGGCCTATGGTAGAAAAGGAAATATCTTCATATAAAAACTAGACAGAAGCATTCTCAGAAATTACTTTGTGATGCTTGCGTTCAACCCAAAGAGTTGAACATTCCTTTGGACAGAGAAGTTTTGAAACACTCTTTTAGCAGAATCTGCAAGTGGGCATTTGAGGTGCTATGATGCCTGTGGTGGAAAAGGGGATATCTTCATCTAAAAACTAGACAGAAGCATTCTCAGAAACTAATTTGTGATGTTTGCATTAAAGTCACAGACTTAAACATTCCTTTTGATAGAGCGGTTTTCAAACACTCTTTTTGTAGAATCTGCAAGTAGATATTTGGAGCGCTTTTAGGCCTTCAGTGGAAACGGGAGTATCTTCACATAAGAACTAGACAGAAGCATTCTGAGAAACTACTTTGTGATGTGTGCACTCAACACACAGAGTTGAAACTTTCTTTTGATAGAGCAGTTTGAAGTACTGTTTTTGTAGAACCTGCAAGTGGACATTTGAAGCGCTTTGAAACCTGTTGTGGGAAAGGAAATATCTTCATATAAAAACTAGACAGAAGCATTCTAAGAATCATCTTTGTGATGTTTGAATTCAAGTCACAAAGTTGAACATTCCTTTTGATAGAGCAGTTTTGAAACACTCCTTTTGTAGAATCTGCAAGTGGAGTTTTGGAGCGCATTGATGCCTGTGGTGGAAATGGAGATATCGTCACATAAAAAATACACAGGAGCATTCTCAGAAACTACTTTGTGATGTTTGCATTCGACGTACAGAGTTGAACATTCCTTTTGATAGAGCAGTTTTGAAACACTCTTTTTGTAGAATCTGCAAGTGGATATTTGGAGTGCTCTGATGCCTTCGGCGGAAACGGGAATATCTTCACATAAAAACTAGAGACAAGTATTCTCAGAAACTACTTTGTGATGTGTGCATTGAGCTCAGAGAGTTGAACCTTTCTTTTGATAGAGCAGTCTTGACACTCTCCTTTCGTAGAATCTGCAAGTGGATATTTGGAGCTCTTTGAAGCCTTCTGTGGAAACGGGAATAACTTCACATAAAAACTAAACAGAAGCATTCTCAGAAACTGCTTTCTGATGTGTGCATTCAACTCACAGAGCTGAACCATTCTTTTGATAGAGCAGTTTGGAAACACTCTTTTTTGTAGAATCTGCAAGTGGACATTTAGAGCGCTTTGATGCCTATGGTGAAAAAGGAAATATCTTCACATAAAAACTAGATAGAAGCATTCTCAGAAACTTCTTTGTGATCTTTTCATTCAGCTCACAGAGTTGAACATTCTTTTTGGCAGAGCAGTTTTGAAACGCTCTTTTTGTAGAATCTGCAAGTGGACATTTGTAGCGCTTTAAGGCCTGTGGTGGAAAAGGAAATATCTTCATGTAAAAATAGACAGAAGCATTCCCAGAAAATACTTTGTGATGTTTGCATTAAACTCACAGAGTTGAACATTCCTTTGGCTAGCGCAGTTTTCAAACACTCTTTTCGTAGAATCTGCAAGTGGACATTTGGATGGCTTTGATGCCTGAGGTGGAAAGGAGATATCTTCATATAAAAATCAGACAGAAGAATTCTCAGAAACTACTTTGTGGTTTTGCATTCAATTCACAGAGTTGAACATTCCTTTTCATAGAGCAGTTTTGAAACACACTTTTTGTAGAATCTGCAAGTGGATACTTGGACCGCTTTGAGGCCTTCGGTGGAAACGGGAATAACTTCACATAAAACCTAGACAGAAGCATTCTGAGAAACTTCTTTGTGATGTGTGCATTAAACTCACAGAGTTGAACCTTCCTTTTAGTAGAGCAGCTTTGAAACACTCTTTTTGTGGGATCTGGAAGTGGATATTTGGAGTGCTTTAAGGCCTATGGTAGAAAAGGAAATATCTTCATATAAAAACTAGACAGAAGCATTCTCAGAAATTACTTTGTGATGCTTGCGTTCAACCCAAAGAGTTGAACATTCCTTTGGACAGAGAAGTTTTGAAACACTCTTTTAGCAGAATCTGCAAGTGGGCATTTGAGGTGCTATGATGCCTGTGGTGGAAAAGGGGATATCTTCATCTAAAAACTAGACAGAAGCATTCTCAGAAACTAATTTGTGATGTTTGCATTAAAGTCACAGACTTAAACATTCCTTTTGATAGAGCGGTTTTCAAACACTCTTTTTGTAGAATCTGCAAGTAGATATTTGGAGCGCTTTTAGGCCTTCAGTGGAAACGGGAGTATCTTCACATAAGAACTAGACAGAAGCATTCTGAGAAACTACTTTGTGATGTGTGCACTCAACACACAGAGTTGAAACTTTCTTTTGATAGAGCAGTTTGAAGTACTGTTTTTGTAGAACCTGCAAGTGGACATTTGAAGCGCTTTGAAACCTGTTGTGGGAAAGGAAATATCTTCATATAAAAACTAGACAGAAGCATTCTAAGAATCATCTTTGTGATGTTTGAATTCAAGTCACAAAGTTGAACATTCCTTTTGATAGAGCAGTTTTGAAACACTCCTTTTGTAGAATCTGCAAGTGGAGTTTTGGAGCGCATTGATGCCTGTGGTGGAAATGGAGATATCGTCACATAAAAAATACACAGGAGCATTCTCAGAAACTACTTTGTGATGTTTGCATTCGACGTACAGAGTTGAACATTCCTTTTGATAGAGCAGTTTTGAAACA
The DNA here is from genome assembly GCF_029281585.2 of Gorilla gorilla gorilla. Classification (NCBI taxonomy): domain Eukaryota; kingdom Metazoa; phylum Chordata; class Mammalia; order Primates; family Hominidae; genus Gorilla; species Gorilla gorilla. Next base: position 74,049,339 of record NC_073247.2, read on the forward strand.
CTCTTTTTGTAGAATCTGCAAGTGGATATTTGGAGTGCTCTGATGCCTTCGGCGGAAACGGGAATATCTTCACATAAAAACTAGAGACAAGTATTCTCAGAAACTACTTTGTGATGTGTGCATTGAGCTCAGAGAGTTGAACCTTTCTTTTGATAGAGCAGTCTTGACACTCTCCTTTCGTAGAATCTGCAAGTGGATATTTGGAGCTCTTTGAAGCCTTCTGTGGAAACGGGAATAACTTCACATAAAAACTAAACAGAAGCATTCTCAGAAACTGCTTTCTGATGTGTGCATTCAACTCACAGAGCTGAACCATTCTTTTGATAGAGCAGTTTGGAAACACTCTTTTTGTAGAATCTGCAAGTGGACATTTAGAGCGCTTTGATGCCTATGGTGAAAAAGGAAATATCTTCACATAAAAACTAGATAGAAGCATTCTCAGAAACTTCTTTGTGATCTTTTCATTCAGCTCACAGAGTTGAACATTCTTTTTGGCAGAGCAGTTTTGAAACGCTCTTTTTGTAGAATCTGCAAGTGGACATTTGTAGCGCTTTAAGGCCTGTGGTGGAAAAGGAAATATCTTCATGTAAAAATAGACAGAAGCATTCCCAGAAAATACTTTGTGATGTTTGCATTAAACTCACAGAGTTGAACATTCCTTTGGCTAGCGCAGTTTTCAAACACTCTTTTCGTAGAATCTGCAAGTGGACATTTGGATGGCTTTGATGCCTGAGGTGGAAAGGAGATATCTTCATATAAAAATCAGACAGAAGAATTCTCAGAAACTACTTTGTGGTTTTGCATTCAATTCACAGAGTTGAACATTCCTTTTCATAGAGCAGTTTTGAAACACACTTTTTGTAGAATCTGCAAGTGGATACTTGGACCGCTTTGAGGCCTTCGGTGGAAACGGGAATAACTTCACATAAAACCTAGACAGAAGCATTCTGAGAAACTTCTTTGTGATGTGTGCATTAAACTCACAGAGTTGAACCTTCCTTTTAGTAGAGCAGCTTTGAAACACTCTTTTTGTGGGATCTGGAAGTGGATATTTGGAGTGCTTTAAGGCCTATGGTAGAAAAGGAAATATCTTCATATAAAAACTAGACAGAAGCATTCTCAGAAATTACTTTGTGATGCTTGCGTTCAACCCAAAGAGTTGAACATTCCTTTGGACAGAGAAGTTTTGAAACACTCTTTTAGCAGAATCTGCAAGTGGGCATTTGAGGTGCTATGATGCCTGTGGTGGAAAAGGGGATATCTTCATCTAAAAACTAGACAGAAGCATTCTCAGAAACTAATTTGTGATGTTTGCATTAAAGTCACAGACTTAAACATTCCTTTTGATAGAGCGGTTTTCAAACACTCTTTTTGTAGAATCTGCAAGTAGATATTTGGAGCGCTTTTAGGCCTTCAGTGGAAACGGGAGTATCTTCACATAAGAACTAGACAGAAGCATTCTGAGAAACTACTTTGTGATGTGTGCACTCAACACACAGAGTTGAAACTTTCTTTTGATAGAGCAGTTTGAAGTACTGTTTTTGTAGAACCTGCAAGTGGACATTTGAAGCGCTTTGAAACCTGTTGTGGGAAAGGAAATATCTTCATATAAAAACTAGACAGAAGCATTCTAAGAATCATCTTTGTGATGTTTGAATTCAAGTCACAAAGTTGAACATTCCTTTTGATAGAGCAGTTTTGAAACACTCCTTTTGTAGAATCTGCAAGTGGAGTTTTGGAGCGCATTGATGCCTGTGGTGGAAATGGAGATATCGTCACATAAAAAATACACAGGAGCATTCTCAGAAACTACTTTGTGATGTTTGCATTCGACGTACAGAGTTGAACATTCCTTTTGATAGAGCAGTTTTGAAACACTCTTTTTGTAGAATCTGCAAGTGGATATTTGGAGTGCTCTGATGCCTTCGGCGGAAACGGGAATATCTTCACATAAAAACTAGAGACAAGTATTCTCAGAAACTACTTTGTGATGTGTGCATTGAGCTCAGAGAGTTGAACCTTTCTTTTGATAGAGCAGTCTTGACACTCTCCTTTCGTAGAATCTGCAAGTGGATATTTGGAGCTCTTTGAAGCCTTCTGTGGAAACGGGAATAACTTCACATAAAAACTAAACAGAAGCATTCTCAGAAACTGCTTTCTGATGTGTGCATTCAACTCACAGAGCTGAACCATTCTTTTGATAGAGCAGTTTGGAAACACTCTTTTTGTAGAATCTGCAAGTGGACATTTAGAGCGCTTTGATGCCTATGGTGAAAAAGGAAATATCTTCACATAAAAACTAGATAGAAGCATTCTCAGAAACTTCTTTGTGATCTTTTCATTCAGCTCACAGAGTTGAACATTCTTTTTGGCAGAGCAGTTTTGAAACGCTCTTTTTGTAGAATCTGCAAGTGGACATTTGTAGCGCTTTAAGGCCTGTGGTGGAAAAGGAAATATCTTCATGTAAAAATAGACAGAAGCATTCCCAGAAAATACTTTGTGATGTTTGCATTAAACTCACAGAGTTGAACATTCCTTTGGCTAGCGCAGTTTTCAAACACTCTTTTCGTAGAATCTGCAAGTGGACATTTGGATGGCTTTGATGCCTGAGGTGGAAAGGAGATATCTTCATATAAAAATCAGACAGAAGAATTCTCAGAAACTACTTTGTGGTTTTGCATTCAATTCACAGAGTTGAACATTCCTTTTCATAGAGCAGTTTTGAAACACACTTTTTGTAGAATCTGCAAGTGGATACTTGGACCGCTTTGAGGCCTTCGGTGGAAACGGGAATAACTTCACATAAAACCTAGACAGAAGCATTCTGAGAAACTTCTTTGTGATGTGTGCATTAAACTCACAGAGTTGAACCTTCCTTTTAGTAGAGCAGCTTTGAAACACTCTTTTTGTGGGATCTGGAAGTGGATGTTTGGAGTGCTTTAAGGCCTATGGTAGAAAAGGAAATATCTTCATATAAAAACTAGACAGAAGCATTCTCAGAAATTACTTTGTGATGCTTGCGTTCAACCCAAAGAGTTGAACATTCCTTTGGACAGAGAAGTTTTGAAACACTCTTTTAGTAGAATCTGCAAGTGGGCATTTGAGGTGCTATGATGCCTGTGGTGGAAAAGGGGATATCTTCATCTAAAAACTAGACAGAAGCATTCTCAGAAACTAATTTGTGATGTTTGCATTAAAGTCACAGACTTAAACATTCCTTTTGATAGAGCAGTTTTCAAACACTCTTTTTGTAGAATCTGCAAGTAGATATTTGGAGCGCTTTTAGGCCTTCAGTGGAAACGGGAATATCTTCACATAAGAACTAGACAGAAGCATTCTGAGAAACTACTTTGTGATGTGTGCACTCAACACACAGAGTTGAAACTTTCTTTTGATAGAGCAGTTTGAAGTACTGTTTTTGTAGAACCTGCAAGTGGACATTTGAAGCGCTTTGAAACCTGTTGTGGGAAAGGAAATATCTTCATATAAAAACTAGACAGAAGCATTCTAAGAATCATCTTTGTGATGTTTGAATTCAAGTCACAAAGTTGAACATTCCTTTTGATAGAGCAGTTTTGAAACACTCCTTTTGTAGAATCTGCAAGTGGAGTTTTGGAGCGCATTGATGCCTGTGGTGGAAATGGAGATATCGTCACATAAAAAATACACAGGAGCATTCTCAGAAACTACTTTGTGATGTTTGCATTCGACGTACAGAGTTGAACATTCCTTTTGATAGAGCAGTTTTGAAACACTCTTTTTGTAGAATCTGCAAGTGGATATTTGGAGTGCTCTGATGCCTTCGGCGGAAACGGGAATATCTTCACATAAAAACTAGAGACAAGTATTCTCAGAAACTACTTTGTGATGTGTGCATTGAGCTCAGAGAGTTGAACCTTTCTTTTGATAGAGCAGTCTTGACACTCTCCTTTCGTAGAATCTGCAAGTGGATATTTGGAGCTCTTTGAAGCCTTCTGTGGAAACGGGAATAACTTCACATAAAAACTAAACAGAAGCATTCTCAGAAACTGCTTTCTGATGTGTGCATTCAACTCACAGAGCTGAACCATTCTTTTGATAGAGCAGTTTGGAAACACTCTTTTTGTAGAATCTGCAAGTGGACATTTAGAGCGCTTTGATGCCTATGGTGAAAAAGGAAATATCTTCACATAAAAACTAGATAGAAGCATTCTCAGAAACTTCTTTGTGATCTTTTCATTCAGCTCACAGAGTTGAACATTCTTTTTGGCAGAGCAGTTTTGAAACGCTCTTTTTGTAGAATCTGCAAGTGGACATTTGTAGCGCTTTAAGGCCTGTGGTGGAAAAGGAAATATCTTCATGTAAAAATAGACAGAAGCATTCCCAGAAAATACTTTGTGATGTTTGCATTAAACTCACAGAGTTGAACATTCCTTTGGCTAGCGCAGTTTTCAAACACTCTTTTCGTAGAATCTGCAAGTGGACATTTGGATGGCTTTGATGCCTGAGGTGGAAAGGAGATATCTTCATATAAAAATCAGACAGAAGAATTCTCAGAAACTACTTTGTGGTTTTGCATTCAATTCACAGAGTTGAACATTCCTTTTCATAGAGCAGTTTTGAAACACACTTTTTGTAGAATCTGCAAGTGGATACTTGGACCGCTTTGAGGCCTTCGGTGGAAACGGGAATAACTTCACATAAAACCTAGACAGAAGCATTCTGAGAAACTTCTTTGTGATGTGTGCATTAAACTCACAGAGTTGAACCTTCCTTTTAGTAGAGCAGCTTTGAAACACTCTTTTTGTGGGATCTGGAAGTGGATGTTTGGAGTGCTTTAAGGCCTATGGTAGAAAAGGAAATATCTTCATATAAAAACTAGACAGAAGCATTCTCAGAAATTACTTTGTGATGCTTGCGTTCAACCCAAAGAGTTGAACATTCCTTTGGACAGAGAAGTTTTGAAACACTCTTTTAGTAGAATCTGCAAGTGGGCATTTGAGGTGCTATGATGCCTGTGGTGGAAAAGGGGATATCTTCATCTAAAAACTAGACAGAAGCATTCTCAGAAACTAATTTGTGATGTTTGCATTAAAGTCACAGACTTAAACATTCCTTTTGATAGAGCAGTTTTCAAACACTCTTTTTGTAGAATCTGCAAGTAGATATTTGGAGCGCTTTTAGGCCTTCAGTGGAAACGGGAATATCTTCACATAAGAACTAGACAGAAGCATTCTGAGAAACTACTTTGTGATGTGTGCACTCAACACACAGAGTTGAAACTTTCTTTTGATAGAGCAGTTTGAAGTACTGTTTTTGTAGAACCTGCAAGTGGACATTTGAAGCGCTTTGAAACCTGTTGTGGGAAAGGAAATATCTTCATATAAAAACTAGACAGAAGCATTCTAAGAATCATCTTTGTGATGTTTGAATTCAAGTCACAAAGTTGAACATTCCTTTTGATAGAGCAGTTTTGAAACACTCCTTTTGTAGAATCTGCAAGTGGAGTTTTGGAGCGCATTGATGCCTGTGGTGGAAATGGAGATATCGTCACATAAAAAATACACAGGAGCATTCTCAGAAACTACTTTGTGATGTTTGCATTCGACGTACAGAGTTGAACATTCCTTTTGATAGAGCAGTTTTGAAACACTCTTTTTGTAGAATCTGCAAGTGGATATTTGGAGTGCTCTGATGCCTTCGGCGGAAACGGGAATATCTTCACATAAAAACTAGAGACAAGTATTCTCAGAAACTACTTTGTGATGTGTGCATTGAGCTCAGAGAGTTGAACCTTTCTTTTGATAGAGCAGTCTTGACACTCTCCTTTCGTAGAATCTGCAAGTGGATATTTGGAGCTCTTTGAAGCCTTCTGTGGAAACGGGAATAACTTCACATAAAAACTAAACAGAAGCATTCTCAGAAACTGCTTTCTGATGTGTGCATTCAACTCACAGAGCTGAACCATTCTTTTGATAGAGCAGTTTGGAAACACTCTTTTTGTAGAATCTGCAAGTGGACATTTAGAGCGCTTTGATGCCTATGGTGAAAAAGGAAATATCTTCACATAAAAACTAGATAGAAGCATTCTCAGAAACTTCTTTGTGATCTTTTCATTCAGCTCACAGAGTTGAACATTCTTTTTGGCAGAGCAGTTTTGAAACGCTCTTTTTGTGGAATGTGCAAGTGGATATTTGGTGCGCTTTGAGGCCTTTGGTGGATACGGGAATATCTTCACATAAAAACTAGACAGAAGCATTCCCAGAAACTTCTTTATGATGCCTGCATTCAACTCACAGTGTTGAACTTTCCTTTTGATATAGTAGTTTTGAAACTCTCATTTTGTAGAATCTACCAGTGTATATTGGGGCGATTTGAGGCCTTCTGTGGAAACGGGAAAATCTTCAGATAAAAACTAGACAGAAGCTTTCTCAGAAACTGCTTTCTGATGTGTGCATTCAACTCACAGAGTTGAACCTTTGTTTTGATAGAGCAGTGTCGAAACGCTCTTTTTGTACAATCTGCAAGTGGACATTTGGAGCACTTTGAGGCCTGTGGTGGAAAAGGAGATATCTTCATGTAAAAACTGGACAGAAGCATTCTTAGAAACTACTTCATGACGTTTGCATTCAACTCACAGAGTTGAACATTCATTCTGCTAGAGCAGTTTCATAACATTCTTTTTTTAAAATCCTCAAGTGTATATTTTGACCGCTTTGAGGCCTTTGGTGGAAACGGGTATATCTTCACATAAAAACCAGACAGAAGCATTCTCTGAAACTACTTTGTTATGTGTGCATTCAACTCACAGAATTGAACCTTTCTTTTGACAGAGCAGTTTTGAAACACTCTTTTTGTAGAATCTGCAAGTGGCCATTTGGAGCGCTTTGAGGCTTCCGGTGGAAAAGGTAATATCTTCACATAAAAACTAGACAGAAGCATTCTCATAAACTTCTTTGTGATGTGTGCATTGAACTCACAGGTTTGAACCTTCCTTTTGTTAGAGCAGTTTTGAAACACTCTTTTTGTAGAATCTCCAAGTCTATATTTGGAGCGCTTTGCAGCCTAAGGGGGAAATGGGAATATCTTCACTTAAAAACCAGACAGAAGCAATCTCGGAAACTTTTTTGTGATGTGCACATTCCATTCAGAGAATTGAACCTTCCTTTTGATAGAACAATTTTGAAACACTGTTTTTGTAGAATCTGGAAGTGGCTATTTCGAGCGCTTTGAGGCCTATTGTAGAAAAGGAAATATCTTCATATAAAAACTGGACAGAAGCATTCTCAGAAACTACTTTGTGATGTTTGCATTCAACTCACAGAGTTGAACATTCCTTTGGATAGAGCAGTTTTGAAACCCTCTTTTTGTAGAAACTGCAAGTGGATATTTGGAGCCCTTTGAAGCCTTCAGTGGAAACGGGAATATCTTCACGTTAAAACTAGACAGAAGCATTCTCAGAAACTGCTTTGTGATGCATGCATTCAACTCAGAGAGTTGAACCTTCCTTTTGATAGAGCAGTTTTGAATTACTGCTTTTGTAGAATCTGTGATTGGATATTTGGAAGGCTTTGAGGCCTACAGTGGAAAATGAAATATCTTCACATAAAAACTAGACAGAAGCATTCTCAGAAACCTCTTTGTGACTTGTGCATTCAATTTACAGGGTTGAACCTTTTTTTTCATTGGGCAGTTTTTAATAAATCTTTTTGTAGTATCTGCAATTGGATATTTGCAGAGATTTGTGACCTATGGTGGAATAGGGAAAATCTTCACTTAAAAACTAGACAGAAGCATTCTCAGAAACTTCTTTGTCATGTGTGCATTCAACTCCCAGGGTTGAACCTTTCTTTTGATTGAGCACTTTTGAAACACTCTTTTTCTAGAATCTGTAGTTGGATATTTGGAGGGCTTTGAGGCCTACGGTGGATAAGGAAATATCTTCACATGAAAACTAGACAGAAACATTCTCAGAAATTTCTTTTTGATGTGTGTATTCAACTCACAGTGTTGAACCTTTCTTTTGGTACAGCATTTTGAAACTCTCCTTTTGTAGAATTTGCAAGTGGATATTGGGAGCACTTTGAGGCCTATGGTGGAAAAAGAAATATCTTCACATAAAAACTACACAGAAACATTCTCAGAAACCTCTTTTTGATGTGTGCATTCAACTCACAGGGTTGAAACTTTCTTTTGATTGAGCAGCTTTGAAACACTCTTTTTGTAGAATCTGCAAGTGGATATTGGGTGAGACTTGAGGCCAGTGGTTGAAAAGGGAATAACTTCACAAAAAAACTGGACAGAAGCATTCTCAGAAACTTCTTCATGATGTGTGCATTCAACTCACACAGTTGTACCTATCTTTTATTGAACAGTTTTGAATAGCTCTTTTTGTAGAAACTGCAATTGGATATTTGGAGCCCTTTGCAGCCTCTTTTGGAAAAGGAAATACCTTCACATAAAAACTACATGGAAGCTTTCTGGGAAACTACTTTGTGATGTGTGCGTTCCTCTAGCAAAGTTGAAGCATTCTTTTATTTAAGCAGTTTTGAAACACTCCTTTTGAAGAGTCTGCAAGTGGATATTTGGAGCCCTTTGCTGCTTACAGTGGAAAAGGAAATGTCTTCAAATAAACACTACACAGAAGAATTCTGAGAAACTGCTTTGTGATGTGTGCAATCATCTCACAGAGTTGAACTTTTCTTTTGATTGAGCAGTTTTGAAACACTCTTTTTGTGGCATCTGAAAGTGGATATTTGAAGCGCTTTCAGGCCTACTGTGGAAAAGGAAATATCTTCACATCAAAACTACGCAGAAGCATTGTGAGAAACATTTTTGTGATGTGTGCATTCAACTCACAGAGTTGAACCTAACTTTTGATTGAGCAGTTTTGAATCTCTCTTTTTGTATAATCTGCAAGTGGATATTTTGTGCTATTTGAGGCCTGTTTTGGAAAAGGAAATATCTTCACATAAAAACAACACAGAAGCATTCTGAGAAACTTCTTTGGGATTTGTGCATTCATCTCACAGAGTTGAATCCTTCTTTTGATTTAGCAGTTTTGAAGCATTCTTTTTATAGAATCTGCAAGTGGATATTTGGAGTGCTTTGTGGCCTATTGTGGAAAAGGAAATATCTTCACACAAAAACTGGCATTAAAGTCAGAGAGTGGAACCTATCTTTTCAGTGAGCAGTTGTGAATCTCTCTTTTTGTAGAATCTGCAAGTGGATATTTGGAGCCCTTTGCAGCGTATGGTGGAAAGGGAAATATCTTCACATAAAAACTTCATAGAAGCATTCTGAGAAACTTCTTTGTGATGTGTGCAATCATCTCACAGAGATGAACATTTCTTTTGTTTGAGCAGTTTGGAAAAATACTTTTTGTAGAATCTGCAGGTAAATATTTGCAATACTTTGAGGCTTATGGTGGAAAAGGAAATATATTCACATAAAAACTACACAGAAGCATTCTGAGAAACTTTTCTGTGATAAGTGAATTCAACTCATCGATTTGAACCTAACTTTTGATTGAGCAGTTTTGAAAATCTCTTTTTGTAGTATCTGAAAGTGCATATTTAGAGCCCTTTTCAGCCTATGGTGGAAAAGGAAATATCTTCACTACACAGAAGGATTCTGAGAAACTTCTTTGTGGTGGGTGCATTCACCTCACAAAGTTGAAGCTTTCTTTGATTGACCAGTTTTGAAACAGTCTTTTTGTAGAATCTACAAGGGGATATTTGGAGCCATTTGTGACCTATTTTGGAAAAGGAAATATCTTCACATAAAAACTACACACAAGCATTCTGAGAAACTTCCTTGTGATGTGTGCATTCATCTCACACAGTTGAAACTTTCTTTTGATTGAGCAGTTTTGAAACACTCTTTTTTTTTTTTTTTTTTTTTTTTTTTTTTGAGACGGAGTCTCGCTCTGTCGCCCAGGCTGGAGTGCAGTGGCGTGATCTCGGCTCACTGCAAGCTCCACCTCCCAGGTTCACGCCATTCTCCTGCCTCAGCCTCCCACGTAGCTGGGACTACAGGCGCCCGCCACCACGCCCAGCTAGTTTTTTGTATTTTTTAGTAGAGACGGGGTTTCACTGTGTTAGCCAGGATGGTCTCGATCTCCTGACCTCGTGATCCGCCCGCCTCGGCCTCCCAAAGTGCTGGGATTACAGGCATGAGCCAGAAACACTCTTTTTATAGAATCTGAAATTGGATATTTGAAGCACTTTGAGACCTAGTGTAGAAAAGGAAATATCTTCACATAAAAACAACACAGAAGCATTCTGAGAAACTTATTTCTGACGTGTGAATTCATCTAAGAGAATTGAACTTTTCTTTTGTTTGAGCAGTTTTGAAACAATATTTTTGGAGAATCTGCAAGTGGATATTTGGAGGGCTTTGTGGCCTATTTTGGAAAGGAAATATCTTCACATAAAAACTACACAAAAGCATTCTGAGAAACCTCTTTGTGATGTATGCATTCAACTCACAGAGTTGAACCTATCTTTTGATTGAGCAGTACTGAAACCTTCTTTTTGTAGAAACTGCATGTGGATATTTGGAGAACTTCAAGGCCAATTGTGGAAAAGGAAATATCTTCACATGAAAACTACACAGAAGCATTCTGAGAAACTTCTTTGTGAGGTATGCATTCATCTCACAGAGATGAAGTTTTCTTTTGATGGAGCAGTTTGGAAACACTGCTTTTGTAGAATCTGCAAGTGCATATTTGGAGTGCTTTGAGGCCGATGGTGGAAAAGGAAATATCTTCACATAAAAACTACACAGAAGCATTCTGAGAAACTTCTTTGTGAGGTGTGCGTTCATCTCACGGAGTTGAAACTTTCTTTTGTTTTAGCAGTTTTGAATCCCTCTTTTTGTAGGATCTGCAAGTGGGTATTTGGAGTGCTTTGAGGCCTATCGTGGAAAAGGAAATATCTTCACATAAAAACTACACAGAAGCATTCTGAGAAACTTCTTTGTGATGTGTGCATTCAACTCACACAGTTGTACCTATCTTTCATTGAACAGTTTTGAATAGCTCTTTTTGTAGAAACTGCAATTGGATATTTGGAGCCCTTTGCAGCCTCTTTTGGAAAAGGAAATACCTTCACATAAAAACTACATGGAAGCTTTCTGGGAAACTAATTTGTGATGTGTTCGTTCCTCTAGCAGAGTTGAAGCTCTCTTTTATTTGAGCAGTTTTGAAACACTCCTTTTGAAGAGTCTGCAAGTGGATATTTGGAGCTCTTTGCTGCTTACAGTGGAAAAGGAAATGTCTTCAAATAAACACTACACAGAAGAATTCTGAGAAACTGCTTTGTGATGTGTGCAATCATCTCACAGAGTTGAACCTTTCTTTTGATTGAGCAGTTTTGAAACACTCTTTTTGTGGCATCTGAAAGTGGATATTTGAAGCGCTTTCAGGCCTACTGTGGAAAAGGAAATATCTTCACATCAAAACTACGCAGAAGCATTGTGAGAAACATTTTTGTGATGTGTGCATTCAACTCACAGAGTTGAACATATCTTTGGACAGAGCAGTTTTGAAACTCTCTTTTTGTATAATCTGCAAGTGGATATTTTGTGCTATTTGAGGCCTGTTTTGGAAAAGGAAATATCTTCACATAAAAACACAGAAGCATTCTGAGAAACTTCTTTGGGATTTGTGCATTCATCTCACAGAGTTGAATCCTTTTGATTTAGCAGTTTTGAAGCATTCTTTTTATAGAATCTGCAAGTGGATATTTGGAGTGCTTTGAGGCCTATTGTGGAAAAGGAAATATCTTCACACAAAAACTAGCATTAAAGTCAGAGAGTGGAACCTATCTTTTCAGTGAGCAGTTGTGAATCTCTCTTTTTGTAGAATCTGCAAGTGGATATTTGGAGCCCTTTGCAGCATTTGGTGGAAACGGAAATATCTTCACAAAAACACTACATAGAAGCATTCTGAGAAACTTCTTTGTGATGTGTGCAATCATCTCACAGAGATGAACATTTCTTTTGTTTGAGCAGTTTGGAAAAAAACTTTTTGTATAATCAGCAAGTAGATAATGGCAATACTTTGAGGCCTGTGGTGGAAAAGGAAATATATTCACATAAAGACTACACAGAAGCATTCTTAGAAACTTTTCTGTGATATGTGCATTCAACTCATCGATTTGAACCTAACTTTTGATTGAGCAGTTTTGAAACTCTCTTTTGGTAGTATCTGCAACTGGATATTTAGAGCCCTTTTCAGCCTATGGTGGAAAAGGAAATATCTTCACTACACAGAAGGATTCCGAGAAACTTCTGTGTGGTGGGTGCATTCATCTCACAAAGTTGAAGCTTTCTTTGATTGAGCAGTTTCAAATCATTCTTTTTATAGAATCTGCAAGTGGATATTTAAAGCGCTCTGAGTCCTATTGTGGAAAAGGAAATGTCTTCACATTAAAACTACACAGAAGCATTCTGAGAAACATCTTTGTGATGTGTGCATTCACCTCACAGAGTAGAAGCTTTCTTTTGATTGACCAGTTTTGAAACAGTCTTTTTGTAAAATCTACAAGGGGATATTTGGAGCCATTTGTGACCTATTTTGGAAAAGGAAATATCTTCACATAAAAACTACACACAAGCATTCTGAGAAACTTCCTGGTGATGTGTGCATTCATCTCACATAGTTGAAACTTTCTTTTGATTGAGCAGTTTTGAAACACTCTTTTTATAGAATCTGAAATTGGATATTTGAAGCGCTTTGAGATCTAGTGTAGAAAGGGAATATCTTCACATAAAAACTACAAAGAAGCATTCTGAGAAACTTATTTCTGATGTGTGCATTCATCTAAGAGAATTGAACTTTTCTTTGTTTGAGCAGTTTAGAAACAATCTTTGTAGAATCTGCAAGTGGATATTTGGAGGGCTTTGTGGCCTATTTTGGAAAAGGAAATATCTTCATATAAAAACTACACAAAAGCATTCTGAGAAACCTCTTTGTGATGTGTGCATTCAACTCACAGAGTTGAACCTATCTTCTGATGGAACACTTTGGAAACACTCTTTTTGAAGAAACTCTCAGTGGATATTTGGAGCCCATTACTGCCTTTGGTGGAAAAGGAAATATCTTCACATAAAAACTAGACAGAAGCATTGTGAGAAACATCTTTGTGAGCTGTGCATTCATCTCACAGAGATGAACCTTTCTTTTGTTTGAACAGTTTTGAAACACTCTTTTTGTAGTGTCTACAAGTGGATATTGAGAGCTCTTTCAGGCCTATTAAGGAAAAAGAAATATCTTCACATAAACACTACACAGAAGAATTCTGAGAAACTTCTTTGTGATGTATGCATTGAACTCACAGAGTTGAAGCTTTCTTTTGATTGAGCAGTTTTGAAACACTCTTTTTGTAGAATCTGCAAGTGGATATTTGCAGCGCTTTGAGGCCCATTGTGGATAAGGAAATACCTTCATATAAAAACTATGCAGAAGCATTTTCAGAAACTTCTTTGTGATGTGTGCATTAATTTCACATAGTTGAACTTTTCTTTTGATTGAGCAGTTTGGAAACACTCTTTTTGTAGAATCTGCAGGTAGATATTTGGAGCGCTTTGAGGTCTATGGTGGAAAAGAATATATTTTCACATAAAAACTACATAGGAGCATTCTGAAAAACCTCTTTGTGATGTGTGAATTCATCTCACAGAGTTGAAGCTTTCTTTTGAGTGCACAGTTTTGAAACTCTCTTTTTGTAGAATCTGCAACTGCATATTTGCAGCGCTTTGAGGCCTATTGTGGAAAAGGATATATCTTCACATAAAAGCTACACAGAAGCATTCTGGAAACTTTTTTTTTTTTTTTGAATATTAAATGTATTTTTATTTTTATTTTTATTTTTTTTGCATTTTTTTTATTATACTTTAAGTTTCAGGGTACATGTGCACACTGTGCAGGTTAGTTACATATGTATACTTGTGCCATGCTGGTGCGCTGCACCCACTAACTCGTCATCTAGCATTAGGTATATCTCCCAATGCTATCCCTCCCCCCTCCCCCCACCCCACAACAGTCCCCAGAGTGTGATATTCCCCTTCCTGTGTCCATGTGATCTCATTGTTCAATTCCCACCTATGAGTGAGAATATGCGGTGTTTGGTTTTTTGTTCTTGCGATAGTTTACTGAGAATGATGATTTCCAATTTCATCCATGTCCCTACAAAGGACATGAACTCATCATTTTTTATGGCTGCATAGTATTCCATGGTGTATATGTGCCACATTTTCTTAATCCAGTCTATCATTGTTGGACATTTGGGGTGGTTCCAAGTCTTTGCTATTGTGAATAATGCCGCAATAAACATACGTGTGCATGTGTCTTTATAGCAGCATGATTTATAGTCCTTTGGGTATATACCCAGTAATGGGATGGCTGGGTCAAAGGGTATTTCTAGTTCTAGATCCCTGAGGAATCGCCACACTGACTTCCACAAGGGTTGAACTAGTTTACAGTCCCACCAACAGTGTAAAAGTGTTCCTATTTCTCCACATCCTCTCCAGCACCTGTTGTTTCCTGACTTTTTAATGATTGTCATTCTAACTGGTGTGAGATGATATCTCGTAGTGGTTTTGATTTGCATTTCTCTGATGGCCAGTGATGATGAGCATTTTTTCCTGTGTTTTTTGGCTGCATAAATGTCTTCTTTTGAGAAGTGTCTGTTCATGTCCTTCGCCCACTTTTTGATGGGGTTGTTTGTTTTTTTCTTGTAAATTTGTTGGAGTTCATTGTAGATTCTGGATATTAGCCCTTTGTCAGATGAGTAGGTTGCAAAAATTTTCTCCCATGTTGTAAGTTGCCTGTTCACTCTGATGGTAGTTTCTCTTGCTGTGCAGAAGCTCTTTAGTTTAATTAGATCCCATTTGTCAATTTTGTCTTTTGTTGCCATTGCTTTTGGTGTTTTAGACATGAAGTCCTTGCCCACGCCTATGTCCTGAATGGTAATGCCTAGGTTTTCTTCTAGGGTTTTTATGGTTTTAGGTCTAACGTTTAAATCTTTACTCCATCTTGAATTGATTTTTGTATAAGGTGTAAGGAAGGGATCCAGTTTCAGCTTTCTACATAAGGCTAGCCAGTTCTCCCAGCATCATTTATTAAATAGGGAATCCTTTCCCCATTTCTTGTTTTTCTCAGGTTTGTCAAAGATCAGATAGTTGTAGGTATGCGGCGTTATTTCTGAGGGCTCTGTTCTGTTCCATTGATCTATATCTCTGTTTTGGTACCAGTACCATGCTGTTTTTGTTACTGTACTAAACCAGGAAGAAGTTGAATCTCTGAATAGACCAATAACAGGAGCTGAAATTGTGGCAATAATCAATAGTTTACCAACCAAAAAGAGTCCAGGACCAGATGGATTCACAGCTGAATTCTACCAGAGGTACAAGGAGGAACTGGTACCATTCCTTCTGAAACTATTCCAATCAATAGAAAAAGAGGGAATCCTCCCTAACTCATTTTATGAGGCCAGCAACATTCTGATACCAAAGCCGGGCAGAGACACAACCAAAAAAGAGAATATTAGACCAATATCCTTGATGAACATTGATGCAAAAATCCTCAATAAAATACTGGCAAACCGAATTCAGCAGCACATCAAAAAGCTTATCCACCATGATCAAGTGGGCTTCATCCCTGGGATGCAAGGCTGGTTCAATATATGCAAATCAATAAATGTAATCCAGCATATAAACAGAGCCAAAGACAAAAACCACATGATTATCTCAATAGATGCAGAAAAAGCCTTTGACAAAATTCAACAACCCTTCATGCTAAAAACTCTCAATAAATTAGGTATTGATGAGACGTATTTCAAAATAATAAGAGCTATCTATGACAAACCCACAGCCAATATCATACTGAATGGGCAAAAACTGGAAGCATTCCCTTTGAAAACTGGCACAAGACAGGGATGCCCTCTCTCACCACTCCTATTCAACATAGTGTTGGAAGTTCTGGCCAGGGCAATCAGGCAGGAGAAGGAAATAAAGGGTATTCAATTAGGAAAAGAGGAAGTCAAATTGTCCCTGTTTGCAGACGACATGATTGTTTATCTAGAAAACCCCATTGTCTCAGCCCAAAATCTCCTTAAGCTGATAAGCAACTTCAGCAAAGTCTCAGGATACAAAATCAATGTACAAAAATCACAAGCATTCTTATACACCAACAACAGACAAACAGAGAGCCAAATCATGAGTGAACTCCCATTCACAATTGCTTCAAAGAGAATAAAATACCTAGGAATCCAACTTACAAGGGATGTGAAGGACCTCTTCAAGGAGAACTACAAACCACTGCTCAAGGAAATAAAAGAGGATACAAACAAATGGAAGAACATTCCATGTTCATGGGTAGGAAGAATCAATATCATGAAAATGACCATACTGCCCAAGGTCATTTACAGATTCAATGCCATCCCCATCAAGCTACCAATGACTTTCTTCACAGAATTGGAAAAAACTACTTTAAAGTTCATATGGAACCAAAAAAGAGCCCGCATTGCCAAGTCAATCCTAAGCCAAAAGAACAAAGCTGGAGGCATCACACTACCTGACTTCAAACTATACTACAAGGCATTCTGGAAACGTTTTTGCGATTTGTGCATTCATCTTATAGATTTGAAGCTTTCTTTTGATTGAGCAGTTGCAAAACACTTTTTTGTAGAATCTGCAAGTATATATTCAGAGCACTTTGAAGACTATGGTGGAAAAGGAAGTATCTTCACATAAAAACTGCACAGAAGAATTCTGAGAAACTGCTTTGTGATGTGTACATTCAACTCACAGAGTTGAACCTATCTTTTCATTGAGAAGTTTTGAATCTCTCTTTTTGTAGAATCTGCAATTAGATATTTAGAGCCCTTTGTGGCCTTTTGTGGAAAAGGAATTATCTTCACATAAAAACTATAGAGAAGTATTCTCGAAACTTCTTTCTAATGTGTGCATTCATCTCAAAGAGTTGAACTTTTCTTTTGTTTGAGCACTTTTGAAACACTCTTTTTGTAGAATCTGCAAGTGTATATTTGGAGTGCTTTGAGGCCTATTGTCGAAAAAGATATATCTTCACATATAAACTACTCAGAAGCATTCTGAGAAACTTTTTTGTGATGTATGCATTCAATTAGCAGAATTGACCAGTTCTTTTCATTGAGCAGTTTCAAAATTTTTTTTTTTTTTTTGTAGAATCTGCAAGAGGATATTTGGAATGCTTTGCATCATATGTTGTAAAAGGAAATACCTTCACATAAAACTAGACAGAAGCATTCTGAAAAACTTCCTTGTGATATGAGCATTCGTCTCACAGAGTTGAAACTTTCTTTTGATTCAGCATTTTTGAAACACACTTTTTGTAGTATCTGCTAATGGATATTTGGAGCACTTAGAGGCCGACCATTGAAAAGGAAATATCTGCACATAAATAATACACAGAAACATCATGAGAAACTTCTTTGTGATGTGTGCATTCATCTCACAGAGTTGAAACACCCTTTGATTGAGCAGTTTTGTAACAGTGTTTTTGTGGTGTCTGCAAATGAATATTTGGAGAGGTTACATGCCTGTTGTGGAAAAGGAAATATCTCCACATAAAAACTACACAGAAGCATTCTAAGAAACTTCATTGTGATGTGTGCATTCAACTCACAGATTTGAACCTTACTTTTGATTGAGCAGTTTTGAAACACTCTTTTTGTTAGAATCTACCAGGGAATATTTTGAGCCCTTTGTGGCCTATGGTGGAAAAGGAACTATCTTCACATAAAAATTACATAGAAGCTTTCTGAGAAACTTCTTTATGATGTATGCTTTGAACTCACAGATTTGAAACTTTCTTTTGATTTTGCAGTTTTGAAACACTGTTTTTGTAGAATCTGCAAGTGGATATTTGGAGCAATTTGCGGCCTATAGCGCAAAAGGAAATATCTTCACATAAAAACCCGACAGAAGCATTCTGAGAACCTTCTTTGTGATGTGTGTATTCATCTCACCGAGTTGAATTTTTCTTTTGTTTGAGCAGTTTTGAAACTCTCTTTCTCTAGAATCTGCAAGTGGATATTTTGAATGCTTTGCGGACTACAGTGGAAAAGGAAATATATTCACATAAAAACTAGACAGAATAATTCTGAGAAACTCCTTTGTGATGAGTGATTTCATGTGACAGAGTTGAACGTCTCTTTTGATTTAGCAGTTTTGAAACAATCTTTTTGTAGAATCCGCAAGTGTATGTGTGGAGCGATTTGAGGCCAATGGTGGAAAAGGAAATATCTTCAGATAAAAACTAGACAGCAGCATTCTGAGAAACTCCTTTGTGATGCGTGCATTCATCTCACAGAGTTGAACCTTTCTTTTGATTCAGAAGTTTTGAAACACTCTTTTTGTAGAATCTGCAAATGGATATTTGGAGCGCTTTGAGGCCTATGGTGGAAAAGGAAATATCTTCAAATAAAAACTACACAGAATCATTCTGAGAAATTTTTTTGATGTGTGCATTCATCTCACATTGTTTTACATTTATTTTCATTGAGGAGTTATAAACACTCCTTTTGGGGAATCTACAAGTGGATATTTGGAGCGCCTTGAGGCATATGTTGAAATCGAAAAATCTTCACATAAAAAATAGACAGAAGCATTCTGAGTAACTTCTTTGTGATGTGTGCATTCAACTCACAGAGTACAACCTTTCCTTTGATTAGCAGGTTGGAAACAGGGTTTTTGTAGTACCTGCAAATGGATATTTGGAGAGATTTGAGGCCTATGGTGAAAAGGAAATATCTTCACATTAAAACTACAGGGAAGCATTCTGAGAAACTTCTTTGCAATGTAGGCATTGAACTCACGGAGTTGAACCTTTCTTTTGATTGAGGAGCTTTGATACACTCTTTTTGTAATATCTGCAAGTGGATATTTGGAGCCCTTTGTGGCCTATAGAGGAAAAGGAAATATCTTCACATAAAAACTAGACAGAAGCATTCTGAGAAACTTCTTTGTGATGTGTGGATTCATCTCACAGAGCTGAACCTTTATTTTGATTTAGCAGTTTTGAACACTCTTTTTGTAGAATCTACAAGTGGATATTTGGAGGGCTTTGAGGCCGATGGTGGAAAAGGAAATATCTTCATTTAAAAACTAGACAGAATCGTTCTGAGAAACTTCTTTGCGAAGTGTGCATTCAACTCACAGAGTTAAAACCTACTTTTGATTGAGCAGTTCGGAAACAGTCTTTTTGTAGTATCTGCTTATGGATATGTGGAGAGGTTTGAAGCCTATTGTGCAAAAGGAAATCACAAAAAGACTAGACAGAAGCACTCTGAGAAACCTCTTAGTGATGTGTGCATTCATCTCACAGAGTTGAAGCATTCTTTCAATTGAGCAGTTTTGAAAAACTCTTTTTGTAGAATCTCTACATGGATATTTGGAGAGGTTTGAGGCCTATGGTGGAAAAGGAAATATCTTCACATAAAAACTAGACAGAAGCATTCTGAGAAATTCCTTTGTGAGGTGTGCGTTCAACCCACAGACTTGAACCTTTCTTTTGATTGAGCAATTTTGAAACACTCTTTTTGTAGAATCTGTACATAAATATTTGCAGAGGTTTGAGGCCTGTGGTGGAAAAGGAAATATCTTCACATAAAAACTACAGAGAAGCGTTCTAAGAAACTACTGTGTGATGTTTGCATTGAACTCACAGAGTTCAAAATTAATTTTGATTGAGCAGTTTTGAAACACTCTTTATGTAGAATCTGCAAGTGGATATTTTGAGCACTTTGCGGCCTATGGTGGAAAAGTAAATATCTTCACATAAAAACTACACAGAAGCATTCTGAGAAACTTGTTTGTGATGTGTGCATTCATCTCACAGAGTTGTTCCTATCTTTTGTTTGAGCAGTTTTGAAATACTCTTTTTGTAGAATCTGCAAGTGGATATTTGGAGCGATTTCAGGCCTATGATGGAAAAAGAAATATCTCCACATAAAAACTACACAGAAGCATTCTTGGAAACTTTTTTCTGATGTGTGCACTTAACTCACAGAGTTGAACATTTCTTTTGGTGGAACAGTTGGGAAACTGACTTTTCGTAGTATCTGCCAGTGGGTATTTGGAGAGGTTTGAGGCCTATGGTGGAAAAGGAATTATCTTCCATATAAAAACTAGACAGAAGCATTCTGGGAAACTTCTTTGTGATGTATGCATTCAACTCTGTGAGTTGAATGTGTGCATTCAACTCACAGAGTTGAACCTTTGTTTTGATTCAGCAGATTTGAAAAATTATTTTTTGTAGGATCTGCAAGTGGATATTATAAAAGCTTTGCAGCCTAGAGTGCAAAAGGAAATATCTTCACATAAAAACAAGACAGAAGCATTCTGAGAAACTTCTTGTTATGTGTGCATTCATCTCTCAGAGTTGAACCTTTCTTTTGAATGAGCAGTTTTGAAATACTCTTTTTGTAGTATCTATAGTGGATATTTGGAGCGATTTCAGGCCTATGGTGGAAAGGGAAATATCTCCACATAAAAACTACACAGAAGCATCCTGGGAAACATCTTTCTGATGTGTGCATTCAACTCACAGAGTTGAACATTTTTTTTTGATGGAGCAATTGGGAAACTGACTTTTCGTATTATCTGCCAGTGGATAATTGGAGAGGTTTGAGGCCTATGGTGGAAAAGGAATTATCTTCTCATAAAAACCAGACAGAAGCATTCTGAGAAACTTCTTTGTGATGTATACATTCAACTCAAAGAGTTGAACCTTTCTGTTGATTCAGCAGATGTGAAAACTTCTTTTTGTAGGATATGCAAGTGGATATTAGCAGAGCTTTGCAGCCTAGAGTGCAAAAGGAAATATCTTCACGTAAAAACAAGAAAGAAGCATACTGAGAAACTTCTGTGTTATGTGTGCATTCACCACACAGACTTGACCCTTTCTTTTGAATGAGCAGTTTTGAAACACTCTTTTTGTAGAATCTACAAATGGATATTTGGAGCACTTTGAGGCCTACAGTGGAAAAGGAAATATCTTCACATAAAAACTAGACAGAAGCATTCTCCGAAACTTCTTTGTGATGTGTGCATTCATCTCAGAGAGCTGAACCTTTCTTTTGATTGAGCAGTTTTGAAACACTTTTTGAAGAATCTGCAACCGGATATTTGGCGTGCTCGGAGGACTATGATGGAAAAGGAGATATCTTCATATCAAAACTAGACAGAAGCATTGTGAGAAACAACTTTGAGATGTGTGCATTCAATTCAAAGTGTTGAACTTTTCTTTTGATAGAGCTGTTTTGAAACACTCTTTTTGTAGAATCTGCAAGAGGATATTTGGAGCACTTTGAGGCCTGTGGTGGATAATGAAATATCTTCACATAAAAACTAGACAGAAGCATTCTGAGAAACTTCTTTGTGATGTGTGCATTCAACTCACAGGGTTTAAGCTTTCTTTTGATTGAGCAGTTTGGAAACAGTGTTTTTATAATGTCTGCAAATGGATATTCAGAGCGGTTTTAAACCTATTTTAGAAAAGGAAATATCTTCATATAAAAGCTAGACAGAACTTTTCTGAGAATCTGCTCTATGATGTGTGCATTCATCTCACAGAGTTGAAACTTTCTTTTAATTTATCAGTTTTGAAACAGTCTTTTTGTAGAATCTGAAAGGGCATATTATGAGCGCTTTGAGTCCCATGGTAGAAAAGGATATATCTTCACATAAAAAATAGGCAGAAGCATTCTTAGAATCTTCTTGTGACGTGTGCATCCAACTCACACAGTTCAACCTTTCTTATGATTCAGCAGATTTAAAACATTGGTTTTTTTTTTTTAGAATCTACCTGTGAATATTTGGATCGCTTTGTGGCCTCTAGTGGAAATGGAAATATCTTCACATTAAAACTAGGCAGAAGCATTCTGAGAAACTTCGTTGGGATGTGTGCATTTAACTCACAGAGTTGAACCTTTCTTTTGATTGGGCAGTTTGGAAACAGTCTTTTTGTAGTATCAGCAATTGGATATTTGGAGCGCTTTGAAGCCTATGGTGGAAAAGAAAATATCTTCACATAAAAACTACACAGAAGCATTCTGAGAAACTTCTTTGGGATGTGTGCATTAATGTCACAGAGCTGAAACTTTCTTTTCATTGGTCAGTTTGGAAAAACCCTTTTTGTAAAATCAGCAAGTATATATTTGGAGTGCTTTGAGGCCTATGTTGGAAAAGGAAATATCTTCACATAAAAACTGCACAGAAGCATTCCGTGAAACTTCTTTGTGATGTGAGCATTCAACTCACCGAGTTGGACCTATCTTTTGATTGAGCAGTATTGAAACTCTCTTTTTGTAGAATCTGCAAGTGGATATTTGGAGCCCTTTGCAGCCTACGGTGGAAAAATATATATCTTCACATAAAAACTACACAGAAGTATTCTGAGAAACTACTTTGTGATGTGTGCATTTAACTCACAGAGTTGAACCTTTCTTTAGATTGAGCAGTTTTGAAGCACTCTTTTTGTAGCATCTGCAAGTGGATATTTGGAGTGCTTTGAGGCCCATTGTGGAAAAGGAAATATCTTCACAGAAAAACTACTCAGAAGCATTCTGAGAAGCTTCTTTGTGATGTGTGCATTCATGTCACAGACTTGAATATTTCTTTTGTTTTAGCAGTTTTGAAAGACTCTTTAGGAGAATCTGCAAGTGGGTATTTTGTGCTCTTTCAGGCCTGTTGTGGAAATGGAAATATCTTCACATAAAAACTACACAGAAGCATTCTGAGAAACTTCTTTGTGATGTGTGCATTCATCTCAAATAGTTGAACATTTCTTTTGATTGAGCAGTTTTCAAACACTCTTTTTGGAGAATCGGCAAGTGGATATTTGGAGCGCTTTGACGCCTATGGTGGAAAGGGAAATATCTTCCCATAAAAACTACACAGAAGCATTCTCACAAACTTCATTGTGATGTGTGTATTCAATTCATAGAATTGAACCTATCACCTGAATGAGCAGCCTTGAATCTCTCGTTTTGTGGAATCTGCAAGTGGATATTTGGAGGGCTTTGGGGCCTATGGTGGAAAAGGAAATATCTTCACATAAAAACTATACAGAAGCATTCTGAGAAACTTCTTTGTGATGTGTGCATTCATCTCACAGAGTTGAAGATTTCTTTTGATGGAGCACTTTTGACACACACTTTTTGTAGAATCTGCATGTGCATATTTGGAGCGTTTTGGTGTCTATTGTGGAAAAGGAAATATCTTCACATAAAAACTACATAGAAGCATTCTCAGAAACATCTTTGCAATATATGCATTCATCTCACAGGGTTGATGATTTCTTTTGATGGACCAGTTTTGACACAGTCTTTTTGTAGAATCTGCATGTGGATATTTGGAGCGCTTTGATGCCTACTGTGGAAAAGGAAATATCTTCACATAAAAACTACACAGAATAATTCTCAGAAACTTCTTTGTTATGTGTGCATTCAACTCACAGAGTTGAACCCATATTTGATTGAGCAGTTTTGAAACTCTCTTTTTGTGGAATCTGCAAGTGGATATTTGGAGGCCTTTGCTGACTATGGTGGAAAAGGAAATATCTTCACATAAAAACTACACAGAAGTATTCAGAGGAACTTCTTTGCGATGTGTGCATTCAACTCACGGAGTTGTACCTTTCTTTTGATTGAGCAGTTTTGAAACACTGTTTTTGTAGCATCTGCATGTGAATATTTGGAGCGCTTAGAAGCCTATTGTGGAAAAGGAAACATCTTCATATTAAAACTACACAGAAGCATTCTGAGAGACTTCTTTGCAATGTGTAAATTCATCTCACAGTGTTAAAACTTTCTTTTGTTTGAGCAGTTTTGAAAAACTCCTTTTGTAGAATCTACAAGTGGATATTTAGTGCACTTTGAGACCTATTGTGGAAAAAGTAATATCTTCACATAAAAACTACACAGAAGCATTCTGAGAAACTACTTTGTGATGTGTGCATTCATCTCAGAGTTGAACCTATTTTTGATTGAACAGTTTGCAAACTCTCTTTTTGTACAATCTGCAAGTGGATATTTAGAGCCCTTTCCAGCCTTGGGTGGAAAAGGAAATATCTTCATATAAAAACTACCAAGAAGCATTCTGAGAAACTTCTTTGTGATGTGTGTATTCAACTCAAAGAATTGAACCTCTCTTTTGATTGAGCAGTTTAGAATCTCTAGTTTTGTAGAATTTACAAGTGGATATTTGGAGACCTTTGCGGCCTATTCTGGAAAAGGAAATATCTTCACATAAAAACTACCCAGAAGAATTCTGAGAAACTTCTTTTCGTTGTGTGTATTCATCTCACAGTGTTGAAACTTTCTTTTGTTTGAGCTCTTTTGAAACAGTCTTTTTGTAGAATCTGCAAGTGGATATTTGGAGCGCTTTGGGGCCTAGTGTGGAAAAGGAAATATCTTTACATAAAAACTACACAGAAGCATTCTGAGAAACTTCTTTGTGAAGTGTGCATTCATCTCACGAAGTTGAAGATATTTTCTGATGGAGCAGTTTTGAAACACTCTTCTTGTAGGATTTGCAAGAGGATATTTGGAGCGCTTTGAGGCCTGTTGTGGAAATGGAAATATCTTCACTTAAAAACTACACAGAAGCATTCTGAGAAACTTCTTTGTTATGTGTGCATTCAACTCACAGAGTTGAACCTACCTTTTGATTGAGCAGTTTTGAAACTCTCTTTTTGTGAAATCTGCAAGTGGATATTTGGAGCACTTTGCTGCTTGTGGTGGAAAAGGAATATCTTCATATAAAAACTACACAGAAGTATTCTGAGAAACTTCTTTGCAATGTGCTCTTTCAACTCATAGAATTGAACCTTTGTTTTGATTGAGCAGTTTTGAAACACTGCTTTTTAGCATCTGCAGGTGGATATTTGGAGCGCTTTGGGGCCAATCGTGGAAAAGGAAATATCTTCACTTAAAAACTGCACAGAAGCATTCTGAGAAACTTCTCTGTGTTGTGTGCATTCTATTTACAGAGTTGAACTATTCTTTTGATTGAGCAGTTTGGAAACAGTGTTTTTGTAGTATCTGCAAATGGATATTTGGAGACATTTGAGGCCTACAGTGGAAAAGGAAATATCTTCACATAAAAATTAGACAGAAAAATTCTAGAAACTTCTTTGTAATGTATGCATTGAACTCACAGAGTTGAACCTTTCTTTTTATTGAGCAGTTTTGAAACACTCTTTTTTTGGAAACTGCAGGAGGATATTTAGAGTGCTTTGCAGACTATAGTGGAAAAGGAAATATGTTTACATAAAAACTAGACTGAAGCAATCTGAGAAACTTCTTTGTTATCTGTGCATTCATCTCACAGAGGTGAACCTTTCTTTTGATTGAACCATTTTGAAACACTCTTTTTGTGGAATCTGCAAATGAATATTTAGAGAGCTTTGAGGCCTAAGGTGGAAAAGGAAATATATTGACATAAAAACTACACAGAAGCATTCTGAGAAACTTCTTTGTGATGTGTACATTCATCTCACAGAGTTGAAACTTTCTTTTCGTTGAACAGTTTTGAAAAACTGTTTTGTAGAATCTGCAATTGGATATTTTGAGTGCTTTGAGGCCTATGGCGGAAAAGGAAATATCTTCACCTAAAAGCTATGCAGAAACATTCTGAGAAACTTCTTTGTGATGTGTGCATTCATCTCTCAGAATTGAACCTCTCTTTTCAATGAGCAGTTTGGAAACACACTTTTTGTAGTAACTGCAAGTGGATATTTCGAGTAATTTGTGGCCTCTGGTGGAAAAGGAAATATCATCTTCAAATAAAAACTAGACAGAAGCATTCTGAGAAACTGCTTTGTGATGTGTGCATTCATTTCACAGGTTTGAAACTTTCTTTTGATTGAGCAGTTTTGAAACACACTTTTTGTAGAATCTGCAAGTGGATATTTGTAGTGATTTGAGGCCTACGGTGGAAAAGGAAATTTCTTCACAAAACAACGACACAGAAGCATTCTGAGAAACTACTTCGTGAAGTTTACATTCTACTCACAGAGTTGAAGTTTCTTTTGATTGCACAGTTTGAAACACTCTTTGTAGAATCTGTAAGTGGATATTTGGTGAGCTTTGCGTCCTCTAGTGGAAAAGGAAATATCTTCACATAAAAACTAGACAGAAGCATTCTCAGAAACTTCTTTGTGAGGTGTGCACACATCTCACAGAGTTGAACATTTCTTTTGATTGAGCTGTTTGGAAACATTCCTTTTGAAGAATCTGCAAGTGCATATTTGGAGCAATTTGATTCCTATGGCGGAAAAGGAAATATCCTCACATAAAAACTACACAGAATCATGCTGAGAAACTTCTTCATGATCTGTGCATTCAGCTCACGTAGCTGAACCTTTCTAATGATTGAGCAGCTTGGAAACTGTGTTTTTGTGGTATCTGCCAATGGATATTTGGAGAGATTTGAGGCCTATCATGGAAAATGAAGCATCTTCACATAAAAATTTTACAGAAGAATTCTAAGAAACTTCTTTGTGATGTGTGCGCTCAACTCACAAAGTTTAACTTTCTTTTGATTGAGCAGTTTTGAAACACTCTTTTTGTAGAATCTGCTAATGAATATTTGGAGAGCTTTGAGGCCTAAGGTGGAAAAGGAAATATATTGACATAAAAACTACACAGAAGCATTCTGAGAAACTTCTATGTGATGTGTGCTTTCGTCTCACAGAGTTGAATATTTGTTTTGATTCAGCAGTTTTGACATACTCTTTTTGTAGAATCTGCAAGTGGATATTTGGAGCGCATTCTGGCCTATGGTGGAAAAGGAAATACTACACAGAAGCATTCTGAGAAACTTCTATGTGATGTGTGCTTTCGTCTCACAGAGTTGAATATTTGTTTTGATTCAGCAGTTTTGACATACTCTTTTTGTAGAATCTGCAAGTGGATATTTGGAGCGCATTCTGGCCTATGGTGGAAAAGGAAATACTACACAGAAGCATTCTGAGAAACTTCTATGTGATGTGTGCTTTCGTCTCACAGAGTTGAATATTTGTTTTGATTCAGCAGTTTTGACATACTCTTTTTGTAGAATTTGCAAGTGGATATTTGGAGAGATTTGTGGCCTAGAGTGGAAAACGAAATATCTTCATATAAAAACTAGACAGAAGAATTGTGACAAATTTCTTTGTGATATGCGTGTTAACCTCACAGAGTTGAAATTTTCTTCTCATTGAGCAGTTTGAAACACTCTTTTTGTAGAATCTGCAAGTGGATATTTAGTGTACTTTGCAGCCTTTGGTGGAAAAGGAAATATCTTCTCATAAAAGCTACACAGAAGCACTTGGAGGAACTTCTTTGTGATTTGTGTGTTCTTCTCACAGAGTTGATCCTTTCTTTTCATTGAGCAGTTTTGAAACACTCTTTTTGAAGAATCTGCAAGTGGAAACTTGGAGCGCTTTGAGGCCTATTGTGGAAAAGATAATATCTTCACATAAAAACTACACAGAAGCATTCTGAGAAACTTCTTTTTGATATTTCCACTAAACTCACAGAGTTTAACCTTTCTTTTGATTGAGCAGTTTGGAAACAGTCTTTTCAAAGTATCTGAAAGTGGATATTTTGAGAGGTTTGAGGCCAATGGTGGAAAAGGAAATATCTTCACATAGAAACTAGAAAGAAGCATTTTGAGAAACTTCTTCTTGATGTGTGCATTCATCTCTCAGAGATGAACCTTTCTTTTCATTGGGCAGATTTGAAATACTCTTTTTATAGAATCTGCAAGAGTTTAGTTGAAGGGATTTGAGGCTTATAGTGGAAAAGGAATTATCTTCACATAAAAATTACACAGAATCATTCTGAGAAACTTCTTCGTGATGTCTGCATTCATCTCACAAAGTTGAAGCTTTCTTTTGTTTGAGCACTTTTGAAAAACTCTTTTTGAAAAATATGCAAGTGGTTATTTGAGCTCTTTGAGGTCTATTTTGGAAAAGGAAATATCTTCACATAAAAACTACACAGCAGCATAGTGAGAAACTTCTTTGTGATGTGTGCATTCATCTCACAGATTTGAAGCTTTCTTTTGATTGAGCAGTTTTGAAACACTCTTTTTGTGGAATCTGAAAGTGGATATTTGAGAGCTTTGAGTCCTACTGTGAAAAAGGAAATATCTTCACATAAAAAAGACACAGAAGCATTCTGAGAAACTTCTTTGTGATGTGTGCATTCATCTCACAGATTTGTACCTTTCTCTTGATTAAGCAGTTTGGAAACACACTTTTGTAGAATCTGCAAGTGGATATTCGAAGCACTTTGAGGTCTGTGGTGGAAAAGGAAACATCTTCACATAGAAACTACACAGAGGCATTTTGAGAAACTTGTTTGTGCTGTGTGAATTCAGCTCACAATGTTGTACTAATCTTTTCATTGAGAAATTTTGAAACTTTCTTTCTGTACAATCTGCAAGTGGATATTTGGAGCCCTTTCTGGCATACTGTGGAAAAGGAAATATCTTCATATAAAAACTACACAGAAGCATTCTGAGAACCTTCTTTGTGATGTGTGCCTTCATCTCATAGAGTTGAACCTTTCTTTTGATTGAGCAGTTTTGAAACACTCTTTTTGTAGAATCTGCATGTGGAAATTCGGAACTCTTTGGGGCCTATTGTGGAAGTGGAAATATCTTCACATGAAAACTGCACATAAGCATTGTGAGAAACTTCTTTGGGATGTGTGCATTCATCTTACAGAGTTGAACCTATCTTTTGATTGAACAGTTTGGACTCACTCTTTTTGTAGAATCTGCAAAAGGTTATTTGGAGCCCTTTGTGGCCTATTTTGTAAAAGGAAATATCATCACATAAAAACTACACAGAAGCATTCTGAGAAACTTCTTTGTGATGTGTGCATTCGTCTCACAGAGTTAAACCTTTCTTTTGATTGAGCAGTTTTGAAACACTCTTTTTATAGAATCTGCAGTTGGATATTTGAAGAGCTTTGAGGCCTATTGTGTAAAAGGAAATATCTTAACATAAAAACTACACAGAAGCATTCTGAGAAACTTCTTTGTGATGTGTGCATTCATCTCACAGACTTTAAATTTTCTTTTGTTTCAGCAGTTTTGAAAGACTCTTTTTGTAGAATCTGCAAGTGGAGATTTGGAGCTCTTTGAGGCCTATTGTGGAAAAGGAAATATCTTCACGTAACAACTACACAGAAGCATTCTGAGAAACTTTTTTGTGATGTCTGCATGGAACTCTCAGAGTTGAACCTGTCTTTTGATAGAGCAGTGTTGAAACTCTCTTTTTGTAGAAACTGCAAGTGGACATTGGGAGTCCTTTTCGGCTTATGGTGGATAATGAAATATCTTCACATAAAAACCACACAGAAACATTTTGAGAAACTTCTTTGTGATGTGTGCATTCATCTCACAGAGGTGAACTTTTCTTTTGATTGTGCAGCTTTGAAACACTCTTTTTGTAGAGTATGCATGTGGATATTTGGAGCGAATTCAGGCCTACTGTGGATAAGGAAATACCTTCACTTGTAAACTACACAGAAGCATTCTGAGAAATTTCTTTGTGATGTGTGCATTCATCTCACAGTGTTGAACTTTTCTTTTGATAGAGCATTTTTGAAACACTCTTTTTGGAGAATCGGCAATGGATATTTGGAGTGCTTTGAGGCCTACTGTGGAAAGGGAGATATCTTCCCATAAAAACTACACAGAAGAATTCTGAGAAAATTCTTTGTGATGTGTGACTTCAACTCACAGAGTTTAAACTATCTTTTGATTGAGCAGCTTTGAAACTCTCTGTTTTTAAATCTGCAAGTTTATGTTTGGAGACCTTTGCATCCAATGGTGGAAAAGGAACTATCTTCACATAGAAACTACACAGAAGCATTCTGAGGAACACCTTTGTGATGTGTGCATTCAACTCACAGTGTTGAACCTATCTTCTGATTGAGCAGTTTTGAAACTCTCTTTTTGTAGAATCTGCAAGTGGATATTTGGAGCCCTTTGTGGCCTATTGCGGAATAGGAAATATCTTCACATAGAAACTACACAGAAGCATTCTGAAAAACTTCTTAGTGATGTATGCATTCATCTCATAGAGTTGAACTTTTCTTTTGATTGAGCAGTTTTGAAACACTCTTTTTATAGAATCTGCAAGTTCATACTTGGATTGCTTTCAGGCCTATTGTGGAATAGGAAATATCTTCACATAAAAACTACACAGAAGCATTCTGAGAAACTTCTTTGCGATGTGTGCATTCATTTCACAGAGATAAAGCTTTCTTTTGATTGAGCAGTTTTGAAACATTCTTTTTGTATAATCTGCTAGTGGATATTTGGAGCACTTTGAGGCCTTTGTTGGAAAAGGGAATATCTTCACATAAAAACTACACAGAAGCATTCTGAGAAACTTCTTTGTGATATGTGCATTCAACTCACAGAGTTGAACCTATCTTTTGATTGAGCAGCTTTTAGTCTCTCTTTTTGTAGGATCTGCAAGTGGATATTTGGAGCACATTGTGGCCTATTGTGGAAAAGGAAATATCTTCACATAACAACTACACAGGGGGTTGGAGCCAAGATGGCCGAATAGGAATTGCTCTGGTCTACAGCTCCCAGTGTGAGTGATGCAGAAGACGTGTGATTTCTGCATTTCCATCTGAGGTGTTTTGTTCATCTCACTAGGAAGTGCCAGACAGTGGGCGCAGGATAGTGGTTGCAGCACACCACGCATGAGCTGAACAAGGGTGAAGCATTGCCTCCCTCGGGAAGTGCAAGGGGTCTGTGAGTTCCCTTTCCTAGTCAAAGAAAGTGGTGACAAACGGCACCTGCAAATTCGGGTC
The DNA here is from genome assembly GCF_029281585.2 of Gorilla gorilla gorilla. Lineage (NCBI taxonomy): Eukaryota > Metazoa > Chordata > Mammalia > Primates > Hominidae > Gorilla > Gorilla gorilla. The sequence goes on from NC_073247.2 coordinate 74,080,193, forward strand.
TTTCCCACCCTAATACTACGCTTTTCCGATGGGCTTAGAAAACGGTGCACCAGCAGATTATGTCTCACACCTGGCTCAGGGGGTCCTACGCCCACGGAGTCTCGCTGATTGCTAGCACAGCAGTCTGAGATCGAACTGCAAGGCAGCAGTGAGGCTGGTGGAGGGGTGCCCGAAATTTCCCAGGCTTGCTTAGGTAAACAAAGCAGGCAGGAAGTTTGAACTGGGTGGAGCCCACCACAGCTCAAGGAGACCTGCTTGCCACCTCTGGGGGCAGGGCACAGACAAAAAAAAAAGACAGCAGTAACCTCTGCAGACTTAAATGTCCCTGTCTGACAGCTTTGAAGAGAGCAGTGGATCTCCCAGCACGCAGCTGGAGATCTGAGAACGGGCAGACTGCCTCCTCAAGTGGGTTCCTGAGCCCTGGCCCCTGTGCTGCCTAACTGGGAGGCACCCCCCAGTAGGGGCAGACTGACACCTCACACGGCCGGGTACTCCTCTGAGACAAAACTTCCAGAGGAATGATCAGACAGCAGCATTTGCAGTTCACGAAAATCTGCTGTTCTGCGGCCACCGCTGCTGGTACCCAGGCAAACAGTGTCTGGAGTGGACCTCTAGCAAACTCCAACAGACGTGCAGGTGAGGGTCCTGTCTTTTAGAAGGAAAACTAACAAACAGAAAGGCTATCCACACCAAAAACCCATCTGTACATCACCATCCTCAAAGACAAAAAGTAGATAAAACCACAAAGATGGGGAAAAAACACAGCAGAAAAACTGGAAACTCTAAAAAGCAGAGCACCTCTCCTCCTCCAAAGGAATGCAGCTCCTCAGCAGCTTTGGAACAAAGGTGGACGGAGAATGACTTTGACGAGTTGAGAGAAGAAGTCTTCAGATGATCGAACTACTCCGAGCTACAGGAGGAAATTCAAACCAAATGCAAAGAAGTTGAAAACATTGAAAAAAATTTAGACGAATGTATAACTAGAGTAACAAATTCAGAGAAGTGCTTAAAAGAGCTGATGGAGATGAAAGCCAAGGCTTGAGAACTACATGAAGAATGCAGAAACCCCATGAGCTGATGTGAACAACTGGAAGAAAGGGTATCAGTGATGGAAGATGAAATGAATGAAATGAAATGAGAAGGGAAGTTTAGAGAAAAAAGGATAAAAGGAAATGAACAAACCCTCCAAGAAATACGGGACTATGTGAAAAGACCAAATCTACGCCTGATTGGTGTACCTGAAAGTGATAGGGAGAATGGAACCAAGTTGGAAAACACTCTGCAGGATATTATCCAGGAGAACTTCCCCAATCTAGAAAGGCAGGCCAACATTCAGATTCAGGAAATACAGAGAACGCTACAAAGATACTCCTCGAGAAGTGTAACTCCAAGACACAGAATTATCATATTCACCAAAGCGGAAATGAAGGAAAAAATATTAAGGGCAGCCAGAGAGAAAGGTCAGGTTACCCACAAAGGGAAGCCCATCAGACTAACAGTGGATCTCTCAGCAGAAACTCTACAAGCCAGAAGAGAGTGGGGGCCAATATACAACATTCTTAAAGAAAAGAATTTTCAACCCAGAATTTCATATCCAGCCAAACTAAGCTTCATAAGTGAAGGAGAAATAAAATACTTTACAGACAAGCAAACGCTGAGAGATTTTGTCACCACCAGGCCTGCCCTAAAAGAGCCACTGAAGGAAGCACTAAACATGGAAAGGAACAACCGGTACCAGCCACTGCAAAATCATGCCAAATTGTAAAGACCATCGAGGCTAGGAAGAAACTGCATCAACTAATGAGCAAAATAACCAGCTAACATCATAATGACAGGATCAAATTCACACATAGCAGTATTAACTTTAAATGTAAATGGACTAAATGCTCCAATTAAGAGATGCAGACTGGCAAATTTGATAAAGAGTCAAGACCCATCAGTGTGCTGTATTCAGGAAACCCATCTCACATGCAGAGACACACATAGGCTCAAAATAAAGGGATGGAAGAAGATCTACCAAGCAAATGGAAAACAAAAAAAGGCAGGGGTTTCAATCGTAGTCTCCCATTAAACAGACTTTCAACCGAAAAGGATCAAAAGAGACAAAGAAGGCCATTACATAATGGTAAAGAGATCAATTCAACAAGAAGAGCTAACTATCCTAAATATATATGCCCCCAATACAGGAGCACCCAGATTCATAAAGCAAGTCCTGAGTGACCTACAAAGTGACTTAGACTCCCACACAATAATAGTGGAGAATATAACACCCCACTGTCAACATTAGACAGATCAACGAGACAGAAAGTTAACAAGGATATCCAGGAATTGAACTCAGCTCTACACCAAGCAGACCCAATAGACATCTGCAGAACTCTCCACCCCAAATCAACAAAATATACATTTTTTTCAGTACCACACCACACCTACTTCAAAATTGCCCACATAGTTGGAAATAAAGCTCTCCTCAACAAAAGTAAAAGAACAGAAATGATAACAAACTATCTCTCAGACCACAGTGCAATCAACCTAGAACTCAGGATTAAGAAACTCACTCAAAACCGCTCAACTACATGGAAACTGAACAACCTGTTCCTGAATGAATACTGGGTGCATAATGAAATCAAGGCAGAAATAAAAATGTTCTTTGAGACCAACGAGGACAAAGACACAACATACCAGAATCTCTGGGACACATTCAAAGCAGTGTGTAGAGGGAAATCCATAGCATTAAATGCCCACAAGGGAAAGCAGGAAAGATCCAAAATTGACACCCTAACATCACAATTAAAAGAACTAGAAGAGCAAGAGCAAACACATTCAAAAGCAGGCAGAAGGCAAAAAATAACTAAAATCAGAGCAGAACTGAAGGAAATACAGACACAAAAAACCCTTCAAAAGATTAATGAATTCAGGAGTTGTTTTTTTGAAAGGATCAACAAAATTGATAGAATGCTAGCAAGACTAATAAAGAAGAAAAGAGAGAAGAATCAAATAGATGCAATAAAAAATGATAAAGGGGATATCACCACTGATCCCACAGAAATACAAGCTACCATCAGAGAATACTACAAACAACTCTACACAAATAAACTAGAAAATCTAGAAGAAATGGATAAATTCCTTGACACATACACCCTCCCAAGACTAAACCAGGAAGAAGTTGAACCTCTGAATAGACCAATAACAGGATCTGAAATTGTGGCAATAATCAATAGCTTACCAACCAAAAAGAGTCCAGGACCAGATGGATTCACAGCCTAATTACACCAGAGGTACAAGGAGGAACTGGTACCATTCCTTCTGAAATTATTCCAGTCAATAGAAAAAGAGAGAATCCTCCCTAAATCATTTTATGAGGCCAGTGTCATCCTGATACCAAAGCAGGGCAGAGACACGACCAAAAAAGAGAATTTAAAACCAATATCCTTGATGAACATTGATGCAAAAATCCTCAATAAAATACTGGCAAACCGAATTCAGCAGCACATCAAAAAGCTTATACACCATGATCAAGTGGGTTTCATCCCTGGGATGCAAGGCTGGTTCAATATATGCAAAACAATAAGTGTAATCCTGCATATAAACAGAACCAAGGACAAAAACCACATGATTATCTCAATAGATGAAGAAAAGGCCTTTGACAAAATTCAACAATGCTTCATGCTAAAAACTCTCAATAAATTAGGTATTGATGAGACGTATTGCAAAATAATAAGAGCTATCTGTGACAAACCCTCAACCAATATCATACTCAATGGTTAAAAACTGGAAGGATTCCCTTTGAAAACTGGCACAAGACGGGGATGCCCTCTCTCACCACTCCTATTCAACATATTGTTGGAAATTCTGGCCAGGGCAATTAGGCGGGAGAAGGAAATAAAGGGTATTCAATTAGGGAAAGAGGAAGTCAAATTGTCCCTGTTTGCAGAGGACATGATTGTATAGCCAGGAAACCCCATCATTTCAGCCCAAAATCTCCTTAAGCTGACAAGCAACTTCAGTAAAGTCTCAGGATACAAAATCAATGTACAAAAATCACAAGCATTCTTATACACCAATAACAGAAAAACAGAGAGCCAAATCATGAGTGAACTCCCATTCACAATTGCTTCAAAGAGAATAAAATACCTAGGAATCCAACTTACAAGGGATGTGAAGGACCTCTTCAAGGAGAACTACAAGCCCCTGCTCAGTGAAATAAAAGAGGATACAAACAAATGGAAGAACATTCCCTGCTCATGGATAGGAAGAATCAATATTATGAAAATAGCCTTACTGCCCAAGGTAATTTATAGATTCAATGACATCCCCATCAAGCTATCAATGACTTTCTTCACAGAATTGGAAAAAAACTACTTTAAAGTTCATATGGAACCAAAATACAGCCTGCATCACCAAGTCAATCCTAATCCAAAAGAACAAAGCTGGAGGCATCACACTACCTGACTTCAAACTATACTACAAGGCTACAGTAACCAAAACAGCATGGTACTGGTACCAAAACAGAGATATAGATCAATGGAACAGAACAGAGCCCTCAGAAATAACGCCGCATATCTACAACTATCTCATCTTTGAGAAACCTGACAAAAATAAGAAATGGGGAAAGGATTCCCTAGTTAATATATGGTGCTGGGAAAACTGGCTAGCCATGTGTAGAAAGCTGAAACTGAATCCCTTCCTTACACATTATACAAAAATTAATTCAAGATGGATTAAAGACTTAAACGTTAGAATTAAAACCATAAAAACCCTAGAAGAAAACCTAGGCATTACCATTCAGGACATAGTCATGGACAAGGACTTCATGTCTAAAACACCAATAGCAATGGCAACAAAAGCCAAAATTGACAAATGGGATCTAATTAAACTAAAGAGCTTCTGCACAGCAAAAGAAACTACCATCAGAGTGAACAGGCAACCTACAAAATGGGAGAAAATTTTCGCAACCTACTCATCTGTCAAAGGGCTAATATCCAGAAAATACAATGAACTCAACAAATTTACAGGAAAAAAACAAACAACCCATCAAAAAGTGGGCAAAGGGCATGAATAGACACTTCTCAAAAGAAGACATTTGTTCAGCCAAAAAACACATGAAAAAAATGCTCACCATCACTGGCCATCAGAGAAATGCAAATCAAAACCACAATGAGATACCATCTCACACCAGTTAGAATGGCAATCATTAAAAAGTCAGGAAACAACAGGTGCTGGAGAGGATGTGGAGAAATAGGAACACTTTTACACTGTTGGTGGGATTGTAAACTAGTTCAACCGTTGTGGAAGTCAGTGTGGCAATTCCTCAGGGATCTAGAACTAGGATTACCATTTGACCCAGCCATCCCATTACTGGGTATATACCCAAAGGACTATATATCATGCTGTTATAAAGACACATGCACACGTCTGTTTATTGTGGCACTATTCACAATAGCAAAGACTTGGAACCACCCCAAATGTCCAACAATGATAGACTGGATTAAGAAAATGTGGCACATATACACCATGGAATACTATGCAGCCATAAAAAATGATGAGTTCATCTCTTTTGTAGGACATGTTTGAAATTGGAAATCATCATTCTCAGTAAACTATCACAAGAACAAAAAACCAAACACCACATATTCTCACTCATAGGTGGGAATTGAACAATGAGAACACATGGACACAGGAAGGGGAACATCAGACTCTGGGGACTGTTGTGGGGTGGGGAAAGGAGGGAGGGATAGCTTTAGGAGATATACCTAATGCTAAATGACAGGTTAATGGGTGCAGCACACCAGCATGGCACAAGTATACATATGTAACTAACCTGCACTTTGTGCACATGTACCCTAAAACTTGAAGTATAATAATAATAAAATTTAAAAAAAATGAAAAAGAAAATCAGGGAAGCATAGACAGTTGAGCACTAGTTTTGTGCCTTCAGTGTCCCTTGAGATATGAGCAGGTTCAGAAATAGAGGCCCAGGCCTGAAAATCTGAAAGAAAGGGGGGGCCAAGAGGACTCGGAGTCCAGCAGAGCTTTAAAAATATCTCATATGGCCACAGGTGAAAAACTTTCCCTAACCACTACAGAAAATGAGGGATCCTGACACATACTGAGGTCTTGAGGTGAAATATTGCTACGGAAACATAACAGGAGGAGGAAGCTTCAGGAGTAGCATGGCACCACCATGCTGATACCAAGGCCCAAAGTAGGGCATTTTTTGATGGCATTAACTAGGTACAGCCCTAGCATTTCATTCTGGCAGAATAAGAAGTAAATCCTCTCTGGAGTGTAAAATTATTCCACAGCCCAAAATTGCTTCTAAAATGTTGTAGGGCAAGTATAAATTTAAATCTACATAGATATTAAGTGTATTAAACATATTGTGATTTCAATCAACAAAACAAAACACACAAAATGGAGAGAAAAAAAGCCAACAGAAAAGGACCAAAATTGGCGGATATTGGGCCACTAGTATACGATATGCTGAATGCATTCCATGACAAGGTCAAGAAATTTAGCAGAGAACCAGAAACTATAAAAAGAAATCAAACAAATGTCAAATATAAAGTAATTCAAACCAATAACTCAATGGAAGAATGTAACGGTAAATTTGACAGTTAAATTTGCTCTTGCAAGTGATCCACTGGAAGTTTGGTCAGGCCATGAGGCAATTTGTAATAAGTAAAAAGAATAAAATCATTTCTAGACAAAACAAAAAACGACAAAAAAAGAGAAACACTTTTTGCAGAATCTGCAAGTGGATAGTTGAAGCACTTTGAGGCCTGTTGTGGAAAAGAAAATATCTTCACATAAAAACTACACAGAAGCATTCTGAGAAACTTCTCTGTGATGTGTGCATTCATCTCACAAAGTTGAAGCTCGCTTTTGTTTGAGCAGTTTTGAAAAACTCTGAAAAATCTACAAGTGGATATTTGAAGTGCTTTGAGGCTTATTGTGGAAAAGGAAATATCTTCACATAAAAACTACACAGAAGCATTCTGAGAAACTTTTTGTGATGTATGCATTCATCTCACAGATTTGAACCTTTCTTTTGTTTAAGCAGTTTTGAAACACTCTTCTTGTAGAATCTGCAATTGGATATCTAGAGCACTTTGGATCCTATGGTTGAAAGGGAAATATCTTCACAATAAACCTACACAGAAGCATTCTGAGAAACACCTTTGAGATGTGAACATTCATCTCACAGAGTTGAAGCTTTTTGATTGAGCAGTTTTGAAACACTTTTTTGTAGAATTTGCAAGTGGATATTTAGAGGAATTGGGGCCTATTGTTGAAAAAGACATATCTTCACATAAAAACTACACAGAAGCATTCTGAGAAACTGCTTGTGAAGTGTGCATTCATCTCACAGTGTAGAACGTTTCTTTTGATTAGAAGCTTTGAAACACTCTTTTTGTAGGATCTGAAAGTCGATATTTGGAGTGCTTTGAGGCCTATTGTTAAAAAGGAAATATCTTCACATAAAAACTACAGAGAGGCATTCTGCGACACTTCTTTATGATGTGTGCATTCATCTCACAGAGTTGTACCTTTCTTTTGATTTCGCAGTTTGGAAACACTCTTTTTGTAGGATCTGGAAGTGGATATTTGAAGCGCTTTGAGGCCTTTTGTGGAAAAGGGTATATCTTCAAATAAAAACTACACAGAAGCATTCTGAGAAACTTCTTTGTGATATGTGCATCCATCTCACAGAGTTGAACCTATCTTTTGATTGAGCAGTTTTTATACTCTCTTATTGTAGAATCTGCAAGTGGACATTTGGAGAACATTACGGCCTATGGTGGAAAAGGAAATATCTTCACATAAAAACTACACAGAAGCATTCTGAGAAACTTCTTTGTGATGCATGAATTCAATTCAAAGAGCTGAAACTATCTTTTGATGGAGCGGTTTATAATCTCTCTTTTTGTGGAATCTGCAAGTGGATATTTGGAGCCCTTTACAGCCTATTTAGGAAAACGAATTATCTTCATATAAAAACTACACAGAATCATTCTGAGAAACTTCTTTGTGATGTGTGCACTCATCACACAGAATTGTACTTTTCTTTTGATTGAGCAGTTTGGAAACACTGCTTTTGTAGAATCTGCAAGAGCATATTAGCAGCGCTTTGAGGCCTATTGTGGCAAAGGAAATATCTTCACATAAAAACTACAAAGAAGCATTCTGAGAAATGTCTTTGTCATGTGTGCATTCAACTCACTGCATTGAACCGATCTTTTGATTGAGCAACTTTGAAACTCACTTTTTGCAGAATCTGCAAGTGGATATTTGGAGCCCTTTGTGGCTTAATGTGCAAAACGAAATACCTTCACATAAAAACTAGACAGAAGCATTCTCAGAAACTACTTTCTGATGTGTGCATTAAACTCATAGTGTTGAACCCATCTTTTGATTGAGCAGTTTTGAATCTCTCTTTTTGTAGAATCTGCAAGTGGATATTTGGAGACTTTTGCGGCCTATTTTGGAAAAGGAAATATCTTCACATAAAAATTACACAGAAGCATTCTGAGAAACTTGTTTGTGATGTGGGCATTCAACTGACAGGGTTGAACCTGTCTGTTGATTGAGCAGTTTGGAAACTCTCTTTGTATAGAATCTGCAAGTGGATATGTGGAGCCCTTTTCAGCCTATGGTGGAAAAGGAAATATCTTCACAAAAAAACTACACAAAAGCATTTTGAGTAACTTCTATGTGTTGTGTGCATTCATCTCAATGAGTTGAACCTTTCTTTTGTTTGAGCAGTTTTGAAACACTCTTTTTTTAGAATCTGCAAGTGGATATTTGAGCACTTTGAGGCGTAATGTGGAAAAGGAAATATCTTCACATAAAAACTACACAGAAGCATTCTGAGAAACCTCTTTATGATGTGTGCATTCATCTCACAGAGATGAACCTTTCTTTGGATTGAGCAGTTTTAAAACACTATTTTTGTAGAATCTGCAACTTTATATTTCTAGCGCTTTGAGGCCTATGATGGAAAAGGAAATACCTTCACATAAAAACTCCACAGAAGCATTCTGAGAAACTTCTTTGTGATGTGTGCATTCATCCCACTGAGTTTAACCGTTCTTTCAATTGAGCAGTTTTGAAACACACTTTTTGTAGAATCTGCAAGTGGATATTTGGAGGGCTTTGAGGCCTGTTGTGGAACAGGAAATATCTTCACATAAAAACTACACAAAAGCATTCTGAGAAACTTCTTTGCAATGTGTGCATTCACCTCACGGAGTTGAACCTTTCTTTTGTTTGAGCAGTTTTGAAACACTCTTTTTTTAGAATCTGCAAGTGGATATTTGAGCACTTTGAGGCGTAATGTGGAAAAGGAAATATCTTCACATAAAAACTACACAGAAGCATTCTGAGAAACTTCTTTGTGATGTGTGCATTCATCTCACAGAGATGAAGCTTTCTTTTGATTGAGCAGTTTGGAAACACTGTTTTTGTAGAATCTGCAAGTGCATATTTGGAGAGCTTTGAGGCCTATTGTGGAAAAGGAAATATCTTCACTTAAACACTACATAGAAGCATTCTGAGAAACATGTTTGTGACGTGTGCATTCATCACACAGAGTTGAACCTATCTTTTGATTTAGCAGCTTTGAAAATATCTTTTTGTAGAATCTGAAAATGGATATTTGGAGCCCTTTCTGGCTTAAGGTGGAAAAGGAAACATCTTCACATAAAAACTACCCAGAGGCATTCTGAGAAACTTCTTTGTGATTTGTGCATTCATCTTAAAGAGATGTACCTTTCTTTTGATTGGGCAGTCTGGAAAAACACTTTTTGTAGAATTTGCGAGTAGATATTTGGAGCACTTTGATGCTTGTGGTGGAAAAGGAAATATCTTCACAAAAAAACTACACGGAGGCATTCTGAGAAGCTTCTTTGTGAGGTGGGCATTCATCTCACAGAGTTGAAACTTTCTTTTATTTTAGCAGTTTTGAAACCCTCTTTTTGTAGAATCTGCAAGTGGGTATTTGGAGTGCTTTGAGGCCTATGGTGGAAAAGGAAATATCTTCACATAAAAATTACATAGAAGCATTCTGAGAAACTTCTTTGTGATGTGTGCATTCAACTCACACAGTTTTACCTATCTTTTTATGGAACAGTTTTGAATAGCTCTTTTTGTAGAAACTGCAATTGGACATTTGGAGCCCTTTGTGGCCTCTTTTGGAGAAGGAAAAACCTTCACATAAAAACTACAAGGAAGAATTCTGAGAAACCAATTTGTGATGTGTGCGTTCCTCTAGCAGAATTGAAGCGTTCTTTTATTTGAGCAGTTTTGAAACACTCCTTTTGAAGAGTCTGCAAGTGGATATTTGGAGCCCTTTTTCGCTTACAGTGGAAAAGGAAATGTCTTCAAATAAACACTACACAGAAGAATTCTGAGAAACTAGTTTGTGATGTGTGCAATCATCTCACAGAGTTTAAACTTTCTTTTGATTGAGCAGTTTTGAGACACTCTTTTTGTGGCATCTGAAAGTGGATATTTGAAGCGCTTTCAGGCCTACTGTGGAAAAGGAAATATCTTCACATCAAAACTACGCAGAAGCATTGTGAGAAACATTTTTGATATGTGTGCATTCAACTCACAGAGTTGAACCTATCTTTTGATTGAGCAGTTTTGAATCTCTCTTGTTGTATAATCTGCAAGTGGATATTTTGTGCTATTTGAGGCCTGTTTTTGAAAAGGAAATATCTTCATATAAAAACTACACAGAAGCATTCTGAGAAACTTCTTTGGGATTTGTGCATTCATCTCACAGAGTTGAATCCTTCTTTTGATTTAGCAGTTTTGAAGCATTCTTTTTGTATTATCTGCAAGTGGATATTTGGAGCGCTTTGAGGCCTATTGTGGAAAAAGAAATATCTTCACACAAAAACTAGCATTAAAGTCAGAGAGTGGAACCTATCTTTTCATTGAGCAGTTGTGAATATCTCTTTTTGTAGAATCTGGAAGTGGATATTTGGAGCCCTTTGTGGTGTATGGTGGAAAGGGAAATATCTTCACATAAAAACTACATAGAAGCATTCTGAGAAACTACTTTGTGATGTGTGCATTCATCTCACAGAGTTGAACCTTTCTTTTGATTGAGCGGTTTGTAAAAATATTTTTTGTAGAATCTGCAAGTAGATAATTGGAACACTTTGTGGCCTGTGGTGGAAAAGGAAATATCTTCTGATAAAAACTACACAGAAGCATTCTGAGAAACTTTTTTGTGATATGTGAATTCACGTCACGGATTTGAACCTAACTTTTGATTGAGCAGTTTTGAAACTCTCTTTTTGAAGTATCTGCAAGTGGATATTTAGAGCCCTTCTCGGCCTATGGTGGAAAAGAAAATATCTTCACTAGACAGAAGGATACTGAGAAACTTCTTTGTGATGGGTGCATTCATCTCACAAAGTTGAAGCTTTCTTTGATTGAGCAGTTTCAAATCACTCTTTTTTTTGGATAATATGATTTTTAATAATATTTTAAGTTTTAGGGTACATGTGCACATTGTGCAGGTTAGTTACATATGTATACATGTGCCATGCTGGTGTGCTGCACCCACTAACTCGTCATCTAGCAGTAGGTATATTTCCCAATGCTATCCCTTCCCCCTCCCCCCACCCCACAACAGTCCCCAGAGTGTGATATTCCCCTTCCTGTGTCCAAAATGATGAGTTCATGTCCTTTGTAGGGAAATGGATGAAATTGGAAATCATCATTCTCAGTAAACTATCGCAAGAACAGAAAACCAAACACCGCATATTCTCACTCATAGGTGGGAATTGAACAATGAAATAATCTTTTTGTAGAATCTGCAAGTAGATATTTGGAGCGCTCTGAGGCCTGTTGTGGAAAAGGAAATATCTTCACATAAAAACTACACGGAAGCATTCTGAGAAACTTCTTTGGGATGTGTGCTTTCATCTCATAGATTTGAAACTTGGTTTTGAGTAATCAGTTTGGAAACGATCTTTTTGTAGAATCTGCAAGTGGATGTTTAGAGTGCTTTGAGGCCTTTGGTGGAAAAGGAAGTATCTTCACATAAAAACTACACAGAAGCATTCTAAGAAACTCCTTTGTAATGTGTGCATTCAACTCACAGAGTTGAATGTATCTTTTGATAGAGCAGTTTTGAAACTCTCTTTTTATAGAATCTGCAAGTGTATATTTAGAGCCCTTTGCTACCTATGGTGGAAAAGGAAATGTCTTCACATAAAAACTACAAAGAAGCATTCTGAGAAACTACTTTGTGATGAGTGTATTCAACTCATAGAATTGAACGTATCTTTAGATTGAGCAGTTTTGAATCTCTCATTTTGTAGAATCTGCAAGTGGATATTTGGAGCAATTTGTGGACTATTCTGGAAAAGGAAATGTCTTCATATAAAAACTACCCAGAGGCATTTTGAGAAACTTTTTTGTGATGTGTGCATTCATTTCACAGAGTTCAACCTTTCTTTAATTTGGGCAGTTTTGAAACACTCTTTGTGTAGAATCTGCAAGTTGATATTTGGAGTGGTTTGTGGCCTACTGTGGAAAAGGAAACATCGTCACATAAAAACTTCACAAAAGCATTCTGAGAAACTACTTCGTGATGTGTGCATTCATCTCACAGAGTTGAACACTTATTTTGATTGAGAAGTTTTGAAACACTTTTTTGTAGAGACTGCAAGTGGATATGTGCAGCCTTTCGCAGCCTATGGTGTTAGGAAATATCTTCACATAAAAACTAGATGGAAGCATTCTCAGAATTTCCTTTGAGATGTGTGCATTTATCTCATAGAGTTGAAGCTTTCTTTTGATAGAGTAGTTTTGAAACACTCTTTTTGTAGAATTTGCAAGTGGATATTTGAAGTGCCTTCAGGCCTATGGTGGAAAAGGAAATATCATCACATAAAAACTAGACAGAAGCATTCTCAGAAACTTCTTTGTGAGGTGTGCATTCAACACACAGAGTTGCACATTTCTTTTGGTAGAGCACTTTTGAAAGACTGTCTTTGTAGAATCTGCAAGTGGATATTTCTAGGGCTTTGAGGCCAAGAGTGGAAAAGGAAATATCATCACATAAAAACTAGACAGAAGCATTCTCAGAAACTTCTTTGTGATGAGTGCATTCAACACACAGAGTTGAACCTTTCTTTTGATAGAGTAGTTTTGAAACACTCTTTTTGTAGAATCTGCAAGCGGATATTTGGAGCACTTTGTGGGCCACGGTGGATAAGGAAATGTCTTCACATAAAAACCAGACAGAAGGATTCTGAGGAACTTCTTTGTGATGTGTGCATTCAACTCACAGAGCTGAACCTTTCTTTTGATAGAGCAGTTTTGAAACACTATTTTTGTGGAATCTGCAAGTGGCTACCTGGAGAGATTTGGGGCCTTTGGTGGAAAAGGAAATATCTTCACATAAAAACTAGACAGAAGCCTTCTCAGAAACTTTTTTGTGATATGTGTATTCAACGCACAGAGTTGAACCTGTCTTTTGAAAGAGTAGTTTTGAGACACACTTTTTGTAGAATCTGCAAGTAGACATTTGGAGCGCTTTGAGGCCTATGGTTTAAAAGGAAATATCTTCATATAAAAACTAGACAGAATCATTCTCAGAAACTAATTTGTGATGTGTGCTTTCAACTAACATATTTGAACCTATCTTTTCATAGAGCAGTTTTGAGAGTCTCTATTTGTAGAATCTGCAAGTGGATATTTTTAGCACTTTGAAGCCAATGGCGGAAAAGGAAATATCTTCACATAAAAACTAGACATAAGCCTTCTCAGAAATTTCTTTATGTTGTGTGCATTCAACTCTCAGAGTTCAACCTTTCTTTTGATTGAGGAGTTTTAAAACCCTCTTTTTGTAGAATCTGCAAGTGGATATTTAGGGTGATTTGAGGCCTGTGGTGGAAAAGGAAATATCTTCACCTAAAAACTAGACAGAAGCATTCTCGGAAACATCTTTGTGATGTGTGCATTCAACTCACAGAGTTGAACCTTTCCTTTGATAGAACAGTTTTGAGACACACCTTTTGTAGAATCTTCAAGTGGCCTCTTACAGCGCTTTGAGGCCTATGGTGGAAAAGGACATATCTTCACATAAAAACTAGACAGAAGCATTGTCAGAAACTTCTTTGGATGTCTGCATAAAACTCTCAAAGCTGAACGTTTCTTTTGATTGAGCAGTTTTGAAACTCTCTTTCTGTAGAATCTGCAAGTGGATATTTGGTGTGCTTTGAGGCCTATGCTGGAAAAGAAATATCTTCACATAAAATCTAGACAGAAGCATTCTCAGAAACTTATTTCTGTTGAGTGAATTCAACTGACAGAGTTGAAACTTTCTTTTGATTGAGCAGTTTTGAAACACTCTGTTTGTAGAATCTGCAGGTGGATATTTGGAGCATTTTGAGGCCTATGGTGGAAAAGGAAATATCTTCACATAAAAGCTAGACAGAAGCATTCTCAGAAATTTTTGAGATGTGTGCATTCAACTCACAGAGTTGAACCTTTCTTTTGATTGGGCAGTTTTGAAACACTTTTTTTGTAGAATCTGCAAGTGGATATTTGGAGCGCTTTTATGCCTACGTTAGAAAGGAAATATCTTCACAGAAAACCTGGACAGAAGCATTCTCAGAAACTTCTTCGTGATGTGTGCCTTCAACTCACAAAGTTGAAACTTCCTTTTGTTTGAGCAGTTTTGAAATACTCTTTTTGTAGAACTTGTAAGTGGATATTTGGAGCGCTATGAGGCCTATGGTGGAAAAGGTATATTTTCACATAAAAACTAACACAGGCATTCTCAGAAACTACTTTGTGATGTGTGCATTCAACTCAGAGTTGGACCTTTCCTTTGATTGAGCACTTTTGAATCACTATTTTTGTAGAATCTGGAAGTGGATATTTGGAGTGCTTTGCGGACTGTGGTGGAAAAAGAAATATCTTCCTATAAAAACTAGACAGAGGAATTCTCAGAAACTTCTTTGTGATGTGCGAATTCAACTCACAGAGTTCAACTTTATTGTGATAGAGCAGTTGGAAACACTCTTTTGGTAAAATCTCAGGTTCAACTCACAGTTGAACCTTTCCTTGGAGCAGTTTTGAAACACTCTTTTTGTTGAATCGGCAAGTGGATATTTGGAGCGCTTTGAGACATATGGTTGAAAGGAGAATATCTTCACAAAACAACTAGACAGAAGCATTCACAGAAATATCTTTGTGATGTGTGCATTAAACTTAGAGAATTGAACCTTCCTTTTGATAGAGCAGTTCTGAAACACTGTTTTTGTAGAATCTGGAAGTGGACGTTTGGAGTCCTTTGAGGCCTATGGTAGAAAAGGAAATATCTTCATATAAAAACGAGACAGAAGAATTCTCAGAAACTACTTTGTGATGTTTGCATTCAACTCACAGCGTTGAACATACCTTTTTATAGAGTAGTTTTGAAACACTCTTTTTGTAGAATCTGCAAGTGTATATTTGGAGCGATTTGAGGCCTTCGTTGCAAACGGGAATATCTTCACATAAAAACTAGACAAAAGCATTCTCAGAAACTTCTTTGTGATGTGTGCGTTCAACTCAGAGAATTGAACCTTCCTTCTGATAGAGCAGTTTTGAAACACTCTTTTTATAGAAACTTCAAGTGGATATTTGGAGTGCTTTGAGGCCTTCGGTGGAAATGGGAATGACTTCACATAAAAACTAGACAGAAGCCGTCTCAGAAACTTCTTTGTAATGTGTGCATTCAACACACAGAGTTGCACCTTTCTTTTGATAGAGCAGTTTTGAGACACTCTTTTTGTAGGATCTGCAATTGGACAGATGGAGAGCTTTGAGGCCTGTGGTGGAAAACAAATTATCTTCATATAAAAACTAGATAGAAGCATTCTCAGAAACTTCTTTGTGATGTGTGCATTCAACTCACAGAGATGAACCTTCCTTTTTATATAGCTGTTTTGAAACACTCTTTTTGTAGAATCTTCAAGTGGATATTTGGAGCCATTTGATTCCTAGGCTGAAAAAGGGAAGATCTTCACATAAATCCTGGACAGAAGCATTCTCAGAAACTTCTTTGTGATGTGTGCATTCAACTCACAGAGTTGAACCTTTCTTTGGATAGAGCAGTTTTGAGACACTCTTTTTGTAGAATCTGCAAGTGGACATTTGGAGCTCTTTGAGGCCTGTGGTGGAAAAGGAAATATCTTCATATAGAAACTAGACAGAAGCATTCTCAGAAACAACTTTGTGATGTTTGCATTCAACTCATAGAGTAGAACATCCCTTTTGATAGAGCAGCTTTGAAACACTCCCTTTGTAGAATCTGCAAGTGGATATTTGGACCGCTTTGTGGCCTTCGGTGGAAACGGGAATATCATCATGTAAAAACTAGATAGAAGTATTACCAGAAACTTCTTTGTGATGCATGCATTCAACTCAGAGGGTTGAAAGTTCCTTTTGATAGAGCAGTTTTGAAACAATCTTTTTGTAGAATCTGCAACTCGATATTTGGAGCGGTTTGAGGCCTATGGTAGGAAAGGAAAAGTCTTCATATAAAAACTGGACAGAAACATTCTCAGAAACTATTTGTGACTTGTACATTCAACTTACAGGGTTGGACCTTTCTTTTGATAAAGCAGTTTTGAAAACATTCTTTTTTAGGATCTGCAAGTGGACAATTAGAGCGCTTTGATGCATACGGTGAAAAATGAAATATCTTCACATAAAAACTAGACACAGGTATTCTCAGTAACTCCTTTGTGATGTTAGCATTCAACTCACAGTGTTGAACATTCCTTTTGATAGAGCAGTTTTGAAACACTATTTTTGTAGAATCTGCAAGTGGACATTTGGAGCACTTTGAGGCTTGTGGTGGAAAAAGAGATATCTTCATATAAAAACTAGTCAGAAGCTTTATCAAAAACTCCTTTGTGATGTGTGCATTCAAAGCACAGATTTGAACATTCCTTTTTATAAAGTAGTTTTGAAACACTATTTTTGTAGAATCTGCAAGTGGATATTTGGAGCACTTTGAGGCCTTCAGTGGAAACAGGAATATCTTCATGTAAAAACTAGACAGAAGTATTCTCAGAAACTCCTTTGTGATGTGTGCATTCAACTCAGAGAGTTGCACATTCCTCCTGATAGAGCAGTTTTGAAACACTCTTGTTGTAGAATCTGCAAGGGGATATTTGGAGCACTTTGAGGCCTTCTGTGGAAACGGGAATATCTTCACATAAAAACTAGACAGAAGCATTCTCAGAAACTTCTTTGTGATTTGTGCATTCAACTCACAGTGTTGAACCTTCCTTTTGACAGAGCAGTTTTGAAACACTCTTTTTGTAGAATCTGCATGTGGATATTTGGAGCGCTTTGAGGCCTTCAGTGGAAACGGGAATATCTTTACATAAAAACTAGACAGAAGCATTCTCAGAAACTTCTTTCTGATGTGTGTATTCAACTCACAGATTTGAACCTTCCTTCTGATAGAGCAGTTATGAAACACTCTTTTTGTAGAATCTGTATTAGAACATTTGGAGCGCTTTGAGGCCTGTGGTGGAAAAGGAAATATCTTCACATAAAAAGTAGACAGAAGCATTCTCAGAAACTTATTTGTGATATGTGCATTCAACTCAGAGAATTGAACCTTCGTTTTGATAGACCAGTTTTGAAACACTGTTTTTCTAGAATCTGGAAGTCGATATTTGGATCACTTTGTGGTTTATGGTAGAAAAGGAAATATCTTCATATAAAAACTAGACAGAAGCATTCTCAGAAACTACTTTGTGATGTTTGCATTCAAATCACAGCGTTGAACATTCCTTTTGATAGAGCAGTTTTGAAACACTCTTTTTGTAGAATCTGCCAGGGGATATTTGTAGCTTTTTGAGGCCTATGGTGGAAACAGCAATATCTTCACCTAAAAACTAGACAGAAGCATTCTGAGAAACTTCTTTGTGATTCATGCATGGAACTCGGAGAGTTGAAACTTCCTTTTGATTGAGCAGTTTTGAAATACGCTTTTTGTAGAATCTGCAACTGGATATTTGGAGCGCTTTGAGGCCTACAGTAGGAAAGGAAATATCTTAATATAAAAACTACACAGAAGCATAATCAGAAACTACTTTGTGATGTCTGCATTCAACTCAGACTGTTGAACATTTCTTTTGATAGAGCACTTTTGAAACACTGTTTTTGTAGAATCTGCAAGTGGACGTTTAGAGTGCTTTGATGCCTATGGTGAAAAAGGAAATATCTTCACATAAAAGCTGGACAGAAGCATTCTCAGAAACTTCTTTTTGATGTGTGCATACAACTCACAGAGTTGAACATTGCTTCTGATAGAGCAATTTTTAAACCCTCTTTTTGTAAAATCTGCAAGTGGATATTTTGACCACTTTGAGGCCTTCATTTGAAACGGAAATATTTTCATATAAAAACTAGACAGAATCATTCTCAGAAACTTCTTCGTGATGTCTGCAATCAACTCACAGAATTGAATCTTCCTTTTGATAGAGCAGTTTTGAAACACTCTTTTTGTAGAATCGGCAAGTGCATATTTCGAGCCCTTTGAGGCCTTCAGTGGAACAGGGAATATCTTCACATAAAAACTAGACAGAAGCATTCCCAGAAGCTTCTTTGTTCTGTGTGCATTCAACTCACAGAGATGAACCTTTCTTTTGATAGGGCAGTTTTGAAGCACTCTTTACGTAGAATATGCAAGTCGACATTTGGAGTGCTTTGAGGCATGTGGTAGAAAAGGAAATATCTTGATATAAAAACTAGACAGAAGCATTCTCAGAAACAACTTTGTGATGTTTGCATTCAACTCACAGAGTTGAACATTCCATTTGATAGAGCAGTTTTGTAACACTCTTTTTGTAGTATCTGCAAGTGGATATTTGGACCGCTTTGAGGTCTTCGGTGGAAACGCGAATATCTTCACATGAAAACTAGACAGAAGCATTCTCAGAGACTTCATTCTGACTTTTGCATTCAACTCAGAGAGTTGAACCTTCCCTCTGATAAAGCAGTTTTGAAACACTCTATTTTTAGAATCTGCAAGTGGGTATTTGGAGAGCTTTGAGGACTTCGGTGTAAACGGGAATATCTTCACATAAAAACTAGTCAGAAGCATTCTCAGAAAATACTTCGTGATGTGTGCATTCAATTCACAAGTTGAACATTTTTTTTTTATAGAGCAGTTTTGAAACACTCTTATTGTAGAATCTGCAAGAGGATCATTGGAACTCTTTGAGGCCTATAGTAGAAAAGGAAATATCTTCATATAAAAACTAGACAGAAGCTTTCTCAGAAACTTATTTGTGATGGCTGCATACAACTCACAGAATCGAACCATTCTTTTGACAGAGCCGTTTTGAAACACTCTTTTTGCAGAATCTGCAAGTGGACATTTGGCGCGCGTTGAGGCCTGCAGTGGAAAAGGAGATATCATCACATAAAAACTAGACAGAAGCATTCTCAGAAACTACTTTGGGATGTTTGCATTCAACTCACAGTGTTGAACACTGCTTTTCATAGATCAGTTTTGAAGCACTCTTTTTGTAGAATCTGCAAGTGGATATTGGGACTGCTTTGAGGACTTCAGTGGAAACGGGGATCTCTTCACATAAAAACTAGACAGAAGCATTCTCAGAAACTTGTTTGTGATGTGTGCATTCAACTCACAGAGTTGAACGTTCCTTTTGATAGAGCAGTTTTGAAACACTCTTTTTGTAGAATCTGCAAGTTGATATTTGTAGAGCTTTAAGGCCTTCAGTGGAAACGGGAATCTATTCAAATAAAAAGTAGACCGAAGCATTCTGAGAAATTTCTTTGTGATGTATGTATACAACTCACCGAGTTGAACATTTCTTTTAATAGAGTTTTCAAACACTGTTTTTGTAGAATCTGTAAGTGGACATTTGGAGCTTTTTGAGGCCTGTGGTGGAAAAGGAAATATATTCACATAAAAACTAGACAGAAGCATTCTCAGAAACTTCTTTGTGATGTGTGCATTCAACTCAGTGAATTGAACCTTCCTTTTAATAGAGCAGTTTTGAAACAGTGTTTTTGTAGAATCTGGAAATAGATATTTGAGCGCTTTGAGGCCTATGGTAGAAAAGGAAATATCTTCATATAAAAACTAGACAGAAGGATTCTCAGGAACTACATTGTGATGTTTGCTTTCAACTCACGGAGCTGAACATTCCTTTTGATAGAGCAGTTTTGAAACATGCTTTTTGTAGAATCTGCAACTGTATAATATGAGCGCTTTGAAGCCTATGCTAGGAAAGGAAATATCTTCATATAAAAACTAGACAGAAGCATTCCCAGAAACTACTTTCTGATGTGCGTATTCAACTCACAGAGGTGAACATTTCTTTTTATAGAGCAGTTTTGAAACACTGTTTTTGTAGAATCTGCAAGTGGACATTTAGAGCACTTGGATGCCTATGGTGAAAAAGGAAATATCTTCACATAAAAACTAGACAGAAGCATTCTCAGAAGCTTCTTTGTGTTGTGTGCATTGAATTCAGATTGTTGAACCTTCCTTTTGATAGAGCTGTTTTGAAACACTCTTTTTGTAGAGTCTGCAAGTGCATATTTGGAGCACTTTGAGGCCTTCAATGCAAACGGGAATATCTTCACATAAAAACTAGACACAAGCATTCTCAGAAACTTCTTTGTGATGTGTGCATTGAACTCAGAGTGTTGAACCTTCCTATCGATACAGCAGTTTTGAAACACTCTTTTTGTAGAATCTGCAAGTGGATATTTGGAGTCCTTTGACGCCTATGGTAGAAAAGGAAATATCTTCATATAAAAACAAGACAGAAGCATTCTGAGAAACTTCTTTGTGATGCCTGCATTCAACTCACAGAGTTGAACCTTCCTTTTGATAGAGCAGTTTTGAAACAGTCTTTTTGTAGAATCTGCAACTGGATATTTGATGCGCTGGAAGGCCTATGGTAGGAAACGATATATCTTCATATAAAGAAACATTCTCAGAAACTAGTTTGTGACGTGTGCATTGAATTCACAGAGTTGAACATTTCTTTCAATAGAGCAGTTTTGAAACACTCTTTTTGTAGAATCTGCAAGTGGACATTTAGAGTGCTTTGATGCCTACGGTGAAAAAGGAAATATCTTCACATAAAAACTGGACGGAAGCATTCCCAGAAACTTCTTTGTGATGTGTGCATTGAACTCAGAGTGTTCAACCTTCCTTTTGATAGAGCAATTTTGAAACACTCTTTTTATAGAATCTGCAAGTGGATATTTGGAGCGCTTTGAGGCCTTCTGTGGAAACGGGAATATCTTTACATAAAAACAACACACAATCATTCTCAGAAACTTCTTTGTGATGTGTGTATTGAACTCAGAGAGTTGAAACTTTCTCTTGATAGAGCAGTTTTGAAACACTCTTTTTGTAGAATCTGCAAGTGGATATTTGGAGCGCTTTGAGGCTTATGGTAGAAAAGAATTTATCTTCATAAAAAAACTAGACAGAAGCATTCTCAGAAACTTCTTTGTGATGCCTGCATTCAACCCACAGAGTTGAACCTTTCTTTTGATAGAGCAATTTTTGAAACACTCTTTTTGTATAATCCGCAAGTGAACGTTTGGAGAGCTTTGATGCCTATGTTGAAAAATGAAATATCTTCACATAAAAACTAGACAGATGCATTCTCAGATACTTCTCTGTGATGTGTGCATTCAACTGACAGAGTTGAACATTCCTTTTGATAGAGCAGTTTTGAAACACTCTTTTTGTAGAATCTGCAAATGGACATTTGGAGCACTTTGAGGCCTATGTTGAAAAAGGAAGTATCTTTACATAAAAACTAGACAGAAGCCTTCTCAGAAACTACTTTGTGATGTTTGCATTCAACTCACAGAGTTGAACATTCCTTTTGATACAACAGTTTTGAAATACTCTTTTTGTAGAATCTGCAAGTGGATATTTGGAGCACTTTGAGGCCTTCGGTGGAAACGGGAATATCCTAACACAAAAACCTGTCAGAAGCATTCTCACAAAGTTCTTTTTGATGTGTGCATTCAACTCACAGTGTTGAACCTTCCTTTTGATAGAACAGTGTTGAAACAATCTTTTTGTAGAATCTGCAACTGGATATTTGGAGTGCTTTGAGGCCTTCGGTGGAAAAGAAAATATCTTCACATAAAAAGTAGACAGAAGGACTCTCAGAAACTACTTTGTGATGTTTGCCCTGAACCCAGAGAGTTGAACCTTCTTTTTGATAGAGCAGTTTTGAAACACTCTTTTTGTATAATCAGTAAGGGTATATTTGGAGCGCTTTGAGGCCTTCTGTGGAAACGGGAATAGCTTCACATAAAAACTAGACAGAAGCATTCTCAGAAACTACTTTGTGATGTGTTCCTTCAACTCACAGAGATGAAGCTTCCTTTTGATAGAGCAGTTTTGAAACACTCTTTTTGTAGAATCTGCAAGTGGATATTTGTAGCGCTTCGCGGCCTTTGGTGGAAACGGGAATATCTTCACATAAAAACAAGACACAAGCATTCTCAGAATCTTCTTTGTGATGTGTGCATTGAACTCAAAAAGTTGAACCTTTGTTTTGATAGAGCAGTTTTGAAACACTCTTTTTGTAGAATCTGCAAGTGGATATTTGGAGCGCTTTGAGGCCTATGGTAGAAAAGGAAATATCTTCATATAAAAACTTGACAGAAGCATTCTCAGAAGCTTCTTTGTGATGCCTGCATTCAACTCACATAGTTGAACCTTTCCATTGACAGAGCAGTTTTGAAACACTCTTTTTGTATAATCTGCAAGTGGACATTTGGAGCTCTTTGATGCCTATGTTGAAAAAGGAAATATCTTCACATAAAAACTAGACAGAAGCATTCTCAGAAACTTCTCTGTGATGTGTGCGTTCAACTCACTGAGTTGAACATTCCTTTTGATATAGCAGTTTTGAAACACTCTTTTTGTATATTCTGCAAGTGAATATTTGGAGCGATTTGAGGCCTATGTTAGAAAAGGAATTATCTTCCTATAAAATCTAGACAGAAGCATTGTCAGAAACTTCTTTGTGATGCCTGCATTCAATTGACAGAGTTGAACCTTTCTTCTGATAGGGCATTTTGGAAACACTCTTTTTGTAGAGTCTGCAATTGGACATTCGGAGCACTTTGAGGCCTGTGGAGGAAAAGGTAGTATCTTCATATAAAAAACTAGACAGAAGCATTCTCAGAAACTACTTTGTGATGTTTGCATTCAACTCACAGAGGTGAACATTCCTTTTGATAGAGCAGTTTTGAAACACTCTTTTTGTAGTATCTGCAAGTGGATATTTGGAGCGCTTCGAGGCCTGTGGGGGAAAAGGAAATATCTTCACATAAAACCTAGACAGAGGCACTCTCAGAAACTTGTTTGTGATGTGTGCATTCAACTCAGGGAATTGAGCCTTCCTTTTGATAGAGCAGTTTTGAAACACTCTTTTTATAGAATCTGCAACTGGATATTTGGAGCGCTTTGTGGCCCATTGTAGGAAAGGAAATACCTTCATATAAAAACTAGACAGAAGCATTCTCAGAAACTACTTTTTGATGTGTGCATTCAACTCATGGAGATGAACCTTTCTATTGATAGATCAGGTTTGAAACACTCATTTTTCAAATCTGCAAGTGGACATTTAGAGCGCTTTGCTGCCTAAGGTGAAAAAGGAAATATCTTCACATAAAAACTAGACAGAAGCATTCTCAGAAACTTCTTTGTGTTCTGTGCATTGAACTCCGAGAGTTGAACCTTCCTTTTGATACAGCAGTTTTGAAACACGTGTTTTGTAGAATCGGCAAGAGGATATTTGGATCGATTTGAGACCTATAGTAGAAAAGGAAATATCTTCATATAAAAGCTAGACAGAAGCATTCTCAGAAACTACTTTGTGATGATTGCATTGAACTCGCAGAGTTGAAAATTCCTTTTGATAGAGCAGTTTTGAAACCCTCTTTTTGCGGAATCTGCATGTGGACATTTGGAGCGCTTTGATGCCTGTGGTGGAAAGGGCGATATCTTCATAAAAAAACTAGACAGAAGCATTCTCAGAAATTACTTTGTGATGTTTGCATTCAACTCACAGAGTTGAACATTCCTTATGATAAAGCAATTTTGAAACAGTCTTTTTGTAGAATCTGCAAGTGGATATTTGGAGCGCTTTGAGGCATTCGGTGGAAACGGGAATATCTTCACAAAAAAAATAGACAGAAACATCCTCAGAAACTTCTTTGTGATGGGTGCATTCAACTCACAGAGTTGAACTTTCCTTTTGATAGAGCTGTTTTGAAACACTCTTTTTGTAGAATCTGCCAGTGAACATTTGGAGTGCTTTGAGGCCTGTGACAGAAAAGGAGATACCTTCTTATAAAAACTAGACAGAAGAATTCTCAGAAACTAGTTTGTGATGTTTGCATTCAACTCACAGAGTTGAACATTCCTCTTGATAGAGCAGTTTTGAAACACTCTTTTTGTAGAATCTGCAAGTGGATATTTGGACCGCTTTGAGGCATTTGGTGGAAACGGGAATATCTTCATAAAAAAACTAGACAGAAGCCTTCTCAGAATCTTCTTTGTGAGGTGTGCATTCAACTCACAGAGTTGAACCTTCCTTTTGATAGAGCAGTTTTGAAACATTCTTTTTGTGGAATCTGCAACTGGATATTTGGAGTGCTTTGAGGCCTTCAGTAGAAACGGGAATATCTTCACATAAAAACTAGACAGTAGCATTCTCAGAAACTTCTTTGTGATTTCTGTATTCAACTCACAGATTTGAACTTTTTTTGATAGAGCAGTTTTGAAACACTCTTTTTGTAGAATCTGCAAGTGGCTATTTCGACCGCTTTGAGGCCTATGGTAGAAAAGGCAATATCTTCATATAAAACCTAGACAGAAGCATTTTCAGAAACTTCTTTGTGATGTCTGCATTCAACTCACGGAGTTGAACCTTTCTTTTGATAGAGCAGTTTTGAAACTCTCTATTTGTAAAATCTGCAAGTGGATATTTGGAGTGTTTGAGGCTTTCGGTGGAAACAGGAATATCCTCACATAAAAACTTGACAGAAACATTCTCAGAAGCTGCTTTGTGATGTGTGCATTCACCTCAGAGGGTTGAACCTTCCTTCTTATAGAACAGTTTTGAAACACTCTTTTTGTAGCATCTGCACGTGGATGTTTGGACCTCTCTGAGGCCTTCAGTCGAAACGAAAATATCTTCACATAAAAAGTAGACAGAAGCATTCTCAGACACTACTTTGTGATGCCTGCATTCAACTCACAGAGTTGAGCCTTCCATTTGGTATAGCAGTTTTGAAACACTCTTTTTTTAGAATTTGAAAGTGGACAGTTGGAGCGCTTTGAGGCCTTCTGTGGAAGCTGAAATATCTTCACATAAAAACTATACAGAAGCATTCTCAGAAACTGCTTTGTGATGGGTTCATTGAACTCACAGAGTTGAAACTTGCTTTTGATAGAGCAGTTTTGAAACATTCTTTTTGTAGAATCTGCAAGTGGACAATTGGAGTGCTTTGAGGCCTGTGGTGTAAAATGAGATATCTTCATATAAAAACTAGACAGAAGCATTCTCAGAAACTATTTTGTGATGTTTGAATTCAACTCACAGTGTTGAACCTTTCTTTTCATAGAGCTGTTTTGAAAGACTCTTTTTGTAGAATCTGCAAGTTGATATTTAGAGTGCTTTGATGCCTATGGTAGAAAAGGAAATATCTTCATATAAAACTAGACAGAAGCATTGTCAGAAACTTCTTTGTGATGCCTGCATTCAATTGACAGAGTTGAACCTTTCTTCTGATAGGGCATTTTGGAAACACTCTTTTTGTAGAGTCTGCAATTGGACATTCGGAGCACTTTGAGGCCTGTGGAGGAAAAGGTAGTATCTTCATATAAAAAACTAGACAGAAGCATTCTCAGAAACTACTTTGTGATGTTTGCATTCAACTCACAGAGGTGAACATTCCTTTTGATAGAGCAGTTTTGAAACACTCTTTTTGTAGTATCTGCAAGTGGATATTTGGAGCGCTTCGAGGCCTGTGGGGGAAAAGGAAATATCTTCACATAAGACCTAGACAGAGGCACTCTCAGAAACTTGTTTGTGATGTGTGCATTCAACTCAGGGAATTGAGCCTTCCTTTTGATAGAGCAGTTTTGAAACACTCTTTTTATAGAATCTGCAACTGGATATTTGGAGCGCTTTGTGGCCCATTGTAGGAAAGGAAATACCTTCATATAAAAACTAGACAGAAGCATTCTCAGAAACTACTTTTTGATGTGTGCATTCAACTCATGGAGATGAACCTTTCTATTGATAGATCAGGTTTGAAACACTCATTTTTCAAATCTGCAAGTGGACATTTAGAGCGCTTTGCTGCCTAAGGTGAAAAAGGAAATATCTTCACATAAAAACTAGACAGAAGCATTCTCAGAAACTTCTTTGTGTTCTGTGCATTGAACTCCGAGAGTTGAACCTTCCTTTTGATACAGCAGTTTTGAAACACGTGTTTTGTAGAATCGGCAAGAGGATATTTGGATCGATTTGAGACCTATAGTAGAAAAGGAAATATCTTCATATAAAAGCTAGACAGAAGCATTCTCAGAAACTACTTTGTGATGATTGCATTGAACTCGCAGAGTTGAAAATTCCTTTTGATAGAGCAGTTTTGAAACCCTCTTTTTGCGGAATCTGCATGTGGACATTTGGAGCGCTTTGATGCCTGTGGTGGAAAGGGCGATATCTTCATAAAAAAACTAGACAGAAGCATTCTCAGAAATTACTTTGTGATGTTTGCATTCAACTCACAGAGTTGAACATTCCTTATGATAAAGCAATTTTGAAACAGTCTTTTTGTAGAATCTGCAAGTGGATATTTGGAGCGCTTTGAGGCATTCGGTGGAAACGGGAATATCTTCACAAAAAAAATAGACAGAAACATCCTCAGAAACTTCTTTGTGATGGGTGCATTCAACTCACAGAGTTGAACTTTCCTTTTGATAGAGCTGTTTTGAAACACTCTTTTTGTAGAATCTGCCAGTGAACATTTGGAGTGCTTTGAGGCCTGTGACAGAAAAGGAGATACCTTCTTATAAAAACTAGACAGAAGAATTCTCAGAAACTAGTTTGTGATGTTTGCATTCAACTCACAGAGTTGAACATTCCTCTTGATAGAGCAGTTTTGAAACACTCTTTTTGTAGAATCTGCAAGTGGATATTTGGACCGCTTTGAGGCATTTGGTGGAAACGGGAATATCTTCATAAAAAAACTAGACAGAAGCCTTCTCAGAATCTTCTTTGTGAGGTGTGCATTCAACTCACAGAGTTGAACCTTCCTTTTGATAGAGCAGTTTTGAAACATTCTTTTTGTGGAATCTGCAACTGGATATTTGGAGTGCTTTGAGGCCTTCAGTAGAAACGGGAATATCTTCACATAAAAACTAGACAGTAGCATTCTCAGAAACTTCTTTGTGATTTCTGTATTCAACTCACAGATTTGAACTTTTTTTGATAGAGCAGTTTTGAAACACTCTTTTTGTAGAATCTGCAAGTGGCTATTTCGACCGCTTTGAGGCCTATGGTAGAAAAGGCAATATCTTCATATAAAACCTAGACAGAAGCATTTTCAGAAACTTCTTTGTGATGTCTGCATTCAACTCACGGAGTTGAACCTTTCTTTTGATAGAGCAGTTTTGAAACTCTCTATTTGTAAAATCTGCAAGTGGATATTTGGAGTGTTTGAGGCTTTCGGTGGAAACAGGAATATCCTCACATAAAAACTTGACAGAAACATTCTCAGAAGCTGCTTTGTGATGTGTGCATTCACCTCAGAGGGTTGAACCTTCCTTCTTATAGAACAGTTTTGAAACACTCTTTTTGTAGCATCTGCACGTGGATGTTTGGACCTCTCTGAGGCCTTCAGTCGAAACGAAAATATCTTCACATAAAAAGTAGACAGAAGCATTCTCAGACACTACTTTGTGATGCCTGCATTCAACTCACAGAGTTGAGCCTTCCATTTGGTATAGCAGTTTTGAAACACTCTTTTTTTAGAATTTGAAAGTGGACAGTTGGAGCGCTTTGAGGCCTTCTGTGGAAGCTGAAATATCTTCACATAAAAACTATACAGAAGCATTCTCAGAAACTGCTTTGTGATGGGTTCATTGAACTCACAGAGTTGAAACTTGCTTTTGATAGAGCAGTTTTGAAACATTCTTTTTGTAGAATCTGCAAGTGGACAATTGGAGTGCTTTGAGGCCTGTGGTGTAAAATGAGATATCTTCATATAAAAACTAGACAGAAGCATTCTCAGAAACTATTTTGTGATGTTTGAATTCAACTCACAGTGTTGAACCTTTCTTTTCATAGAGCTGTTTTGAAAGACTCTTTTTGTAGAATCTGCAAGTTGATATTTAGAGTGCTTTGATGCCTATGGTAGAAAAGGAAATATCTTCATATAAAACTAGACAGAAGCATTGTCAGAAACTTCTTTGTGATGCCTGCATTCAATTGACAGAGTTGAACCTTTCTTCTGATAGGGCATTTTGGAAACACTCTTTTTGTAGAGTCTGCAATTGGACATTCGGAGCACTTTGAGGCCTGTGGAGGAAAAGGTAGTATCTTCATATAAAAAACTAGACAGAAGCATTCTCAGAAACTACTTTGTGATGTTTGCATTCAACTCACAGAGGTGAACATTCCTTTTGATAGAGCAGTTTTGAAACACTCTTTTTGTAGTATCTGCAAGTGGATATTTGGAGCGCTTCGAGGCCTGTGGGGGAAAAGGAAATATCTTCACATAAGACCTAGACAGAGGCACTCTCAGAAACTTGTTTGTGATGTGTGCATTCAACTCAGGGAATTGAGCCTTCCTTTTGATAGAGCAGTTTTGAAACACTCTTTTTATAGAATCTGCAACTGGATATTTGGAGCGCTTTGTGGCCCATTGTAGGAAAGGAAATACCTTCATATAAAAACTAGACAGAAGCATTCTCAGAAACTACTTTTTGATGTGTGCATTCAACTCATGGAGATGAACCTTTCTATTGATAGATCAGGTTTGAAACACTCATTTTTCAAATCTGCAAGTGGACATTTAGAGCGCTTTGCTGCCTAAGGTGAAAAAGGAAATATCTTCACATAAAAACTAGACAGAAGCATTCTCAGAAACTTCTTTGTGTTCTGTGCATTGAACTCCGAGAGTTGAACCTTCCTTTTGATACAGCAGTTTTGAAACACGTGTTTTGTAGAATCGGCAAGAGGATATTTGGATCGATTTGAGACCTATAGTAGAAAAGGAAATATCTTCATATAAAAGCTAGACAGAAGCATTCTCAGAAACTACTTTGTGATGATTGCATTGAACTCGCAGAGTTGAAAATTCCTTTTGATAGAGCAGTTTTGAAACCCTCTTTTTGCGGAATCTGCATGTGGACATTTGGAGCGCTTTGATGCCTGTGGTGGAAAGGGCGATATCTTCATAAAAAAACTAGACAGAAGCATTCTCAGAAATTACTTTGTGATGTTTGCATTCAACTCACAGAGTTGAACATTCCTTATGATAAAGCAATTTTGAAACAGTCTTTTTGTAGAATCTGCAAGTGGATATTTGGAGCGCTTTGAGGCATTCGGTGGAAACGGGAATATCTTCACAAAAAAAATAGACAGAAACATCCTCAGAAACTTCTTTGTGATGGGTGCATTCAACTCACAGAGTTGAACTTTCCTTTTGATAGAGCTGTTTTGAAACACTCTTTTTGTAGAATCTGCCAGTGAACATTTGGAGTGCTTTGAGGCCTGTGACAGAAAAGGAGATACCTTCTTATAAAAACTAGACAGAAGAATTCTCAGAAACTAGTTTGTGATGTTTGCATTCAACTCACAGAGTTGAACATTCCTCTTGATAGAGCAGTTTTGAAACACTCTTTTTGTAGAATCTGCAAGTGGATATTTGGACCGCTTTGAGGCATTTGGTGGAAACGGGAATATCTTCATAAAAAAACTAGACAGAAGCCTTCTCAGAATCTTCTTTGTGAGGTGTGCATTCAACTCACAGAGTTGAACCTTCCTTTTGATAGAGCAGTTTTGAAACATTCTTTTTGTGGAATCTGCAACTGGATATTTGGAGTGCTTTGAGGCCTTCAGTAGAAACGGGAATATCTTCACATAAAAACTAGACAGTAGCATTCTCAGAAACTTCTTTGTGATTTCTGTATTCAACTCACAGATTTGAACTTTTTTTGATAGAGCAGTTTTGAAACACTCTTTTTGTAGAATCTGCAAGTGGCTATTTCGACCGCTTTGAGGCCTATGGTAGAAAAGGCAATATCTTCATATAAAACCTAGACAGAAGCATTTTCAGAAACTTCTTTGTGATGTCTGCATTCAACTCACGGAGTTGAACCTTTCTTTTGATAGAGCAGTTTTGAAACTCTCTATTTGTAAAATCTGCAAGTGGATATTTGGAGTGTTTGAGGCTTTCGGTGGAAACAGGAATATCCTCACATAAAAACTTGACAGAAACATTCTCAGAAGCTGCTTTGTGATGTGTGCATTCACCTCAGAGGGTTGAACCTTCCTTCTTATAGAACAGTTTTGAAACACTCTTTTTGTAGCATCTGCACGTGGATGTTTGGACCTCTCTGAGGCCTTCAGTCGAAACGAAAATATCTTCACATAAAAAGTAGACAGAAGCATTCTCAGACACTACTTTGTGATGCCTGCATTCAACTCACAGAGTTGAGCCTTCCATTTGGTATAGCAGTTTTGAAACACTCTTTTTTTAGAATTTGAAAGTGGACAGTTGGAGCGCTTTGAGGCCTTCTGTGGAAGCTGAAATATCTTCACATAAAAACTATACAGAAGCATTCTCAGAAACTGCTTTGTGATGGGTTCATTGAACTCACAGAGTTGAAACTTGCTTTTGATAGAGCAGTTTTGAAACATTCTTTTTGTAGAATCTGCAAGTGGACAATTGGAGTGCTTTGAGGCCTGTGGTGTAAAATGAGATATCTTCATATAAAAACTAGACAGAAGCATTCTCAGAAACTATTTTGTGATGTTTGAATTCAACTCACAGTGTTGAACCTTTCTTTTCATAGAGCTGTTTTGAAAGACTCTTTTTGTAGAATCTGCAAGTTGATATTTAGAGTGCTTTGATGCCTATGGTAGAAAAGGAAATATCTTCATATAAAACTAGACAGAAGCATTGTCAGAAACTTCTTTGTGATGTTTGCATTCAACTCACAGAGGTGAACATTCCTTTTGATAGAGCAGTTTTGAAACACTCTTTTTGTAGAGTCTGCAAGGGGACATTTGGGCCGTTTAGAGGCCTTCGGTGGAATCGGGAATATCTTCACATAAAAACCAGACAGAAGCATTCTCAGAAACTTCTTTATGATGTGTGTATTCAACTCAAAGAGTTGGACCTTTCTTTTTATACAGAGGTTGAAACACTCTTTTTGTAGAATCTCTTAGTGGACATTTGGAGCGCTTTGATGCCTGGGGTGGAAAAGAAGATATCTTCATATAAAAACTAGACAGAAGCATTCTCAGAAACTACTTTGTGATGTTTGCATCCAACTCACAGTGTTGAAACTTCCTTTGATAGAGCCGGTTTGAAAGACTCTTTCTGTAGAATCTGCAAGCCTATATTTTGAGCACTTTGAGGCCTACGGTGAAAACAGTAATATCTTCACATAAAAACTAGACAGAAACATTCTCAGAATCTTCTTTGGGATGTGTGCATTCAACTCAGAGAATTGAAACTTCCTTTTAATTTTAATAGAGCAGTTTTGAAACACTGTTTTTGTAGAATCTAGAAGTGGATATTTGGAGCGCTTTGAGGCCTATGGTAGAAAAGAAACATCTTCATTTAAAAACTAGACAGAAGCATTCACAGAAACCACTTTGTGATGTTTGCATTCAACTCCCAGGGTTGTACCTTCCTTTTGATAGAGCAGTTTTGAAACACTCTTTTTGTAGAATCTGAAAGTGGACATTTGGACCACTTTGAGGCCTTTGGTGGAAACGGGAATATCTTCACATAAAAACTGGACAGAAGCATTCTCGGAAACTCCTTTGTGATGTGTGCATTCAACTCACAGAGTTGAACCTTCCTTTTGATAGAGCAGTTTTGAAACCCTCTTTTGGTAGAATCTGCAAGTGTACATTTGGAGCGCTTTGAGACCTGTGCTGGAAAAGGAAATATCTTCACATAAAAACTAGACACAAGCATTCTCAGAAACTTCTTTGTTATGTGTGCATTCAACTCGCATAATTGAACCTTCCTTTTGATACAGCAGTTTTGAAACACTCTTTTTGTAGAATCTGCAAGTCGACATTTGGAGCGCTTTGATGCCTGTGGTGGAAAAGAAGATATCTTCATATAAAAACTAGACAGAAGCATTCTCAGAAACTACTTTGTGATATTTGCATTGAACTCACAGAGTTGAATATTTCTTTTGATAGAGCAGTTTTGAAACACTCTTTTTGTGGTATCTGCAAGTGAATATTTGGAGTGCTTTGAGGTCTTCGGTGGAAAGGGGAATATCTTCACAAAAAAACTAGACAGAATCATTTTCAGAAACTTCTTTGTGATGGGTGCATTCAACTCACAGCGTTGAACCTTTCTTTTGATAGAGCAGTTTTGAAACACTCTTTTTGTATAATCTGCAAGTGGACATTTTGAGAGCTTTGATGCCTATGTTGAAAAAGGAAATATTTTCACATAAAAACTAGAAAAAAACATTCTCAGAAAGTGCTTTGTGATGTGTGTGTTCAATTCACAGAGTTGAACATTCCTTTTGATAGAGCAGTTTTGAAAGACTCTTTTTGTAGAATCTGCCAGAGGATATTTGGAGCACTGGGAGGCCTTCGGTGGAAACGGGAATACCTTCACATACAAATTAGGGAGAAGCATTCTCAGAAACACCTTTGTGATGTGTACATTCAACTCACAAAGTTGAACCTTTCTTTTGATATAGCAGTTTTCAAACAATCTTTTTGTAGAATCTGTAACTGGATATTTGTAGCACTTTGAGGCCTTCAGTGGAAATGGGATTATATTCACATAAAAACTAGAAAGAAGCATTCTCAGAAACTTCATTGTGATATGTGCATTCATCTCACAGATTTGAACCTTTCTTTAGAAGTAGCAGATTTGAAACATTCTTTTTGAAAAATCTGCAACTGGATATTTGGAGAGGTTTGAGGCCTATCTGGGAAAGGAAATGTCTTCATATAAAAACTGGATAGAAGCATTCTCAGAAACTACTTTGTGATGTGTGCATTCAACTCACTAAGGTGATCCTTTCTTTCAATAGAGCAGTTTTGAAACACTCATTTGTAGAAACCGCAAGTGGACATTTAGAGGGCTTTGCTCCCTATGGTGAAAAAGGAAATATATACACATAAAAACTAGACAGAAGCATTCTCAGAAACTTCTTTGTGATGTTTGTATTCAACTAACAGAGTTGAACATTCCTTTTGATAGAGCAGTTTTGAAAGACTCTTTTTGTAGGATTTGAAAACGGATATTTGGATACCTGTGCGGCCATCGTTGGAAATGGAATATCTTCACATAAAAACTAGACAGAAGCATTCTCAGAAACTTCTTTGTGATGTTCGCATTCAACTCACAGAGTTGAACATCCCTTTTGATAGAGCAGTTTTGAAACACCTTTTTTGAAGTATCTGCAAGTGGATATTTGGTTCCCTTTGAGGCCTATGCTTGAAAAAGAAATATCTTCATATAAAAACTAGACAGAAGCATTCTCAGTAACTGCTTTGTGATGTGTGCATTCAAGTCACAGTGTTGAACCTTTGTTTTGATAGAGCAGTTTTGAAACACGCTTTTTGTAGGATATGCAAGTAGATATTTTGTTCCATTGGAGGTCTATGTTGGAAAACGAAATATCTTCACATAAAAACTAGACGGAAGCATTCACCGAATCTTCTTTGTGATGTGTGCATTCAACTCACCGAGTTGGACCTTTCTTTTGGTAGAGCGGTTTTGAAATACTCTTTGTAGAATCTACAAGTGGATATTTGTTCCACTTTGAGGCCCACGTTGGAAAAGGAAATATCTTCACATAAAAACTAGACAGAAGCATTGCCAGAAGCTGATTTGTGATGTGTGCATTCAACACACAGAGTTCTACCTTTCTTTTGATAGAGCAGTTTTGAAACACTCTTTTTGTAGAATCTTCAGGTGTATATTTGGAGCGCTTAGAGGCCTATGGTGGAGAAGGAAATATCTTCACATAAAAACAAGGCAGAAGCATTCTCAGAAACTTCTTTGTGATGTGTGCATTCAACTCAGCGTGTTGAACCTTTCTTTTGACATAGCAGTTTTGAAAAACTCTTTTGTAGAATCTGCAAGAGAATATTTGGAGTGCTGTGAGTCCTATGGTGGAACAGGAAATATCTTTACATAAAAACTAGACAGAAGCATTCTCAGAAACTTCTTTGTGATGTGTGCATTCAACTCACAGAGTTGAACGTTTCTTTTGATAGGGAAGTTTTGAATCAATCTTTTTGTAGGATCTGCAAGTGGATATTTGGTTCCCTTTGACGCCTATGTTGGAAAAGGAAATATCTTCACATAAAAACTAGACAGAAGTATTCTCTGAAACTTCTTTGTGATGTGTGCATTCAACTCACCGAATTGAACTTTTCTTTTGGTAGAGCAGTTTTGTAACACCATTTTGTAGGATCTACAAGTGGATATTTGTTCCCCTTTGAGGTGCATGTTGGAAAAGGAAATGTCTTCCCATAAAAACTAGACAGAAGCATTGTCAGAAGCTGATTTTTGATCTGTGCATTCAACTCACAGAGTTGAACCTTTCTTTTGATAGAGCAGTTTTGAAACACTCTTTTTGTAGAATCTGCAGGTGGTTATTTGGAGCGCTTGGAGGTCTATGGTGGAGAAGGAAATATGTTAACATAAAAACTAGACAGAAGCATTCTTAGAAACTTCTTTGTGCTGTGTGTATTCAAGTAACGGAGTTGAACCTTTCTTTTGATAGAGCAGTTTTGAATCACTCTTTCTGTAGTATCTACAGCTGGTTATTTTGCTCCCTTTGAGCCCTACGATGGAAAACGAAATATCTTCACATAAAATGAAACAGAAGCATTCTCAGAAACTGTTTTGTGATATGTGCGTTCAACTCAGAGAGCTGAACCTTTCCTTTGATAGAACAGTTTTGAACCACTATTTTTGTAGTATCTGAAAGGGGATATTTTGTTCCCTTTGAGGCCTATGTTGGAAAAAAAATATCTCCACATAAAAACTAGACAGAAGCATTCTCAGAAACTTCTTTGTACTGTGTGCATTCAACTCACAGAGATGAACTTTTCTTTAGATAGAGCAGTTTTAAAACAATCTTTTTGTAGAATCTGCAAGTGGATATTTGGAGTGCTTTGAGTCCTACGGTGGAAAAGGATCTTCACATAAAAACTAGACACAAGCATTCTCAGAAACTTCTTCGTGATGTGTGCATTCAACTCACAGATGTGAACCTTTCTTTTGACAGAGCAGTTTTGAAACAGTCTTTTTGTAGAATCTGCAAGTGGATATTTGGTGCGCTTTGAGGTCTACAGTGGAAAATAAAATATTTTCACATAAAAACTAGACAGAAGCATTCTCCGAAACTTCTTTGTGATGTGTGCATTCAACTCCCAGAGTTGAACATTTCTTTCGATAGAGCAGAATTGAAACACTCTTTTTGTGGAATCTGTAAGGGGATATTTCTTTCCCGTTGAGGCTTATGTGGGAAAACGAAATATCTTCACATAAAAACTAGACAGATGTATTCTCAGAAACTTCTTTGTGATGTGTGCATTCAACACACAGGGTTGAACCTTTCTTTTGATAGAGCAGTTTTGAAACGTTCTTTTTGGAGAATCTGCAAGTGGTATTTGGTTCCCTTTGAGGCCTATGGTGAAAAAGGAAATATCTTCACAAAAAAACTAGACACAAGCATTCTCAGAAACTTCTTTGTGATTTGTGCATTCATCTCACAGAGTTGAACCTTTCTTTTGATAGACGAGTTTTGAAACACTGCTTTTGTAGAATCTGCAAGTGGATATTTGGAGCGATTTGAGGCCTATGGTGGAAAAGGATGTATCTTCACATAAAAACTAGATAGAAGCATTCTCAGAATCTTCTTTGTGATGGGGGCATTTGAAACTCCTTTGTGATTTGTACATTCAACTCACATAGTTGAATCTTTCTTTTTGTAGAGCAGTTTTGAAACTCTGTTTTTGTAGAATCTGCAATTGGATATTTGAAGCTCTTTGAGCCCCACGGTGGAAAATGAAATATCTTCACATAAAAACCAGACAGATTCATTCTCCGAAACTGCTTTGTGATGTGTGCATTCAACTCTCAGAGCTGAACCATTCTTTTGACAGAGCAGTTTTGAACCACACTTTTTGTAGAATCTGCAAGTGGATATTTGGTTCCCTCTGAGGCCAATCTCGGAATACGAAATATCTTCACATAAAAACTAAAGAGAAACATTCTCAGAAAAATTTTTGTGATGTGTGCCTTCAACTCACAGAGTTGAACATTTCTATTGATAGAGCAGTTTTGAAACCCTCTTTTTGTAGAGTCTGCAAGTGAATATTTGGAGCGCTTTGGGGTCTATGGTGGAAAAGGAAATAACTTCCCATAAAAACTAGACAGAAGCATTCTCAAAAACTTCTTTGCGTTGTGTGCATTCAACTCACAGAGTTAAACCTTTCTTTTGATAGAGCAGTTTTGAAACACTCTTTGTAGAATCTGCAAGGGGATAGATTTTTCCCTTTGAGGCCTATGTTGAAAAAGTAAATATCTTCATAGAAAAACAAGACACAAGCATTCTGAGAAACCTCTTTGTGATGTGTGTATTCAACTCAGCGTGTTGAACCTTTCTTTTGACATAGCAGTTTTGAAAAACTCTTTTGTAGAATCTGCAAGAGAATATTTGGAGTGCTGTGAGTCCTATGGTGGAACAGGAAATATCTTTACATAAAAACTAGACAGAAGCATTCTCAGAAACTTCTTTGTGATGTGTGCATTCAACTCACAGAGTTGAACGTTTCTTTTGATAGGGAAGTTTTGAATCAATCTTTTTGTAGGATCTGCAAGTGGATATTTGGTTCCCTTTGACGCCTATGTTGGAAAAGGAAATATCTTCACATAAAAACTAGACAGAAGTATTCTCTGAAACTTCTTTGTGATGTGTGCATTCAACTCACCGAATTGAACTTTTCTTTTGGTAGAGCAGTTTTGTAACACCATTTTGTAGGATCTACAAGTGGATATTTGTTCCCCTTTGAGGTGCATGTTGGAAAAGGAAATGTCTTCCCATAAAAACTAGACAGAAGCATTGTCAGAAGCTGATTTTTGATCTGTGCATTCAACTCACAGAGTTGAACCTTTCTTTTGGTAGAGCAGTTTTGAAACACTCTTTTTGTAGAATCTGCAGGTGGTTATTTGGAGCGCTTGGAGGTCTATGGTGGAGAAGGAAATATGTTAACATAAAAACTAGACAGAAGCATTCTTAGAAACTTCTTTGTGCTGTGTGTATTCAAGTAACGGAGTTGAACCTTTCTTTTGATAGAGCAGTTTTGAATCACTCTTTCTGTAGTATCTACAGCTGGTTATTTTGTTCCCTTTGAGCCCTACGATGGAAAACGAAATATCTTCACATAAAATGAAACAGAAGCATTCTCAGAAACTGCTTTGTGATATGTGCGTTCAACTCAGAGAGCTGAACCTTTCCTTTGATAGAACAGTTTTGAAACACTATTTTTGTAGTATCTGAAAGGGGATATTTTGTTCCCTTTGAGGCCTATGTTGGAAAAAAAATATCTCCACATAAAAACTAGACAGAAGCATTCTCAGAAACTTCTTTGTACTGTGTGCATTCAACTCACAGAGATGAACTTTTCTTTAGATAGAGCAGTTTTAAAACAATCTTTTTGTAGAATCTGCAAGTGGATATTTGGAGTGCTTTGAGTCCTACGGTGGAAAAGGATCTTCACATAAAAACTAGACACAAGCATTCTCAGAAACTTCTTCGTGATGTGTGCATTCAACTCACAGATGTGAACCTTTCTTTTGACAGAGCAGTTTTGAAACAGTCTTTTTGTAGAATCTGCAAGTGGATATTTGGTGCGCTTTGAGGTCTACAGTGGAAAATAAAATATTTTCACATAAAAACTAGACAGAAGCATTCTCCGAAACTTCTTTGTGATGTGTGCATTCAACTCCCAGAGTTGAACATTTCTTTCGATAGAGCAGAATTGAAACACTCTTTTTGTGGAATCTGTAAGGGGATATTTCTTTCCCGTTGAGGCTTATGTTGGAAAACGAAATATCTTCACATAAAAACTAGACAGATGTATTCTCAGAAACTTCTTTGTGATGTGTGCATTCAACTCACAGGGTTGAACCTTTCTTTTGATAGAGCAGTTTTGAAACGTTCTTTTTGGAGAATCTGCAAGTGGTATTTGGTTCCCTTTGAGGCCTATGGTGAAAAAGGAAATATCTGCACAAAAAAACTAGACACAAGCATTCTCAGAAACTTCTTTGTGATTTGTGCATTCATCTCACAGAGTTGAACCTTTCTTTTGATAGACGAGTTTTGAAACACTGCTTTTGTAGAATCTGCAAGTGGATATTTGGAGCGATTTGAGGCCTATGGTGGAAAAGGATGTATCTTCACATAAAAACTAGATAGAAGCATTCTCAGAAGTTTCTTTGTGATGGGGGCATTTGAAACTCCTTTGTGATTTGTACATTCAACTCACATAGTTGAATCTTTCTTTTTGTAGAGCAGTTTTGAAACTCTGTTTTTGTAGAATCTGCAATTGGATATTTGAAGCTCTTTGAGCCCCACGGTGGAAAATGAAATATCTTCACATAAAAACCAGACAGATTCATTCTCCGAAACTGCTTTGTGATGTGTGCATTCAACTCTCAGAGCTGAACCATTCTTTTGACAGAGCAGTTTTGAACCACACTTTTTGTAGAATCTGCAAGTGGATATTTGGTTCCCTCTGAGGCCTATCTCGGAATACGAAATATCTTCACATAAAAACTAAAGAGAAACATTCTCAGAAAAATTTTTGTGATGTGTGCCTTCAACTCACAGAGTTGAACCTTTCTATTGATAGAGCAGTTATGAAACCCTCTTTTTGTAGAGTCTGCAAGTGAATATTTGGAGCGCTTTGGGGTCTATGGTGGAAAAGGAAATAACTTCCCATAAAAACTAGACAGAAGCATTCTCAAAAACTTCTTTGTGATGTGTGCATTCAACTCTCAGAGTTGAACCTTTCTTTGGATAGAGCAGTTTTGAAACTCTCTTTTTGTAGAATTTGCAAGTGGATATTTCATTCCCTTAGAGGCCTATGGTTGAAGAAGAAATAACATAAAAACTAGACAGAAGCATTCTCAAAAATTGCTTTCTGATGTGTGCATTCAACTCACCGAGTTTAACCTTTCTTTTTTTAGAGCAGTTTTGAAACACTCTTCCTGTAGAATCTGCAAGTGGATATTTGGAGCGCTTTGATGCGTATGGTGGAAATGAGAATAACTTCACATAAAACCTAGACAGAAGCATTCTCCAAAGCTTCTTTGTGCTGTGTGCATTCAACTCACAGAGTTGAAACTTTTTTTTGATAGAGCAGTTTTGGAACACTCTTTTTGTAGAATGTGCAAGTGGATAATTTGTTCCCTTTGAGGATTATGGTGAAAAAGGAAACATCTTCACATAAAAACTGGACACAAGCATTCTCAGAAACTACTTTGTGATGTGTGCATTTAACTCAGAGAGATGAACATTTCTTTTGATAGAGCAGTTTTGAAATACTCTTTGTAGAATCTGCAAGTGGATATTTGGAGTGCTTTGAGTCCTACGGTGGAAAAGGAAATATCGTCACATAAAAACTAGATGGAAGCATTCTCAGAAACTTCTTTGTGACGTGTGTATTCATCTCACAGAGTTGAAATTTCTTTTAATGGAGCAGTTTTGAAGCACTCTTTTAGTAGAATCTGCAAGTGGATATTTGGAGCGCTTTGTACCCTATGGTGCTAAAGGAAATATCTTCACATAAAACCTAGACAGAAGCATTCTCCGAAACATTTTTGTGATGTGTGCATTCAACTAACAGAGTTGAAACTTTCTTTTGATAGAGCAGTTTTGAAACACTCTTTTTGTACAATCTGCAAGTGGATATTTGGATCGCTTTGAGGCCTACGGTGGAAATGGAAAGATCTTCACATAAAAACTAGACAGAAGCATTCTCCGAAACTTCTTTGCGTTGTGTGCATTCAACTCACAGAGTTAAACCTTTCTTTTGATAGAGCAGTTTTGAAACACTCTTTGTAGAATCTGCAAGGGGATAGATTTTTCCCTTTGAGGCCTATGTTGAAAAAGTAAATATCTTCATAGAAAAACAAGACACAAGCATTCTGAGAAACTTCTTTGTGATGTGTGTATTCAACTCAGCGTGTTGAACCTTTCTTTTGACATAGCAGTTTTGAAAAACTCTTTTGTAGAATCTGCAAGAGAATATTTGGAGTGCTGTGAGTCCTATGGTGGAACAGGAAATATCTTTACATAAAAACTAGACAGAAGCATTCTCAGAAACTTCTTTGTGATGTGTGCATTCAACTCACAGAGTTGAACGTTTCTTTTGATAGGGAAGTTTTGAATCAATCTTTTTGTAGGATCTGCAAGTGGATATTTGGTTCCCTTTGACGCCTATGTTGGAAAAGGAAATATCTTCACATAAAAACTAGACAGAAGTATTCTCTGAAACTTCTTTGTGATGTGTGCATTCAACTCACCGAATTGAACTTTTCTTTTGGTAGAGCAGTTTTGTAACACCATTTTGTAGGATCTACAAGTGGATATTTGTTCCCCTTTGAGGTGCATGTTGGAAAAGGAAATGTCTTCCCATAAAAACTAGACAGAAGCATTGTCAGAAGCTGATTTTTGATCTGTGCATTCAACTCACAGAGTTGAACCTTTCTTTTGATAGAGCAGTTTTGAAACACTCTTTTTGTAGAATCTGCAGGTGGTTATTTGGAGCGCTTGGAGGTCTATGGTGGAGAAGGAAATATGTTAACATAAAAACTAGACAGAAGCATTCTTAGAAACTTCTTTGTGCTGTGTGTATTCAAGTAACGGAGTTGAACCTTTCTTTTGATAGAGCAGTTTTGAATCACTCTTTCTGTAGTATCTACAGCTGGTTATTTTGTTCCCTTTGAGCCCTACGATGGAAAACGAAATATCTTCACATAAAATGAAACAGAAGCATTCTCAGAAACTGCTTTGTGATATGTGCGTTCAACTCAGAGAGCTGAACCTTTCCTTTGATAGAACAGTTTTGAAACACTATTTTTGTAGTATCTGAAAGGGGATATTTTGTTCCCTTTGAGGCCTATGTTGGAAAAAAAATATCTCCACATAAAAACTAGACAGAAGCATTCTCAGAAACTTCTTTGTACTGTGTGCATTCAACTCACAGAGATGAAATTTTCTTTAGATAGAGCAGTTTTAAAACAATCTTTTTGTAGAATCTGCAAGTGGATATTTGGAGTGCTTTGAGTCCTACGGTGGAAAAGGATCTTCACATAAAAACTAGACACAAGCAT
Source organism: Gorilla gorilla gorilla (assembly GCF_029281585.2). Taxonomy (NCBI): domain Eukaryota; kingdom Metazoa; phylum Chordata; class Mammalia; order Primates; family Hominidae; genus Gorilla; species Gorilla gorilla. The sequence goes on from NC_073247.2 coordinate 74,121,890, forward strand.
TCTCAGAAACTTCTTCGTGATGTGTGCATTCAACTCACAGATGTGAACCTTTCTTTTGACAGAGCAGTTTTGAAACGTTCTTTTTGGAGAATCTGCAAGTGGTATTTGGTTCCCTTTGAGGCCTATGGTGAAAAAGGAAATATCTGCACAAAAAAACTAGACACAAGCATTCTCAGAAACTTCTTTGTGATTTGTGCATTCATCTCACAGAGTTGAACCTTTCTTTTGATAGACGAGTTTTGAAACACTGCTTTTGTAGAATCTGCAAGTGGATATTTGGAGCGATTTGAGGCCTATGGTGGAAAAGGATGTATCTTCACATAAAAACTAGATAGAAGCATTCTCAGAAGCTTCTTTGTGATGGGGGCATTTGAAACTCCTTTGTGATTTTTACATTCAACTCACATAGTTGAATCTTTCTTTTTGTAGAGCAGTTTTGAAACTCTGTTTTTGTAGAATCTGCAATTGGATATTTGAAGCTCTTTGAGCCCCACGGTGGAAAATGAAATATCTTCACATAAAAACCAGACAGATTCATTCTCCGAAACTGCTTTGTGATGTGTGCATTCAACTCTCAGAGCTGAACCATTCTTTTGACAGAGCAGTTTTGAACCACACTTTTTGTAGAATCTGCAAGTGGATATTTGGTTCCCTCTGAGGCCTATCTCGGAATACGAAATATCTTCACATAAAAACTAAAGAGAAACATTCTCAGAAAAATTTTTGTGATGTGTGCCTTCAACTCACAGAGTTGAACCTTTCTATTGATAGAGCAGTTATGAAACCCTCTTTTTGTAGAGTCTGCAAGTGAATATTTGGAGCGCTTTGGGGTCTATGGTGGAAAAGGAAATAACTTCCCATAAAAACTAGACAGAAGCATTCTCAAAAACTTCTTTGTGATGTGTGCATTCAACTCTCAGAGTTGAACCTTTCTTTGGATAGAGCAGTTTTGAAACTCTCTTTTTGTAGAATTTGCAAGTGGATATTTCATTCCCTTAGAGGCCTATGGTTGAAGAAGAAATAACATAAAAACTAGACAGAAGCATTCTCAAAAATTGCTTTCTGATGTGTGCATTCAACTCACCGAGTTTAACCTTTCTTTTTTTAGAGCAGTTTTGAAACACTCTTCCTGTAGAATCTGCAAGTGGATATTTGGAGCGCTTTGATGCGTATGGTGGAAATGAGAATAACTTCACATAAAACCTAGACAGAAGCATTCTCCAAAGCTTCTTTGTGCTGTGTGCATTCAACTCACAGAGTTGAAACTTTTTTTTGATAGAGCAGTTTTGGAACACTCTTTTTGTAGAATGTGCAAGTGGATAATTTGTTCCCTTTGAGGATTATGGTGAAAAAGGAAACATCTTCACATAAAAACTGGACACAAGCATTCTCAGAAACTACTTTGTGATGTGTGCATTTAACTCAGAGAGATGAACATTTCTTTTGATAGAGCAGTTTTGAAATACTCTTTGTAGAATCTGCAAGTGGATATTTGGAGTGCTTTGAGTCCTACGGTGGAAAAGGAAATATCGTCACATAAAAACTAGATGGAAGCATTCTCAGAAACTTCTTTGTGACGTGTGTATTCATCTCACAGAGTTGAAATTTCTTTTAATGGAGCAGTTTTGAAGCACTCTTTTAGTAGAATCTGCAAGTGGATATTTGGAGCGCTTTGTACCCTATGGTGCTAAAGGAAATATCTTCACATAAAACCTAGACAGAAGCATTCTCCGAAACATTTTTGTGATGTGTGCATTCAACTAACAGAGTTGAAACTTTCTTTTGATAGAGCAGTTTTGAAACACTCTTTTTGTACAATCTGCAAGTGGATATTTGGATCGCTTTGAGGCCTACGGTGGAAATGGAAAGATCTTCACATAAAAACTAGACAGAAGCATTCTCCGAAACTTCTTTGCGTTGTGTGCATTCAACTCACAGAGTTAAACCTTTCTTTTGATAGAGCAGTTTTGAAACACTCTTTGTAGAATCTGCAAGGGGATAGATTTTTCCCTTTGAGGCCTATGTTGAAAAAGTAAATATCTTCATAGAAAAACAAGACACAAGCATTCTGAGAAACTTCTTTGTGATGTGTGTATTCAACTCAGCGTGTTGAACCTTTCTTTTGACATAGCAGTTTTGAAAAACTCTTTTGTAGAATCTGCAAGAGAATATTTGGAGTGCTGTGAGTCCTATGGTGGAACAGGAAATATCTTTACATAAAAACTAGACAGAAGCATTCTCAGAAACTTCTTTGTGATGTGTGCATTCAACTCACAGAGTTGAACGTTTCTTTTGATAGGGAAGTTTTGAATCAATCTTTTTGTAGGATCTGCAAGTGGATATTTGGTTCCCTTTGACGCCTATGTTGGAAAAGGAAATATCTTCACATAAAAACTAGACAGAAGTATTCTCTGAAACTTCTTTGTGATGTGTGCATTCAACTCACCGAATTGAACTTTTCTTTTGGTAGAGCAGTTTTGTAACACCATTTTGTAGGATCTACAAGTGGATATTTGTTCCCCTTTGAGGTGCATGTTGGAAAAGGAAATGTCTTCCCATAAAAACTAGACAGAAGCATTGTCAGAAGCTGATTTTTGATCTGTGCATTCAACTCACAGAGTTGAACCTTTCTTTTGATAGAGCAGTTTTGAAACACTCTTTTTGTAGAATCTGCAGGTGGTTATTTGGAGCGCTTGGAGGTCTATGGTGGAGAAGGAAATATGTTAACATAAAAACTAGACAGAAGCATTCTTAGAAACTTCTTTGTGCTGTGTGTATTCAAGTAACGGAGTTGAACCTTTCTTTTGATAGAGCAGTTTTGAATCACTCTTTCTGTAGTATCTACAGCTGGTTATTTTGTTCCCTTTGAGCCCTACGATGGAAAACGAAATATCTTCACATAAAATGAAACAGAAGCATTCTCAGAAACTGCTTTGTGATATGTGCGTTCAACTCAGAGAGCTGAACCTTTCCTTTGATAGAACAGTTTTGAAACACTATTTTTGTAGTATCTGAAAGGGGATATTTTGTTCCCTTTGAGGCCTATGTTGGAAAAAAAATATCTCCACATAAAAACTAGACAGAAGCATTCTCAGAAACTTCTTTGTACTGTGTGCATTCAACTCACAGAGATGAACTTTTCTTTAGATAGAGCAGTTTTAAAACAATCTTTTTGTAGAATCTGCAAGTGGATATTTGGAGTGCTTTGAGTCCTACGGTGGAAAAGGATCTTCACATAAAAACTAGACACAAGCATTCTCAGAAACTTCTTCGTGATGTGTGCATTCAACTCACAGATGTGAACCTTTCTTTTGACAGAGCAGTTTTGAAACGTTCTTTTTGGAGAATCTGCAAGTGGTATTTGGTTCCCTTTGAGGCCTATGGTGAAAAAGGAAATATCTGCACAAAAAAACTAGACACAAGCATTCTCAGAAACTTCTTTGTGATTTGTGCATTCATCTCACAGAGTTGAACCTTTCTTTTGATAGACGAGTTTTGAAACACTGCTTTTGTAGAATCTGCAAGTGGATATTTGGAGCGATTTGAGGCCTATGGTGGAAAAGGATGTATCTTCACATAAAAACTAGATAGAAGCATTCTCAGAAGCTTCTTTGTGATGGGGGCATTTGAAACTCCTTTGTGATTTTTACATTCAACTCACATAGTTGAATCTTTCTTTTTGTAGAGCAGTTTTGAAACTCTGTTTTTGTAGAATCTGCAATTGGATATTTGAAGCTCTTTGAGCCCCACGGTGGAAAATGAAATATCTTCACATAAAAACCAGACAGATTCATTCTCCGAAACTGCTTTGTGATGTGTGCATTCAACTCTCAGAGCTGAACCATTCTTTTGACAGAGCAGTTTTGAACCACACTTTTTGTAGAATCTGCAAGTGGATATTTGGTTCCCTCTGAGGCCTATCTCGGAATACGAAATATCTTCACATAAAAACTAAAGAGAAACATTCTCAGAAAAATTTTTGTGATGTGTGCCTTCAACTCACAGAGTTGAACCTTTCTATTGATAGAGCAGTTTTGAAACCCTCTTTTTGTAGAGTCTGCAAGTGAATATTTGGAGCGCTTTGGGGTCTATGGTGGAAAAGGAAATAACTTCCCATAAAAACTAGACAGAAGCATTCTCAAAAACTTCTTTGTGATGTGTGCATTCAACTCTCAGAGTTGAACCTTTCTTTGGATAGAGCAGTTTTGAAACTCTCTTTTTGTAGAATTTGCAAGTGGATATTTCATTCCCTTAGAGGCCTATGGTTGAAGAAGAAATAACATAAAAACTAGACAGAAGCATTCTCAAAAATTGCTTTCTGATGTGTGCATTCAACTCACCGAGTTTAACCTTTCTTTTTTTAGAGCAGTTTTGAAACACTCTTCCTGTAGAATCTGCAAGTGGATATTTGGAGCGCTTTGATGCGTATGGTGGAAATGAGAATAACTTCACATAAAACCTAGACAGAAGCATTCTCCAAAGCTTCTTTGTGCTGTGTGCATTCAACTCACAGAGTTGAAACTTTTTTTTGATAGAGCAGTTTTGGAACACTCTTTTTGTAGAATGTGCAAGTGGATAATTTGTTCCCTTTGAGGATTATGGTGAAAAAGGAAACATCTTCACATAAAAACTGGACACAAGCATTCTCAGAAACTACTTTGTGATGTGTGCATTTAACTCAGAGAGATGAACATTTCTTTTGATAGAGCAGTTTTGAAATACTCTTTGTAGAATCTGCAAGTGGATATTTGGAGTGCTTTGAGTCCTACGGTGGAAAAGGAAATATCGTCACATAAAAACTAGATGGAAGCATTCTCAGAAACTTCTTTGTGACGTGTGTATTCATCTCACAGAGTTGAAATTTCTTTTAATGGAGCAGTTTTGAAGCACTCTTTTAGTAGAATCTGCAAGTGGATATTTGGAGCGCTTTGTACCCTATGGTGCTAAAGGAAATATCTTCACATAAAACCTAGACAGAAGCATTCTCCGAAACATTTTTGTGATGTGTGCATTCAACTAACAGAGTTGAAACTTTCTTTTGATAGAGCAGTTTTGAAACACTCTTTTTGTACAATCTGCAAGTGGATATTTGGATCGCTTTGAGGCCTACGGTGGAAATGGAAAGATCTTCACATAAAAACTAGACAGAAGCATTCTCCGAAACTTCTTTGCGTTGTGTGCATTCAACTCACAGAGTTAAACCTTTCTTTTGATAGAGCAGTTTTGAAACACTCTTTGTAGAATCTGCAAGGGGATAGATTTTTCCCTTTGAGGCCTATGTTGAAAAAGTAAATATCTTCATAGAAAAACAAGACACAAGCATTCTGAGAAACCTCTTTGTGATGTGTGTATTCAACTCAGCGTGTTGAACCTTTCTTTTGACATAGCAGTTTTGAAAAACTCTTTTGTAGAATCTGCAAGAGAATATTTGGAGTGCTGTGAGTCCTATGGTGGAACAGGAAATATCTTTACATAAAAACTAGACAGAAGCATTCTCAGAAACTTCTTTGTGATGTGTGCATTCAACTCACAGAGTTGAACGTTTCTTTTGATAGGGAAGTTTTGAATCAATCTTTTTGTAGGATCTGCAAGTGGATATTTGGTTCCCTTTGACGCCTATGTTGGAAAAGGAAATATCTTCACATAAAAACTAGACAGAAGTATTCTCTGAAACTTCTTTGTGATGTGTGCATTCAACTCACCGAATTGAACTTTTCTTTTGGTAGAGCAGTTTTGTAACACCATTTTGTAGGATCTACAAGTGGATATTTGTTCCCCTTTGAGGTGCATGTTGGAAAAGGAAATGTCTTCCCATAAAAACTAGACAGAAGCATTGTCAGAAGCTGATTTTTGATCTGTGCATTCAACTCACAGAGTTGAACCTTTCTTTTGATAGAGCAGTTTTGAAACACTCTTTTTGTAGAATCTGCAGGTGGTTATTTGGAGCGCTTGGAGGTCTATGGTGGAGAAGGAAATATGTTAACATAAAAACTAGACAGAAGCATTCTTAGAAACTTCTTTGTGCTGTGTGTATTCAAGTAACGGAGTTGAACCTTTCTTTTGATAGAGCAGTTTTGAATCACTCTTTCTGTAGTATCTACAGCTGGTTATTTTGTTCCCTTTGAGCCCTACGATGGAAAACGAAATATCTTCACATAAAATGAAACAGAAGCATTCTCAGAAACTGCTTTGTGATATGTGCGTTCAACTCAGAGAGCTGAACCTTTCCTTTGATAGAACAGTTTTGAACCACTATTTTTGTAGTATCTGAAAGGGGATATTTTGTTCCCTTTGAGGCCTATGTTGGAAAAAAAATATCTCCACATAAAAACTAGACAGAAGCATTCTCAGAAACTTCTTTGTACTGTGTGCATTCAACTCACAGAGATGAACTTTTCTTTAGATAGAGCAGTTTTAAAACAATCTTTTTGTAGAATCTGCAAGTGGATATTTGGAGTGCTTTGAGTCCTACGGTGGAAAAGGATCTTCACATAAAAACTAGACACAAGCATTCTCAGAAACTTCTTCGTGATGTGTGCATTCAACTCACAGATGTGAACCTTTCTTTTGACAGAGCAGTTTTGAAACAGTCTTTTTGTAGAATCTGCAAGTGGATATTTGGTGCGCTTTGAGGTCTACAGTGGAAAATAAAATATTTTCACATAAAAACTAGACAGAAGCATTCTCCGAAACTTCTTTGTGATGTGTGCATTCAACTCCCAGAGTTGAACATTTCTTTCGATAGAGCAGAATTGAAACACTCTTTTTGTGGAATCTGTAAGGGGATATTTCTTTCCCGTTGAGGCTTATGTTGGAAAACGAAATATCTTCACATAAAAACTAGACAGATGTATTCTCAGAAACTTCTTTGTGATGTGTGCATTCAACTCACAGGGTTGAACCTTTCTTTTGATAGAGCAGTTTTGAAACGTTCTTTTTGGAGAATCTGCAAGTGGTATTTGGTTCCCTTTGAGGCCTATGGTGAAAAAGGAAATATCTGCACAAAAAAACTAGACACAAGCATTCTCAGAAACTTCTTTGTGATTTGTGCATTCATCTCACAGAGTTGAACCTTTCTTTTGATAGACGAGTTTTGAAACACTGCTTTTGTAGAATCTGCAAGTGGATATTTGGAGCGATTTGAGGCCTATGGTGGAAAAGGATGTATCTTCACATAAAAACTAGATAGAAGCATCCTCAGAAGCTTCTTTGTGATGGGGGCATTTGAAACTCCTTTGTGATTTGTACATTCAACTCACATAGTTGAATCTTTCTTTTTGTAGAGCAGTTTTGAAACTCTGTTTTTGTAGAATCTGCAATTGGATATTTGAAGCTCTTTGAGCCCCACGGTGGAAAATGAAATATCTTCACATAAAAACCAGACAGATTCATTCTCCGAAACTGCTTTGTGATGTGTGCATTCAACTCTCAGAGCTGAACCATTCTTTTGACAGAGCAGTTTTGAACCACACTTTTTGTAGAATCTGCAAGTGGATATTTGGTTCCCTCTGAGGCCTATCTCGGAATACGAAATATCTTCACATAAAAACTAAAGAGAAACATTCTCAGAAAAATTTTTGTGATGTGTGCCTTCAACTCACAGAGTTGAACCTTTCTATTGATAGAGCAGTTTTGAAACCCTCTTTTTGTAGAGTCTGCAAGTGAATATTTGGAGCGCTTTGGGGTCTATGGTGGAAAAGGAAATAACTTCCCATAAAAACTAGACAGAAGCATTCTCAAAAACTTCTTTGTGATGTGTGCATTCAACTCTCAGAGTTGAACCTTTCTTTGGATAGAGCAGTTTTGAAACTCTCTTTTTGTAGAATTTGCAAGTGGATATTTCATTCCCTTAGAGGCCTATGGTTGAAGAAGAAATAACATAAAAACTAGACAGAAGCATTCTCAAAAATTGCTTTCTGATGTGTGCATTCAACTCACCGAGTTTAACCTTTCTTTTTTTAGAGCAGTTTTGAAACACTCTTCCTGTAGAATCTGCAAGTGGATATTTGGAGCGCTTTGATGCGTATGGTGGAAATGAGAATAACTTCACATAAAACCTAGACAGAAGCATTCTCCAAAGCTTCTTTGTGCTGTGTGCATTCAACTCACAGAGTTGAAACTTTTTTTTGATAGAGCAGTTTTGGAACACTCTTTTTGTAGAATGTGCAAGTGGATAATTTGTTCCCTTTGAGGATTATGGTGAAAAAGGAAACATCTTCACATAAAAACTGGACACAAGCATTCTCAGAAACTACTTTGTGATGTGTGCATTTAACTCAGAGAGATGAACATTTCTTTTGATAGAGCAGTTTTGAAATACTCTTTGTAGAATCTGCAAGTGGATATTTGGAGTGCTTTGAGTCCTACGGTGGAAAAGGAAATATCGTCACATAAAAACTAGATGGAAGCATTCTCAGAAACTTCTTTGTGACGTGTGTATTCATCTCACAGAGTTGAAATTTCTTTTAATGGAGCAGTTTTGAAGCACTCTTTTAGTAGAATCTGCAAGTGGATATTTGGAGCGCTTTGTACCCTATGGTGCTAAAGGAAATATCTTCACATAAAACCTAGACAGAAGCATTCTCCGAAACATTTTTGTGATGTGTGCATTCAACTAACAGAGTTGAAACTTTCTTTTGATAGAGCAGTTTTGAAACACTCTTTTTGTACAATCTGCAAGTGGATATTTGGATCGCTTTGAGGCCTACGGTGGAAATGGAAAGATCTTCACATAAAAACTAGACAGAAGCATTCTCCGAAACTTCTTTGCGTTGTGTGCATTCAACTCACAGAGTTAAACCTTTCTTTTGATAGAGCAGTTTTGAAACACTCTTTGTAGAATCTGCAAGGGGATAGATTTTTCCCTTTGAGGCCTATGTTGAAAAAGTAAATATCTTCATAGAAAAACAAGACACAAGCATTCTGAGAAACTTCTTTGTGATGTGTGTATTCAACTCAGCGTGTTGAACCTTTCTTTTGACATAGCAGTTTTGAAAAACTCTTTTGTAGAATCTGCAAGAGAATATTTGGAGTGCTGTGAGTCCTATGGTGGAACAGGAAATATCTTTACATAAAAACTAGACAGAAGCATTCTCAGAAACTTCTTTGTGATGTGTGCATTCAACTCACAGAGTTGAACGTTTCTTTTGATAGGGAAGTTTTGAATCAATCTTTTTGTAGGATCTGCAAGTGGATATTTGGTTCCCTTTGACGCCTATGTTGGAAAAGGAAATATCTTCACATAAAAACTAGACAGAAGTATTCTCTGAAACTTCTTTGTGATGTGTGCATTCAACTCACCGAATTGAACTTTTCTTTTGGTAGAGCAGTTTTGTAACACCATTTTGTAGGATCTACAAGTGGATATTTGTTCCCCTTTGAGGTGCATGTTGGAAAAGGAAATGTCTTCCCATAAAAACTAGACAGAAGCATTGTCAGAAGCTGATTTTTGATCTGTGCATTCAACTCACAGAGTTGAACCTTTCTATTGATAGAGCAGTTTTGAAACCCTCTTTTTGTAGAGTCTGCAAGTGAATATTTGGAGCGCTTTGGGGTCTATGGTGGAAAAGGAAATAACTTCCCATAAAAACTAGACAGAAGCATTCTCAAAAACTTCTTTGTGATGTGTGCATTCAACTCTCAGAGTTGAACCTTTCTTTGGATAGAGCAGTTTTGAAACTCTCTTTTTGTAGAATTTGCAAGTGGATATTTCATTCCCTTAGAGGCCTATGGTTGAAGAAGAAATAACATAAAAACTAGACAGAAGCATTCTCAAAAATTGCTTTCTGATGTGTGCATTCAACTCACCGAGTTTAACCTTTCTTTTTTTAGAGCAGTTTTGAAACACTCTTTCTGTAGAATCTGCAAGTGGATATTTGGAGCGCTTTGATGCGTATGGTGGAAATGAGAATAACTTCACATAAAACCTAGACAGAAGCATTCTCCAAAGCTTCTTTGTGCTGTGTGCATTCAACTCACAGAGTTGAAACTTTTTTTTTGATAGAGCAGTTTTGGAACACTCTTTTTGTAGAATGTGCAAGTGGATAATTTGTTCCCTTTGAGGATTATGGTGAAAAAGGAAACATCTTCACATAAAAACTGGACACAAGCATTCTCAGAAACTACTTTGTGATGTGTGCATTTAACTCAGAGAGATGAACATTTCTTTTGATAGAGCAGTTTTGAAATACTCTTTGTAGAATCTGCAAGTGGATATTTGGAGTGCTTTGAGTCCTACGGTGGAAAAGGAAATATCGTCACATAAAAACTAGATGGAAGCATTCTCAGAAACTTCTTTGTGACGTGTGTATTCATCTCACAGAGTTGAAATTTCTTTTAATGGAGCAGTTTTGAAGCACTCTTTTAGTAGAATCTGCAAGTGGATATTTGGAGCGCTTTGTACCCTATGGTGCTAAAGGAAATATCTTCACATAAAACCTAGACAGAAGCATTCTCCGAAACATTTTTGTGATGTGTGCATTCAACTAACAGAGTTGAAACTTTCTTTTGATAGAGCAGTTTTGAAACACTCTTTTTGTACAATCTGCAAGTGGATATTTGGATCGCTTTGAGGCCTACGGTGGAAATGGAAAGATCTTCACATAAAAACTAGACAGAAGCATTCTCCGAAACTTCTTTGCGTTGTGTGCATTCAACTCACAGAGTTAAACCTTTCTTTTGATAGAGCAGTTTTGAAACACTCTTTGTAGAATCTGCAAGGGGATAGATTTTTCCCTTTGAGGCCTATGTTGAAAAAGTAAATATCTTCATAGAAAAACAAGACACAAGCATTCTGAGAAACCTCTTTGTGATGTGTGTATTCAACTCAGCGTGTTGAACCTTTCTTTTGACATAGCAGTTTTGAAAAACTCTTTTGTAGAATCTGCAAGAGAATATTTGGAGTGCTGTGAGTCCTATGGTGGAACAGGAAATATCTTTACATAAAAACTAGACAGAAGCATTCTCAGAAACTTCTTTGTGATGTGTGCATTCAACTCACAGAGTTGAACGTTTCTTTTGATAGGGAAGTTTTGAATCAATCTTTTTGTAGGATCTGCAAGTGGATATTTGGTTCCCTTTGACGCCTATGTTGGAAAAGGAAATATCTTCACATAAAAACTAGACAGAAGTATTCTCTGAAACTTCTTTGTGATGTGTGCATTCAACTCACCGAATTGAACTTTTCTTTTGGTAGAGCAGTTTTGTAACACCATTTTGTAGGATCTACAAGTGGATATTTGTTCCCCTTTGAGGTGCATGTTGGAAAAGGAAATGTCTTCCCATAAAAACTAGACAGAAGCATTGTCAGAAGCTGATTTTTGATCTGTGCATTCAACTCACAGAGTTGAACCTTTCTTTTGATAGAGCAGTTTTGAAACACTCTTTTTGTAGAATCTGCAGGTGGTTATTTGGAGCGCTTGGAGGTCTATGGTGGAGAAGGAAATATGTTAACATAAAAACTAGACAGAAGCATTCTTAGAAACTTCTTTGTGCTGTGTGTATTCAAGTAACGGAGTTGAACCTTTCTTTTGATAGAGCAGTTTTGAATCACTCTTTCTGTAGTATCTACAGCTGGTTATTTTGTTCCCTTTGAGCCCTACGATGGAAAACGAAATATCTTCACATAAAATGAAACAGAAGCATTCTCAGAAACTGCTTTGTGATATGTGCGTTCAACTCAGAGAGCTGAACCTTTCCTTTGATAGAACAGTTTTGAAACACTATTTTTGTAGTATCTGAAAGGGGATATTTAGTTCCCTTTGAGGCCTATGTTGGAAAAAAAATATCTCCACATAAAAACTAGACAGAAGCATTCTCAGAAACTTCTTTGTACTGTGTGCATTCAACTCACAGAGATGAACTTTTCTTTAGATAGAGCAGTTTTAAAACAATCTTTTTGTAGAATCTGCAAGTGGATATTTGGAGTGCTTTGAGTCCTACGGTGGAAAAGGATCTTCACATAAAAACTAGACACAAGCATTCTCAGAAACTTCTTCGTGATGTGTGCATTCAACTCACAGATGTGAACCTTTCTTTTGACAGAGCAGTTTTGAAACAGTCTTTTTGTAGAATCTGCAAGTGGATATTTGGTGCGCTTTGAGGTCTACAGTGGAAAATAAAATATTTTCACATAAAAACTAGACAGAAGCATTCTCCGAAACTTCTTTGTGATGTGTGCATTCAACTCCCAGAGTTGAACATTTCTTTCGATAGAGCAGAATTGAAACACTCTTTTTGTGGAATCTGTAAGGGGATATTTCTTTCCCGTTGAGGCTTATGTTGGAAAACGAAATATCTTCACATAAAAACTAGACAGATGTATTCTCAGAAACTTCTTTGTGATGTGTGCATTCAACTCACAGGGTTGAACCTTTCTTTTGATAGAGCAGTTTTGAAACGTTCTTTTTGGAGAATCTGCAAGTGGTATTTGGTTCCCTTTGAGGCCTATGGTGAAAAAGGAAATATCTGCACAAAAAAACTAGACACAAGCATTCTCAGAAACTTCTTTGTGATTTGTGCATTCATCTCACAGAGTTGAACCTTTCTTTTGATAGACGAGTTTTGAAACACTGCTTTTGTAGAATCTGCAAGTGGATATTTGGAGCGATTTGAGGCCTATGGTGGAAAAGGATGTATCTTCACATAAAAACTAGATAGAAGCATTCTCAGAAGCTTCTTTGTGATGGGGGCATTTGAAACTCCTTTGTGATTTGTACATTCAACTCACATAGTTGAATCTTTCTTTTTGTAGAGCAGTTTTGAAACTCTGTTTTTGTAGAATCTGCAATTGGATATTTGAAGCTCTTTGAGCCCCACGGTGGAAAATGAAATATCTTCACATAAAAACCAGACAGATTCATTCTCCGAAACTGCTTTGTGATGTGTGCATTCAACTCTCAGAGCTGAACCATTCTTTTGACAGAGCAGTTTTGAACCACACTTTTTGTAGAATCTGCAAGTGGATATTTGGTTCCCTCTGAGGCCTATCTCGGAATACGAAATATCTTCACATAAAAACTAAAGAGAAACATTCTCAGAAAAATTTTTGTGATGTGTGCCTTCAACTCACAGAGTTGAACCTTTCTATTGATAGAGCAGTTTTGAAACCCTCTTTTTGTAGAGTCTGCAAGTGAATATTTGGAGCGCTTTGGGGTCTATGGTGGAAAAGGAAATAACTTCCCATAAAAACTAGACAGAAGCATTCTCAAAAACTTCTTTGTGATGTGTGCATTCAACTCTCAGAGATGAACCTTTGTTTGGATAGAGCAGTTTTGAAACTCTCTTTTTGTAGAATTTGCAAGTGGATATTTCATTCCCTTAGAGGCCTATGGTTGAAGAAGAAATAACATAAAAACTAGACAGAAGCATTCTCAAAAATTGCTTTCTGATGTGTGCATTCAACTCACCGAGTTTAACCTTTCTTTTTTTAGAGCAGTTTTGAAACACTCTTTCTGTAGAATCTGCAAGTGGATATTTGGAGCGCTTTGATGCGTATGGTGGAAATGAGAATAACTTCACATAAAACCTAGACAGAAGCATTCTCCAAAGCTTCTTTGTGCTGTGTGCATTCAACTCACAGAGTTGAAACTTTTTTTTGATAGAGCAGTTTTGGAACACTCTTTTTGTAGAATGTGCAAGTGGATAATTTGTTCCCTTTGAGGATTATGGTGAAAAAGGAAACATCTTCACATAAAAACTGGACACAAGCATTCTCAGAAACTACTTTGTGATGTGTGCATTTAACTCAGAGAGATGAACATTTCTTTTGATAGAGCAGTTTTGAAATACTCTTTGTAGAATCTGCAAGTGGATATTTGGAGTGCTTTGAGTCCTACGGTGGAAAAGGAAATATCGTCACATAAAAACTAGATGGAAGCATTCTCAGAAACTTCTTTGTGACGTGTGTATTCATCTCACAGAGTTGAAATTTCTTTTAATGGAGCAGTTTTGAAGCACTCTTTTAGTAGAATCTGCAAGTGGATATTTGGAGCGCTTTGTACCCTATGGTGCTAAAGGAAATATCTTCACATAAAACCTAGACAGAAGCATTCTCCGAAACATTTTTGTGATGTGTGCATTCAACTAACAGAGTTGAAACTTTCTTTTGATAGAGCAGTTTTGAAACACTCTTTTTGTACAATCTGCAAGTGGATATTTGGATCGCTTTGAGGCCTACGGTGGAAATGGAAAGATCTTCACATAAAAACTAGACAGAAGCATTCTCCGAAACTTCTTTGCGTTGTGTGCATTCAACTCACAGAGTTAAACCTTTCTTTTGATAGAGCAGTTTTGAAACACTCTTTGTAGAATCTGCAAGGGGATAGATTTTTCCCTTTGAGGCCTATGTTGAAAAAGTAAATATCTTCATAGAAAAACAAGACACAAGCATTCTGAGAAACTTCTTTGTGATGTGTGTATTCAACTCAGCGTGTTGAACCTTTCTTTTGACATAGCAGTTTTGAAAAACTCTTTTGTAGAATCTGCAAGAGAATATTTGGAGTGCTGTGAGTCCTATGGTGGAACAGGAAATATCTTTACATAAAAACTAGACAGAAGCATTCTCAGAAACTTCTTTGTGATGTGTGCATTCAACTCACAGAGGTGAACGTTTCTTTTGATAGGGAAGTTTTGAATCAATCTTTTTGTAGGATCTGCAAGTGGATATTTGGTTCCCTTTGACGCCTATGTTGGAAAAGGAAATATCTTCACATAAAAACTAGACAGAAGTATTCTCTGAAACTTCTTTGTGATGTGTGCATTCAACTCACCGAATTGAACTTTTCTTTTGGTAGAGCAGTTTTGTAACACCATTTTGTAGGATCTACAAGTGGATATTTGTTCCCCTTTGAGGTGCATGTTGGAAAAGGAAATGTCTTCCCATAAAAACTAGACAGAAGCATTGTCAGAAGCTGATTTTTGATCTGTGCATTCAACTCACAGAGTTGAACCTTTCTTTTGATAGAGCAGTTTTGAAACACTCTTTTTGTAGAATCTGCAGGTGGTTATTTGGAGCGCTTGGAGGTCTATGGTGGAGAAGGAAATATGTTAACATAAAAACTAGACAGAAGCATTCTTAGAAACTTCTTTGTGCTGTGTGTATTCAAGTAACGGAGTTGAACCTTTCTTTTGATAGAGCAGTTTTGAATCACTCTTTCTGTAGTATCTACAGCTGGTTATTTTGTTCCCTTTGAGCCCTATGATGGAAAACGAAATATCTTCACATAAAATGAAACAGAAGCATTCTCAGAAACTGCTTTGTGATATGTGCGTTCAACTCAGAGAGCTGAACCTTTCCTTTGATAGAACAGTTTTGAACCACTATTTTTGTAGTATCTGAAAGGGGATATTTTGTTCCCTTTGAGGCCTATGTTGGAAAAAAAATATCTCCACATAAAAACTAGACAGAAGCATTCTCAGAAACTTCTTTGTACTGTGTGCATTCAACTCACAGAGATGAACTTTTCTTTAGATAGAGCAGTTTTAAAACAATCTTTTTGTAGAATCTGCAAGTGGATATTTGGAGTGCTTTGAGTCCTACGGTGGAAAAGGATCTTCACATAAAAACTAGACACAAGCATTCTCAGAAACTTCTTCGTGATGTGTGCATTCAACTCACAGATGTGAACCTTTCTTTTGACAGAGCAGTTTTGAAACAGTCTTTTTGTAGAATCTGCAAGTGGATATTTGGTGCGCTTTGAGGTCTACAGTGGAAAATAAAATATTTTCACATAAAAACTAGACAGAAGCATTCTCCGAAACTTCTTTGTGATGTGTGCATTCAACTCCCAGAGTTGAACATTTCTTTCGATAGAGCAGAATTGAAACACTCTTTTTGTGGAATCTGTAAGGGGATATTTCTTTCCCGTTGAGGCTTATGTTGGAAAACGAAATATCTTCACATAAAAACTAGACAGATGTATTCTCAGAAACTTCTTTGTGATGTGTGCATTCAACTCACAGGGTTGAACCTTTCTTTTGATAGAGCAGTTTTGAAACGTTCTTTTTGGAGAATCTGCAAGTGGTATTTGGTTCCCTTTGAGGCCTATGGTGAAAAAGGAAATATCTGCACAAAAAAACTAGACACAAGCATTCTCAGAAACTTCTTTGTGATTTGTGCATTCATCTCACAGAGTTGAACCTTTCTTTTGATAGACGAGTTTTGAAACACTGCTTTTGTAGAATCTGCAAGTGGATATTTGGAGCGATTTGAGGCCTATGGTGGAAAAGGATGTATCTTCACATAAAAACTAGATAGAAGCATCCTCAGAAGCTTCTTTGTGATGGGGGCATTTGAAACTCCTTTGTGATTTGTACATTCAACTCACATAGTTGAATCTTTCTTTTTGTAGAGCAGTTTTGAAACTCTGTTTTTGTAGAATCTGCAATTGGATATTTGAAGCTCTTTGAGCCCCACGGTGGAAAATGAAATATCTTCACATAAAAACCAGACAGATTCATTCTCCGAAACTGCTTTGTGATGTGTGCATTCAACTCTCAGAGCTGATCCATTCTTTTGACAGAGCAGTTTTGAACCACACTTTTTGTAGAATCTGCAAGTGGATATTTGGTTCCCTCTGAGGCCTATCTCGGAATACGAAATATCTTCACATAAAAACTAAAGAGAAACATTCTCAGAAAAATTTTTGTGATGTGTGCCTTCAACTCACAGAGTTGAACCTTTCTATTGATAGAGCAGTTTTGAAACCCTCTTTTTGTAGAGTCTGCAAGTGAATATTTGGAGCGCTTTGGGGTCTATGGTGGAAAAGGAAATAACTTCCCATAAAAACTAGACAGAAGCATTCTCAAAAACTTCTTTGTGATGTGTGCATTCAACTCTCAGAGATGAACCTTTCTTTGGATAGAGCAGTTTTGAAACTCTCTTTTTGTAGAATTTGCAAGTGGATATTTCATTCCCTTAGAGGCCTATGGTTGAAGAAGAAATAACATAAAAACTAGACAGAAGCATTCTCAAAAATTGCTTTCTGATGTGTGCATTCAACTCACCGAGTTTAACCTTTCTTTTTTTAGAGCAGTTTTGAAACACTCTTTCTGTAGAATCTGCAAGTGGATATTTGGAGCGCTTTGATGCGTATGGTGGAAATGAGAATAACTTCACACAAAACCTAGACAGAAGCATTCTCCAAAGCTTCTTTGTGCTGTGTGCATTCAACTCACAGAGTTGAAACTTTTTTTTGATAGAGCAGTTTTGGAACACTCTTTTTGTAGAATGTGCAAGTGGATAATTTGTTCCCTTTGAGGATTATGGTGAAAAAGGAAACATCTTCACATAAAAACTGGACACAAGCATTCTCAGAAACTACTTTGTGATGTGTGCATTTAACTCAGAGAGATGAACATTTCTTTTGATAGAGCAGTTTTGAAATACTCTTTGTAGAATCTGCAAGTGGATATTTGGAGTGCTTTGAGTCCTACGGTGGAAAAGGAAATATCGTCACATAAAAACTAGATGGAAGCATTCTCAGAAACTTCTTTGTGACGTGTGTATTCATCTCACAGAGTTGAAATTTCTTTTAATGGAGCAGTTTTGAAGCACTCTTTTAGTAGAATCTGCAAGTGGATATTTGGAGCGCTTTGTACCCTATGGTGCTAAAGGAAATATCTTCACATAAAACCTAGACAGAAGCATTCTCCGAAACATTTTTGTGATGTGTGCATTCAACTAACAGAGTTGAAACTTTCTTTTGATAGAGCAGTTTTGAAACACTCTTTTTGTACAATCTGCAAGTGGATATTTGGATCGCTTTGAGGCCTACGGTGGAAATGGAAAGATCTTCACATAAAAACTAGACAGAAGCATTCTCCGAAACTTCTTTGCGTTGTGTGCATTCAACTCACAGAGTTAAACCTTTCTTTTGATAGAGCAGTTTTGAAACACTCTTTGTAGAATCTGCAAGGGGATAGATTTTTCCCTTTGAGGCCTATGTTGAAAAAGTAAATATCTTCATAGAAAAACAAGACACAAGCATTCTGAGAAACTTCTTTGTGATGTGTGTATTCAACTCAGCGTGTTGAACCTTTCTTTTGACATAGCAGTTTTGAAAAACTCTTTTGTAGAATCTGCAAGAGAATATTTGGAGTGCTGTGAGTCCTATGGTGGAACAGGAAATATCTTTACATAAAAACTAGACAGAAGCATTCTCAGAAACTTCTTTGTGATGTGTGCATTCAACTCACAGAGTTGAACGTTTCTTTTGATAGGGAAGTTTTGAATCAATCTTTTTGTAGGATCTGCAAGTGGATATTTGGTTCCCTTTGACGCCTATGTTGGAAAAGGAAATATCTTCACATAAAAACTAGACAGAAGTATTCTCTGAAACTTCTTTGTGATGTGTGCATTCAACTCACCGAATTGAACTTTTCTTTTGGTAGAGCAGTTTTGTAACACCATTTTGTAGGATCTACAAGTGGATATTTGTTCCCCTTTGAGGTGCATGTTGGAAAAGGAAATGTCTTCCCATAAAAACTAGACAGAAGCATTGTCAGAAGCTGATTTTTGATCTGTGCATTCAACTCACAGAGTTGAACCTTTCTTTTGATAGAGCAGTTTTGAAACACTCTTTTTGTAGAATCTGCAGGTGGTTATTTGGAGCGCTTGGAGGTCTATGGTGGAGAAGGAAATATGTTAACATAAAAACTAGACAGAAGCATTCTTAGAAACTTCTTTGTGCTGTGTGTATTCAAGTAACGGAGTTGAACCTTTCTTTTGATAGAGCAGTTTTGAATCACTCTTTCTGTAGTATCTACAGCTGGTTATTTTGTTCCCTTTGAGCCCTACGATGGAAAACGAAATATCTTCACATAAAATGAAACAGAAGCATTCTCAGAAACTGCTTTGTGATATGTGCGTTCAACTCAGAGAGCTGAACCTTTCCTTTGATAGAACAGTTTTGAAACACTATTTTTGTAGTATCTGAAAGGGGATATTTTGTTCCCTTTGAGGCCTATGTTGGAAAAAAAATATCTCCACATAAAAACTAGACAGAAGCATTCTCAGAAACTTCTTTGTACTGTGTGCATTCAACTCACAGAGATGAACTTTTCTTTAGATAGAGCAGTTTTAAAACAATCTTTTTGTAGAATCTGCAAGTGGATATTTGGAGTGCTTTGAGTCCTACGGTGGAAAAGGATCTTCACATAAAAACTAGACACAAGCATTCTCAGAAACTTCTTCGTGATGTGTGCATTCAACTCACAGATGTGAACCTTTCTTTTGACAGAGCAGTTTTGAAACAGTCTTTTTGTAGAATCTGCAAGTGGATATTTGGTGCGCTTTGAGGTCTACAGTGGAAAATAAAATATTTTCACATAAAAACTAGACAGAAGCATTCTCCGAAACTTCTTTGTGATGTGTGCATTCAACTCCCAGAGTTGAACATTTCTTTCGATAGAGCAGAATTGAAACACTCTTTTTGTGGAATCTGTAAGGGGATATTTCTTTCCCGTTGAGGCTTATGTTGGAAAACGAAATATCTTCACATAAAAACTAGACAGATGTATTCTCAGAAACTTCTTTGTGATGTGTGCATTCAACTCACAGGGTTGAACCTTTCTTTTGATAGAGCAGTTTTGAAACGTTCTTTTTGGAGAATCTGCAAGTGGTATTTGGTTCCCTTTGAGGCCTATGGTGAAAAAGGAAATATCTGCACAAAAAAACTAGACACAAGCATTCTCAGAAACTTCTTTGTGATTTGTGCATTCATCTCACAGAGTTGAACCTTTCTTTTGATAGACGAGTTTTGAAACACTGCTTTTGTAGAATCTGCAAGTGGATATTTGGAGCGATTTGAGGCCTATGGTGGAAAAGGATGTATCTTCACATAAAAACTAGATAGAAGCATCCTCAGAAGCTTCTTTGTGATGGGGGCATTTGAAACTCCTTTGTGATTTGTACATTCAACTCACATAGTTGAATCTTTCTTTTTGTAGAGCAGTTTTGAAACTCTGTTTTTGTAGAATCTGCAATTGGATATTTGAAGCTCTTTGAGCCCCACGGTGGAAAATGAAATATCTTCACATAAAAACCAGACAGATTCATTCTCCGAAACTGCTTTGTGATGTGTGCATTCAACTCTCAGAGCTGAACCATTCTTTTGACAGAGCAGTTTTGAACCACACTTTTTGTAGAATCTGCAAGTGGATATTTGGTTCCCTCTGAGGCCTATCTCGGAATACGAAATATCTTCACATAAAAACTAAAGAGAAACATTCTCAGAAAAATTTTTGTGATGTGTGCCTTCAACTCACAGAGTTGAACCTTTCTATTGATAGAGCAGTTTTGAAACCCTCTTTTTGTAGAGTCTGCAAGTGAATATTTGGAGCGCTTTGGGGTCTATGGTGGAAAAGGAAATAACTTCCCATAAAAACTAGACAGAAGCATTCTCAAAAACTTCTTTGTGATGTGTGCATTCAACTCTCAGAGTTGAACCTTTCTTTGGATAGAGCAGTTTTGAAACTCTCTTTTTGTAGAATTTGCAAGTGGATATTTCATTCCCTTAGAGGCCTATGGTTGAAGAAGAAATAACATAAAAACTAGACAGAAGCATTCTCAAAAATTGCTTTCTGATGTGTGCATTCAACTCACCGAGTTTAACCTTTCTTTTTTTAGAGCAGTTTTGAAACACTCTTTCTGCAGAATCTGCAAGTGGATATTTGGAGCGCTTTGATGCGTATGGTGGAAATGAGAATAACTTCACATAAAACCTAGACAGAAGCATTCTCCAAAGCTTCTTTGTGCTGTGTGCATTCAACTCACAGAGTTGAAACTTTTTTTTTGATAGAGCAGTTTTGGAACACTCTTTTTGTAGAATGTGCAAGTGGATAATTTGTTCCCTTTGAGGATTATGGTGAAAAAGGAAACATCTTCACATAAAAACTGGACACAAGCATTCTCAGAAACTACTTTGTGATGTGTGCATTTAACTCAGAGAGATGAACATTTCTTTTGATAGAGCAGTTTTGAAATACTCTTTGTAGAATCTGCAAGTGGATATTTGGAGTGCTTTGAGTCCTACGGTGGAAAAGGAAATATCGTCACATAAAAACTAGATGGAAGCATTCTCAGAAACTTCTTTGTGACGTGTGTATTCATCTCACAGAGTTGAAATTTCTTTTAATGGAGCAGTTTTGAAGCACTCTTTTAGTAGAATCTGCAAGTGGATATTTGGAGCGCTTTGTACCCTATGGTGCTAAAGGAAATATCTTCACATAAAACCTAGACAGAAGCATTCTCCGAAACATTTTTGTGATGTGTGCATTCAACTAACAGAGTTGAAACTTTCTTTTGATAGAGCAGTTTTGAAACACTCTTTTTGTACAATCTGCAAGTGGATATTTGGATCGCTTTGAGGCCTACGGTGGAAATGGAAAGATCTTCACATAAAAACTAGACAGAAGCATTCTCCGAAACTTCTTTGCGTTGTGTGCATTCAACTCACAGAGTTAAACCTTTCTTTTGATAGAGCAGTTTTGAAACACTCTTTGTAGAATCTGCAAGGGGATAGATTTTTCCCTTTGAGGCCTATGTTGAAAAAGTAAATATCTTCATAGAAAAACAAGACACAAGCATTCTGAGAAACTTCTTTGTGATGTGTGTATTCAACTCAGCGTGTTGAACCTTTCTTTTGACATAGCAGTTTTGAAAAACTCTTTTGTAGAATCTGCAAGAGAATATTTGGAGTGCTGTGAGTCCTATGGTGGAACAGGAAATATCTTTACATAAAAACTAGACAGAAGCATTCTCAGAAACTTCTTTGTGATGTGTGCATTCAACTCACAGAGTTGAACGTTTCTTTTGATAGGGAAGTTTTGAATCAATCTTTTTGTAGGATCTGCAAGTGGATATTTGGTTCCCTTTGACGCCTATGTTGGAAAAGGAAATATCTTCACATAAAAACTAGACAGAAGTATTCTCTGAAACTTCTTTGTGATGTGTGCATTCAACTCACCGAATTGAACTTTTCTTTTGGTAGAGCAGTTTTGTAACACCATTTTGTAGGATCTACAAGTGGATATTTGTTCCCCTTTGAGGTGCATGTTGGAAAAGGAAATGTCTTCCCATAAAAACTAGACAGAAGCATTGTCAGAAGCTGATTTTTGATCTGTGCATTCAACTCACAGAGTTGAACCTTTCTTTTGATAGAGCAGTTTTGAAACACTCTTTTTGTAGAATCTGCAGGTGGTTATTTGGAGCGCTTGGAGGTCTATGGTGGAGAAGGAAATATGTTAACATAAAAACTAGACAGAAGCATTCTTAGAAACTTCTTTGTGCTGTGTGTATTCAAGTAACGGAGTTGAACCTTTCTTTTGATAGAGCAGTTTTGAATCACTCTTTCTGTAGTATCTACAGCTGGTTATTTTGTTCCCTTTGAGCCCTACGATGGAAAACGAAATATCTTCACATAAAATGAAACAGAAGCATTCTCAGAAACTGCTTTGTGATATGTGCGTTCAACTCAGAGAGCTGAACCTTTCCTTTGATAGAACAGTTTTGAAACACTATTTTTGTAGTATCTGAAAGGGGATATTTAGTTCCCTTTGAGGCCTGTGTTGGAAAAAAAATATCTCCACATAAAAACTAGACAGAAGCATTCTCAGAAACTTCTTTGTACTGTGTGCATTCAACTCACAGAGATGAACTTTTCTTTAGATAGAGCAGTTTTAAAACAATCTTTTTGTAGAATCTGCAAGTGGATATTTGGAGTGCTTTGAGTCCTACGGTGGAAAAGGATCTTCACATAAAAACTAGACACAAGCATTCTCAGAAACTTCTTCGTGATGTGTGCATTCAACTCACAGATGTGAACCTTTCTTTTGACAGAGCAGTTTTGAAACAGTCTTTTTGTAGAATCTGCAAGTGGATATTTGGTGCGCTTTGAGGTCTACAGTGGAAAATAAAATATTTTCACATAAAAACTAGACAGAAGCATTCTCCGAAACTTCTTTGTGATGTGTGCATTCAACTCCCAGAGTTGAACATTTCTTTCGATAGAGCAGAATTGAAACACTCTTTTTGTGGAATCTGTAAGGGGATATTTCTTTCCCGTTGAGGCTTATGTTGGAAAACGAAATATCTTCACATAAAAACTAGACAGATGTATTCTCAGAAACTTCTTTGTGATGTGTGCATTCAACTCACAGGGTTGAACCTTTCTTTTGATAGAGCAGTTTTGAAACGTTCTTTTTGGAGAATCTGCAAGTGGTATTTGGTTCCCTTTGAGGCCTATGGTGAAAAAGGAAATATCTGCACAAAAAAACTAGACACAAGCATTCTCAGAAACTTCTTTGTGATTTGTGCATTCATCTCACAGAGTTGAACCTTTCTTTTGATAGACGAGTTTTGAAACACTGCTTTTGTAGAATCTGCAAGTGGATATTTGGAGCGATTTGAGGCCTATGGTGGAAAAGGATGTATCTTCACATAAAAACTAGATAGAAGCATCCTCAGAAGCTTCTTTGTGATGGGGGCATTTGAAACTCCTTTGTGATTTGTACATTCAACTCACATAGTTGAAGCTTTCTTTTTGTAGAGCAGTTTTGAAACTCTGTTTTTGTAGAATCTGCAATTGGATATTTGAAGCTCTTTGAGCCCCACGGTGGAAAATGAAATATCTTCACATAAAAACCAGACAGATTCATTCTCCGAAACTGCTTTGTGATGTGTGCATTCAACTCTCAGAGCTGAACCATTCTTTTGACAGAGCAGTTTTGAACCACACTTTTTGTAGAATCTGCAAGTGGATATTTGGTTCCCTCTGAGGCCTATCTCGGAATACGAAATATCTTCACATAAAAACTAAAGAGAAACATTCTCAGAAAAATTTTTGTGATGTGTGCCTTCAACTCACAGAGTTGAACCTTTCTATTGATAGAGCAGTTTTGAAACCCTCTTTTTGTAGAGTCTGCAAGTGAATATTTGGAGCGCTTTGGGGTCTATGGTGGAAAAGGAAATAACTTCCCATAAAAACTAGACAGAAGCATTCTCAAAAACTTCTTTGTGATGTGTGCATTCAACTCTCAGAGATGAACCTTTCTTTGGATAGAGCAGTTTTGAAACTCTCTTTTTGTAGAATTTGCAAGTGGATATTTCATTCCCTTAGAGGCCTATGGTTGAAGAAGAAATAACATAAAAACTAGACAGAAGCATTCTCAAAAATTGCTTTCTGATGTGTGCATTCAACTCACCGAGTTTAACCTTTCTTTTTTTAGAGCAGTTTTGAAACACTCTTTCTGTAGAATCTGCAAGTGGATATTTGGAGCGCTTTGATGCGTATGGTGGAAATGAGAATAACTTCACACAAAACCTAGACAGAAGCATTCTCCAAAGCTTCTTTGTGCTGTGTGCATTCAACTCACAGAGTTGAAACTTTTTTTTGATAGAGCAGTTTTGGAACACTCTTTTTGTAGAATGTGCAAGTGGATAATTTGTTCCCTTTGAGGATTATGGTGAAAAAGGAAACATCTTCACATAAAAACTGGACACAAGCATTCTCAGAAACTACTTTGTGATGTGTGCATTTAACTCAGAGAGATGAACATTTCTTTTGATAGAGCAGTTTTGAAATACTCTTTGTAGAATCTGCAAGTGGATATTTGGAGTGCTTTGAGTCCTACGGTGGAAAAGGAAATATCGTCACATAAAAACTAGATGGAAGCATTCTCAGAAACTTCTTTGTGACGTGTGTATTCATCTCACAGAGTTGAAATTTCTTTTAATGGAGCAGTTTTGAAGCACTCTTTTAGTAGAATCTGCAAGTGGATATTTGGAGCGCTTTGTACCCTATGGTGCTAAAGGAAATATCTTCACATAAAACCTAGACAGAAGCATTCTCCGAAACATTTTTGTGATGTGTGCATTCAACTAACAGAGTTGAAACTTTCTTTTGATAGAGCAGTTTTGAAACACTCTTTTTGTACAATCTGCAAGTGGATATTTGGATCGCTTTGAGGCCTACGGTGGAAATGGAAAGATCTTCACATAAAAACTAGACAGAAGCATTCTCCGAAACTTCTTTGCGTTGTGTGCATTCAACTTACAGAGTTAAACCTTTCTTTTGATAGAGCAGCTTTGAGACACTCTTTGTAGAATCTGCAAGGGGATAGATTTTTCCCTTTGAGGCCTATGTTGAAAAAGTAAATATCTTCATAGAAAAACAAGACACAAGCATTCTGAGAAACTTCTTTGTGATGTGTGTATTCAACTCAGCGTGTTGAACCTTTCTTTTGACATAGCAGTTTTGAAAAACTCTTTTGTAGAATCTGCAAGAGAATATTTGGAGTGCTGTGAGTCCTATGGTGGAACAGGAAATATCTTTACATAAAAACTAGACAGAAGCATTCTCAGAAACTTCTTTGTGATGTGTGCATTCAACTCACAGAGTTGAACGTTTCTTTTGATAGGGAAGTTTTGAATCAATCTTTTTGTAGGATCTGCAAGTGGATATTTGGTTCCCTTTGACGCCTATGTTGGAAAAGGAAATATCTTCACATAAAAACTAGACAGAAGTATTCTCTGAAACTTCTTTGTGATGTGTGCATTCAACTCACCGAATTGAACTTTTCTTTTGGTAGAGCAGTTTTGTAACACCATTTTGTAGGATCTACAAGTGGATATTTGTTCCCCTTTGAGGTGCATGTTGGAAAAGGAAATGTCTTCCCATAAAAACTAGACAGAAGCATTGTCAGAAGCTGATTTTTGATCTGTGCATTCAACTCACAGAGTTGAACCTTTCTTTTGATAGAGCAGTTTTGAAACACTCTTTTTGTAGAATCTGCAGGTGGTTATTTGGAGCGCTTGGAGGTCTATGGTGGAGAAGGAAATATGTTAACATAAAAACTAGACAGAAGCATTCTTAGAAACTTCTTTGTGCTGTGTGTATTCAAGTAACGGAGTTGAACCTTTCTTTTGATAGAGCAGTTTTGAATCACTCTTTCTGTAGTATCTACAGCTGGTTATTTTGTTCCCTTTGAGCCCTACGATGGAAAACGAAATATCTTCACATAAAATGAAACAGAAGCATTCTCAGAAACTGCTTTGTGATATGTGCGTTCAACTCAGAGAGCTGAACCTTTCCTTTGATAGAACAGTTTTGAAACACTATTTTTGTAGTATCTGAAAGGGGATATTTTGTTCCCTTTGAGGCCTATGTTGGAAAAAAAATATCTCCACATAAAAACTAGACAGAAGCATTCTCAGAAACTTCTTTGTACTGTGTGCATTCAACTCACAGAGATGAACTTTTCTTTAGATAGAGCAGTTTTAAAACAATCTTTTTGTAGAATCTGCAAGTGGATATTTGGAGTGCTTTGAGTCCTACGGTGGAAAAGGATCTTCACATAAAAACTAGACACAAGCATTCTCAGAAACTTCTTCGTGATGTGTGCATTCAACTCACAGATGTGAACCTTTCTTTTGACAGAGCAGTTTTGAAACAGTCTTTTTGTAGAATCTGCAAGTGGATATTTGGTGCGCTTTGAGGTCTACAGTGGAAAATAAAATATTTTCACATAAAAACTAGATAGAAGCATTCTCCGAAACTTCTTTGTGATGTGTGCATTCAACTCCCAGAGTTGAACATTTCTTTCGATAGAGCAGAATTGAAACACTCTTTTTGTGGAATCTGTAAGGGGATATTTCTTTCCCGTTGAGGCTTATGTTGGAAAACGAAATATCTTCACATAAAAACTAGACAGATGTATTCTCAGAAACTTCTTTGTGATGTGTGCATTCAACTCACAGGGTTGAACCTTTCTTTTGATAGAGCAGTTTTGAAACACTCTTTGTAGAATCTGCAAGGGGATAGATTTTTCCCTTTGAGGCCTATGTTGAAAAAGTAAATATCTTCATAGAAAAACAAGACACAAGCATTCTGAGAAACTTCTTTGTGATGTGTGTATTCAACTCAGCGTGTTGAACCTTTCTTTTGACATAGCAGTTTTGAAAAACTCTTTTGTAGAATCTGCAAGAGAATATTTGGAGTGCTGTGAGTCCTATGGTGGAACAGGAAATATCTTTACATAAAAACTAGACAGAAGCATTCTCAGAAACTTCTTTGTGATGTGTGCATTCAACTCACAGAGTTGAACGTTTCTTTTGATAGGGAAGTTTTGAATCAATCTTTTTGTAGGATCTGCAAGTGGATATTTGGTTCCCTTTGACGCCTATGTTGGAAAAGGAAATATCTTCACATAAAAACTAGACAGAAGTATTCTCTGAAACTTCTTTGTGATGTGTGCATTCAACTCACCGAATTGAACTTTTCTTTTGGTAGAGCAGTTTTGTAACACCATTTTGTAGGATCTACAAGTGGATATTTGTTCCCCTTTGAGGTGCATGTTGGAAAAGGAAATGTCTTCCCATAAAAACTAGACAGAAGCATTGTCAGAAGCTGATTTTTGATCTGTGCATTCAACTCACAGAGTTGAACCTTTCTTTTGATAGAGCAGTTTTGAAACACTCTTTTTGTAGAATCTGCAGGTGGTTATTTGGAGCGCTTGGAGGTCTATGGTGGAGAAGGAAATATGTTAACATAAAAACTAGACAGAAGCATTCTTAGAAACTTCTTTGTGCTGTGTGTATTCAAGTAACGGAGTTGAACCTTTCTTTTGATAGAGCAGTTTTGAATCACTCTTTCTGTAGTATCTACAGCTGGTTATTTTGTTCCCTTTGAGCCCTATGATGGAAAACGAAATATCTTCACATAAAATGAAACAGAAGCATTCTCAGAAACTGCTTTGTGATATGTGCGTTCAACTCAGAGAGCTGAACCTTTCCTTTGATAGAACAGTTTTGAACCACTATTTTTGTAGTATCTGAAAGGGGATATTTTGTTCCCTTTGAGGCCTATGTTGGAAAAAAAATATCTCCACATAAAAACTAGACAGAAGCATTCTCAGAAACTTCTTTGTACTGTGTGCATTCAACTCACAGAGATGAACTTTTCTTTAGATAGAGCAGTTTTAAAACAATCTTTTTGTAGAATCTGCAAGTGGATATTTGGAGTGCTTTGAGTCCTACGGTGGAAAAGGATCTTCACATAAAAACTAGACACAAGCATTCTCAGAAACTTCTTCGTGATGTGTGCATTCAACTCACAGATGTGAACCTTTCTTTTGACAGAGCAGTTTTGAAACAGTCTTTTTGTAGAATCTGCAAGTGGATATTTGGTGCGCTTTGAGGTCTACAGTGGAAAATAAAATATTTTCACATAAAAACTAGACAGAAGCATTCTCCGAAACTTCTTTGTGATGTGTGCATTCAACTCCCAGAGTTGAACATTTCTTTCGATAGAGCAGAATTGAAACACTCTTTTTGTGGAATCTGTAAGGGGATATTTCTTTCCCGTTGAGGCTTATGTTGGAAAACGAAATATCTTCACATAAAAACTAGACAGATGTATTCTCAGAAACTTCTTTGTGATGTGTGCATTCAACTCACAGGGTTGAACCTTTCTTTTGATAGAGCAGTTTTGAAACGTTCTTTTTGGAGAATCTGCAAGTGGTATTTGGTTCCCTTTGAGGCCTATGGTGAAAAAGGAAATATCTGCACAAAAAAACTAGACACAAGCATTCTCAGAAACTTCTTTGTGATTTGTGCATTCATCTCACAGAGTTGAACCTTTCTTTTGATAGACGAGTTTTGAAACACTGCTTTTGTAGAATCTGCAAGTGGATATTTGGAGCGATTTGAGGCCTATGGTGGAAAAGGATGTATCTTCACATAAAAACTAGATAGAAGCATCCTCAGAAGCTTCTTTGTGATGGGGGCATTTGAAACTCCTTTGTGATTTGTACATTCAACTCACATAGTTGAATCTTTCTTTTTGTAGAGCAGTTTTGAAACTCTGTTTTTGTAGAATCTGCAATTGGATATTTGAAGCTCTTTGAGCCCCACGGTGGAAAATGAAATATCTTCACATAAAAACCAGACAGATTCATTCTCCGAAACTGCTTTGTGATGTGTGCATTCAACTCTCAGAGCTGAACCATTCTTTTGACAGAGCAGTTTTGAACCACACTTTTTGTAGAATCTGCAAGTGGATATTTGGTTCCCTCTGAGGCCTATCTCGGAATACGAAATATCTTCACATAAAAACTAAAGAGAAACATTCTCAGAAAAATTTTTGTGATGTGTGCCTTCAACTCACAGAGTTGAACCTTTCTATTGATAGAGCAGTTTTGAAACCCTCTTTTTGTAGAGTCTGCAAGTGAATATTTGGAGCGCTTTGGGGTCTATGGTGGAAAAGGAAATAACTTCCCATAAAAACTAGACAGAAGCATTCTCAAAAACTTCTTTGTGATGTGTGCATTCAACTCTCAGAGTTGAACCTTTCTTTGGATAGAGCAGTTTTGAAACTCTCTTTTTGTAGAATTTGCAAGTGGATATTTCATTCCCTTAGAGGCCTATGGTTGAAGAAGAAATAACATAAAAACTAGACAGAAGCATTCTCAAAAATTGCTTTCTGATGTGTGCATTCAACTCACCGAGTTTAACCTTTCTTTTTTTAGAGCAGTTTTGAAACACTCTTTCTGTAGAATCTGCAAGTGGATATTTGGAGCGCTTTGATGCGTATGGTGGAAATGAGAATAACTTCACATAAAACCTAGACAGAAGCATTCTCCAAAGCTTCTTTGTGCTGTGTGCATTCAACTCACAGAGTTGAAACTTTTTTTTTGATAGAGCAGTTTTGGAACACTCTTTTTGTAGAATGTGCAAGTGGATAATTTGTTCCCTTTGAGGATTATGGTGAAAAAGGAAACATCTTCACATAAAAACTGGACACAAGCATTCTCAGAAACTACTTTGTGATGTGTGCATTTAACTCAGAGAGATGAACATTTCTTTTGATAGAGCAGTTTTGAAATACTCTTTGTAGAATCTGCAAGTGGATATTTGGAGTGCTTTGAGTCCTACGGTGGAAAAGGAAATATCGTCACATAAAAACTAGATGGAAGCATTCTCAGAAACTTCTTTGTGACGTGTGTATTCATCTCACAGAGTTGAAATTTCTTTTAATGGAGCAGTTTTGAAGCACTCTTTTAGTAGAATCTGCAAGTGGATATTTGGAGCGCTTTGTACCCTATGGTGCTAAAGGAAATATCTTCACATAAAACCTAGACAGAAGCATTCTCCGAAACATTTTTGTGATGTGTGCATTCAACTAACAGAGTTGAAACTTTCTTTTGATAGAGCAGTTTTGAAACACTCTTTTTGTACAATCTGCAAGTGGATATTTGGATCGCTTTGAGGCCTACGGTGGAAATGGAAAGATCTTCACATAAAAACTAGACAGAAGCATTCTCCGAAACTTCTTTGCGTTGTGTGCATTCAACTCACAGAGTTAAACCTTTCTTTTGATAGAGCAGTTTTGAAACACTCTTTGTAGAATCTGCAAGGGGATAGATTTTTCCCTTTGAGGCCTATGTTGAAAAAGTAAATATCTTCATAGAAAAACAAGACACAAGCATTCTGAGAAACTTCTTTGTGATGTGTGTATTCAACTCAGCGTGTTGAACCTTTCTTTTGACATAGCAGTTTTGAAAAACTCTTTTGTAGAATCTGCAAGAGAATATTTGGAGTGCTGTGAGTCCTATGGTGGAACAGGAAATATCTTTACATAAAAACTAGACAGAAGCATTCTCAGAAACTTCTTTGTGATGTGTGCATTCAACTCACAGAGTTGAACGTTTCTTTTGATAGGGAAGTTTTGAATCAATCTTTTTGTAGGATCTGCAAGTGGATATTTGGTTCCCTTTGACGCCTATGTTGGAAAAGGAAATATCTTCACATAAAAACTAGACAGAAGTATTCTCTGAAACTTCTTTGTGATGTGTGCATTCAACTCACCGAATTGAACTTTTCTTTTGGTAGAGCAGTTTTGTAACACCATTTTGTAGGATCTACAAGTGGATATTTGTTCCCCTTTGAGGTGCATGTTGGAAAAGGAAATGTCTTCCCATAAAAACTAGACAGAAGCATTGTCAGAAGCTGATTTTTGATCTGTGCATTCAACTCACAGAGTTGAACCTTTCTTTTGATAGAGCAGTTTTGAAACACTCTTTTTGTAGAATCTGCAGGTGGTTATTTGGAGCGCTTGGAGGTCTATGGTGGAGAAGGAAATATGTTAACATAAAAACTAGACAGAAGCATTCTTAGAAACTTCTTTGTGCTGTGTGTATTCAAGTAACGGAGTTGAACCTTTCTTTTGATAGAGCAGTTTTGAATCACTCTTTCTGTAGTATCTACAGCTGGTTATTTTGTTCCCTTTGAGCCCTACGATGGAAAACGAAATATCTTCACATAAAATGAAACAGAAGCATTCTCAGAAACTGCTTTGTGATATGTGCGTTCAACTCAGAGAGCTGAACCTTTCCTTTGATAGAACAGTTTTGAAACACTATTTTTGTAGTATCTGAAAGGGGATATTTAGTTCCCTTTGAGGCCTATGTTGGAAAAAAAATATCTCCACATAAAAACTAGACAGAAGCATTCTCAGAAACTTCTTTGTACTGTGTGCATTCAACTCACAGAGATGAACTTTTCTTTAGATAGAGCAGTTTTAAAACAATCTTTTTGTAGAATCTGCAAGTGGATATTTGGAGTGCTTTGAGTCCTACGGTGGAAAAGGATCTTCACATAAAAACTAGACACAAGCATTCTCAGAAACTTCTTCGTGATGTGTGCATTCAACTCACAGATGTGAACCTTTCTTTTGACAGAGCAGTTTTGAAACAGTCTTTTTGTAGAATCTGCAAGTGGATATTTGGTGCGCTTTGAGGTCTACAGTGGAAAATAAAATATTTTCACATAAAAACTAGACAGAAGCATTCTCCGAAACTTCTTTGTGATGTGTGCATTCAACTCCCAGAGTTGAACATTTCTTTCGATAGAGCAGAATTGAAACACTCTTTTTGTGGAATCTGTAAGGGGATATTTCTTTCCCGTTGAGGCTTATGTTGGAAAACGAAATATCTTCACATAAAAACTAGACAGATGTATTCTCAGAAACTTCTTTGTGATGTGTGCATTCAACTCACAGGGTTGAACCTTTCTTTTGATAGAGCAGTTTTGAAACGTTCTTTTTGGAGAATCTGCAAGTGGTATTTGGTTCCCTTTGAGGCCTATGGTGAAAAAGGAAATATCTGCACAAAAAAACTAGACACAAGCATTCTCAGAAACTTCTTTGTGATTTGTGCATTCATCTCACAGAGTTGAACCTTTCTTTTGATAGACGAGTTTTGAAACACTGCTTTTGTAGAATCTGCAAGTGGATATTTGGAGCGATTTGAGGCCTATGGTGGAAAAGGATGTATCTTCACATAAAAACTAGATAGAAGCATCCTCAGAAGCTTCTTTGTGATGGGGGCATTTGAAACTCCTTTGTGATTTGTACATTCAACTCACATAGTTGAATCTTTCTTTTTGTAGAGCAGTTTTGAAACTCTGTTTTTGTAGAATCTGCAATTGGATATTTGAAGCTCTTTGAGCCCCACGGTGGAAAATGAAATATCTTCACATAAAAACCAGACAGATTCATTCTCCGAAACTGCTTTGTGATGTGTGCATTCAACTCTCAGAGCTGAACCATTCTTTTGACAGAGCAGTTTTGAACCACACTTTTTGTAGAATCTGCAAGTGGATATTTGGTTCCCTCTGAGGCCTATCTCGGAATACGAAATATCTTCACATAAAAACTAAAGAGAAACATTCTCAGAAAAATTTTTGTGATGTGTGCCTTCAACTCACAGAGTTGAACCTTTCTATTGATAGAGCAGTTTTGAAACCCTCTTTTTGTAGAGTCTGCAAGTGAATATTTGGAGCGCTTTGGGGTCTATGGTGGAAAAGGAAATAACTTCCCATAAAAACTAGACAGAAGCATTCTCAAAAACTTCTTTGTGATGTGTGCATTCAACTCTCAGAGATGAACCTTTCTTTGGATAGAGCAGTTTTGAAACTCTCTTTTTGTAGAATTTGCAAGTGGATATTTCATTCCCTTAGAGGCCTATGGTTGAAGAAGAAATAACATAAAAACTAGACAGAAGCATTCTCAAAAATTGCTTTCTGATGTGTGCATTCAACTCACCGAGTTTAACCTTTCTTTTTTTAGAGCAGTTTTGAAACACTCTTTCTGTAGAATCTGCAAGTGGATATTTGGAGCGCTTTGATGCGTATGGTGGAAATGAGAATAACTTCACATAAAACCTAGACAGAAGCATTCTCCAAAGCTTCTTTGTGCTGTGTGCATTCAACTCACAGAGTTGAAACTTTTTTTTGATAGAGCAGTTTTGGAACACTCTTTTTGTAGAATGTGCAAGTGGATAATTTGTTCCCTTTGAGGATTATGGTGAAAAAGGAAACATCTTCACATAAAAACTGGACACAAGCATTCTCAGAAACTACTTTGTGATGTGTGCATTTAACTCAGAGAGATGAACATTTCTTTTGATAGAGCAGTTTTGAAATACTCTTTGTAGAATCTGCAAGTGGATATTTGGAGTGCTTTGAGTCCTACGGTGGAAAAGGAAATATCGTCACATAAAAACTAGATGGAAGCATTCTCAGAAACTTCTTTGTGACGTGTGTATTCATCTCACAGAGTTGAAATTTCTTTTAATGGAGCAGTTTTGAAGCACTCTTTTAGTAGAATCTGCAAGTGGATATTTGGAGCGCTTTGTACCCTATGGTGCTAAAGGAAATATCTTCACATAAAACCTAGACAGAAGCATTCTCCGAAACATTTTTGTGATGTGTGCATTCAACTAACAGAGTTGAAACTTTCTTTTGATAGAGCAGTTTTGAAACACTCTTTTTGTACAATCTGCAAGTGGATATTTGGATCGCTTTGAGGCCTACGGTGGAAATGGAAAGATCTTCACATAAAAACTAGACAGAAGCATTCTCCGAAACTTCTTTGCGTTGTGTGCATTCAACTTACAGAGTTAAACCTTTCTTTTGATAGAGCAGCTTTGAGACACTCTTTGTAGAATCTGCAAGGGGATAGATTTTTCCCTTTGAGGCCTATGTTGAAAAAGTAAATATCTTCATAGAAAAACAAGACACAAGCATTCTGAGAAACTTCTTTGTGATGTGTGTATTCAACTCAGCGTGTTGAACCTTTCTTTTGACATAGCAGTTTTGAAAAACTCTTTTGTAGAATCTGCAAGAGAATATTTGGAGTGCTGTGAGTCCTATGGTGGAACAGGAAATATCTTTACATAAAAACTAGACAGAAGCATTCTCAGAAACTTCTTTGTGATGTGTGCATTCAACTCACAGAGTTGAACGTTTCTTTTGATAGGGAAGTTTTGAATCAATCTTTTTGTAGGATCTGCAAGTGGATATTTGGTTCCCTTTGACGCCTATGTTGGAAAAGGAAATATCTTCACATAAAAACTAGACAGAAGTATTCTCTGAAACTTCTTTGTGATGTGTGCATTCAACTCACCGAATTGAACTTTTCTTTTGGTAGAGCAGTTTTGTAACACCATTTTGTAGGATCTACAAGTGGATATTTGTTCCCCTTTGAGGTGCATGTTGGAAAAGGAAATGTCTTCCCATAAAAACTAGACAGAAGCATTGTCAGAAGCTGATTTTTGATCTGTGCATTCAACTCACAGAGTTGAACCTTTCTTTTGATAGAGCAGTTTTGAAACACTCTTTTTGTAGAATCTGCAGGTGGTTATTTGGAGCGCTTGGAGGTCTATGGTGGAGAAGGAAATATGTTAACATAAAAACTAGACAGAAGCATTCTTAGAAACTTCTTTGTGCTGTGTGTATTCAAGTAACGGAGTTGAACCTTTCTTTTGATAGAGCAGTTTTGAATCACTCTTTCTGTAGTATCTACAGCTGGTTATTTTGTTCCCTTTGAGCCCTACGATGGAAAACGAAATATCTTCACATAAAATGAAACAGAAGCATTCTCAGAAACTGCTTTGTGATATGTGCGTTCAACTCAGAGAGCTGAACCTTTCCTTTGATAGAACAGTTTTGAAACACTATTTTTGTAGTATCTGAAAGGGGATATTTTGTTCCCTTTGAGGCCTATGTTGGAAAAAAAATATCTCCACATAAAAACTAGACAGAAGCATTCTCAGAAACTTCTTTGTACTGTGTGCATTCAACTCACAGAGATGAACTTTTCTTTAGATAGAGCAGTTTTAAAACAATCTTTTTGTAGAATCTGCAAGTGGATATTTGGAGTGCTTTGAGTCCTACGGTGGAAAAGGATCTTCACATAAAAACTAGACACAAGCATTCTCAGAAACTTCTTCGTGATGTGTGCATTCAACTCACAGATGTGAACCTTTCTTTTGACAGAGCAGTTTTGAAACAGTCTTTTTGTAGAATCTGCAAGTGGATATTTGGTGCGCTTTGAGGTCTACAGTGGAAAATAAAATATTTTCACATAAAAACTAGACAGAAGCATTCTCCGAAACTTCTTTGTGATGTGTGCATTCAACTCCCAGAGTTGAACATTTCTTTCGATAGAGCAGAATTGAAACACTCTTTTTGTGGAATCTGTAAGGGGATATTTCTTTCCCGTTGAGGCTTATGTTGGAAAACGAAATATCTTCACATAAAAACTAGACAGATGTATTCTCAGAAACTTCTTTGTGATGTGTGCATTCAACTCACAGGGTTGAACCTTTCTTTTGATAGAGCAGTTTTGAAACGTTCTTTTTGGAGAATCTGCAAGTGGTATTTGGTTCCCTTTGAGGCCTATGGTGAAAAAGGAAATATCTGCACAAAAAAACTAGACACAAGCATTCTCAGAAACTTCTTTGTGATTTGTGCATTCATCTCACAGAGTTGAACCTTTCTTTTGATAGACGAGTTTTGAAACACTGCTTTTGTAGAATCTGCAAGTGGATATTTGGAGCGATTTGAGGCCTATGGTGGAAAAGGATGTATCTTCACATAAAAACTAGATAGAAGCATTCTCAGAAGCTTCTTTGTGATGGGGGCATTTGAAACTCCTTTGTGATTTGTACATTCAACTCACATAGTTGAATCTTTCTTTTTGTAGAGCAGTTTTGAAACTCTGTTTTTGTAGAATCTGCAATTGGATATTTGAAGCTCTTTGAGCCCCACGGTGGAAAATGAAATATCTTCACATAAAAACCAGACAGATTCATTCTCCGAAACTGCTTTGTGATGTGTGCATTCAACTCTCAGAGCTGAACCATTCTTTTGACAGAGCAGTTTTGAACCACACTTTTTGTAGAATCTGCAAGTGGATATTTGGTTCCCTCTGAGGCCTATCTCGGAATACGAAATATCTTCACATAAAAACTAAAGAGAAACATTCTCAGAAAAATTTTTGTGATGTGTGCCTTCAACTCACAGAGTTGAACCTTTCTATTGATAGAGCAGTTTTGAAACCCTCTTTTTGTAGAGTCTGCAAGTGAATATTTGGAGCGCTTTGGGGTCTATGGTGGAAAAGGAAATAACTTCCCATAAAAACTAGACAGAAGCATTCTCAAAAACTTCTTTGTGATGTGTGCATTCAACTCTCAGAGTTGAACCTTTCTTTGGATAGAGCAGTTTTGAAACTCTCTTTTTGTAGAATTTGCAAGTGGATATTTCATTCCCTTAGAGGCCTATGGTTGAAGAAGAAATAACATAAAAACTAGACAGAAGCATTCTCAAAAATTGCTTTCTGATGTGTGCATTCAACTCACCGAGTTTAACCTTTCTTTTTTTAGAGCAGTTTTGAAACACTCTTTCTGCAGAATCTGCAAGTGGATATTTGGAGCGCTTTGATGCGTATGGTGGAAATGAGAATAACTTCACATAAAACCTAGACAGAAGCATTCTCCAAAGCTTCTTTGTGCTGTGTGCATTCAACTCACAGAGTTGAAACTTTTTTTTGATAGAGCAGTTTTGGAACACTCTTTTTGTAGAATGTGCAAGTGGATAATTTGTTCCCTTTGAGGATTATGGTGAAAAAGGAAACATCTTCACATAAAAACTGGACACAAGCATTCTCAGAAACTACTTTGTGATGTGTGCATTTAACTCAGAGAGATGAACATTTCTTTTGATAGAGCAGTTTTGAAATACTCTTTGTAGAATCTGCAAGTGGATATTTGGAGTGCTTTGAGTCCTACGGTGGAAAAGGAAATATCGTCACATAAAAACTAGATGGAAGCATTCTCAGAAACTTCTTTGTGACGTGTGTATTCATCTCACAGAGTTGAAATTTCTTTTAATGGAGCAGTTTTGAAGCACTCTTTTAGTAGAATCTGCAAGTGGATATTTGGAGCGCTTTGTACCCTATGGTGCTAAAGGAAATATCTTCACATAAAACCTAGACAGAAGCATTCTCCGAAACATTTTTGTGATGTGTGCATTCAACTAACAGAGTTGAAACTTTCTTTTGATAGAGCAGTTTTGAAACACTCTTTTTGTACAATCTGCAAGTGGATATTTGGATCGCTTTGAGGCCTACGGTGGAAATGGAAAGATCTTCACATAAAAACTAGACAGAAGCATTCTCCGAAACTTCTTTGCGTTGTGTGCATTCAACTCACAGAGTTAAACCTTTCTTTTGATAGAGCAGTTTTGAAACACTCTTTGTAGAATCTGCAAGGGGATAGATTTTTCCCTTTGAGGCCTATGTTGAAAAAGTAAATATCTTCATAGAAAAACAAGACACAAGCATTCTGAGAAACTTCTTTGTGATGTGTGTATTCAACTCAGCGTGTTGAACCTTTCTTTTGACATAGCAGTTTTGAAAAACTCTTTTGTAGAATCTGCAAGAGAATATTTGGAGTGCTGTGAGTCCTATGGTGGAACAGGAAATATCTTTACATAAAAACTAGACAGAAGCATTCTCAGAAACTTCTTTGTGATGTGTGCATTCAACTCACAGAGTTGAACGTTTCTTTTGATAGGGAAGTTTTGAATCAATCTTTTTGTAGGATCTGCAAGTGGATATTTGGTTCCCTTTGACGCCTATGTTGGAAAAGGAAATATCTTCACATAAAAACTAGACAGAAGTATTCTCTGAAACTTCTTTGTGATGTGTGCATTCAACTCACCGAATTGAACTTTTCTTTTGGTAGAGCAGTTTTGTAACACCATTTTGTAGGATCTACAAGTGGATATTTGTTCCCCTTTGAGGTGCATGTTGGAAAAGGAAATGTCTTCCCATAAAAACTAGACAGAAGCATTGTCAGAAGCTGATTTTTGATCTGTGCATTCAACTCACAGAGTTGAACCTTTCTTTTGATAGAGCAGTTTTGAAACACTCTTTTTGTAGAATCTGCAGGTGGTTATTTGGAGCGCTTGGAGGTCTATGGTGGAGAAGGAAATATGTTAACATAAAAACTAGACAGAAGCATTCTTAGAAACTTCTTTGTGCTGTGTGTATTCAAGTAACGGAGTTGAACCTTTCTTTTGATAGAGCAGTTTTGAATCACTCTTTCTGTAGTATCTACAGCTGGTTATTTTGTTCCCTTTGAGCCCTACGATGGAAAACGAAATATCTTCACATAAAATGAAACAGAAGCATTCTCAGAAACTGCTTTGTGATATGTGCGTTCAACTCAGAGAGCTGAACCTTTCCTTTGATAGAACAGTTTTGAAACACTATTTTTGTAGTATCTGAAAGGGGATATTTTGTTCCCTTTGAGGCCTATGTTGGAAAAAAAATATCTCCACATAAAAACTAGACAGAAGCATTCTCAGAAACTTCTTTGTACTGTGTGCATTCAACTCACAGAGATGAACTTTTCTTTAGATAGAGCAGTTTTAAAACAATCTTTTTGTAGAATCTGCAAGTGGATATTTGGAGTGCTTTGAGTCCTACGGTGGAAAAGGATCTTCACATAAAAACTAGACACAAGCATTCTCAGAAACTTCTTCGTGATGTGTGCATTCAACTCACAGATGTGAACCTTTCTTTTGACAGAGCAGTTTTGAAACAGTCTTTTTGTAGAATCTGCAAGTGGATATTTGGTGCGCTTTGAGGTCTACAGTGGAAAATAAAATATTTTCACATAAAAACTAGACAGAAGCATTCTCCGAAACTTCTTTGTGATGTGTGCATTCAACTCCCAGAGTTGAACATTTCTTTCGATAGAGCAGAATTGAAACACTCTTTTTGTGGAATCTGTAAGGGGATATTTCTTTCCCGTTGAGGCTTATGTTGGAAAACGAAATATCTTCACATAAAAACTAGACAGATGTATTCTCAGAAACTTCTTTGTGATGTGTGCATTCAACTCACAGGGTTGAACCTTTCTTTTGATAGAGCAGTTTTGAAACGTTCTTTTTGGAGAATCTGCAAGTGGTATTTGGTTCCCTTTGAGGCCTATGGTGAAAAAGGAAATATCTGCACAAAAAAACTAGACACAAGCATTCTCAGAAACTTCTTTGTGATTTGTGCATTCATCTCACAGAGTTGAACCTTTCTTTTGATAGACGAGTTTTGAAACACTGCTTTTGTAGAATCTGCAAGTGGATATTTGGAGCGATTTGAGGCCTATGGTGGAAAAGGATGTATCTTCACATAAAAACTAGATAGAAGCATTCTCAGAAGCTTCTTTGTGATGGGGGCATTTGAAACTCCTTTGTGATTTGTACATTCAACTCACATAGTTGAATCTTTCTTTTTGTAGAGCAGTTTTGAAACTCTGTTTTTGTAGAATCTGCAATTGGATATTTGAAGCTCTTTGAGCCCCACGGTGGAAAATGAAATATCTTCACATAAAAACCAGACAGATTCATTCTCCGAAACTGCTTTGTGATGTGTGCATTCAACTCTCAGAGCTGAACCATTCTTTTGACAGAGCAGTTTTGAACCACACTTTTTGTAGAATCTGCAAGTGGATATTTGGTTCCCTCTGAGGCCTATCTCGGAATACGAAATATCTTCACATAAAAACTAAAGAGAAACATTCTCAGAAAAATTTTTGTGATGTGTGCCTTCAACTCACAGAGTTGAACCTTTCTATTGATAGAGCAGTTTTGAAACCCTCTTTTTGTAGAGTCTGCAAGTGAATATTTGGAGCGCTTTGGGGTCTATGGTGGAAAAGGAAATAACTTCCCATAAAAACTAGACAGAAGCATTCTCAAAAACTTCTTTGTGATGTGTGCATTCAACTCTCAGAGTTGAACCTTTCTTTGGATAGAGCAGTTTTGAAACTCTCTTTTTGTAGAATTTGCAAGTGGATATTTCATTCCCTTAGAGGCCTATGGTTGAAGAAGAAATAACATAAAAACTAGACAGAAGCATTCTCAAAAATTGCTTTCTGATGTGTGCATTCAACTCACCGAGTTTAACCTTTCTTTTTTTAGAGCAGTTTTGAAACACTCTTTCTGCAGAATCTGCAAGTGGATATTTGGAGCGCTTTGATGCGTATGGTGGAAATGAGAATAACTTCACATAAAACCTAGACAGAAGCATTCTCCAAAGCTTCTTTGTGCTGTGTGCATTCAACTCACAGAGTTGAAACTTTTTTTTGATAGAGCAGTTTTGGAACACTCTTTTTGTAGAATGTGCAAGTGGATAATTTGTTCCCTTTGAGGATTATGGTGAAAAAGGAAACATCTTCACATAAAAACTGGACACAAGCATTCTCAGAAACTACTTTGTGATGTGTGCATTTAACTCAGAGAGATGAACATTTCTTTTGATAGAGCAGTTTTGAAATACTCTTTGTAGAATCTGCAAGTGGATATTTGGAGTGCTTTGAGTCCTACGGTGGAAAAGGAAATATCGTCACATAAAAACTAGATGGAAGCATTCTCAGAAACTTCTTTGTGACGTGTGTATTCATCTCACAGAGTTGAAATTTCTTTTAATGGAGCAGTTTTGAAGCACTCTTTTAGTAGAATCTGCAAGTGGATATTTGGAGCGCTTTGTACCCTATGGTGCTAAAGGAAATATCTTCACATAAAACCTAGACAGAAGCATTCTCCGAAACATTTTTGTGATGTGTGCATTCAACTAACAGAGTTGAAACTTTCTTTTGATAGAGCAGTTTTGAAACACTCTTTTTGTACAATCTGCAAGTGGATATTTGGATCGCTTTGAGGCCTACGGTGGAAATGGAAAGATCTTCACATAAAAACTAGACAGAAGCATTCTCCGAAACTTCTTTGCGTTGTGTGCATTCAACTCACAGAGTTAAACCTTTCTTTTGATAGAGCAGTTTTGAAACACTCTTTGTAGAATCTGCAAGGGGATAGATTTTTCCCTTTGAGGCCTATGTTGAAAAAGTAAATATCTTCATAGAAAAACAAGACACAAGCATTCTGAGAAACTTCTTTGTGATGTGTGTATTCAACTCAGCGTGTTGAACCTTTCTTTTGACATAGCAGTTTTGAAAAACTCTTTTGTAGAATCTGCAAGAGAATATTTGGAGTGCTGTGAGTCCTATGGTGGAACAGGAAATATCTTTACATAAAAACTAGACAGAAGCATTCTCAGAAACTTCTTTGTGATGTGTGCATTCAACTCACAGAGTTGAACGTTTCTTTTGATAGGGAAGTTTTGAATCAATCTTTTTGTAGGATCTGCAAGTGGATATTTGGTTCCCTTTGACGCCTATGTTGGAAAAGGAAATATCTTCACATAAAAACTAGACAGAAGTATTCTCTGAAACTTCTTTGTGATGTGTGCATTCAACTCACCGAATTGAACTTTTCTTTTGGTAGAGCAGTTTTGTAACACCATTTTGTAGGATCTACAAGTGGATATTTGTTCCCCTTTGAGGTGCATGTTGGAAAAGGAAATGTCTTCCCATAAAAACTAGACAGAAGCATTGTCAGAAGCTGATTTTTGATCTGTGCATTCAACTCACAGAGTTGAACCTTTCTTTTGATAGAGCAGTTTTGAAACACTCTTTTTGTAGAATCTGCAGGTGGTTATTTGGAGCGCTTGGAGGTCTATGGTGGAGAAGGAAATATG
The DNA here is from genome assembly GCF_029281585.2 of Gorilla gorilla gorilla. Taxonomy (NCBI): domain Eukaryota; kingdom Metazoa; phylum Chordata; class Mammalia; order Primates; family Hominidae; genus Gorilla; species Gorilla gorilla. Next base: position 74,163,823 of record NC_073247.2, read on the forward strand.
TTAACATAAAAACTAGACAGAAGCATTCTTAGAAACTTCTTTGTGCTGTGTGTATTCAAGTAACGGAGTTGAACCTTTCTTTTGATAGAGCAGTTTTGAATCACTCTTTCTGTAGTATCTACAGCTGGTTATTTTGTTCCCTTTGAGCCCTACGATGGAAAACGAAATATCTTCACATAAAATGAAACAGAAGCATTCTCAGAAACTGCTTTGTGATATGTGCGTTCAACTCAGAGAGCTGAACCTTTCCTTTGATAGAACAGTTTTGAAACACTATTTTTGTAGTATCTGAAAGGGGATATTTTGTTCCCTTTGAGGCCTATGTTGGAAAAAAAATATCTCCACATAAAAACTAGACAGAAGCATTCTCAGAAACTTCTTTGTACTGTGTGCATTCAACTCACAGAGATGAACTTTTCTTTAGATAGAGCAGTTTTAAAACAATCTTTTTGTAGAATCTGCAAGTGGATATTTGGAGTGCTTTGAGTCCTACGGTGGAAAAGGATCTTCACATAAAAACTAGACACAAGCATTCTCAGAAACTTCTTCGTGATGTGTGCATTCAACTCACAGATGTGAACCTTTCTTTTGACAGAGCAGTTTTGAAACAGTCTTTTTGTAGAATCTGCAAGTGGATATTTGGTGCGCTTTGAGGTCTACAGTGGAAAATAAAATATTTTCACATAAAAACTAGACAGAAGCATTCTCCGAAACTTCTTTGTGATGTGTGCATTCAACTCCCAGAGTTGAACATTTCTTTCGATAGAGCAGAATTGAAACACTCTTTTTGTGGAATCTGTAAGGGGATATTTCTTTCCCGTTGAGGCTTATGTTGGAAAACGAAATATCTTCACATAAAAACTAGACAGATGTATTCTCAGAAACTTCTTTGTGATGTGTGCATTCAACTCACAGGGTTGAACCTTTCTTTTGATAGAGCAGTTTTGAAACGTTCTTTTTGGAGAATCTGCAAGTGGTATTTGGTTCCCTTTGAGGCCTATGGTGAAAAAGGAAATATCTGCACAAAAAAACTAGACACAAGCATTCTCAGAAACTTCTTTGTGATTTGTGCATTCATCTCACAGAGTTGAACCTTTCTTTTGATAGACGAGTTTTGAAACACTGCTTTTGTAGAATCTGCAAGTGGATATTTGGAGCGATTTGAGGCCTATGGTGGAAAAGGATGTATCTTCACATAAACACTAGATAGAAGCATCCTCAGAAGCTTCTTTGTGATGGGGGCATTTGAAACTCCTTTGTGATTTGTACATTCAACTCACATAGTTGAATCTTTCTTTTTGTAGAGCAGTTTTGAAACTCTGTTTTTGTAGAATCTGCAATTGGATATTTGAAGCTCTTTGAGCCCCACGGTGGAAAATGAAATATCTTCACATAAAAACCAGACAGATTCATTCTCCGAAACTGCTTTGTGATGTGTGCATTCAACTCTCAGAGCTGAACCATTCTTTTGACAGAGCAGTTTTGAACCACACTTTTTGTAGAATCTGCAAGTGGATATTTGGTTCCCTCTGAGGCCTATCTCGGAATACGAAATATCTTCACATAAAAACTAAAGAGAAACATTCTCAGAAAAATTTTTGTGATGTGTGCCTTCAACTCACAGAGTTGAACCTTTCTATTGATAGAGCAGTTTTGAAACCCTCTTTTTGTAGAGTCTGCAAGTGAATATTTGGAGCGCTTTGGGGTCTATGGTGGAAAAGGAAATAACTTCCCATAAAAACTAGACAGAAGCATTCTCAAAAACTTCTTTGTGATGTGTGCATTCAACTCTCAGAGATGAACCTTTCTTTGGATAGAGCAGTTTTAAAACTCTCTTTTTGTAGAATTTGCAAGTGGATATTTCATTCCCTTAGAGGCCTATGGTTGAAGAAGAAATAACATAAAAACTAGACAGAAGCATTCTCAAAAATTGCTTTCTGATGTGTGCATTCAACTCGCCGAGTTTAACCTTTCTTTTTTTAGAGCAGTTTTGAAACACTCTTTCTGTAGAATCTGCAAGTGGATATTTGGAGCGCTTTGATGCGTATGGTGGAAATGAGAATAACTTCACATAAAACCTAGACAGAAGCATTCTCCAAAGCTTCTTTGTGCTGTGTGCATTCAACTCACAGAGTTGAAACTTTTTTTTGATAGAGCAGTTTTGGAACACTCTTTTTGTAGAATGTGCAAGTGGATAATTTGTTCCCTTTGAGGATTATGGTGAAAAAGGAAACATCTTCACATAAAAACTGGACACAAGCATTCTCAGAAACTACTTTGTGATGTGTGCATTTAACTCAGAGAGATGAACATTTCTTTTGATAGAGCAGTTTTGAAATACTCTTTGTAGAATCTGCAAGTGGATATTTGGAGTGCTTTGAGTCCTACGGTGGAAAAGGAAATATCGTCACATAAAAACTAGATGGAAGCATTCTCAGAAACTTCTTTGTGACGTGTGTATTCATCTCACAGAGTTGAAATTTCTTTTAATGGAGCAGTTTTGAAGCACTCTTTTAGTAGAATCTGCAAGTGGATATTTGGAGCGCTTTGTACCCTATGGTGCTAAAGGAAATATCTTCACATAAAACCCAGACAGAAGCATTCTCCGAAACATTTTTGTGATGTGTGCATTCAACTAACAGAGTTGAAACTTTCTTTTGATAGAGCAGTTTTGAAACACTCTTTTTGTACAATCTGCAAGTGGATATTTGGATCGCTTTGAGGCCTACGGTGGAAATGGAAAGATCTTCACATAAAAACTAGACAGAAGCATTCTCCGAAACTTCTTTGCGTTGTGTGCATTCAACTCACAGAGTTAAACCTTTCTTTTGATAGAGCAGTTTTGAAACACTCTTTGTAGAATCTGCAAGGGGATAGATTTTTCCCTTTGAGGCCTATGTTGAAAAAGTAAATATCTTCATAGAAAAACAAGACACAAGCATTCTGAGAAACCTCTTTGTGATGTGTGTATTCAACTCAGCGTGTTGAACCTTTCTTTTGACATAGCAGTTTTGAAAAACTCTTTTGTAGAATCTGCAAGAGAATATTTGGAGTGCTGTGAGTCCTATGGTGGAACAGGAAATATCTTTACATAAAAACTAGACAGAAGCATTCTCAGAAACTTCTTTGTGATGTGTGCATTCAACTCACAGAGTTGAACGTTTCTTTTGATAGGGAAGTTTTGAATCAATCTTTTTGTAGGATCTGCAAGTGGATATTTGGTTCCCTTTGACGCCTATGTTGGAAAAGGAAATATCTTCACATAAAAACTAGACAGAAGTATTCTCTGAAACTTCTTTGTGATGTGTGCATTCAACTCACCGAATTGAACTTTTCTTTTGGTAGAGCAGTTTTGTAACACCATTTTGTAGGATCTACAAGTGGATATTTGTTCCCCTTTGAGGTGCATGTTGGAAAAGGAAATGTCTTCCCATAAAAACTAGACAGAAGCATTGTCAGAAGCTGATTTTTGATCTGTGCATTCAACTCACAGAGTTGAACCTTTCTTTTGATAGAGCAGTTTTGAAACACTCTTTTTGTAGAATCTGCAGGTGGTTATTTGGAGCGCTTGGAGGTCTATGGTGGAGAAGGAAATATGTTAACATAAAAACTAGACAGAAGCATTCTTAGAAACTTCTTTGTGCTGTGTGTATTCAAGTAACGGAGTTGAACCTTTCTTTTGATAGAGCAGTTTTGAATCACTCTTTCTGTAGTATCTACAGCTGGTTATTTTGTTCCCTTTGAGCCCTACGATGGAAAACGAAATATCTTCACATAAAATGAAACAGAAGCATTCTCAGAAACTGCTTTGTGATATGTGCGTTCAACTCAGAGAGCTGAACCTTTCCTTTGATAGAACAGTTTTGAAACACTATTTTTGTAGTATCTGAAAGGGGATATTTTGTTCCCTTTGAGGCCTATGTTGGAAAAAAAATATCTCCACATAAAAACTAGACAGAAGCATTCTCAGAAACTTCTTTGTACTGTGTGCATTCAACTCACAGAGATGAACTTTTCTTTAGATAGAGCAGTTTTAAAACAATCTTTTTGTAGAATCTGCAAGTGGATATTTGGAGTGCTTTGAGTCCTACGGTGGAAAAGGATCTTCACATAAAAACTAGACACAAGCATTCTCAGAAACTTCTTCGTGATGTGTGCATTCAACTCACAGATGTGAACCTTTCTTTTGACAGAGCAGTTTTGAAACAGTCTTTTTGTAGAATCTGCAAGTGGATATTTGGTGCGCTTTGAGGTCTACAGTGGAAAATAAAATATTTTCACATAAAAACTAGACAGAAGCATTCTCCGAAACTTCTTTGTGATGTGTGCATTCAACTCCCAGAGTTGAACATTTCTTTCGATAGAGCAGAATTGAAACACTCTTTTTGTGGAATCTGTAAGGGGATATTTCTTTCCCGTTGAGGCTTATGTTGGAAAACGAAATATCTTCACATAAAAACTAGACAGATGTATTCTCAGAAACTTCTTTGTGATGTGTGCATTCAACTCACAGGGTTGAACCTTTCTTTTGATAGAGCAGTTTTGAAACGTTCTTTTTGGAGAATCTGCAAGTGGTATTTGGTTCCCTTTGAGGCCTATGGTGAAAAAGGAAATATCTGCACAAAAAAACTAGACACAAGCATTCTCAGAAACTTCTTTGTGATTTGTGCATTCATCTCACAGAGTTGAACCTTTCTTTTGATAGACGAGTTTTGAAACACTGCTTTTGTAGAATCTGCAAGTGGATATTTGGAGCGATTTGAGGCCTATGGTGGAAAAGGATGTATCTTCACATAAACACTAGATAGAAGCATCCTCAGAAGCTTCTTTGTGATGGGGGCATTTGAAACTCCTTTGTGATTTGTACATTCAACTCACATAGTTGAATCTTTCTTTTTGTAGAGCAGTTTTGAAACTCTGTTTTTGTAGAATCTGCAATTGGATATTTGAAGCTCTTTGAGCCCCACGGTGGAAAATGAAATATCTTCACATAAAAACCAGACAGATTCATTCTCCGAAACTGCTTTGTGATGTGTGCATTCAACTCTCAGAGCTGAACCATTCTTTTGACAGAGCAGTTTTGAACCACACTTTTTGTAGAATCTGCAAGTGGATATTTGGTTCCCTCTGAGGCCTATCTCGGAATACGAAATATCTTCACATAAAAACTAAAGAGAAACATTCTCAGAAAAATTTTTGTGATGTGTGCCTTCAACTCACAGAGTTGAACCTTTCTATTGATAGAGCAGTTTTGAAACCCTCTTTTTGTAGAGTCTGCAAGTGAATATTTGGAGCGCTTTGGGGTCTATGGTGGAAAAGGAAATAACTTCCCATAAAAACTAGACAGAAGCATTCTCAAAAACTTCTTTGTGATGTGTGCATTCAACTCTCAGAGATGAACCTTTCTTTGGATAGAGCAGTTTTGAAACTCTCTTTTTGTAGAATTTGCAAGTGGATATTTCATTCCCTTAGAGGCCTATGGTTGAAGAAGAAATAACATAAAAACTAGACAGAAGCATTCTCAAAAATTGCTTTCTGATGTGTGCATTCAACTCACCGAGTTTAACCTTTCTTTTTTTAGAGCAGTTTTGAAACACTCTTTCTGCAGAATCTGCAAGTGGATATTTGGAGCGCTTTGATGCGTATGGTGGAAATGAGAATAACTTCACATAAAACCTAGACAGAAGCATTCTCCAAAGCTTCTTTGTGCTGTGTGCATTCAACTCACAGAGTTGAAACTTTTTTTTTGATAGAGCAGTTTTGGAACACTCTTTTTGTAGAATGTGCAAGTGGATAATTTGTTCCCTTTGAGGATTATGGTGAAAAAGGAAACATCTTCACATAAAAACTGGACACAAGCATTCTCAGAAACTACTTTGTGATGTGTGCATTTAACTCAGAGAGATGAACATTTCTTTTGATAGAGCAGTTTTGAAATACTCTTTGTAGAATCTGCAAGTGGATATTTGGAGTGCTTTGAGTCCTACGGTGGAAAAGGAAATATCGTCACATAAAAACTAGATGGAAGCATTCTCAGAAACTTCTTTGTGACGTGTGTATTCATCTCACAGAGTTGAAATTTCTTTTAATGGAGCAGTTTTGAAGCACTCTTTTAGTAGAATCTGCAAGTGGATATTTGGAGCGCTTTGTACCCTATGGTGCTAAAGGAAATATCTTCACATAAAACCTAGACAGAAGCATTCTCCGAAACATTTTTGTGATGTGTGCATTCAACTAACAGAGTTGAAACTTTCTTTTGATAGAGCAGTTTTGAAACACTCTTTTTGTACAATCTGCAAGTGGATATTTGGATCGCTTTGAGGCCTACGGTGGAAATGGAAAGATCTTCACATAAAAACTAGACAGAAGCATTCTCCGAAACTTCTTTGCGTTGTGTGCATTCAACTCACAGAGTTAAACCTTTCTTTTGATAGAGCAGTTTTGAAACACTCTTTGTAGAATCTGCAAGGGGATAGATTTTTCCCTTTGAGGCCTATGTTGAAAAAGTAAATATCTTCATAGAAAAACAAGACACAAGCATTCTGAGAAACCTCTTTGTGATGTGTGTATTCAACTCAGCGTGTTGAACCTTTCTTTTGACATAGCAGTTTTGAAAAACTCTTTTGTAGAATCTGCAAGAGAATATTTGGAGTGCTGTGAGTCCTATGGTGGAACAGGAAATATCTTTACATAAAAACTAGACAGAAGCATTCTCAGAAACTTCTTTGTGATGTGTGCATTCAACTCACAGAGTTGAACGTTTCTTTTGATAGGGAAGTTTTGAATCAATCTTTTTGTAGGATCTGCAAGTGGATATTTGGTTCCCTTTGACGCCTATGTTGGAAAAGGAAATATCTTCACATAAAAACTAGACAGAAGTATTCTCTGAAACTTCTTTGTGATGTGTGCATTCAACTCACCGAATTGAACTTTTCTTTTGGTAGAGCAGTTTTGTAACACCATTTTGTAGGATCTACAAGTGGATATTTGTTCCCCTTTGAGGTGCATGTTGGAAAAGGAAATGTCTTCCCATAAAAACTAGACAGAAGCATTGTCAGAAGCTGATTTTTGATCTGTGCATTCAACTCACAGAGTTGAACCTTTCTTTTGATAGAGCAGTTTTGAAACACTCTTTTTGTAGAATCTGCAGGTGGTTATTTGGAGCGCTTGGAGGTCTATGGTGGAGAAGGAAATATGTTAACATAAAAACTAGACAGAAGCATTCTTAGAAACTTCTTTGTGCTGTGTGTATTCAAGTAACGGAGTTGAACCTTTCTTTTGATAGAGCAGTTTTGAATCACTCTTTCTGTAGTATCTACAGCTGGTTATTTTGTTCCCTTTGAGCCCTACGATGGAAAACGAAATATCTTCACATAAAATGAAACAGAAGCATTCTCAGAAACTGCTTTGTGATATGTGCGTTCAACTCAGAGAGCTGAACCTTTCCTTTGATAGAACAGTTTTGAAACACTATTTTTGTAGTATCTGAAAGGGGATATTTTGTTCCCTTTGAGGCCTATGTTGGAAAAAAAATATCTCCACATAAAAACTAGACAGAAGCATTCTCAGAAACTTCTTTGTACTGTGTGCATTCAACTCACAGAGATGAACTTTTCTTTAGATAGAGCAGTTTTAAAACAATCTTTTTGTAGAATCTGCAAGTGGATATTTGGAGTGCTTTGAGTCCTACGGTGGAAAAGGATCTTCACATAAAAACTAGACACAAGCATTCTCAGAAACTTCTTCGTGATGTGTGCATTCAACTCACAGATGTGAACCTTTCTTTTGACAGAGCAGTTTTGAAACAGTCTTTTTGTAGAATCTGCAAGTGGATATTTGGTGCGCTTTGAGGTCTACAGTGGAAAATAAAATATTTTCACATAAAAACTAGACAGAAGCATTCTCCGAAACTTCTTTGTGATGTGTGCATTCAACTCCCAGAGTTGAACATTTCTTTCGATAGAGCAGAATTGAAACACTCTTTTTGTGGAATCTGTAAGGGGATATTTCTTTCCCGTTGAGGCTTATGTTGGAAAACGAAATATCTTCACATAAAAACTAGACAGATGTATTCTCAGAAACTTCTTTGTGATGTGTGCATTCAACTCACAGGGTTGAACCTTTCTTTTGATAGAGCAGTTTTGAAACGTTCTTTTTGGAGAATCTGCAAGTGGTATTTGGTTCCCTTTGAGGCCTATGGTGAAAAAGGAAATATCTGCACAAAAAAACTAGACACAAGCATTCTCAGAAACTTCTTTGTGATTTGTGCATTCATCTCACAGAGTTGAACCTTTCTTTTGATAGACGAGTTTTGAAACACTGCTTTTGTAGAATCTGCAAGTGGATATTTGGAGCGATTTGAGGCCTATGGTGGAAAAGGATGTATCTTCACATAAACACTAGATAGAAGCATCCTCAGAAGCTTCTTTGTGATGGGGGCATTTGAAACTCCTTTGTGATTTGTACATTCAACTCACATAGTTGAATCTTTCTTTTTGTAGAGCAGTTTTGAAACTCTGTTTTTGTAGAATCTGCAATTGGATATTTGAAGCTCTTTGAGCCCCACGGTGGAAAATGAAATATCTTCACATAAAAACCAGACAGATTCATTCTCCGAAACTGCTTTGTGATGTGTGCATTCAACTCTCAGAGCTGAACCATTCTTTTGACAGAGCAGTTTTGAACCACACTTTTTGTAGAATCTGCAAGTGGATATTTGGTTCCCTCTGAGGCCTATCTCGGAATACGAAATATCTTCACATAAAAACTAAAGAGAAACATTCTCAGAAAAATTTTTGTGATGTGTGCCTTCAACTCACAGAGTTGAACCTTTCTATTGATAGAGCAGTTTTGAAACCCTCTTTTTGTAGAGTCTGCAAGTGAATATTTGGAGCGCTTTGGGGTCTATGGTGGAAAAGGAAATAACTTCCCATAAAAACTAGACAGAAGCATTCTCAAAAACTTCTTTGTGATGTGTGCATTCAACTCTCAGAGATGAACCTTTCTTTGGATAGAGCAGTTTTAAAACTCTCTTTTTGTAGAATTTGCAAGTGGATATTTCATTCCCTTAGAGGCCTATGGTTGAAGAAGAAATAACATAAAAACTAGACAGAAGCATTCTCAAAAATTGCTTTCTGATGTGTGCATTCAACTCGCCGAGTTTAACCTTTCTTTTTTTAGAGCAGTTTTGAAACACTCTTTCTGTAGAATCTGCAAGTGGATATTTGGAGCGCTTTGATGCGTATGGTGGAAATGAGAATAACTTCACATAAAACCTAGACAGAAGCATTCTCCAAAGCTTCTTTGTGCTGTGTGCATTCAACTCACAGAGTTGAAACTTTTTTTTGATAGAGCAGTTTTGGAACACTCTTTTTGTAGAATGTGCAAGTGGATAATTTGTTCCCTTTGAGGATTATGGTGAAAAAGGAAACATCTTCACATAAAAACTGGACACAAGCATTCTCAGAAACTACTTTGTGATGTGTGCATTTAACTCAGAGAGATGAACATTTCTTTTGATAGAGCAGTTTTGAAATACTCTTTGTAGAATCTGCAAGTGGATATTTGGAGTGCTTTGAGTCCTACGGTGGAAAAGGAAATATCGTCACATAAAAACTAGATGGAAGCATTCTCAGAAACTTCTTTGTGACGTGTGTATTCATCTCACAGAGTTGAAATTTCTTTTAATGGAGCAGTTTTGAAGCACTCTTTTAGTAGAATCTGCAAGTGGATATTTGGAGCGCTTTGTACCCTATGGTGCTAAAGGAAATATCTTCACATAAAACCCAGACAGAAGCATTCTCCGAAACATTTTTGTGATGTGTGCATTCAACTAACAGAGTTGAAACTTTCTTTTGATAGAGCAGTTTTGAAACACTCTTTTTGTACAATCTGCAAGTGGATATTTGGATCACTTTGAGGCCTACGGTGGAAATGGAAAGATCTTCACATAAAAACTAGACAGAAGCATTCTCCGAAACTTCTTTGCGTTGTGTGCATTCAACTCACAGAGTTAAACCTTTCTTTTGATAGAGCAGTTTTGAGACACTCTTTGTAGAATCTGCAAGGGGATAGATTTTTCCCTTTGAGGCCTATGTTGAAAAAGTAAATATCTTCATAGAAAAACAAGACACAAGCATTCTGAGAAACCTCTTTGTGATGTGTGTATTCAACTCAGCGTGTTGAACCTTTCTTTTGACATAGCAGTTTTGAAAAACTCTTTTGTAGAATCTGCAAGAGAATATTTGGAGTGCTGTGAGTCCTATGGTGGAACAGGAAATATCTTTACATAAAAACTAGACAGAAGCATTCTCAGAAACTTCTTTGTGATGTGTGCATTCAACTCACAGAGTTGAACGTTTCTTTTGATAGGGAAGTTTTGAATCAATCTTTTTGTAGGATCTGCAAGTGGATATTTGGTTCCCTTTGACGCCTATGTTGGAAAAGGAAATATCTTCACATAAAAACTAGACAGAAGTATTCTCTGAAACTTCTTTGTGATGTGTGCATTCAACTCACCGAATTGAACTTTTCTTTTGGTAGAGCAGTTTTGTAACACCATTTTGTAGGATCTACAAGTGGATATTTGTTCCCCTTTGAGGTGCATGTTGGAAAAGGAAATGTCTTCCCATAAAAACTAGACAGAAGCATTGTCAGAAGCTGATTTTTGATCTGTGCATTCAACTCACAGAGTTGAACCTTTCTTTTGATAGAGCAGTTTTGAAACACTCTTTTTGTAGAATCTGCAGGTGGTTATTTGGAGCGCTTGGAGGTCTATGGTGGAGAAGGAAATATGTTAACATAAAAACTAGACAGAAGCATTCTTAGAAACTTCTTTGTGCTGTGTGTATTCAAGTAACGGAGTTGAACCTTTCTTTTGATAGAGCAGTTTTGAATCACTCTTTCTGTAGTATCTACAGCTGGTTATTTTGTTCCCTTTGAGCCCTACGATGGAAAACGAAATATCTTCACATAAAATGAAACAGAAGCATTCTCAGAAACTGCTTTGTGATATGTGCGTTCAACTCAGAGAGCTGAACCTTTCCTTTGATAGAACAGTTTTGAACCACTATTTTTGTAGTATCTGAAAGGGGATATTTTGTTCCCTTTGAGGCCTATGTTGGAAAAAAAATATCTCCACATAAAAACTAGACAGAAGCATTCTCAGAAACTTCTTTGTACTGTGTGCATTCAACTCACAGAGATGAACTTTTCTTTAGATAGAGCAGTTTTAAAACAATCTTTTTGTAGAATCTGCAAGTGGATATTTGGAGTGCTTTGAGTCCTACGGTGGAAAAGGATCTTCACATAAAAACTAGACACAAGCATTCTCAGAAACTTCTTCGTGATGTGTGCATTCAACTCACAGATGTGAACCTTTCTTTTGACAGAGCAGTTTTGAAACAGTCTTTTTGTAGAATCTGCAAGTGGATATTTGGTGCGCTTTGAGGTCTACAGTGGAAAATAAAATATTTTCACATAAAAACTAGACAGAAGCATTCTCCGAAACTTCTTTGTGATGTGTGCATTCAACTCCCAGAGTTGAACATTTCTTTCGATAGAGCAGAATTGAAACACTCTTTTTGTGGAATCTGTAAGGGGATATTTCTTTTCCGTTGAGGCTTATGTTGGAAAACGAAATATCTTCACATAAAAACTAGACAGATGTATTCTCAGAAACTTCTTTGTGATGTGTGCATTCAACTCACAGGGTTGAACCTTTCTTTTGATAGAGCAGTTTTGAAACGTTCTTTTTGGAGAATCTGCAAGTGGTATTTGGTTCCCTTTGAGGCCTATGGTGAAAAAGGAAATATCTTCACAAAAAAACTAGACACAAGCATTCTCAGAAACTTCTTTGTGATTTGTGCATTCATCTCACAGAGTTGAACCTTTCTTTTGATAGACGAGTTTTGAAACACTGCTTTTGTAGAATCTGCAAGTGGATATTTGGAGCGATTTGAGGCCTATGGTGGAAAAGGATGTATCTTCACATAAAAACTAGATAGAAGCATTCTCAGAAGCTTCTTTGTGATGGGGGCATTTGAAACTACTTTGTGATTTGTACATTCAACTCACATAGTTGAATCTTTCTTTTTGTAGAGCAGTTTTGAAACTCTGTTTTTGTAGAATCTGCAATTGGATATTTGAAGCTCTTTGAGCCCCACGGTGGAAAATGAAATACCTTCACATAAAAACCAGACAGATTCATTCTCCGAAACTGCTTTGTGATGTGTGCATTCAACTCTCAGAGCTGAACCATTCTTTTGACAGAGCAGTTTTGAACCACACTTTTTGTAGAATCTGCAAGTGGATATTTGGTTCCCTCTGAGGCCTATCTCGGAATACGAAATATCTTCACATAAAAACTAAAGAGAAACATTCTCAGAAAAATTTTTGTGATGTGTGCCTTCAACTCACAGAGTTGAACCTTTCTATTGATAGAGCAGTTTTGAAACCCTCTTTTTGTAGAGTCTGCAAGTGAATATTTGGAGCGCTTTGGGGTCTATGGTGGAAAAGGAAATAACTTCCCATAAAAACTAGACAGAAGCATTCTCAAAAACTTCTTTGTGATGTGTGCATTCAACTCTCAGAGTTGAACCTTTCTTTGGATAGAGCAGTTTTGAAACTCTCTTTTTGTAGAATTTGCAAGTGGATATTTCATTCCCTTAGAGGCCTATGGTTGAAGAAGAAATAACATAAAAACTAGACAGAAGCATTCTCAAAAATTGCTTTCTGATGTGTGCATTCAACTCACCGAGTTTAACCTTTCTTTTTTTAGAGCAGTTTTGAAACACTCTTTCTGTAGAATCTGCAAGTGGATATTTGGAGTGCTTTGATGCGTATGGTGGAAATGAGAATAACTTCACATAAAACCTAGACAGAAGCATTCTCCAAAGCTTCTTTGTGCTGCGTGCATTCAACTCACAGAGTTGAAACTTTTTTTTGATAGAGCAGTTTTGGAACACTCTTTTTGTAGAATGTGCAAGTGGATAATTTGTTCCCTTTGAGGATTATGGTGAAAAAGGAAACATCTTCACATAAAAACTGGACACAAGCATTCTCAGAAACTACTTTGTGATGTGTGCATTTAACTCACAGAGATGAACATTTCTTTTGATAGAGCAGTTTTGAAATACTCTTTGTAGAATCTGCAAGTGGATATTTGGAGTGCTTTGAGTTCTACGGTGGAAAAGGAAATATCGTCACATAAAAACTAGATGGAAGCATACTCAGAAACTTCTTTGTGACGTGTGTATTCATCTCACAGAGTTGAAATTTCTTTTAATGGAGCAGTTTTGAAGCACTCTTTTAGTAGAATCTGCAAGTGGATATTTGGAGCGCTTTGTACCCTATGGTGCTAAAGGAAATATCTTCACATAAAACCTAGACAGAAGCATTCTCCGAAACATTTTTGTGATGTGTGCATTCAACTAACAGAGTTGAAACTTTCTTTTGATAGAGCAGTTTTGAAACACTCTTTTTGTACAATCTGCAAGTGGATATTTGGATCGCTTTGAGGCCTACGGTGGAAATGGAAAGATCTTCACATAAAAACTAGACAGAAGCATTCTCCGAAACTTCTTTGCGTTGTGTGCATTCAACTCACAGAGTTAAACCTTTCTTTTGATAGAGCAGCTTTGAGACACTCTTTGTAGAATCTGCAAGGGGATAGATTTTTCCCTTTGAGGCCTATGTTGAAAAAGTAAATATCTTCATAGAAAAACAAGACACAAGCATTCTGAGAAACTTCTTTGTGATGTGTGTATTCAACTCAGCGTGTTGAACCTTTCTTTTGACATAGCAGTTTTGAAAAACTCTTTTGTAGAATCTGCAAGAGAATATTTGGAGTGCTGTGAGTCCTATGGTGGAACAGGAAATATCTTTACATAAAAACTAGACAGAAGCATTCTCAGAAACTTCTTTGTGATGTGTGCATTCAACTCACAGAGTTGAACGTTTCTTTTGATAGGGAAGTTTTGAATCAATCTTTTTGTAGGATCTGCAAGTGGATATTTGGTTCCCTTTGACGCCTATGTTGGAAAAGGAAATATCTTCACATAAAAACTAGACAGAAGTATTCTCTGAAACTTCTTTGTGATGTGTGCATTCAACTCACCGAATTGAACTTTTCTTTTGGTAGAGCAGTTTTGTAACACCATTTTGTAGGATCTACAAGTGGATATTTGTTCCCCTTTGAGGTGCATGTTGGAAAAGGAAATGTCTTCCCATAAAAACTAGACAGAAGCATTGTCAGAAGCTGATTTTTGATCTGTGCATTCAACTCACAGAGTTGAACCTTTCTTTTGATAGAGCAGTTTTGAAACACTCTTTTTGTAGAATCTGCAGGTGGTTATTTGGAGCGCTTGGAGGTCTATGGTGGAGAAGGAAATATGTTAACATAAAAACTAGACAGAAGCATTCTTAGAAACTTCTTTGTGCTGTGTGTATTCAAGTAACGGAGTTGAACCTTTCTTTTGATAGAGCAGTTTTGAATCACTCTTTCTGTAGTATCTACAGCTGGTTATTTTGTTCCCTTTGAGCCCTACGATGGAAAACGAAATATCTCCACATAAAAACTAGACAGAAGCATTCTCAGAAACTTCTTTGTACTGTGTGCATTCAACTCACAGAGATGAACTTTTCTTTAGATAGAGCAGTTTTAAAACAATCTTTTTGTAGAATCTGCAAGTGGATATTTGGAGTGCTTTGAGTCCTACGGTGGAAAAGGATCTTCACATAAAAACTAGACACAAGCATTCTCAGAAACTTCTTCGTGATGTGTGCATTCAACTCACAGATGTGAACCTTTCTTTTGACAGAGCAGTTTTGAAACAGTCTTTTTGTAGAATCTGCAAGTGGATATTTGGTGCGCTTTGAGGTCTACAGTGGAAAATAAAATATTTTCACATAAAAACTAGACAGAAGCATTCTCCGAAACTTCTTTGTGATGTGTGCATTCAACTCCCAGAGTTGAACATTTCTTTCGATAGAGCAGAATTGAAACACTCTTTTTGTGGAATCTGTAAGGGGATATTTCTTTCCCGTTGAGGCTTATGTTGGAAAACGAAATATCTTCACATAAAAACTAGACAGATGTATTCTCAGAAACTTCTTTGTGATGTGTGCATTCAACTCACAGGGTTGAACCTTTCTTTTGATAGAGCAGTTTTGAAACGTTCTTTTTGGAGAATCTGCAAGTGGTATTTGGTTCCCTTTGAGGCCTATGGTGAAAAAGGAAATATCTGCACAAAAAAACTAGACACAAGCATTCTCAGAAACTTCTTTGTGATTTGTGCATTCATCTCACAGAGTTGAACCTTTCTTTAGATAGACGAGTTTTGAAACACTGCTTTTGTAGAATCTGCAAGTGGATATTTGGAGCGATTTGAGGCCTATGGTGGAAAAGGATGTATCTTCACATAAAAACTAGATAGAAGCATTCTCAGAAGCTTCTTTGTGATGGGGGCATTTGAAACTCCTTTGTGATTTGTACATTCAACTCACATAGTTGAATCTTTCTTTTTGTAGAGCAGTTTTGAAACTCTGTTTTTGTAGAATCTGCAATTGGATATTTGAAGCTCTTTGAGCCCCACGGTGGAAAATGAAATATCTTCACATAAAAACCAGACAGATTCATTCTCCGAAACTGCTTTGTGATGTGTGCATTCAACTCTCAGAGCTGAACCATTCTTTTGACAGAGCAGTTTTGAACCACACTTTTTGTAGAATCTGCAAGTGGATATTTGGTTCCCTCTGAGGCCTATCTCGGAATACGAAATATCTTCACATAAAAACTAAAGAGAAACATTCTCAGAAAAATTTTTGTGATGTGTGCCTTCAACTCACAGAGTTGAACCTTTCTATTGATAGAGCAGTTTTGAAACCCTCTTTTTGTAGAGTCTGCAAGTGAATATTTGGAGCGCTTTGGGGTCTATGGTGGAAAAGGAAATAACTTCCCATAAAAACTAGACAGAAGCATTCTCAAAAACTTCTTTGTGATGTGTGCATTCAACTCTCAGAGTTGAACCTTTCTTTGGATAGAGCAGTTTTGAAACTCTCTTTTTGTAGAATTTGCAAGTGGATATTTCATTCCCTTAGAGGCCTATGGTTGAAGAAGAAATAACATAAAAACTAGACAGAAGCATTCTCAAAAATTGCTTTCTGATGTGTGCATTCAACTCACCGAGTTTAACCTTTCTTTTTTTAGAGCAGTTTTGAAACACTCTTTCTGTAGAATCTGCAAGTGGATATTTGGAGTGCTTTGATGCGTATGGTGGAAATGAGAATAACTTCACATAAAACCTAGACAGAAGCATTCTCCAAAGCTTCTTTGTGCTGTGTGCATTCAACTCACAGAGTTGAAACTTTTTTTTGATAGAGCAGTTTTGGAACACTCTTTTTGTAGAATGTGCAAGTGGATAATTTGTTCCCTTTGAGGATTATGGTGAAAAAGGAAACATCTTCACATAAAAACTGGACACAAGCATTCTCAGAAACTACTTTGTGATGTGTGCATTTAACTCAGAGAGATGAACATTTCTTTTGATAGAGCAGTTTTGAAATACTCTTTGTAGAATCTGCAAGTGGATATTTGGAGTGCTTTGAGTCCTACGGTGGAAAAGGAAATATCGTCACATAAAAACTAGATGGAAGCATACTCAGAAACTTCTTTGTGACGTGTGTATTCATCTCACAGAGTTGAAATTTCTTTTAATGGAGCAGTTTTGAAGCACTCTTTTAGTAGAATCTGCAAGTGGATATTTGGAGCGCTTTGTACCCTATGGTGCTAAAGGAAATATCTTCACATAAAACCTAGACAGAAGCATTCTCCGAAACATTTTTGTGATGTGTGCATTCAACTAACAGAGTTGAAACTTTCTTTTGATAGAGCAGTTTTGAAACACTCTTTTTGTACAATCTGCAAGTGGATATTTGGATCGCTTTGAGGCCTACGGTGGAAATGGAAAGATCTTCACATAAAAACTAGACAGAAGCATTCTCCGAAACTTCTTTGCGTTGTGTGCATTCAACTCACAGAGTTAAACCTTTCTTTTGATAGAGCAGCTTTGAGACACTCTTTGTAGAATCTGCAAGGGGATAGATTTTTCCCTTTGAGGCCTATGTTGAAAAAGTAAATATCTTCATAGAAAAACAAGACACAAGCATTCTGAGAAACTTCTTTGTGATGTGTGTATTCAACTCAGCGTGTTGAACCTTTCTTTTGACATAGCAGTTTTGAAAAACTCTTTTGTAGAATCTGCAAGAGAATATTTGGAGTGCTGTGAGTCCTATGGTGGAACAGGAAATATCTTTACATAAAAACTAGACAGAAGCATTCTCAGAAACTTCTTTGTGATGTGTGCATTCAACTCACAGAGTTGAACGTTTCTTTTGATAGGGAAGTTTTGAATCAATCTTTTTGTAGGATCTGCAAGTGGATATTTGGTTCCCTTTGACGCCTATGTTGGAAAAGGAAATATCTTCACATAAAAACTAGACAGAAGTATTCTCTGAAACTTCTTTGTGATGTGTGCATTCAACTCACCGAATTGAACTTTTCTTTTGGTAGAGCAGTTTTGTAACACCATTTTGTAGGATCTACAAGTGGATATTTGTTCCCCTTTGAGGTGCATGTTGGAAAAGGAAATGTCTTCCCATAAAAACTAGACAGAAGCATTGTCAGAAGCTGATTTTTGATCTGTGCATTCAACTCACAGAGTTGAACCTTTCTTTTGATAGAGCAGTTTTGAAACACTCTTTTTGTAGAATCTGCAGGTGGTTATTTGGAGCGCTTGGAGGTCTATGGTGGAGAAGGAAATATGTTAACATAAAAACTAGACAGAAGCATTCTTAGAAACTTCTTTGTGCTGTGTGTATTCAAGTAACGGAGTTGAACCTTTCTTTTGATAGAGCAGTTTTGAATCACTCTTTCTGTAGTATCTACAGCTGGTTATTTTGTTCCCTTTGAGCCCTACGATGGAAAACGAAATATCTCCACATAAAAACTAGACAGAAGCATTCTCAGAAACTTCTTTGTACTGTGTGCATTCAACTCACAGAGATGAACTTTTCTTTAGATAGAGCAGTTTTAAAACAATCTTTTTGTAGAATCTGCAAGTGGATATTTGGAGTGCTTTGAGTCCTACGGTGGAAAAGGATCTTCACATAAAAACTAGACACAAGCATTCTCAGAAACTTCTTCGTGATGTGTGCATTCAACTCACAGATGTGAACCTTTCTTTTGACAGAGCGGTTTTGAAACAGTCTTTTTGTAGAATCTGCAAGTGGATATTTGGTGCGCTTTGAGGTCTACAGTGGAAAATAAAATATTTTCACATAAAAACTAGACAGAAGCATTCTCCGAAACTTCTTTGTGATGTGTGCATTCAACTCCCAGAGTTGAACATTTCTTTCGATAGAGCAGAATTGAAACACTCTTTTTGTGGAATCTGTAAGGGGATATTTCTTTCCCGTTGAGGCTTATGTTGGAAAACGAAATATCTTCACATAAAAACTAGACAGATGTATTCTCAGAAACTTCTTTGTGATGTGTGCATTCAACTCACAGGGTTGAACCTTTCTTTTGATAGAGCAGTTTTGAAACGTTCTTTTTGGAGAATCTGCAAGTGGTATTTGGTTCCCTTTGAGGCCTATGGTGAAAAAGGAAATATCTGCACAAAAAAACTAGACACAAGCATTCTCAGAAACTTCTTTGTGATTTGTGCATTCATCTCACAGAGTTGAACCTTTCTTTTGATAGACGAGTTTTGAAACACTGCTTTTGTAGAATCTGCAAGTGGATATTTGGAGCGATTTGAGGCCTATGGTGGAAAAGGATGTATCTTCACATAAAAACTAGATAGAAGCATTCTCAGAAGCTTCTTTGTGATGGGGGCATTTGAAACTCCTTTGTGATTTGTACATTCAACTCACATAGTTGAATCTTTCTTTTTGTAGAGCAGTTTTGAAACTCTGTTTTTGTAGAATCTGCAATTGGATATTTGAAGCTCTTTGAGCCCCACGGTGGAAAATGAAATATCTTCACATAAAAACCAGACAGATTCATTCTCCGAAACTGCTTTGTGATGTGTGCATTCAACTCTCAGAGCTGAACCATTCTTTTGACAGAGCAGTTTTGAACCACACTTTTTGTAGAATCTGCAAGTGGATATTTGGTTCCCTCTGAGGCCTATCTCGGAATACGAAATATCTTCACATAAAAACTAAAGAGAAACATTCTCAGAAAAATTTTTGTGATGTGTGCCTTCAACTCACAGAGTTGAACCTTTCTATTGATAGAGCAGTTTTGAAACCCTCTTTTTGTAGAGTCTGCAAGTGAATATTTGGAGCGCTTTGGGGTCTATGGTGGAAAAGGAAATAACTTCCCATAAAAACTAGACAGAAGCATTCTCAAAAACTTCTTTGTGATGTGTGCATTCAACTCTCAGAGTTGAACCTTTCTTTGGATAGAGCAGTTTTGAAACTCTCTTTTTGTAGAATTTGCAAGTGGATATTTCATTCCCTTAGAGGCCTATGGTTGAAGAAGAAATAACATAAAAACTAGACAGAAGCATTCTCAAAAATTGCTTTCTGATGTGTGCATTCAACTCACCGAGTTTAACCTTTCTTTTTTTAGAGCAGTTTTGAAACACTCTTTCTGTAGAATCTGCAAGTGGATATTTGGAGTGCTTTGATGCGTATGGTGGAAGTGAGAATAACTTCACATAAAACCTAGACAGAAGCATTCTCCAAAGCTTCTTTGTGCTGCGTGCATTCAACTCACAGAGTTGAAACTTTTTTTTGATAGAGCAGTTTTGGAACACTCTTTTTGTAGAATGTGCAAGTGGATAATTTGTTCCCTTTGAGGATTATGGTGAAAAAGGAAACATCTTCACATAAAAACTGGACACAAGCATTCTCAGAAACTACTTTGTGATGTGTGCATTTAACTCAGAGAGATGAACATTTCTTTTGATAGAGCAGTTTTGAAATACTCTTTGTAGAATCTGCAAGTGGATATTTGGAGTGCTTTGAGTCCTACGGTGGAAAAGGAAATATCGTCACATAAAAACTAGATGGAAGCATACTCAGAAACTTCTTTGTGACGTGTGTATTCATCTCACAGAGTTGAAATTTCTTTTAATGGAGCAGTTTTGAAGCACTCTTTTAGTAGAATCTGCAAGTGGATATTTGGAGCGCTTTGTACCCTATGGTGCTAAAGGAAATATCTTCACATAAAACCTAGACAGAAGCATTCTCCGAAACATTTTTGTGATGTGTGCATTCAACTAACAGAGTTGAAACTTTCTTTTGATAGAGCAGTTTTGAAACACTCTTTTTGTACAATCTGCAAGTGGATATTTGGATCGCTTTGAGGCCTACGGTGGAAATGGAAAGATCTTCACATAAAAACTAGACAGAAGCATTCTCCGAAACTTCTTTGCGTTGTGTGCATTCAACTCACAGAGTTAAACCTTTCTTTTGATAGAGCAGCTTTGAGACACTCTTTGTAGAATCTGCAAGGGGATAGATTTTTCCCTTTGAGGCCTATGTTGAAAAAGTAAATATCTTCATAGAAAAACAAGACACAAGCATTCTGAGAAACTTCTTTGTGATGTGTGTATTCAACTCAGCGTGTTGAACCTTTCTTTTGACATAGCAGTTTTGAAAAACTCTTTTGTAGAATCTGCAAGAGAATATTTGGAGTGCTGTGAGTCCTATGGTGGAACAGGAAATATCTTTACATAAAAACTAGACAGAAGCATTCTCAGAAACTTCTTTGTGATGTGTGCATTCAACTCACAGAGTTGAACGTTTCTTTTGATAGGGAAGTTTTGAATCAATCTTTTTGTAGGATCTGCAAGTGGATATTTGGTTCCCTTTGACGCCTATGTTGGAAAAGGAAATATCTTCACATAAAAACTAGACAGAAGTATTCTCTGAAACTTCTTTGTGATGTGTGCATTCAACTCACCGAATTGAACTTTTCTTTTGGTAGAGCAGTTTTGTAACACCATTTTGTAGGATCTACAAGTGGATATTTGTTCCCCTTTGAGGTGCATGTTGGAAAAGGAAATGTCTTCCCATAAAAACTAGACAGAAGCATTGTCAGAAGCTGATTTTTGATCTGTGCATTCAACTCACAGAGTTGAACCTTTCTTTTGATAGAGCAGTTTTGAAACACTCTTTTTGTAGAATCTGCAGGTGGTTATTTGGAGCGCTTGGAGGTCTATGGTGGAGAAGGAAATATGTTAACATAAAAACTAGACAGAAGCATTCTTAGAAACTTCTTTGTGCTGTGTGTATTCAAGTAACGGAGTTGAACCTTTCTTTTGATAGAGCAGTTTTGAATCACTCTTTCTGTAGTATCTACAGCTGGTTATTTTGTTCCCTTTGAGCCCTACGATGGAAAACGAAATATCTTCACATAAAATGAAACAGAAGCATTCTCAGAAACTGCTTTGTGATATGTGCGTTCAACTCAGAGAGCTGAACCTTTCCTTTGATAGAACAGTTTTGAACCACTATTTTTGTAGTATCTGAAAGGGGATATTTTGTTCCCTTTGAGGCCTATGTTGGAAAAAAAATATCTCCACATAAAAACTAGACAGAAGCATTCTCAGAAACTTCTTTGTACTGTGTGCATTCAACTCACAGAGATGAACTTTTCTTTAGATAGAGCAGTTTTAAAACAATCTTTTTGTAGAATCTGCAAGTGGATATTTGGAGTGCTTTGAGTCCTACGGTGGAAAAGGATCTTCACATAAAAACTAGACACAAGCATTCTCAGAAACTTCTTCGTGATGTGTGCATTCAACTCACAGATGTGAACCTTTCTTTTGACAGAGCAGTTTTGAAACAGTCTTTTTGTAGAATCTGCAAGTGGATATTTGGTGCGCTTTGAGGTCTACAGTGGAAAATAAAATATTTTCACATAAAAACTAGACAGAAGCATTCTCCGAAACTTCTTTGTGATGTGTGCATTCAACTCCCAGAGTTGAACATTTCTTTCGATAGAGCAGAATTGAAACACTCTTTTTGTGGAATCTGTAAGGGGATATTTCTTTCCCGTTGAGGCTTATGTTGGAAAACGAAATATCTTCACATAAAAACTAGACAGATGTATTCTCAGAAACTTCTTTGTGATGTGTGCATTCAACTCACAGGGTTGAACCTTTCTTTTGATAGAGCAGTTTTGAAACGTTCTTTTTGGAGAATCTGCAAGTGGTATTTGGTTCCCTTTGAGGCCTATGGTGAAAAAGGAAATATCTTCACAAAAAAACTAGACACAAGCATTCTCAGAAACTTCTTTGTGATTTGTGCATTCATCTCACAGAGTTGAACCTTTCTTTTGATAGACGAGTTTTGAAACACTGCTTTTGTAGAATCTGCAAGTGGATATTTGGAGCGATTTGAGGCCTATGGTGGAAAAGGATGTATCTTCACATAAAAACTAGATAGAAGCATTCTCAGAAGCTTCTTTGTGATGGGGGCATTTGAAACTCCTTTGTGATTTGTACATTCAACTCACATAGTTGAATCTTTCTTTTTGTAGAGCAGTTTTGAAACTCTGTTTTTGTAGAATCTGCAATTGGATATTTGAAGCTCTTTGAGCCCCACGGTGGAAAATGAAATATCTTCACATAAAAACCAGACAGATTCATTCTCCGAAACTGCTTTGTGATGTGTGCATTCAACTCTCAGAGCTGAACCATTCTTTTGACAGAGCAGTTTTGAACCACACTTTTTGTAGAATCTGCAAGTGGATATTTGGTTCCCTCTGAGGCCTATCTCGGAATACGAAATATCTTCACATAAAAACTAAAGAGAAACATTCTCAGAAAAATTTTTGTGATGTGTGCCTTCAACTCACAGAGTTGAACCTTTCTATTGATAGAGCAGTTTTGAAACCCTCTTTTTGTAGAGTCTGCAAGTGAATATTTGGAGCGCTTTGGGGTCTATGGTGGAAAAGGAAATAACTTCCCATAAAAACTAGACAGAAGCATTCTCAAAAACTTCTTTGTGATGTGTGCATTCAACTCTCAGAGTTGAACCTTTCTTTGGATAGAGCAGTTTTGAAACTCTCTTTTTGTAGAATTTGCAAGTGGATATTTCATTCCCTTAGAGGCCTATGGTTGAAGAAGAAATAACATAAAAACTAGACAGAAGCATTCTCAAAAATTGCTTTCTGATGTGTGCATTCAACTCACCGAGTTTAACCTTTCTTTTTTTAGAGCAGTTTTGAAACACTCTTTCTGCAGAATCTGCAAGTGGATATTTGGAGCGCTTTGATGCGTATGGTGGAAATGAGAATAACTTCACATAAAACCTAGACAGAAGCATTCTCCAAAGCTTCTTTGTGCTGTGTGCATTCAACTCACAGAGTTGAAA
Organism: Gorilla gorilla gorilla; assembly: GCF_029281585.2. Lineage (NCBI taxonomy): Eukaryota > Metazoa > Chordata > Mammalia > Primates > Hominidae > Gorilla > Gorilla gorilla. The sequence goes on from NC_073247.2 coordinate 74,187,214, forward strand.
CTTTTTTTTGATAGAGCAGTTTTGGAACACTCTTTTTGTAGAATGTGCAAGTGGATAATTTGTTCCCTTTGAGGATTATGGTGAAAAAGGAAACATCTTCACATAAAAACTGGACACAAGCATTCTCAGAAACTACTTTGTGATGTGTGCATTTAACTCAGAGAGATGAACATTTCTTTTGATAGAGCAGTTTTGAAATACTCTTTGTAGAATCTGCAAGTGGATATTTGGAGTGCTTTGAGTCCTACGGTGGAAAAGGAAATATCGTCACATAAAAACTAGATGGAAGCATTCTCAGAAACTTCTTTGTGACGTGTGTATTCATCTCACAGAGTTGAAATTTCTTTTAATGGAGCAGTTTTGAAGCACTCTTTTAGTAGAATCTGCAAGTGGATATTTGGAGCGCTTTGTACCCTATGGTGCTAAAGGAAATATCTTCACATAAAACCTAGACAGAAGCATTCTCCGAAACATTTTTGTGATGTGTGCATTCAACTAACAGAGTTGAAACTTTCTTTTGATAGAGCAGTTTTGAAACACTCTTTTTGTACAATCTGCAAGTGGATATTTGGATCGCTTTGAGGCCTACGGTGGAAATGGAAAGATCTTCACATAAAAACTAGACAGAAGCATTCTCCGAAACTTCTTTGCGTTGTGTGCATTCAACTCACAGAGTTAAACCTTTCTTTTGATAGAGCAGTTTTGAGACACTCTTTGTAGAATCTGCAAGGGGATAGATTTTTCCCTTTGAGGCCTATGTTGAAAAAGTAAATATCTTCATAGAAAAACAAGACACAAGCATTCTGAGAAACTTCTTTGTGATGTGTGTATTCAACTCAGCGTGTTGAACCTTTCTTTTGACATAGCAGTTTTGAAAAACTCTTTTGTAGAATCTGCAAGAGAATATTTGGAGTGCTGTGAGTCCTATGGTGGAACAGGAAATATCTTTACATAAAAACTAGACAGAAGCATTCTCAGAAACTTCTTTGTGATGTGTGCATTCAACTCACAGAGTTGAACGTTTCTTTTGATAGGGAAGTTTTGAATCAGTCTTTTTGTAGGATCTGCAAGTGGATATTTGGTTCCCTTTGACGCCTATGTTGGAAAAGGAAATATCTTCACATAAAAACTAGACAGAAGTATTCTCTGAAACTTCTTTGTGATGTGTGCATTCAACTCACCGAATTGAACTTTTCTTTTGGTAGAGCAGTTTTGTAACACCATTTTGTAGGATCTACAAGTGGATATTTGTTCCCCTTTGAGGTGCATGTTGGAAAAGGAAATGTCTTCCCATAAAAACTAGACAGAAGCATTGTCAGAAGCTGATTTTTGATCTGTGCATTCAACTCACAGGGTTGAACCTTTCTTTTGATAGAGCAGTTTTGAAACACTCTTTTTGTAGAATCTGCAGGTGGTTATTTGGAGCGCTTGGAGGTCTATGGTGGAGAAGGAAATATGTTAACATAAAAACTAGACAGAAGCATTCTTAGAAACTTCTTTGTGCTGTGTGTATTCAAGTAACGGAGTTGAACCTTTCTTTTGATAGAGCAGTTTTGAATCACTCTTTCTGTAGTATCTACAGCTGGTTATTTTGTTCCCTTTGAGCCCTACGATGGAAAACGAAATATCTTCACATAAAATGAAACAGAAGCATTCTCAGAAACTGCTTTGTGATATGTGCGTTCAACTCAGAGAGCTGAACCTTTCCTTTGATAGAACAGTTTTGAAACACTATTTTTGTAGTATCTGAAAGGGGATATTTTGTTCCCTTTGAGGCCTATGTTGGAAAAAAAATATCTCCACATAAAAACTAGACAGAAGCATTCTCAGAAACTTCTTTGTACTGTGTGCATTCAACTCACAGAGATGAACTTTTCTTTAGATAGAGCAGTTTTAAAACAATCTTTTTGTAGAATCTGCAAGTGGATATTTGGAGTGCTTTGAGTCCTACGGTGGAAAAGGATCTTCACATAAAAACTAGACACAAGCATTCTCAGAAACTTCTTCGTGATGTGTGCATTCAACTCACAGATGTGAACCTTTCTTTTGACAGAGCAGTTTTGAAACAGTCTTTTTGTAGAATCTGCAAGTGGATATTTGGTGCGCTTTGAGGTCTACAGTGGAAAATAAAATATTTTCACATAAAAACTAGACAGAAGCATTCTCCGAAACTTCTTTGTGATGTGTGCATTCAACTCCCAGAGTTGAACATTTCTTTCGATAGAGCAGAATTGAAACACTCTTTTTGTGGAATCTGTAAGGGGATATTTCTTTCCCGTTGAGGCTTATGTTGGAAAACGAAATATCTTCACATAAAAACTAGACAGATGTATTCTCAGAAACTTCTTTGTGATGTGTGCATTCAACTCACAGGGTTGAACCTTTCTTTTGATAGAGCAGTTTTGAAACGTTCTTTTTGGAGAATCTGCAAGTGGTATTTGGTTCCCTTTGAGGCCTATGGTGAAAAAGGAAATATCTTCACAAAAAAACTAGACACAAGCATTCTCAGAAACTTCTTTGTGATTTGTGCATTCATCTCACAGAGTTGAACCTTTCTTTAGATAGACGAGTTTTGAAACACTGCTTTTGTAGAATCTGCAAGTGGATATTTGGAGCGATTTGAGGCCTATGGTGGAAAAGGATGTATCTTCACATAAAAACTAGATAGAAGCATTCTCAGAAGCTTCTTTGTGATGGGGGCATTTGAAACTCCTTTGTGATTTGTACATTCAACTCACATAGTTGAATCTTTCTTTTTGTAGAGCAGTTTTGAAACTCTGTTTTTGTAGAATCTGCAATTGGATATTTGAAGCTCTTTGAGCCCCACGGTGGAAAATGAAATATCTTCACATAAAAACCAGACAGATTCATTCTCCGAAACTGCTTTGTGATGTGTGCATTCAACTCTCAGAGCTGAACCATTCTTTTGACAGAGCAGTTTTGAACCACACTTTTTGTAGAATCTGCAAGTGGATATTTGGTTCCCTCTGAGGCCTATCTCGGAATACGAAATATCTTCACATAAAAACTAAAGAGAAACATTCTCAGAAAAATTTTTGTGATGTGTGCCTTCAACTCACAGAGTTGAACCTTTCTATTGATAGAGCAGTTTTGAAACCCTCTTTTTGTAGAGTCTGCAAGTGAATATTTGGAGCGCTTTGGGGTCTATGGTGGAAAAGGAAATAACTTCCCATAAAAACTAGACAGAAGCATTCTCAAAAACTTCTTTGTGATGTGTGCATTCAACTCTCAGAGTTGAACCTTTCTTTGGATAGAGCAGTTTTGAAACTCTCTTTTTGTAGAATTTGCAAGTGGATATTTCATTCCCTTAGAGGCCTATGGTTGAAGAAGAAATAACATAAAAACTAGACAGAAGCATTCTCAAAAATTGCTTTCTGATGTGTGCATTCAACTCACCGAGTTTAACCTTTCTTTTTTTAGAGCAGTTTTGAAACACTCTTTCTGTAGAATCTGCAAGTGGATATTTGGAGTGCTTTGATGCGTATGGTGGAAATGAGAATAACTTCACATAAAACCTAGACAGAAGCATTCTCCAAAGCTTCTTTGTGCTGCGTGCATTCAACTCACAGAGTTGAAACTTTTTTTTGATAGAGCAGTTTTGGAACACTCTTTTTGTAGAATGTGCAAGTGGATAATTTGTTCCCTTTGAGGATTATGGTGAAAAAGGAAACATCTTCACATAAAAACTGGACACAAGCATTCTCAGAAACTACTTTGTGATGTGTGCATTTAACTCAGAGAGATGAACATTTCTTTTGATAGAGCAGTTTTGAAATACTCTTTGTAGAATCTGCAAGTGGATATTTGGAGTGCTTTGAGTCCTACGGTGGAAAAGGAAATATCGTCACATAAAAACTAGATGGAAGCATACTCAGAAACTTCTTTGTGACGTGTGTATTCATCTCACAGAGTTGAAATTTCTTTTAATGGAGCAGTTTTGAAGCACTCTTTTAGTAGAATCTGCAAGTGGATATTTGGAGCGCTTTGTACCCTATGGTGCTAAAGGAAATATCTTCACATAAAACCTAGACAGAAGCATTCTCCGAAACATTTTTGTGATGTGTGCATTCAACTAACAGAGTTGAAACTTTCTTTTGATAGAGCAGTTTTGAAACACTCTTTTTGTACAATCTGCAAGTGGATATTTGGATCGCTTTGAGGCCTACGGTGGAAATGGAAAGATCTTCACATAAAAACTAGACAGAAGCATTCTCCGAAACTTCTTTGCGTTGTGTGCATTCAACTCACAGAGTTAAACCTTTCTTTTGATAGAGCAGCTTTGAGACACTCTTTGTAGAATCTGCAAGGGGATAGATTTTTCCCTTTGAGGCCTATGTTGAAAAAGTAAATATCTTCATAGAAAAACAAGACACAAGCATTCTGAGAAACTTCTTTGTGATGTGTGTATTCAACTCAGCGTGTTGAACCTTTCTTTTGACATAGCAGTTTTGAAAAACTCTTTTGTAGAATCTGCAAGAGAATATTTGGAGTGCTGTGAGTCCTATGGTGGAACAGGAAATATCTTTACATAAAAACTAGACAGAAGCATTCTCAGAAACTTCTTTGTGATGTGTGCATTCAACTCACAGAGTTGAACGTTTCTTTTGATAGGGAAGTTTTGAATCAATCTTTTTGTAGGATCTGCAAGTGGATATTTGGTTCCCTTTGACGCCTATGTTGGAAAAGGAAATATCTTCACATAAAAACTAGACAGAAGTATTCTCTGAAACTTCTTTGTGATGTGTGCATTCAACTCACCGAATTGAACTTTTCTTTTGGTAGAGCAGTTTTGTAACACCATTTTGTAGGATCTACAAGTGGATATTTGTTCCCCTTTGAGGTGCATGTTGGAAAAGGAAATGTCTTCCCATAAAAACTAGACAGAAGCATTGTCAGAAGCTGATTTTTGATCTGTGCATTCAACTCACAGAGTTGAACCTTTCTTTTGATAGAGCAGTTTTGAAACACTCTTTTTGTAGAATCTGCAGGTGGTTATTTGGAGCGCTTGGAGGTCTATGGTGGAGAAGGAAATATGTTAACATAAAAACTAGACAGAAGCATTCTTAGAAACTTCTTTGTGCTGTGTGTATTCAAGTAACGGAGTTGAACCTTTCTTTTGATAGAGCAGTTTTGAATCACTCTTTCTGTAGTATCTACAGCTGGTTATTTTGTTCCCTTTGAGCCCTACGATGGAAAACGAAATATCTCCACATAAAAACTAGACAGAAGCATTCTCAGAAACTTCTTTGTACTGTGTGCATTCAACTCACAGAGATGAACTTTTCTTTAGATAGAGCAGTTTTAAAACAATCTTTTTGTAGAATCTGCAAGTGGATATTTGGAGTGCTTTGAGTCCTACGGTGGAAAAGGATCTTCACATAAAAACTAGACACAAGCATTCTCAGAAACTTCTTCGTGATGTGTGCATTCAACTCACAGATGTGAACCTTTCTTTTGACAGAGCGGTTTTGAAACAGTCTTTTTGTAGAATCTGCAAGTGGATATTTGGTGCGCTTTGAGGTCTACAGTGGAAAATAAAATATTTTCACATAAAAACTAGACAGAAGCATTCTCCGAAACTTCTTTGTGATGTGTGCATTCAACTCCCAGAGTTGAACATTTCTTTCGATAGAGCAGAATTGAAACACTCTTTTTGTGGAATCTGTAAGGGGATATTTCTTTCCCGTTGAGGCTTATGTTGGAAAACGAAATATCTTCACATAAAAACTAGACAGATGTATTCTCAGAAACTTCTTTGTGATGTGTGCATTCAACTCACAGGGTTGAACCTTTCTTTTGATAGAGCAGTTTTGAAACGTTCTTTTTGGAGAATCTGCAAGTGGTATTTGGTTCCCTTTGAGGCCTATGGTGAAAAAGGAAATATCTGCACAAAAAAACTAGACACAAGCATTCTCAGAAACTTCTTTGTGATTTGTGCATTCATCTCACAGAGTTGAACCTTTCTTTTGATAGACGAGTTTTGAAACACTGCTTTTGTAGAATCTGCAAGTGGATATTTGGAGCGATTTGAGGCCTATGGTGGAAAAGGATGTATCTTCACATAAAAACTAGATAGAAGCATTCTCAGAAGCTTCTTTGTGATGGGGGCATTTGAAACTCCTTTGTGATTTGTACATTCAACTCACATAGTTGAATCTTTCTTTTTGTAGAGCAGTTTTGAAACTCTGTTTTTGTAGAATCTGCAATTGGATATTTGAAGCTCTTTGAGCCCCACGGTGGAAAATGAAATATCTTCACATAAAAACCAGACAGATTCATTCTCCGAAACTGCTTTGTGATGTGTGCATTCAACTCTCAGAGCTGAACCATTCTTTTGACAGAGCAGTTTTGAACCACACTTTTTGTAGAATCTGCAAGTGGATATTTGGTTCCCTCTGAGGCCTATCTCGGAATACGAAATATCTTCACATAAAAACTAAAGAGAAACATTCTCAGAAAAATTTTTGTGATGTGTGCCTTCAACTCACAGAGTTGAACCTTTCTATTGATAGAGCAGTTTTGAAACCCTCTTTTTGTAGAGTCTGCAAGTGAATATTTGGAGCGCTTTGGGGTCTATGGTGGAAAAGGAAATAACTTCCCATAAAAACTAGACAGAAGCATTCTCAAAAACTTCTTTGTGATGTGTGCATTCAACTCTCAGAGTTGAACCTTTCTTTGGATAGAGCAGTTTTGAAACTCTCTTTTTGTAGAATTTGCAAGTGGATATTTCATTCCCTTAGAGGCCTATGGTTGAAGAAGAAATAACATAAAAACTAGACAGAAGCATTCTCAAAAATTGCTTTCTGATGTGTGCATTCAACTCACCGAGTTTAACCTTTCTTTTTTTAGAGCAGTTTTGAAACACTCTTTCTGTAGAATCTGCAAGTGGATATTTGGAGTGCTTTGATGCGTATGGTGGAAGTGAGAATAACTTCACATAAAACCTAGACAGAAGCATTCTCCAAAGCTTCTTTGTGCTGCGTGCATTCAACTCACAGAGTTGAAACTTTTTTTTGATAGAGCAGTTTTGGAACACTCTTTTTGTAGAATGTGCAAGTGGATAATTTGTTCCCTTTGAGGATTATGGTGAAAAAGGAAACATCTTCACATAAAAACTGGACACAAGCATTCTCAGAAACTACTTTGTGATGTGTGCATTTAACTCAGAGAGATGAACATTTCTTTTGATAGAGCAGTTTTGAAATACTCTTTGTAGAATCTGCAAGTGGATATTTGGAGTGCTTTGAGTCCTACGGTGGAAAAGGAAATATCGTCACATAAAAACTAGATGGAAGCATACTCAGAAACTTCTTTGTGACGTGTGTATTCATCTCACAGAGTTGAAATTTCTTTTAATGGAGCAGTTTTGAAGCACTCTTTTAGTAGAATCTGCAAGTGGATATTTGGAGCGCTTTGTACCCTATGGTGCTAAAGGAAATATCTTCACATAAAACCTAGACAGAAGCATTCTCCGAAACATTTTTGTGATGTGTGCATTCAACTAACAGAGTTGAAACTTTCTTTTGATAGAGCAGTTTTGAAACACTCTTTTTGTACAATCTGCAAGTGGATATTTGGATCGCTTTGAGGCCTACGGTGGAAATGGAAAGATCTTCACATAAAAACTAGACAGAAGCATTCTCCGAAACTTCTTTGCGTTGTGTGCATTCAACTCACAGAGTTAAACCTTTCTTTTGATAGAGCAGCTTTGAGACACTCTTTGTAGAATCTGCAAGGGGATAGATTTTTCCCTTTGAGGCCTATGTTGAAAAAGTAAATATCTTCATAGAAAAACAAGACACAAGCATTCTGAGAAACTTCTTTGTGATGTGTGTATTCAACTCAGCGTGTTGAACCTTTCTTTTGACATAGCAGTTTTGAAAAACTCTTTTGTAGAATCTGCAAGAGAATATTTGGAGTGCTGTGAGTCCTATGGTGGAACAGGAAATATCTTTACATAAAAACTAGACAGAAGCATTCTCAGAAACTTCTTTGTGATGTGTGCATTCAACTCACAGAGTTGAACGTTTCTTTTGATAGGGAAGTTTTGAATCAATCTTTTTGTAGGATCTGCAAGTGGATATTTGGTTCCCTTTGACGCCTATGTTGGAAAAGGAAATATCTTCACATAAAAACTAGACAGAAGTATTCTCTGAAACTTCTTTGTGATGTGTGCATTCAACTCACCGAATTGAACTTTTCTTTTGGTAGAGCAGTTTTGTAACACCATTTTGTAGGATCTACAAGTGGATATTTGTTCCCCTTTGAGGTGCATGTTGGAAAAGGAAATGTCTTCCCATAAAAACTAGACAGAAGCATTGTCAGAAGCTGATTTTTGATCTGTGCATTCAACTCACAGAGTTGAACCTTTCTTTTGATAGAGCAGTTTTGAAACACTCTTTTTGTAGAATCTGCAGGTGGTTATTTGGAGCGCTTGGAGGTCTATGGTGGAGAAGGAAATATGTTAACATAAAAACTAGACAGAAGCATTCTTAGAAACTTCTTTGTGCTGTGTGTATTCAAGTAACGGAGTTGAACCTTTCTTTTGATAGAGCAGTTTTGAATCACTCTTTCTGTAGTATCTACAGCTGGTTATTTTGTTCCCTTTGAGCCCTACGATGGAAAACGAAATATCTTCACATAAAATGAAACAGAAGCATTCTCAGAAACTGCTTTGTGATATGTGCGTTCAACTCAGAGAGCTGAACCTTTCCTTTGATAGAACAGTTTTGAAACACTATTTTTGTAGTATCTGAAAGGGGATATTTTGTTCCCTTTGAGGCCTATGTTGGAAAAAAAATATCTCCACATAAAAACTAGACAGAAGCATTCTCAGAAACTTCTTTGTACTGTGTGCATTCAACTCACAGAGATGAACTTTTCTTTAGATAGAGCAGTTTTAAAACAATCTTTTTGTAGAATCTGCAAGTGGATATTTGGAGTGCTTTGAGTCCTACGGTGGAAAAGGATCTTCACATAAAAACTAGACACAAGCATTCTCAGAAACTTCTTCGTGATGTGTGCATTCAACTCACAGATGTGAACCTTTCTTTTGACAGAGCAGTTTTGAAACAGTCTTTTTGTAGAATCTGCAAGTGGATATTTGGTGCGCTTTGAGGTCTACAGTGGAAAATAAAATATTTTCACATAAAAACTAGACAGAAGCATTCTCCGAAACTTCTTTGTGATGTGTGCATTCAACTCCCAGAGTTGAACATTTCTTTCGATAGAGCAGAATTGAAACACTCTTTTTGTGGAATCTGTAAGGGGATATTTCTTTCCCGTTGAGGCTTATGTTGGAAAACGAAATATCTTCACATAAAAACTAGACAGATGTATTCTCAGAAACTTCTTTGTGATGTGTGCATTCAACTCACAGGGTTGAACCTTTCTTTTGATAGAGCAGTTTTGAAACGTTCTTTTTGGAGAATCTGCAAGTGGTATTTGGTTCCCTTTGAGGCCTATGGTGAAAAAGGAAATATCTTCACAAAAAAACTAGACACAAGCATTCTCAGAAACTTCTTTGTGATTTGTGCATTCATCTCACAGAGTTGAACCTTTCTTTAGATAGACGAGTTTTGAAACACTGCTTTTGTAGAATCTGCAAGTGGATATTTGGAGCGATTTGAGGCCTATGGTGGAAAAGGATGTATCTTCACATAAAAACTAGATAGAAGCATTCTCAGAAGCTTCTTTGTGATGGGGGCATTTGAAACTCCTTTGTGATTTGTACATTCAACTCACATAGTTGAATCTTTCTTTTTGTAGAGCAGTTTTGAAACTCTGTTTTTGTAGAATCTGCAATTGGATATTTGAAGCTCTTTGAGCCCCACGGTGGAAAATGAAATATCTTCACATAAAAACCAGACAGATTCATTCTCCGAAACTGCTTTGTGATGTGTGCATTCAACTCTCAGAGCTGAACCATTCTTTTGACAGAGCAGTTTTGAACCACACTTTTTGTAGAATCTGCAAGTGGATATTTGGTTCCCTCTGAGGCCTATCTCGGAATACGAAATATCTTCACATAAAAACTAAAGAGAAACATTCTCAGAAAAATTTTTGTGATGTGTGCCTTCAACTCACAGAGTTGAACCTTTCTATTGATAGAGCAGTTTTGAAACCCTCTTTTTGTAGAGTCTGCAAGTGAATATTTGGAGCGCTTTGGGGTCTATGGTGGAAAAGGAAATAACTTCCCATAAAAACTAGACAGAAGCATTCTCAAAAACTTCTTTGTGATGTGTGCATTCAACTCTCAGAGTTGAACCTTTCTTTGGATAGAGCAGTTTTGAAACTCTCTTTTTGTAGAATTTGCAAGTGGATATTTCATTCCCTTAGAGGCCTATGGTTGAAGAAGAAATAACATAAAAACTAGACAGAAGCATTCTCAAAAATTGCTTTCTGATGTGTGCATTCAACTCACCGAGTTTAACCTTTCTTTTTTTAGAGCAGTTTTGAAACACTCTTTCTGCAGAATCTGCAAGTGGATATTTGGAGCGCTTTGATGCGTATGGTGGAAATGAGAATAACTTCACATAAAACCTAGACAGAAGCATTCTCCAAAGCTTCTTTGTGCTGTGTGCATTCAACTCACAGAGTTGAAACTTTTTTTTGATAGAGCAGTTTTGGAACACTCTTTTTGTAGAATGTGCAAGTGGATAATTTGTTCCCTTTGAGGATTATGGTGAAAAAGGAAACATCTTCACATAAAAACTGGACACAAGCATTCTCAGAAACTACTTTGTGATGTGTGCATTTAACTCAGAGAGATGAACATTTCTTTTGATAGAGCAGTTTTGAAATACTCTTTGTAGAATCTGCAAGTGGATATTTGGAGTGCTTTGAGTCCTACGGTGGAAAAGGAAATATCGTCACATAAAAACTAGATGGAAGCATTCTCAGAAACTTCTTTGTGACGTGTGTATTCATCTCACAGAGTTGAAATTTCTTTTAATGGAGCAGTTTTGAAGCACTCTTTTAGTAGAATCTGCAAGTGGATATTTGGAGCGCTTTGTACCCTATGGTGCTAAAGGAAATATCTTCACATAAAACCTAGACAGAAGCATTCTCCGAAACATTTTTGTGATGTGTGCATTCAACTAACAGAGTTGAAACTTTCTTTTGATAGAGCAGTTTTGAAACACTCTTTTTGTACAATCTGCAAGTGGATATTTGGATCGCTTTGAGGCCTACGGTGGAAATGGAAAGATCTTCACATAAAAACTAGACAGAAGCATTCTCCGAAACTTCTTTGCGTTGTGTGCATTCAACTCACAGAGTTAAACCTTTCTTTTGATAGAGCAGTTTTGAGACACTCTTTGTAGAATCTGCAAGGGGATAGATTTTTCCCTTTGAGGCCTATGTTGAAAAAGTAAATATCTTCATAGAAAAACAAGACACAAGCATTCTGAGAAACTTCTTTGTGATGTGTGTATTCAACTCAGCGTGTTGAACCTTTCTTTTGACATAGCAGTTTTGAAAAACTCTTTTGTAGAATCTGCAAGAGAATATTTGGAGTGCTGTGAGTCCTATGGTGGAACAGGAAATATCTTTACATAAAAACTAGACAGAAGCATTCTCAGAAACTTCTTTGTGATGTGTGCATTCAACTCACAGAGTTGAACGTTTCTTTTGATAGGGAAGTTTTGAATCAGTCTTTTTGTAGGATCTGCAAGTGGATATTTGGTTCCCTTTGACGCCTATGTTGGAAAAGGAAATATCTTCACATAAAAACTAGACAGAAGTATTCTCTGAAACTTCTTTGTGATGTGTGCATTCAACTCACCGAATTGAACTTTTCTTTTGGTAGAGCAGTTTTGTAACACCATTTTGTAGGATCTACAAGTGGATATTTGTTCCCCTTTGAGGTGCATGTTGGAAAAGGAAATGTCTTCCCATAAAAACTAGACAGAAGCATTGTCAGAAGCTGATTTTTGATCTGTGCATTCAACTCACAGAGTTGAACCTTTCTTTTGATAGAGCAGTTTTGAAACACTCTTTTTGTAGAATCTGCAGGTGGTTATTTGGAGCGCTTGGAGGTCTATGGTGGAGAAGGAAATATGTTAACATAAAAACTAGACAGAAGCATTCTTAGAAACTTCTTTGTGCTGTGTGTATTCAAGTAACGGAGTTGAACCTTTCTTTTGATAGAGCAGTTTTGAATCACTCTTTCTGTAGTATCTACAGCTGGTTATTTTGTTCCCTTTGAGCCCTACGATGGAAAACGAAATATCTTCACATAAAATGAAACAGAAGCATTCTCAGAAACTGCTTTGTGATATGTGCGTTCAACTCAGAGAGCTGAACCTTTCCTTTGATAGAACAGTTTTGAAACACTATTTTTGTAGTATCTGAAAGGGGATATTTTGTTCCCTTTGAGGCCTATGTTGGAAAAAAAATATCTCCACATAAAAACTAGACAGAAGCATTCTCAGAAACTTCTTTGTACTGTGTGCATTCAACTCACAGAGATGAACTTTTCTTTAGATAGAGCAGTTTTAAAACAATCTTTTTGTAGAATCTGCAAGTGGATATTTGGAGTGCTTTGAGTCCTACGGTGGAAAAGGATCTTCACATAAAAACTAGACACAAGCATTCTCAGAAACTTCTTCGTGATGTGTGCATTCAACTCACAGATGTGAACCTTTCTTTTGACAGAGCAGTTTTGAAACAGTCTTTTTGTAGAATCTGCAAGTGGATATTTGGTGCGCTTTGAGGTCTACAGTGGAAAATAAAATATTTTCACATAAAAACTAGACAGAAGCATTCTCCGAAACTTCTTTGTGATGTGTGCATTCAACTCCCAGAGTTGAACATTTCTTTCGATAGAGCAGAATTGAAACACTCTTTTTGTGGAATCTGTAAGGGGATATTTCTTTCCCGTTGAGGCTTATGTTGGAAAACGAAATATCTTCACATAAAAACTAGACAGATGTATTCTCAGAAACTTCTTTGTGATGTGTGCATTCAACTCACAGGGTTGAACCTTTCTTTTGATAGAGCAGTTTTGAAACGTTCTTTTTGGAGAATCTGCAAGTGGTATTTGGTTCCCTTTGAGGCCTATGGTGAAAAAGGAAATATCTGCACAAAAAAACTAGACACAAGCATTCTCAGAAACTTCTTTGTGATTTGTGCATTCATCTCACAGAGTTGAACCTTTCTTTTGATAGACGAGTTTTGAAACACTGCTTTTGTAGAATCTGCAAGTGGATATTTGGAGCGATTTGAGGCCTATGGTGGAAAAGGATGTATCTTCACATAAAAACTAGATAGAAGCATCCTCAGAAGCTTCTTTGTGATGGGGGCATTTGAAACTCCTTTGTGATTTGTACATTCAACTCACATAGTTGAATCTTTCTTTTTGTAGAGCAGTTTTGAAACTCTGTTTTTGTAGAATCTGCAATTGGATATTTGAAGCTCTTTGAGCCCCACGGTGGAAAATGAAATATCTTCACATAAAAACCAGACAGATTCATTCTCCGAAACTGCTTTGTGATGTGTGCATTCAACTCTCAGAGCTGAACCATTCTTTTGACAGAGCAGTTTTGAACCACACTTTTTGTAGAATCTGCAAGTGGATATTTGGTTCCCTCTGAGGCCTATCTCGGAATACGAAATATCTTCACATAAAAACTAAAGAGAAACATTCTCAGAAAAATTTTTGTGATGTGTGCCTTCAACTCACAGAGTTGAACCTTTCTATTGATAGAGCAGTTTTGAAACCCTCTTTTTGTAGAGTCTGCAAGTGAATATTTGGAGCGCTTTGGGGTCTATGGTGGAAAAGGAAATAACTTCCCATAAAAACTAGACAGAAGCATTCTCAAAAACTTCTTTGTGATGTGTGCATTCAACTCTCAGAGTTGAACCTTTCTTTGGATAGAGCAGTTTTGAAACTCTCTTTTTGTAGAATTTGCAAGTGGATATTTCATTCCCTTAGAGGCCTATGGTTGAAGAAGAAATAACATAAAAACTAGACAGAAGCATTCTCAAAAATTGCTTTCTGATGTGTGCATTCAACTCACCGAGTTTAACCTTTCTTTTTTTAGAGCAGTTTTGAAACACTCTTTCTGTAGAATCTGCAAGTGGATATTTGGAGCGCTTTGATGCGTATGGTGGAAATGAGAATAACTTCACATAAAACCTAGACAGAAGCATTCTCCAAAGCTTCTTTGTGCTGTGTGCATTCAACTCACAGAGTTGAAACTTTTTTTTGATAGAGCAGTTTTGGAACACTCTTTTTGTAGAATGTGCAAGTGGATAATTTGTTCCCTTTGAGGATTATGGTGAAAAAGGAAACATCTTCACATAAAAACTGGACACAAGCATTCTCAGAAACTACTTTGTGATGTGTGCATTTAACTCAGAGAGATGAACATTTCTTTTGATAGAGCAGTTTTGAAATACTCTTTGTAGAATCTGCAAGTGGATATTTGGAGTGCTTTGAGTCCTACGGTGGAAAAGGAAATATCGTCACATAAAAACTAGATGGAAGCATTCTCAGAAACTTCTTTGTGACGTGTGTATTCATCTCACAGAGTTGAAATTTCTTTTAATGGAGCAGTTTAGAAGCACTCTTTTAGTAGAATCTGCAAGTGGATATTTGGAGCGCTTTGTACCCTATGGTGCTAAAGGAAATATCTTCACATAAAACCTAGACAGAAGCATTCTCCGAAACATTTTTGTGATGTGTGCATTCAACTAACAGAGTTGAAACTTTCTTTTGATAGAGCAGTTTTGAAACACTCTTTTTGTACAATCTGCAAGTGGATATTTGGATCGCTTTGAGGCCTACGGTGGAAATGGAAAGATCTTCACATAAAAACTAGACAGAAGCATTCTCCGAAACTTCTTTGCGTTGTGTGCATTCAACTCACAGAGTTAAACCTTTCTTTTGATAGAGCAGTTTTGAGACACTCTTTGTAGAATCTGCAAGGGGATAGATTTTTCCCTTTGAGGCCTATGTTGAAAAAGTAAATATCTTCATAGAAAAACAAGACACAAGCATTCTGAGAAACTTCTTTGTGATGTGTGTATTCAACTCAGCGTGTTGAACCTTTCTTTTGACATAGCAGTTTTGAAAAACTCTTTTGTAGAATCTGCAAGAGAATATTTGGAGTGCTGTGAGTCCTATGGTGGAACAGGAAATATCTTTACATAAAAACTAGACAGAAGCATTCTCAGAAACTTCTTTGTGATGTGTGCATTCAACTCACAGAGTTGAACGTTTCTTTTGATAGGGAAGTTTTGAATCAATCTTTTTGTAGGATCTGCAAGTGGATATTTGGTTCCCTTTGACGCCTATGTTGGAAAAGGAAATATCTTCACATAAAAACTAGACAGAAGTATTCTCTGAAACTTCTTTGTGATGTGTGCATTCAACTCACCGAATTGAACTTTTCTTTTGGTAGAGCAGTTTTGTAACACCATTTTGTAGGATCTACAAGTGGATATTTGTTCCCCTTTGAGGTGCATGTTGGAAAAGGAAATGTCTTCCCATAAAAACTAGACAGAAGCATTGTCAGAAGCTGATTTTTGATCTGTGCATTCAACTCACAGAGTTGAACCTTTCTTTTGATAGAGCAGTTTTGAAACACTCTTTTTGTAGAATCTGCAGGTGGTTATTTGGAGCGCTTGGAGGTCTATGGTGGAGAAGGAAATATGTTAACATAAAAACTAGACAGAAGCATTCTTAGAAACTTCTTTGTGCTGTGTGTATTCAAGTAACGGAGTTGAACCTTTCTTTTGATAGAGCAGTTTTGAATCACTCTTTCTGTAGTATCTACAGCTGGTTATTTTGTTCCCTTTGAGCCCTACGATGGAAAACGAAATATCTTCACATAAAATGAAACAGAAGCATTCTCAGAAACTGCTTTGTGATATGTGCGTTCAACTCAGAGAGCTGAACCTTTCCTTTGATAGAACAGTTTTGAACCACTATTTTTGTAGTATCTGAAAGGGGATATTTTGTTCCCTTTGAGGCCTATGTTGGAAAAAAAATATCTCCACATAAAAACTAGACAGAAGCATTCTCAGAAACTTCTTTGTACTGTGTGCATTCAACTCACAGAGATGAACTTTTCTTTAGATAGAGCAGTTTTAAAACAATCTTTTTGTAGAATCTGCAAGTGGATATTTGGAGTGCTTTGAGTCCTACGGTGGAAAAGGATCTTCACATAAAAACTAGACACAAGCATTCTCAGAAACTTCTTCGTGATGTGTGCATTCAACTCACAGATGTGAACCTTTCTTTTGACAGAGCAGTTTTGAAACAGTCTTTTTGTAGAATCTGCAAGTGGATATTTGGTGCGCTTTGAGGTCTACAGTGGAAAATAAAATATTTTCACATAAAAACTAGACAGAAGCATTCTCCGAAACTTCTTTGTGATGTGTGCATTCAACTCCCAGAGTTGAACATTTCTTTCGATAGAGCAGAATTGAAACACTCTTTTTGTGGAATCTGTAAGGGGATATTTCTTTCCCGTTGAGGCTTATGTTGGAAAACGAAATATCTTCACATAAAAACTAGACAGATGTATTCTCAGAAACTTCTTTGTGATGTGTGCATTCAACTCACAGGGTTGAACCTTTCTTTTGATAGAGCAGTTTTGAAACGTTCTTTTTGGAGAATCTGCAAGTGGTATTTGGTTCCCTTTGAGGCCTATGGTGAAAAAGGAAATATCTGCACAAAAAAACTAGACACAAGCATTCTCAGAAACTTCTTTGTGATTTGTGCATTCATCTCACAGAGTTGAACCTTTCTTTTGATAGACGAGTTTTGAAACACTGCTTTTGTAGAATCTGCAAGTGGATATTTGGAGCGATTTGAGGCCTATGGTGGAAAAGGATGTATCTTCACATAAAAACTAGATAGAAGCATTCTCAGAAGCTTCTTTGTGATGGGGGCATTTGAAACTCCTTTGTGATTTGTACATTCAACTCACATAGTTGAATCTTTCTTTTTGTAGAGCAGTTTTGAAACTCTGTTTTTGTAGAATCTGCAATTGGATATTTGAAGCTCTTTGAGCCCCACGGTGGAAAATGAAATATCTTCACATAAAAACCAGACAGATTCATTCTCCGAAACTGCTTTGTGATGTGTGCATTCAACTCTCAGAGCTGAACCATTCTTTTGACAGAGCAGTTTTGAACCACACTTTTTGTAGAATCTGCAAGTGGATATTTGGTTCCCTCTGAGGCCTATCTCGGAATACGAAATATCTTCACATAAAAACTAAAGAGAAACATTCTCAGAAAAATTTTTGTGATGTGTGCCTTCAACTCACAGAGTTGAACCTTTCTATTGATAGAGCAGTTTTGAAACCCTCTTTTTGTAGAGTCTGCAAGTGAATATTTGGAGCGCTTTGGGGTCTATGGTGGAAAAGGAAATAACTTCCCATAAAAACTAGACAGAAGCATTCTCAAAAACTTCTTTGTGATGTGTGCATTCAACTCTCAGAGTTGAACCTTTCTTTGGATAGAGCAGTTTTGAAACTCTCTTTTTGTAGAATTTGCAAGTGGATATTTCATTCCCTTAGAGGCCTATGGTTGAAGAAGAAATAACATAAAAACTAGACAGAAGCATTCTCAAAAATTGCTTTCTGATGTGTGCATTCAACTCACCGAGTTTAACCTTTCTTTTTTTAGAGCAGTTTTGAAACACTCTTTCTGCAGAATCTGCAAGTGGATATTTGGAGCGCTTTGATGCGTATGGTGGAAATGAGAATAACTTCACATAAAACCTAGACAGAAGCATTCTCCAAAGCTTCTTTGTGCTGTGTGCATTCAACTCACAGAGTTGAAACTTTTTTTTGATAGAGCAGTTTTGGAACACTCTTTTTGTAGAATGTGCAAGTGGATAATTTGTTCCCTTTGAGGATTATGGTGAAAAAGGAAACATCTTCACATAAAAACTGGACACAAGCATTCTCAGAAACTACTTTGTGATGTGTGCATTTAACTCAGAGAGATGAACATTTCTTTTGATAGAGCAGTTTTGAAATACTCTTTGTAGAATCTGCAAGTGGATATTTGGAGTGCTTTGAGTCCTACGGTGGAAAAGGAAATATCGTCACATAAAAACTAGATGGAAGCATTCTCAGAAACTTCTTTGTGACGTGTGTATTCATCTCACAGAGTTGAAATTTCTTTTAATGGAGCAGTTTTGAAGCACTCTTTTAGTAGAATCTGCAAGTGGATATTTGGAGCGCTTTGTACCCTATGGTGCTAAAGGAAATATCTTCACATAAAACCTAGACAGAAGCATTCTCCAAAACATTTTTGTGATGTGTGCATTCAACTAACAGAGTTGAAACTTTCTTTTGATAGAGCAGTTTTGAAACACTCTTTTTGTACAATCTGCAAGTGGATATTTGGATCGCTTTGAGGCCTACGGTGGAAATGGAAAGATCTTCACATAAAAACTAGACAGAAGCATTCTCCGAAACTTCTTTGCGTTGTGTGCATTCAACTCACAGAGTTAAACCTTTCTTTTGATAGAGCAGTTTTGAAACACTCTTTGTAGAATCTGCAAGGGGATAGATTTTTCCCTTTGAGGCCTATGTTGAAAAAGTAAATATCTTCATAGAAAAACAAGACACAAGCATTCTGAGAAACTTCTTTGTGATGTGTGTATTCAACTCAGCGTGTTGAACCTTTCTTTTGACATAGCAGTTTTGAAAAACTCTTTTGTAGAATCTGCAAGAGAATATTTGGAGTGCTGTGAGTCCTATGGTGGAACAGGAAATATCTTTACATAAAAACTAGACAGAAGCATTCTCAGAAACTTCTTTGTGATGTGTGCATTCAACTCACAGAGTTGAACGTTTCTTTTGATAGGGAAGTTTTGAATCAATCTTTTTGTAGGATCTGCAAGTGGATATTTGGTTCCCTTTGACGCCTATGTTGGAAAAGGAAATATCTTCACATAAAAACTAGACAGAAGTATTCTCTGAAACTTCTTTGTGATGTGTGCATTCAACTCACCGAATTGAACTTTTCTTTTGATAGAGCAGTTTTGAAACGTTCTTTTTGGAGAATCTGCAAGTGGTATTTGGTTCCCTTTGAGGCCTATGGTGAAAAAGGAAATATCTGCACAAAAAAACTAGACACAAGCATTCTCAGAAACTTCTTTGTGATTTGTGCATTCATCTCACAGAGTTGAACCTTTCTTTTGATAGACGAGTTTTGAAACACTGCTTTTGTAGAATCTGCAAGTGGATATTTGGAGCGATTTGAGGCCTATGGTGGAAAAGGATGTATCTTCACATAAAAACTAGATAGAAGCATTCTCAGAAGCTTCTTTGTGATGGGGGCATTTGAAACTCCTTTGTGATTTGTACATTCAACTCACATAGTTGAATCTTTCTTTTTGTAGAGCAGTTTTGAAACTCTGTTTTTGTAGAATCTGCAATTGGATATTTGAAGCTCTTTGAGCCCCACGGTGGAAAATGAAATATCTTCACATAAAAACCAGACAGATTCATTCTCCGAAACTGCTTTGTGATGTGTGCATTCAACTCTCAGAGCTGAACCATTCTTTTGACAGAGCAGTTTTGAACCACACTTTTTGTAGAATCTGCAAGTGGATATTTGGTTCCCTCTGAGGCCTATCTCGGAATACGAAATATCTTCACATAAAAACTAAAGAGAAACATTCTCAGAAAAATTTTTGTGATGTGTGCCTTCAACTCACAGAGTTGAACCTTTCTATTGATAGAGCAGTTTTGAAACCCTCTTTTTGTAGAGTCTGCAAGTGAATATTTGGAGCGCTTTGGGGTCTATGGTGGAAAAGGAAATAACTTCCCATAAAAACTAGACAGAAGCATTCTCAAAAACTTCTTTGTGATGTGTGCATTCAACTCTCAGAGTTGAACCTTTCTTTGGATAGAGCAGTTTTGAAACTCTCTTTTTGTAGAATTTGCAAGTGGATATTTCATTCCCTTAGAGGCCTATGGTTGAAGAAGAAATAACATAAAAACTAGACAGAAGCATTCTCAAAAATTGCTTTCTGATGTGTGCATTCAACTCACCGAGTTTAACCTTTCTTTTTTTAGAGCAGTTTTGAAACACTCTTTCTGCAGAATCTGCAAGTGGATATTTGGAGCGCTTTGATGCGTATGGTGGAAATGAGAATAACTTCACATAAAACCTAGACAGAAGCATTCTCCAAAGCTTCTTTGTGCTGTGTGCATTCAACTCACAGAGTTGAAACTTTTTTTTGATAGAGCAGTTTTGGAACACTCTTTTTGTAGAATGTGCAAGTGGATAATTTGTTCCCTTTGAGGATTATGGTGAAAAAGGAAACATCTTCACATAAAAACTGGACACAAGCATTCTCAGAAACTACTTTGTGATGTGTGCATTTAACTCAGAGAGATGAACATTTCTTTTGATAGAGCAGTTTTGAAATACTCTTTGTAGAATCTGCAAGTGGATATTTGGAGTGCTTTGAGTCCTACGGTGGAAAAGGAAATATCGTCACATAAAAACTAGATGGAAGCATTCTCAGAAACTTCTTTGTGACGTGTGTATTCATCTCACAGAGTTGAAATTTCTTTTAATGGAGCAGTTTTGAAGCACTCTTTTAGTAGAATCTGCAAGTGGATATTTGGAGCGCTTTGTACCCTATGGTGCTAAAGGAAATATCTTCACATAAAACCTAGACAGAAGCATTCTCCAAAACATTTTTGTGATGTGTGCATTCAACTAACAGAGTTGAAACTTTCTTTTGATAGAGCAGTTTTGAAACACTCTTTTTGTACAATCTGCAAGTGGATATTTGGATCGCTTTGAGGCCTACGGTGGAAATGGAAAGATCTTCACATAAAAACTAGACAGAAGCATTCTCCGAAACTTCTTTGCGTTGTGTGCATTCAACTCACAGAGTTAAACCTTTCTTTTGATAGAGCAGTTTTGAAACACTCTTTGTAGAATCTGCAAGGGGATAGATTTTTCCCTTTGAGGCCTATGTTGAAAAAGTAAATATCTTCATAGAAAAACAAGACACAAGCATTCTGAGAAACTTCTTTGTGATGTGTGTATTCAACTCAGCGTGTTGAACCTTTCTTTTGACATAGCAGTTTTGAAAAACTCTTTTGTAGAATCTGCAAGAGAATATTTGGAGTGCTGTGAGTCCTATGGTGGAACAGGAAATATCTTTACATAAAAACTAGACAGAAGCATTCTCAGAAACTTCTTTGTGATGTGTGCATTCAACTCACAGAGTTGAACGTTTCTTTTGATAGGGAAGTTTTGAATCAATCTTTTTGTAGGATCTGCAAGTGGATATTTGGTTCCCTTTGACGCCTATGTTGGAAAAGGAAATATCTTCACATAAAAACTAGACAGAAGTATTCTCTGAAACTTCTTTGTGATGTGTGCATTCAACTCACCGAATTGAACTTTTCTTTTGGTAGAGCAGTTTTGTAACACCATTTTGTAGGATCTACAAGTGGATATTTGTTCCCCTTTGAGGTGCATGTTGGAAAAGGAAATGTCTTCCCATAAAAACTAGACAGAAGCATTGTCAGAAGCTGATTTTTGATCTGTGCATTCAACTCACAGAGTTGAACCTTTCTTTTGATAGAGCAGTTTTGAAACACTCTTTTTGTAGAATCTGCAGGTGGTTATTTGGAGCGCTTGGAGGTCTATGGTGGAGAAGGAAATATGTTAACATAAAAACTAGACAGAAGCATTCTTAGAAACTTCTTTGTGCTGTGTGTATTCAAGTAACGGAGTTGAACCTTTCTTTTGATAGAGCAGTTTTGAATCACTCTTTCTGTAGTATCTACAGCTGGTTATTTTGTTCCCTTTGAGCCCTACGATGGAAAACGAAATATCTTCACATAAAATGAAACAGAAGCATTCTCAGAAACTGCTTTGTGATATGTGCGTTCAACTCAGAGAGCTGAACCTTTCCTTTGATAGAACAGTTTTGAACCACTATTTTTGTAGTATCTGAAAGGGGATATTTTGTTCCCTTTGAGGCCTATGTTGGAAAAAAAATATCTCCACATAAAAACTAGACAGAAGCATTCTCAGAAACTTCTTTGTACTGTGTGCATTCAACTCACAGAGATGAACTTTTCTTTAGATAGAGCAGTTTTAAAACAATCTTTTTGTAGAATCTGCAAGTGGATATTTGGAGTGCTTTGAGTCCTACGGTGGAAAAGGATCTTCACATAAAAACTAGACACAAGCATTCTCAGAAACTTCTTCGTGATGTGTGCATTCAACTCACAGATGTGAACCTTTCTTTTGACAGAGCAGTTTTGAAACAGTCTTTTTGTAGAATCTGCAAGTGGATATTTGGTGCGCTTTGAGGTCTACAGTGGAAAATAAAATATTTTCACATAAAAACTAGACAGAAGCATTCTCCGAAACTTCTTTGTGATGTGTGCATTCAACTCCCAGAGTTGAACATTTCTTTCGATAGAGCAGAATTGAAACACTCTTTTTGTGGAATCTGTAAGGGGATATTTCTTTCCCGTTGAGGCTTATGTTGGAAAACGAAATATCTTCACATAAAAACTAGACAGATGTATTCTCAGAAACTTCTTTGTGATGTGTGCATTCAACTCACAGGGTTGAACCTTTCTTTTGATAGAGCAGTTTTGAAACGTTCTTTTTGGAGAATCTGCAAGTGGTATTTGGTTCCCTTTGAGGCCTATGGTGAAAAAGGAAATATCTGCACAAAAAAACTAGACACAAGCATTCTCAGAAACTTCTTTGTGATTTGTGCATTCATCTCACAGAGTTGAACCTTTCTTTTGATAGACGAGTTTTGAAACACTGCTTTTGTAGAATCTGCAAGTGGATATTTGGAGCGATTTGAGGCCTATGGTGGAAAAGGATGTATCTTCACATAAAAACTAGATAGAAGCATTCTCAGAAGCTTCTTTGTGATGGGGGCATTTGAAACTCCTTTGTGATTTGTACATTCAACTCACATAGTTGAATCTTTCTTTTTGTAGAGCAGTTTTGAAACTCTGTTTTTGTAGAATCTGCAATTGGATATTTGAAGCTCTTTGAGCCCCACGGTGGAAAATGAAATATCTTCACATAAAAACCAGACAGATTCATTCTCCGAAACTGCTTTGTGATGTGTGCATTCAACTCTCAGAGCTGAACCATTCTTTTGACAGAGCAGTTTTGAACCACACTTTTTGTAGAATCTGCAAGTGGATATTTGGTTCCCTCTGAGGCCTATCTCGGAATACGAAATATCTTCACATAAAAACTAAAGAGAAACATTCTCAGAAAAATTTTTGTGATGTGTGCCTTCAACTCACAGAGTTGAACCTTTCTATTGATAGAGCAGTTTTGAAACCCTCTTTTTGTAGAGTCTGCAAGTGAATATTTGGAGCGCTTTGGGGTCTATGGTGGAAAAGGAAATAACTTCCCATAAAAACTAGACAGAAGCATTCTCAAAAACTTCTTTGTGATGTGTGCATTCAACTCTCAGAGTTGAACCTTTCTTTGGATAGAGCAGTTTTGAAACTCTCTTTTTGTAGAATTTGCAAGTGGATATTTCATTCCCTTAGAGGCCTATGGTTGAAGAAGAAATAACATAAAAACTAGACAGAAGCATTCTCAAAAATTGCTTTCTGATGTGTGCATTCAACTCACCGAGTTTAACCTTTCTTTTTTTAGAGCAGTTTTGAAACACTCTTTCTGCAGAATCTGCAAGTGGATATTTGGAGCGCTTTGATGCGTATGGTGGAAATGAGAATAACTTCACATAAAACCTAGACAGAAGCATTCTCCAAAGCTTCTTTGTGCTGTGTGCATTCAACTCACAGAGTTGAAACTTTTTTTTGATAGAGCAGTTTTGGAACACTCTTTTTGTAGAATGTGCAAGTGGATAATTTGTTCCCTTTGAGGATTATGGTGAAAAAGGAAACATCTTCACATAAAAACTGGACACAAGCATTCTCAGAAACTACTTTGTGATGTGTGCATTTAACTCAGAGAGATGAACATTTCTTTTGATAGAGCAGTTTTGAAATACTCTTTGTAGAATCTGCAAGTGGATATTTGGAGTGCTTTGAGTCCTACGGTGGAAAAGGAAATATCGTCACATAAAAACTAGATGGAAGCATTCTCAGAAACTTCTTTGTGACGTGTGTATTCATCTCACAGAGTTGAAATTTCTTTTAATGGAGCAGTTTTGAAGCACTCTTTTAGTAGAATCTGCAAGTGGATATTTGGAGCGCTTTGTACCCTATGGTGCTAAAGGAAATATCTTCACATAAAACCTAGACAGAAGCATTCTCCAAAACATTTTTGTGATGTGTGCATTCAACTAACAGAGTTGAAACTTTCTTTTGATAGAGCAGTTTTGAAACACTCTTTTTGTACAATCTGCAAGTGGATATTTGGATCGCTTTGAGGCCTACGGTGGAAATGGAAAGATCTTCACATAAAAACTAGACAGAAGCATTCTCCGAAACTTCTTTGCGTTGTGTGCATTCAACTCACAGAGTTAAACCTTTCTTTTGATAGAGCAGTTTTGAAACACTCTTTGTAGAATCTGCAAGGGGATAGATTTTTCCCTTTGAGGCCTATGTTGAAAAAGTAAATATCTTCATAGAAAAACAAGACACAAGCATTCTGAGAAACTTCTTTGTGATGTGTGTATTCAACTCAGCGTGTTGAACCTTTCTTTTGACATAGCAGTTTTGAAAAACTCTTTTGTAGAATCTGCAAGAGAATATTTGGAGTGCTGTGAGTCCTATGGTGGAACAGGAAATATCTTTACATAAAAACTAGACAGAAGCATTCTCAGAAACTTCTTTGTGATGTGTGCATTCAACTCACAGAGTTGAACGTTTCTTTTGATAGGGAAGTTTTGAATCAATCTTTTTGTAGGATCTGCAAGTGGATATTTGGTTCCCTTTGACGCCTATGTTGGAAAAGGAAATATCTTCACATAAAAACTAGACAGAAGTATTCTCTGAAACTTCTTTGTGATGTGTGCATTCAACTCACCGAATTGAACTTTTCTTTTGATAGAGCAGTTTTGAAACGTTCTTTTTGGAGAATCTGCAAGTGGTATTTGGTTCCCTTTGAGGCCTATGGTGAAAAAGGAAATATCTGCACAAAAAAACTAGACACAAGCATTCTCAGAAACTTCTTTGTGATTTGTGCATTCATCTCACAGAGTTGAACCTTTCTTTTGATAGACGAGTTTTGAAACACTGCTTTTGTAGAATCTGCAAGTGGATATTTGGAGCGATTTGAGGCCTATGGTGGAAAAGGATGTATCTTCACATAAAAACTAGATAGAAGCATTCTCAGAAGCTTCTTTGTGATGGGGGCATTTGAAACTCCTTTGTGATTTGTACATTCAACTCACATAGTTGAATCTTTCTTTTTGTAGAGCAGTTTTGAAACTCTGTTTTTGTAGAATCTGCAATTATATATTTGAAGCTCTTTGAGCCCCACGGTGGAAAATGAAATATCTTCACATAAAAACCAGACAGATTCATTCTCCGAAACTGCTTTGTGATGTGTGCATTCAACTCTCAGAGCTGAACCATTCTTTTGACAGAGCAGTTTTGAACCACACTTTTTGTAGAATCTGCAAGTGGATATTTGGTTCCCTCTGAGGCCTATCTCGGAATACGAAATATCTTCACATAAAAACTAAAGAGAAACATTCTCAGAAAAATTTTTGTGATGTGTGCCTTCAACTCACAGAGTTGAACCTTTCTATTGATAGAGCAGTTTTGAAACCCTCTTTTTGTAGAGTCTGCAAGTGAATATTTGGAGCGCTTTGGGGTCTATGGTGGAAAAGGAAATAACTTCCCATAAAAACTAGACAGAAGCATTCTCAAAAACTTCTTTGTGATGTGTGCATTCAACTCTCAGAGTTGAACCTTTCTTTGGATAGAGCAGTTTTGAAACTCTCTTTTTGTAGAATTTGCAAGTGGATATTTCATTCCCTTAGAGGCCTATGGTTGAAGAAGAAATAACATAAAAACTAGACAGAAGCATTCTCAAAAATTGCTTTCTGATGTGTGCATTCAACTCACCGAGTTTAACCTTTCTTTTTTTAGAGCAGTTTTGAAACACTCTTTCTGCAGAATCTGCAAGTGGATATTTGGAGCGCTTTGATGCGTATGGTGGAAATGAGAATAACTTCACATAAAACCTAGACAGAAGCATTCTCCAAAGCTTCTTTGTGCTGTGTGCATTCAACTCACAGAGTTGAAACTTTTTTTTGATAGAGCAGTTTTGGAACACTCTTTTTGTAGAATGTGCAAGTGGATAATTTGTTCCCTTTGAGGATTATGGTGAAAAAGGAAACATCTTCACATAAAAACTGGACACAAGCATTCTCAGAAACTACTTTGTGATGTGTGCATTTAACTCAGAGAGATGAACATTTCTTTTGATAGAGCAGTTTTGAAATACTCTTTGTAGAATCTGCAAGTGGATATTTGGAGTGCTTTGAGTCCTACGGTGGAAAAGGAAATATCGTCACATAAAAACTAGATGGAAGCATTCTCAGAAACTTCTTTGTGACGTGTGTATTCATCTCACAGAGTTGAAATTTCTTTTAATGGAGCAGTTTTGAAGCACTCTTTTAGTAGAATCTGCAAGTGGATATTTGGAGCGCTTTGTACCCTATGGTGCTAAAGGAAATATCTTCACATAAAACCTAGACAGAAGCATTCTCCGAAACATTTTTGTGATGTGTGCATTCAACTAACAGAGTTGAAACTTTCTTTTGATAGAGCAGTTTTGAAACACTCTTTTTGTACAATCTGCAAGTGGATATTTGGATCGCTTTGAGGCCTACGGTGGAAATGGAAAGATCTTCACATAAAAACTAGACAGAAGCATTCTCCGAAACTTCTTTGCGTTGTGTGCATTCAACTCACAGAGTTAAACCTTTCTTTTGATAGAGCAGTTTTGAAACACTCTTTGTAGAATCTGCAAGGGGATAGATTTTTCCCTTTGAGGCCTATGTTGAAAAAGTAAATATCTTCATAGAAAAACAAGACACAAGCATTCTGAGAAACTTCTTTGTGATGTGTGTATTCAACTCAGCGTGTTGAACCTTTCTTTTGACATAGCAGTTTTGAAAAACTCTTTTGTAGAATCTGCAAGAGAATATTTGGAGTGCTGTGAGTCCTATGGTGGAACAGGAAATATCTTTACATAAAAACTAGACAGAAGCATTCTCAGAAACTTCTTTGTGATGTGTGCATTCAACTCACAGAGTTGAACGTTTCTTTTGATAGGGAAGTTTTGAATCAATCTTTTTGTAGGATCTGCAAGTGGATATTTGGTTCCCTTTGACGCCTATGTTGGAAAAGGAAATATCTTCACATAAAAACTAGACAGAAGTATTCTCTGAAACTTCTTTGTGATGTGTGCATTCAACTCACCGAATTGAACTTTTCTTTTGGTAGAGCAGTTTTGTAACACCATTTTGTAGGATCTACAAGTGGATATTTGTTCCCCTTTGAGGTGCATGTTGGAAAAGGAAATGTCTTCCCATAAAAACTAGACAGAAGCATTGTCAGAAGCTGATTTTTGATCTGTGCATTCAACTCACAGAGTTGAACCTTTCTTTTGATAGAGCAGTTTTGAAACACTCTTTTTGTAGAATCTGCAGGTGGTTATTTGGAGCGCTTGGAGGTCTATGGTGGAGAAGGAAATATGTTAACATAAAAACTAGACAGAAGCATTCTTAGAAACTTCTTTGTGCTGTGTGTATTCAAGTAACGGAGTTGAACCTTTCTTTTGATAGAGCAGTTTTGAATCACTCTTTCTGTAGTATCTACAGCTGGTTATTTTGTTCCCTTTGAGCCCTACGATGGAAAACGAAATATCTTCACATAAAATGAAACAGAAGCATTCTCAGAAACTGCTTTGTGATATGTGCGTTCAACTCAGAGAGCTGAACCTTTCCTTTGATAGAACAGTTTTGAACCACTATTTTTGTAGTATCTGAAAGGGGATATTTTGTTCCCTTTGAGGCCTATGTTGGAAAAAAAATATCTCCACATAAAAACTAGACAGAAGCATTCTCAGAAACTTCTTTGTACTGTGTGCATTCAACTCACAGAGATGAACTTTTCTTTAGATAGAGCAGTTTTAAAACAATCTTTTTGTAGAATCTGCAAGTGGATATTTGGAGTGCTTTGAGTCCTACGGTGGAAAAGGATCTTCACATAAAAACTAGACACAAGCATTCTCAGAAACTTCTTCGTGATGTGTGCATTCAACTCACAGATGTGAACCTTTCTTTTGACAGAGCAGTTTTGAAACAGTCTTTTTGTAGAATCTGCAAGTGGATATTTGGTGCGCTTTGAGGTCTACAGTGGAAAATAAAATATTTTCACATAAAAACTAGACAGAAGCATTCTCCGAAACTTCTTTGTGATGTGTGCATTCAACTCCCAGAGTTGAACATTTCTTTCGATAGAGCAGAATTGAAACACTCTTTTTGTGGAATCTGTAAGGGGATATTTCTTTCCCGTTGAGGCTTATGTTGGAAAACGAAATATCTTCACATAAAAACTAGACAGATGTATTCTCAGAAACTTCTTTGTGATGTGTGCATTCAACTCACAGGGTTGAACCTTTCTTTTGATAGAGCAGTTTGGAAACGTTCTTTTTGGAGAATCTGCAAGTGGTATTTAGTTCCCTTTGAGGCCTATGGTGAAAAAGGAAATATCTGCACAAAAAAACTAGACACAAGCATTCTCAGAAACTTCTTTGTGATTTGTGCATTCATCTCACAGAGTTGAACCTTTCTTTTGATAGACGAGTTTTGAAACACTGCTTTTGTAGAATCTGCAAGTGGATATTTGGAGCGATTTGAGGCCTATGGTGGAAAAGGATGTATCTTCACATAAAAACTAGATAGAAGCATTCTCAGAAGCTTCTTTGTGATGGGGGCATTTGAAACTCCTTTGTGATTTGTACATTCAACTCACATAGTTGAATCTTTCTTTTTGTAGAGCAGTTTTGAAACTCTGTTTTTGTAGAATCTGCAATTGGATATTTGAAGCTCTTTGAGCCCCACGGTGGAAAATGAAATATCTTCACATAAAAACCAGACAGATTCATTCTCCGAAACTGCTTTGTGATGTGTGCATTCAACTCTCAGAGCTGAACCATTCTTTTGACAGAGCAGTTTTGAACCACACTTTTTGTAGAATCTGCAAGTGGATATTTGGTTCCCTCTGAGGCCTATCTCGGAATACGAAATATCTTCACATAAAAACTAAAGAGAAACATTCTCAGAAAAATTTTTGTGATGTGTGCCTTCAACTCACAGAGTTGAACCTTTCTATTGATAGAGCAGTTTTGAAACCCTCTTTTTGTAGAGTCTGCAAGTGAATATTTGGAGCGCTTTGGGGTCTATGGTGGAAAAGGAAATAACTTCCCATAAAAACTAGACAGAAGCATTCTCAAAAACTTCTTTGTGATGTGTGCATTCAACTCTCAGAGTTGAACCTTTCTTTGGATAGAGCAGTTTTGAAACTCTCTTTTTGTAGAATTTGCAAGTGGATATTTCATTCCCTTAGAGGCCTATGGTTGAAGAAGAAATAACATAAAAACTAGACAGAAGCATTCTCAAAAATTGCTTTCTGATGTGTGCATTCAACTCACCGAGTTTAACCTTTCTTTTTTTAGAGCAGTTTTGAAACACTCTTTCTGCAGAATCTGCAAGTGGATATTTGGAGCGCTTTGATGCGTATGGTGGAAATGAGAATAACTTCACATAAAACCTAGACAGAAGCATTCTCCAAAGCTTCTTTGTGCTGTGTGCATTCAACTCACAGAGTTGAAACTTTTTTTTGATAGAGCAGTTTTGGAACACTCTTTTTGTAGAATGTGCAAGTGGATAATTTGTTCCCTTTGAGGATTATGGTGAAAAAGGAAACATCTTCACATAAAAACTGGACACAAGCATTCTCAGAAACTACTTTGTGATGTGTGCATTTAACTCAGAGAGATGAACATTTCTTTTGATAGAGCAGTTTTGAAATACTCTTTGTAGAATCTGCAAGTGGATATTTGGAGTGCTTTGAGTCCTACGGTGGAAAAGGAAATATCGTCACATAAAAACTAGATGGAAGCATTCTCAGAAACTTCTTTGTGACGTGTGTATTCATCTCACAGAGTTGAAATTTCTTTTAATGGAGCAGTTTTGAAGCACTCTTTTAGTAGAATCTGCAAGTGGATATTTGGAGCGCTTTGTACCCTATGGTGCTAAAGGAAATATCTTCACATAAAACCTAGACAGAAGCATTCTCCAAAACATTTTTGTGATGTGTGCATTCAACTAACAGAGTTGAAACTTTCTTTTGATAGAGCAGTTTTGAAACACTCTTTTTGTACAATCTGCAAGTGGATATTTGGATCGCTTTGAGGCCTACGGTGGAAATGGAAAGATCTTCACATAAAAACTAGACAGAAGCATTCTCCGAAACTTCTTTGCGTTGTGTGCATTCAACTCACAGAGTTAAACCTTTCTTTTGATAGAGCAGTTTTGAAACACTCTTTGTAGAATCTGCAAGGGGATAGATTTTTCCCTTTGAGGCCTATGTTGAAAAAGTAAATATCTTCATAGAAAAACAAGACACAAGCATTCTGAGAAACTTCTTTGTGATGTGTGTATTCAACTCAGCGTGTTGAACCTTTCTTTTGACATAGCAGTTTTGAAAAACTCTTTTGTAGAATCTGCAAGAGAATATTTGGAGTGCTGTGAGTCCTATGGTGGAACAGGAAATATCTTTACATAAAAACTAGACAGAAGCATTCTCAGAAACTTCTTTGTGATGTGTGCATTCAACTCACAGAGTTGAACGTTTCTTTTGATAGGGAAGTTTTGAATCAATCTTTTTGTAGGATCTGCAAGTGGATATTTGGTTCCCTTTGACGCCTATGTTGGAAAAGGAAATATCTTCACATAAAAACTAGACAGAAGTATTCTCTGAAACTTCTTTGTGATGTGTGCATTCAACTCACCGAATTGAACTTTTCTTTTGATAGAGCAGTTTTGAAACGTTCTTTTTGGAGAATCTGCAAGTGGTATTTGGTTCCCTTTGAGGCCTATGGTGAAAAAGGAAATATCTGCACAAAAAAACTAGACACAAGCATTCTCAGAAACTTCTTTGTGATTTGTGCATTCATCTCACAGAGTTGAACCTTTCTTTTGATAGACGAGTTTTGAAACACTGCTTTTGTAGAATCTGCAAGTGGATATTTGGAGCGATTTGAGGCCTATGGTGGAAAAGGATGTATCTTCACATAAAAACTAGATAGAAGCATTCTCAGAAGCTTCTTTGTGATGGGGGCATTTGAAACTCCTTTGTGATTTGTACATTCAACTCACATAGTTGAATCTTTCTTTTTGTAGAGCAGTTTTGAAACTCTGTTTTTGTAGAATCTGCAATTATATATTTGAAGCTCTTTGAGCCCCACGGTGGAAAATGAAATATCTTCACATAAAAACCAGACAGATTCATTCTCCGAAACTGCTTTGTGATGTGTGCATTCAACTCTCAGAGCTGAACCATTCTTTTGACAGAGCAGTTTTGAACCACACTTTTTGTAGAATCTGCAAGTGGATATTTGGTTCCCTCTGAGGCCTATCTCGGAATACGAAATATCTTCACATAAAAACTAAAGAGAAACATTCTCAGAAAAATTTTTGTGATGTGTGCCTTCAACTCACAGAGTTGAACCTTTCTATTGATAGAGCAGTTTTGAAACCCTCTTTTTGTAGAGTCTGCAAGTGAATATTTGGAGCGCTTTGGGGTCTATGGTGGAAAAGGAAATAACTTCCCATAAAAACTAGACAGAAGCATTCTCAAAAACTTCTTTGTGATGTGTGCATTCAACTCTCAGAGTTGAACCTTTCTTTGGATAGAGCAGTTTTGAAACTCTCTTTTTGTAGAATTTGCAAGTGGATATTTCATTCCCTTAGAGGCCTATGGTTGAAGAAGAAATAACATAAAAACTAGACAGAAGCATTCTCAAAAATTGCTTTCTGATGTGTGCATTCAACTCACCGAGTTTAACCTTTCTTTTTTTAGAGCAGTTTTGAAACACTCTTTCTGCAGAATCTGCAAGTGGATATTTGGAGCGCTTTGATGCGTATGGTGGAAATGAGAATAACTTCACATAAAACCTAGACAGAAGCATTCTCCAAAGCTTCTTTGTGCTGTGTGCATTCAACTCACAGAGTTGAAACTTTTTTTTGATAGAGCAGTTTTGGAACACTCTTTTTGTAGAATGTGCAAGTGGATAATTTGTTCCCTTTGAGGATTATGGTGAAAAAGGAAACATCTTCACATAAAAACTGGACACAAGCATTCTCAGAAACTACTTTGTGATGTGTGCATTTAACTCAGAGAGATGAACATTTCTTTTGATAGAGCAGTTTTGAAATACTCTTTGTAGAATCTGCAAGTGGATATTTGGAGTGCTTTGAGTCCTACGGTGGAAAAGGAAATATCGTCACATAAAAACTAGATGGAAGCATTCTCAGAAACTTCTTTGTGACGTGTGTATTCATCTCACAGAGTTGAAATTTCTTTTAATGGAGCAGTTTTGAAGCACTCTTTTAGTAGAATCTGCAAGTGGATATTTGGAGCGCTTTGTACCCTATGGTGCTAAAGGAAATATCTTCACATAAAACCTAGACAGAAGCATTCTCCGAAACATTTTTGTGATGTGTGCATTCAACTAACAGAGTTGAAACTTTCTTTTGATAGAGCAGTTTTGAAACACTCTTTTTGTACAATCTGCAAGTGGATATTTGGATCGCTTTGAGGCCTACGGTGGAAATGGAAAGATCTTCACATAAAAACTAGACAGAAGCATTCTCCGAAACTTCTTTGCGTTGTGTGCATTCAACTCACAGAGTTAAACCTTTCTTTTGATAGAGCAGTTTTGAAACACTCTTTGTAGAATCTGCAAGGGGATAGATTTTTCCCTTTGAGGCCTATGTTGAAAAAGTAAATATCTTCATAGAAAAACAAGACACAAGCATTCTGAGAAACTTCTTTGTGATGTGTGTATTCAACTCAGCGTGTTGAACCTTTCTTTTGACATAGCAGTTTTGAAAAACTCTTTTGTAGAATCTGCAAGAGAATATTTGGAGTGCTGTGAGTCCTATGGTGGAACAGGAAATATCTTTACATAAAAACTAGACAGAAGCATTCTCAGAAACTTCTTTGTGATGTGTGCATTCAACTCACAGAGTTGAACGTTTCTTTTGATAGGGAAGTTTTGAATCAATCTTTTTGTAGGATCTGCAAGTGGATATTTGGTTCCCTTTGACGCCTATGTTGGAAAAGGAAATATCTTCACATAAAAACTAGACAGAAGTATTCTCTGAAACTTCTTTGTGATGTGTGCATTCAACTCACCGAATTGAACTTTTCTTTTGATAGAGCAGTTTTGAAACGTTCTTTTTGGAGAATCTGCAAGTGGTATTTGGTTCCCTTTGAGGCCTATGGTGAAAAAGGAAATATCTGCACAAAAAAACTAGACACAAGCATTCTCAGAAACTTCTTTGTGATTTGTGCATTCATCTCACAGAGTTGAACCTTTCTTTTGATAGACGAGTTTTGAAACACTGCTTTTGTAGAATCTGCAAGTGGATATTTGGAGCGATTTGAGGCCTATGGTGGAAAAGGATGTATCTTCACATAAAAACTAGATAGAAGCATTCTCAGAAGCTTCTTTGTGATGGGGGCATTTGAAACTCCTTTGTGATTTGTACATTCAACTCACATAGTTGAATCTTTCTTTTTGTAGAGCAGTTTTGAAACTCTGTTTTTGTAGAATCTGCAATTATATATTTGAAGCTCTTTGAGCCCCACGGTGGAAAATGAAATATCTTCACATAAAAACCAGACAGATTCATTCTCCGAAACTGCTTTGTGATGTGTGCATTCAACTCTCAGAGCTGAACCATTCTTTTGACAGAGCAGTTTTGAACCACACTTTTTGTAGAATCTGCAAGTGGATATTTGGTTCCCTCTGAGGCCTATCTCGGAATACGAAATATCTTCACATAAAAACTAAAGAGAAACATTCTCAGAAAAATTTTTGTGATGTGTGCCTTCAACTCACAGAGTTGAACCTTTCTATTGATAGAGCAGTTTTGAAACCCTCTTTTTGTAGAGTCTGCAAGTGAATATTTGGAGCGCTTTGGGGTCTATGGTGGAAAAGGAAATAACTTCCCATAAAAACTAGACAGAAGCATTCTCAAAAACTTCTTTGTGATGTGTGCATTCAACTCTCAGAGTTGAACCTTTCTTTGGATAGAGCAGTTTTGAAACTCTCTTTTTGTAGAATTTGCAAGTGGATATTTCATTCCCTTAGAGGCCTATGGTTGAAGAAGAAATAACATAAAAACTAGACAGAAGCATTCTCAAAAATTGCTTTCTGATGTGTGCATTCAACTCACCGAGTTTAACCTTTCTTTTTTTAGAGCAGTTTTGAAACACTCTTTCTGCAGAATCTGCAAGTGGATATTTGGAGCGCTTTGATGCGTATGGTGGAAATGAGAATAACTTCACATAAAACCTAGACAGAAGCATTCTCCAAAGCTTCTTTGTGCTGTGTGCATTCAACTCACAGAGTTGAAACTTTTTTTTGATAGAGCAGTTTTGGAACACTCTTTTTGTAGAATGTGCAAGTGGATAATTTGTTCCCTTTGAGGATTATGGTGAAAAAGGAAACATCTTCACATAAAAACTGGACACAAGCATTCTCAGAAACTACTTTGTGATGTGTGCATTTAACTCAGAGAGATGAACATTTCTTTTGATAGAGCAGTTTTGAAATACTCTTTGTAGAATCTGCAAGTGGATATTTGGAGTGCTTTGAGTCCTACGGTGGAAAAGGAAATATCGTCACATAAAAACTAGATGGAAGCATTCTCAGAAACTTCTTTGTGACGTGTGTATTCATCTCACAGAGTTGAAATGTCTTTTAATGGAGCAGTTTTGAAGCACTCTTTTAGTAGAATCTGCAAGTGGATATTTGGAGCGCTTTGTACCCTATGGTGCTAAAGGAAATATCTTCACATAAAACCTAGACAGAAGCATTCTCCGAAACATTTTTGTGATGTGTGCATTCAACTAACAGAGTTGAAACTTTCTTTTGATAGAGCAGTTTTGAAACACTCTTTTTGTACAATCTGCAAGTGGATATTTGGATCGCTTTGAGGCCTACGGTGGAAATGGAAAGATCTTCACATAAAAACTAGACAGAAGCATTCTCCGAAACTTCTTTGCGTTGTGTGCATTCAACTCACAGAGTTAAACCTTTCTTTTGATAGAGCAGTTTTGAAACACTCTTTGTAGAATCTGCAAGGGGATAGATTTTTCCCTTTGAGGCCTATGTTGAAAAAGTAAATATCTTCATAGAAAAACAAGACACAAGCATTCTGAGAAACCTCTTTGTGATGTGTGTATTCAACTCAGCGTGTTGAACCTTTCTTTTGACATAGCAGTTTTGAAAAACTCTTTTGTAGAATCTGCAAGAGAATATTTGGAGTGCTGTGAGTCCTATGGTGGAACAGGAAATATCTTTACATAAAAACTAGACAGAAGCATTCTCAGAAACTTCTTTGTGATGTGTGCATTCAACTCACAGAGTTGAACGTTTCTTTTGATAGGGAAGTTTTGAATCAATCTTTTTGTAGGATCTGCAAGTGGATATTTGGTTCCCTTTGACGCCTATGTTGGAAAAGGAAATATCTTCACATAAAAACTAGACAGAAGTATTCTCTGAAACTTCTTTGTGATGTGTGCATTCAACTCACCGAATTGAACTTTTCTTTTGATAGAGCAGTTTTGAAACGTTCTTTTTGGAGAATCTGCAAGTGGTATTTTGTTCCCTTTGAGGCCTATGGTGAAAAAGGAAATATCTGCACAAAAAAACTAGACACAAGCATTCTCAGAAACTTCTTTGTGATTTGTGCATTCATCTCACAGAGTTGAACCTTTCTTTTGATAGACGAGTTTTGAAACACTGCTTTTGTAGAATCTGCAAGTGGATATTTGGAGCGATTTGAGGCCTATGGTGGAAAAGGATGTATCTTCACATAAAAACTAGATAGAAGCATTCTCAGAAGCTTCTTTGTGATGGGGGCATTTGAAACTCCTTTGTGATTTGTACATTCAACTCACATAGTTGAATCTTTCTTTTTGTAGGGCAGTTTTGAAACTCTGTTTTTGTAGAATCTGCAATTGGATATTTGAAGCTCTTTGAGCCCCACGGTGGAAAATGAAATATCTTCACATAAAAACCAGACAGATTCATTCTCCGAAACTGCTTTGTGATGTGTGCATTCAACTCTCAGAGCTGAACCATTCTTTTGACAGAGCAGTTTTGAACCACACTTTTTGTAGAATCTGCAAGTGGATATTTGGTTCCCTCTGAGGCCTATCTCGGAATACGAAATATCTTCACATAAAAACTAAAGAGAAACATTCTCAGAAAAATTTTTGTGATGTGTGCCTTCAACTCACAGAGTTGAACCTTTCTATTGATAGAGCAGTTTTGAAACCCTCTTTTTGTAGAGTCTGCAAGTGAATATTTGGAGCGCTTTGGGGTCTATGGTGGAAAAGGAAATAACTTCCCATAAAAACTAGACAGAAGCATTCTCAAAAACTTCTTTGTGATGTGTGCATTCAACTCTCAGAGATGAACCTTTCTTTGGATAGAGCAGTTTTGAAACTCTCTTTTTGTAGAATTTGCAAGTGGATATTTCATTCCCTTAGAGGCCTATGGTTGAAGAAGAAATAACATAAAAACTAGACAGAAGCATTCTCAAAAATTGCTTTCTGATGTGTGCATTCAACTCACCGAGTTTAACCTTTCTTTTTTTAGAGCAGTTTTGAAACACTCTTTCTGTAGAATCTGCAAGTGGATATTTGGAGCGCTTTGATGCGTATGGTGGAAATGAGAATAACTTCACATAAAACCTAGA
The DNA here is from genome assembly GCF_029281585.2 of Gorilla gorilla gorilla. Lineage (NCBI taxonomy): Eukaryota > Metazoa > Chordata > Mammalia > Primates > Hominidae > Gorilla > Gorilla gorilla. The sequence continues at coordinate 74,224,214 of NC_073247.2, forward strand.
CAGAAGCATTCTCCAAAGCTTCTTTGTGCTGTGTGCATTCAACTCACAGAGTTGAAACTTTTTTTTGATAGAGCAGTTTTGGAACACTCTTTTTGTAGAATGTGCAAGTGGATAATTTGTTCCCTTTGAGGATTATGGTGAAAAAGGAAACATCTTCACATAAAAACTGGACACAAGCATTCTCAGAAACTACTTTGTGATGTGTGCATTTAACTCAGAGAGATGAACATTTCTTTTGATAGAGCAGTTTTGAAATACTCTTTGTAGAATCTGCAAGTGGATATTTGGAGTGCTTTGAGTCCTACGGTGGAAAAGGAAATATCGTCACATAAAAACTAGATGGAAGCATTCTCAGAAACTTCTTTGTGACGTGTGTATTCATCTCACAGAGTTGAAATTTCTTTTAATGGAGCAGTTATGAAGCACTCTTTTAGTAGAATCTGCAAGTGGATATTTGGAGCGCTTTGTACCCTATGGTGCTAAAGGAAATATCTTCACATAAAAACTAGACAGAAGCATTCTCCGAAACTTCTTTGTGATGTGTGCATTCAACTCCCAGAGTTGAACATTTCTTTCGATAGAGCAGAATTGAAACACTCTTTTTGTGGAATCTGTAAGGGGATATTTCTTTCCCGTTGAGGCTTATGTTGGAAAACGAAATATCTTCACATAAAAACTAGACAGATGTATTCTCAGAAACTTCTTTGTGGTGTGTGCATTCAATTCACAGGGTTGAACCTTTCTTTTGATAGAGCAGTTTTGAAACGTTCTTTTTGGAGAATCTGCAAGTGGTATTTGGTTCCCTTTGAGGCCTATGGTGAAAAAGGAAATATCTGCACAAAAAAACTAGACACAAGCATTCTCAGAAACTTCTTTGTGATTTGTGCATTCATCTCACAGAGTTGAACCTTTCTTTTGATAGACGAGTTTTGAAACACTGCTTTTGTAGAATCTGCAAGTGGATATTTGGAGCGATTTGAGGCCTATGGTGGAAAAGGATGTATCTTCACATAAAAACTAGATAGAAGCATTCTCAGAAGCTTCTTTGTGATGGGGGCATTTGAAACTCCTTTGTGATTTGTACATTCAACTCACATAGTTGAATCTTTCTTTTTGTAGAGCAGTTTTGAAACTCTGTTTTTGTAGAATCTGCAATTGGATATTTGAAGCTCTTTGAGCCCCACAGTGGAAAATGAAATATCTTCACATAAAAACCAGACAGATTCATTCTCCGAAACTGCTTTGTGATGTGTGCATTCAACTCTCAGAGCTGAACCATTCTTTTGACAGAGCAGTTTTGAACCACACTTTTTGTAGAATCTGCAAGTGGATATTTGGTTCCCTCTGAGGCCAATCTCGGAATACGAAATATCTTCACATAAAAACTAAAGAGAAACATTCTCAGAAAAATTTTTGTGATGTGTGCCTTCAACTCACAGAGTTGAACATTTCTATTGATAGAGCAGTTTTGAAACCCTCTTTTTGTAGAGTCTGCAAGTGAATATTTGGAGCGCTTTGGGGTCTATGGTGGAAAAGGAAATAACTTCCCATAAAAACTAGACAGAAGCATTCTCAAAAACTTCTTTGCGTTGTGTGCATTCAACTCACAGAGTTAAACCTTTCTTTTGATAGAGCAGTTTTGAAACACTCTTTGTAGAATCTGCAAGGGGATAGATTTTTCCCTTTGAGGCCTATGTTGAAAAAGTAAATATCTTCATAGAAAAACAAGACACAAGCATTCTGAGAAACTTCTTTGTGATGTGTGTATTCAACTCAGCGTGTTGAACCTTTCTTTTGACATAGCAGTTTTGAAAAACTCTTTTGTAGAATCTGCAAGAGAATATTTGGAGTGCTGTGAGTCCTATGGTGGAACAGGAAATATCTTTACATAAAAACTAGACAGAAACATTCTCAGAAACTTCTTTGTGATGTGTGCATTCAACTCACAGAGTTGAACGTTTCTTTTGATAGGGAAGTTTTGAATCAATCTTTTTGTAGGATCTGCAAGTGGATATTTGGTTCCCTTTGACGCCTATGTTGGAAAAGGAAATATCTTCACATAAAAACTAGACAGAAGTATTCTCTGAAACTTCTTTGTGATGTGTGCATTCAACTCACCGAATTGAACTTTTCTTTTGGTAGAGCAGTTTTGTAACACCATTTTGTAGCATCTACAAGTGGATATTTGTTCCCCTTTGAGGTGCATGTTGGAAAAGGAAATGTCTTCCCATAAAAACTAGACAGAAGCATTGTCAGAAGCTGATTTTTGATCTGTGCATTCAACTCACAGAGTTGAACCTTTCTTTTGATAGAGCAGTTTTGAAACACTCTTTTTGTAGAATCTGCAGGTGGTTATTTGGAGCGCTTGGAGGTCTATGGTGGAGAAGGAAATATGTTAACATAAAAACTAGACAGAAGCATTCTTAGAAACTTCTTTGTGCTGTGTGTATTCAAGTAACGGAGTTGAACCTTTCTTTTGATAGAGCAGTTTTGAATCACTCTTTCTGTAGTATCTACAGCTGGTTATTTTGTTCCCTTTGAGCCCTACGATGGAAAACGAAATATCTTCACATAAAATGAAACAGAAGCATTCTCAGAAACTGCTTTGTGATATGTGCGTTCAACTCAGAGAGCTGAACCTTTCCTTTGATAGAACAGTTTTGAAACACTATTTTTGTAGTATCTGAAAGGGGATATTTTGTTCCCTTTGAGGCCTATGTTGGAAAAAAAATATCTCCACATAAAAACTAGACAGAAGCATTCTCAGAAACTTCTTTGTACTGTGTGCATTCAACTCACAGAGATGAACTTTTCTTTAGATAGAGCAGTTTTAAAACAATCTTTTTGTAGAATCTGCAAGTGGATATTTGGAGTGCTTTGAGTCCTACGGTGGAAAAGGATCTTCACATAAAAACTAGACACAAGCATTCTCAGAAACTTCTTCGTGATGTGTGCATTCAACTCACAGATGTGAACCTTTCTTTTGACAGAGCAGTTTTGAAACAGTCTTTTTGTAGAATCTGCAAGTGGATATTTGGTGCGCTTTGAGGTCTACAGTGGAAAATAAAATATTTTCACATAAAAACTAGACAGAAGCATTCTCCGAAACTTCTTTGTGATGTGTGCATTCAACTCCCAGAGTTGAACATTTCTTTCGATAGAGCAGAATTGAAACACTCTTTTTGTGGAATCTGTAAGGGGATATTTCTTTCCCGTTGAGGCTTATGTTGGAAAACGAAATATCTTCACATAAAAACTAGACAGATGTATTCTCAGAAACTTCTTTGTGATGTGTGCATTCAACTCACAGGGTTGAACCTTTCTTTTGATAGAGCAGTTTTGAAACGTTCTTTTTGGAGAATCTGCAAGTGGTATTTGGTTCCCTTTGAGGCCTATGGTGAAAAAGGAAATATCTGCACAAAAAAACTAGACACAAGCATTCTCAGAAACTTCTTTGTGATTTGTGCATTCATCTCACAGAGTTGAACCTTTCTTTTGATAGACGAGTTTTGAAACACTGCTTTTGTAGAATCTGCAAGTGGATATTTGGAGCGATTTGAGGCCTATGGTGGAAAAGGATGTATCTTCACATAAAAACTAGATAGAAGCATTCTCAGAAGCTTCTTTGTGATGGGGGCATTTGAAACTCCTTTGTGATTTGTACATTCAACTCACATAGTTGAATCTTTCTTTTTGTAGAGCAGTTTTGAAACTCTGTTTTTGTAGAATCTGCAATTGGATATTTGAAGCTCTTTGAGCCCCACGGCGGAAAATGAAATATCTTCACATAAAAACCAGACAGATTCATTCTCCGAAACTGCTTTGTGATGTGTGCATTCAACTCTCAGAGCTGAACCATTCTTTTGACAGAGCAGTTTTGAACCACACTTTTTGTAGAATCTGCAAGTGGATATTTGGTTCCCTCTGAGGCCTATCTCGGAATACGAAATATCTTCACATAAAAACTAAAGAGAAACATTCTCAGAAAAATTTTTGTGATGTGTGCCTTCAACTCACAGAGTTGAACCTTTCTATTGATAGAGCAGTTTTGAAACCCTCTTTTTGTACAGTCTGCAAGTGAATATTTGGAGCGCTTTGGGGTCTATGGTGGAAAAGGAAATAACTTCCCATAAAAACTAGACAGAAGCATTCTCAAAAACTTCTTTGCGTTGTGTGCATTCAACTCACAGATTTAAACCTTTCTTTTGATAGAGCAGTTTTGAAACACTCTTTGTAGAATCTGCAAGGGGATAGATTTTTCCCTTTGAGGCCTATGTTGAAAAAGTAAATATCTTCATAGAAAAACAAGACACAAGCATTCTGAGAAACTTCTTTGTGATGTGTGTATTCAACTCAGCATGTTGAACCTTTCTTTTGACATAGCAGTTTTGAAAAACTCTTTTGTAGAATCTGCAAGAGAATATTTGGAGTGCTGTGAGTCCTATGGTGGAACAGGAAATATCTTTACATAAAAACTAGACAGAAGCATTCTCAGAAACTTCTTTGTGATGTGTGCATTCAACTCACAGAGTTGAACGTTTCTTTTGATAGGGAAGTTTTGAATCAATCTTTTTGTAGGATCTGCAAGTGGATATTCGGTTCCCTTTGACGCCTATGTTGGAAAAGGAAATATCTTCACATAAAAACTAGACAGAAGTATTCTCTGAAACTTCTTTGTGATGTGTGCATTCAACTCACCGAATTGAACTTTTCTTTTGGTAGAGCAGTTTTGTAACACCATTTTGTAGGATCTACAAGTGGATATTTGTTCCCCTTTGAGGTGCATGTTGGAAAAGGAAATGTCTTCCCATAAAAACTAGACAGAAGCATTGTCAGAAGCTGATTTTTGATCTGTGCATTCAACTCACAGAGTTGAACCTTTCTTTTGATAGAGCAGTTTTGAAACACTCTTTTTGTAGAATCTGCAGGTGGTTATTTGGAGCGCTTGGAGGTCTATGGTGGAGAAGGAAATATGTTAACATAAAAACTAGACAGAAGCATTCTTAGAAACTTCTTTGTGCTGTGTGTATTCAAGTAACGGAGTTGAACCTTTCTTTTGATAGAGCAGTTTTGAATCACTCTTTCTGTAGTATCTACAGCTGGTTATTTTGTTCCCTTTGAGCCCTACGATGGAAAACGAAATATCTTCACATAAAATGAAACAGAAGCATTCTCAGAAACTGCTTTGTGATATGTGCGTTCAACTCAGAGAGCTGAACCTTTCCTTTGATAGAACAGTTTTGAAACACTATTTTTGTAGTATCTGAAAGGGGATATTTTGTTCCCTTTGAGGCCTATGTTGGAAAAAAAATATCTCCACATAAAAACTAGACAGAAGCATTCTCAGAAACTTCTTTGTACTGTGTGCATTCAACTCACAGAGATGAACTTTTCTTTAGATAGAGCAGTTTTAAAACAATCTTTTTGTAGAATCTGCAAGTGGATATTTGGAGTGCTTTGAGTCCTACGGTGGAAAAGGATCTTCACATAAAAACTAGACACAAGCATTCTCAGAAACTTCTTCGTGATGTGTGCATTCAACTCACAGATGTGAACCTTTCTTTTGACAGAGCAGTTTTGAAACAGTCTTTTTGTAGAATCTGCAAGTGGATATTTGGTGCGCTTTGAGGTCTACAGTGGAAAATAAAATATTTTCACATAAAAACTAGACAGAAGCATTCTCCGAAACTTCTTTGTGATGTGTGCATTCAACTCCCAGAGTTGAACATTTCTTTCGATAGAGCAGAATTGAAACACTCTTTTTGTGGAATCTGTAAGGGGATATTTCTTTCCCGTTGAGGCTTATGTTGGAAAACGAAATATCTTCACATAAAAACTAGACAGATGTATTCTCAGAAACTTCTTTGTGATGTGTGCATTCAACTCACAGGGTTGAACCTTTCTTTTGATAGAGCAGTTTTGAAACGTTCTTTTTGGAGAATCTGCAAGTGGTATTTGGTTCCCTTTGAGGCCTATGGTGAAAAAGGAAATATCTGCACAAAAAAACTAGACACAAGCATTCTCAGAAACTTCTTTGTGATTTGTGCATTCATCTCACAGAGTTGAACCTTTCTTTTGATAGACGAGTTTTGAAACACTGCTTTTGTAGAATCTGCAAGTGGATATTTGGAGCGATTTGAGGCCTATGGTGGAAAAGGATGTATCTTCACATAAAAACTAGATAGAAGCATTCTCAGAAGCTTCTTTGTGATGGGGGCATTTGAAACTCCTTTGTGATTTTTACATTCAACTCACATAGTTGAATCTTTCTTTTTGTAGAGCAGTTTTGAAACTCTGTTTTTGTAGAATCTGCAATTGGATATTTGAAACTCTTTGAGCCCCACGGTGGAAAATGAAATATCTTCACATAAAAACCAGACAGATTCATTCTCCGAAACTGCTTTGTGATGTGTGCATTCAACTCTCAGAGCTGAACCATTCTTTTGACAGAGCAGTTTTGAACCACACTTTTTGTAGAATCTGCAAGTGGATATTTGGTTCCCTCTGAGGCCAATCTCGGAATACGAAATATCTTCACATAAAAACTAAAGAGAAACATTCTCAGAAAAATTTTTGTGATGTGTGCCTTCAACTCACAGAGTTGAACCTTTCTATTGATAGAGCAGTTTTGAAACCCTCTTTTTGTAGAGTCTGCAAGTGAATATTTGGAGCGCTTTGGGGTCTATGGTGGAAAAGGAAATAACTTCCCATAAAAACTAGACAGAAGCATTCTCAAAAACTTCTTTGTGATGTGTGCATTCAACTCTCAGAGTTGAACCTTTCTTTGGATAGAGCAGTTTTGAAACTCTCTTTTTGTAGAATTTGCAAGTGGATATTTCATTCCCTTAGAGGCCTATGGTTGAAGAAGAAATAACATAAAAACTAGACAGAAGCATTCTCAAAAATTGCTTTCTGATGTGTGCATTCAACTCGCCGAGTTTAACCTTTCTTTTTTTAGAGCAGTTTTGAAACACTCTTTCTGTAGAATCTGCAAGTGGATATTTGGAGCGCTTTGATGCGTATGGTGGAAATGAGAATAACTTCACATAAAACCTAGACAGAAGCATTCTCCAAAGCTTCTTTGTGCTGTGTGCATTCAACTCACAGAGTTGAAACTTTTTTTTGATAGAGCAGTTTTGGAACACTCTTTTTGTAGAATGTGCAAGTGGATAATTTGTTCCCTTTGAGGATTATGGTGAAAAAGGAAACATCTTCACATAAAAACTGGACACAAGCATTCTCAGAAACTACTTTGTGATGTGTGCATTTAACTCAGAGAGATGAACATTTCTTTTGATAGAGCAGTTTTGAAATACTCTTTGTAGAATCTGCAAGTGGATATTTGGAGTGCTTTGAGTCCTACGGTGGAAAAGGAAATATCGTCACATAAAAACTAGATGGAAGCATTCTCAGAAACTTCTTTGTGACGTGTGTATTCATCTCACAGAGTTGAAATTTCTTTCAATGGAGCAGTTTTGAAGCACTCTTTTAGTAGAATCTGCAAGTGGATATTTGGAGCGCTTTGTACCCTATGGTGCTAAAGGAAATATCTTCACATAAAACCTAGACAGAAGCATTCTCCGAAACATTTTTGTGATGTGTGCATTCAACTAACAGAGTTGAAACTTTCTTTTGATAGAGCAGTTTTGAAACACTCTTTTTGTACAATCTGCAAGTGGATATTTGGATCGCTTTGAGGCCTACGGTGGAAATGGAAAGATCTTCACATAAAAACTAGACAGAAGCATTCTCCGAAACTTCTTTGCGTTGTGTGCATTCAACTCACAGAGTTAAACCTTTCTTTTGATAGAGCAGTTTTGAAACACTCTTTGTAGAATCTGCAAGGGGATAGATTTTTCCCTTTGAGGCCTATGTTGAAAAAGTAAATATCTTCATAGAAAAACAAGACACAAGCATTCTGAGAAACCTCTTTGTGATGTGTGTATTCAACTCAGCGTGTTGAACCTTTCTTTTGACATAGCAGTTTTGAAAAACTCTTTTGTAGAATCTGCAAGAGAATATTTGGAGTGCTGTGAGTCCTATGGTGGAACAGGAAATATCTTTACATAAAAACTAGACAGAAGCATTCTCAGAAACTTCTTTGTGATGTGTGCATTCAACTCACAGAGTTGAACGTTTCTTTTGATAGGGAAGTTTTGAATCAATCTTTTTGTAGGATCTGCAAGTGGATATTTGGTTCCCTTTGACGCCTATGTTGGAAAAGGAAATATCTTCACATAAAAACTAGACAGAAGTATTCTCTGAAACTTCTTTGTGATGTGTGCATTCAACTCACCGAATTGAACTTTTCTTTTGGTAGAGCAGTTTTGTAACACCATTTTGTAGGATCTACAAGTGGATATTTGTTCCCCTTTGAGGTGCATGTTGGAAAAGGAAATGTCTTCCCATAAAAACTAGACAGAAGCATTGTCAGAAGCTGATTTTTGATCTGTGCATTCAACTCACAGAGTTGAACCTTTCTTTTGATAGAGCAGTTTTGAAACACTCTTTTTGTAGAATCTGCAGGTGGTTATTTGGAGCGCTTGGAGGTCTATGGTGGAGAAGGAAATATGTTAACATAAAAACTAGACAGAAGCATTCTTAGAAACTTCTTTGTGCTGTGTGTATTCAAGTAACGGAGTTGAACCTTTCTTTTGATAGAGCAGTTTTGAATCACTCTTTCTGTAGTATCTACAGCTGGTTATTTTGTTCCCTTTGAGCCCTACGATGGAAAACGAAATATCTTCACATAAAATGAAACAGAAGCATTCTCAGAAACTGCTTTGTGATATGTGCGTTCAACTCAGAGAGCTGAACCTTTCCTTTGATAGAACAGTTTTGAAACACTATTTTTGTAGTATCTGAAAGGGGATATTTTGTTCCCTTTGAGGCCTATGTTGGAAAAAAAATATCTCCACATAAAAACTAGACAGAAGCATTCTCAGAAACTTCTTTGTACTGTGTGCATTCAACTCACAGAGATGAACTTTTCTTTAGATAGAGCAGTTTTAAAACAATCTTTTTGTAGAATCTGCAAGTGGATATTTGGAGTGCTTTGAGTCCTACGGTGGAAAAGGATCTTCACATAAAAACTAGACACAAGCATTCTCAGAAACTTCTTCGTGATGTGTGCATTCAACTCACAGATGTGAACCTTTCTTTTGACAGAGCAGTTTTGAAACAGTCTTTTTGTAGAATCTGCAAGTGGATATTTGGTGCGCTTTGAGGTCTACAGTGGAAAATAAAATATTTTCACATAAAAACTAGACAGAAGCATTCTCCGAAACTTCTTTGTGATGTGTGCATTCAACTCCCAGAGTTGAACATTTCTTTCGATAGAGCAGAATTGAAACACTCTTTTTGTGGAATCTGTAAGGGGATATTTCTTTCCCGTTGAGGCTTATGTTGGAAAACGAAATATCTTCACATAAAAACTAGACAGATGTATTCTCAGAAACTTCTTTGTGATGTGTGCATTCAACTCACAGGGTTGAACCTTTCTTTTGATAGAGCAGTTTTGAAACGTTCTTTTTGGAGAATCTGCAAGTGGTATTTGGTTCCCTTTGAGGCCTATGGTGAAAAAGGAAATATCTGCACAAAAAAACTAGACACAAGCATTCTCAGAAACTTCTTTGTGATTTGTGCATTCATCTCACAGAGTTGAACCTTTCTTTTGATAGACGAGTTTTGAAACACTGCTTTTGTAGAATCTGCAAGTGGATATTTGGAGCGATTTGAGGCCTATGGTGGAAAAGGATGTATCTTCACATAAAAACTAGATAGAAGCATTCTCAGAAGCTTCTTTGTGATGGGGGCATTTGAAACTCCTTTGTGATTTGTACATTCAACTCACATAGTTGAATCTTTCTTTTTGTAGAGCAGTTTTGAAACTCTGTTTTTGTAGAATCTGCAATTGGATATTTGAAGCTCTTTGAGCCCCACGGCGGAAAATGAAATATCTTCACATAAAAACCAGACAGATTCATTCTCCGAAACTGCTTTGTGATGTGTGCATTCAACTCTCAGAGCTGAACCATTCTTTTGACAGAGCAGTTTTGAACCACACTTTTTGTAGAATCTGCAAGTGGATATTTGGTTCCCTCTGAGGCCAATCTCGGAATACGAAATATCTTCACATAAAAACTAAAGAGAAACATTCTCAGAAAAATTTTTGTGATGTGTGCCTTCATCTCACAGAGTTGAACCTTTCTATTGATAGAGCAGTTTTGAAACCCTCTTTTTGTAGAGTCTGCAAGTGAATATTTGGAGCGCTTTGGGGTCTATGGTGGAAAAGGAAATAACTTCCCATAAAAACTAGACAGAAGCATTCTCAAAAACTTCTTTGCGTTGTGTGCATTCAACTCACAGAGTTAAACCTTTCTTTTGATAGAGCAGTTTTGAAACACTCTTTGTAGAATCTGCAAGGGGATAGATTTTTCCCTTTGAGGCCTATGTTGAAAAAGTAAATATCTTCATAGAAAAACAAGACACAAGCATTCTGAGAAACTTCTTTGTGATGTGTGTATTCAACTCAGCGTGTTGAACCTTTCTTTTGACATAGCAGTTTTGAAAAACTCTTTTGTAGAATCTGCAAGAGAATATTTGGAGTGCTGTGAGTCCTATGGTGGAACAGGAAATATCTTTACATAAAAACTAGACAGAAGCATTCTCAGAAACTTCTTTGTGATGTGTGCATTCAACTCACAGAGTTGAACGTTTCTTTTGATAGGGAAGTTTTGAATCAATCTTTTTGTAGGATCTGCAAGTGGATATTTGGTTCCCTTTGACGCCTATGTTGGAAAAGGAAATATCTTCACATAAAAACTAGACAGAAGTATTCTCTGAAACTTCTTTGTGATGTGTGCATTCAACTCACCGAATTGAACTTTTCTTTTGGTAGAGCAGTTTTGTAACACCATTTTGTAGGATCTACAAGTGGATATTTGTTCCCCTTTGAGGTGCATGTTGGAAAAGGAAATGTCTTCCCATAAAAACTAGACAGAAGCATTGTCAGAAGCTGATTTTTGATCTGTGCATTCAACTCACAGAGTTGAACCTTTCTTTTGATAGAGCAGTTTTGAAACACTCTTTTTGTAGAATCTGCAGGTGGTTATTTGGAGCGCTTGGAGGTCTATGGTGGAGAAGGAAATATGTTAACATAAAAACTAGACAGAAGCATTCTTAGAAACTTCTTTGTGCTGTGTGTATTCAAGTAACGGAGTTGAACCTTTCTTTTGATAGAGCAGTTTTGAATCACTCTTTCTGTAGTATCTACAGCTGGTTATTTTGTTCCCTTTGAGCCCTACGATGGAAAACGAAATATCTTCACATAAAATGAAACAGAAGCATTCTCAGAAACTGCTTTGTGATATGTGCGTTCAACTCAGAGAGCTGAACCTTTCCTTTGATAGAACAGCTTTGAACCACTATTTTTGTAGTATCTGAAAGGGGATATTTTGTTCCCTTTGAGGCCTATGTTGGAAAAAAAATATCTCCACATAAAAACTAGACAGAAGCATTCTCAGAAACTTCTTTGTACTGTGTGCATTCAACTCACAGAGATGAACTTTTCTTTAGATAGAGCAGTTTTAAAACAATCTTTTTGTAGAATCTGCAAGTGGATATTTGGAGTGCTTTGAGTCCTACGGTGGAAAAGGATCTTCACATAAAAACTAGACACAAGCATTCTCAGAAACTTCTTCGTGATGTGTGCATTCAACTCACAGATGTGAACCTTTCTTTTGACAGAGCAGTTTTGAAACAGTCTTTTTGTAGAATCTGCAAGTGGATATTTGGTGCGCTTTGAGGTCTACAGTGGAAAATAAAATATTTTCACATAAAAACTAGACAGAAGCATTCTCCGAAACTTCTTTGTGATGTGTGCATTCAACTCCCAGAGTTGAACATTTCTTTCGATAGAGCAGAATTGAAACACTCTTTTTGTGGAATCTGTAAGGGGATATTTCTTTCCCGTTGAGGCTTATGTTGGAAAACGAAATATCTTCACATAAAAACTAGACAGATGTATTCTCAGAAACTTCTTTGTGATGTGTGCATTCAACTCACAGGGTTGAACCTTTCTTTTGATAGAGCAGTTTTGAAACGTTCTTTTTGGAGAATCTGCAAGTGGTATTTGGTTCCCTTTGAGGCCTATGGTGAAAAAGGAAATATCTGCACAAAAAAACTAGACACAAGCATTCTCAGAAACTTCTTTGTGATTTGTGCATTCATCTCACAGAGTTGAACCTTTCTTTTGATAGACGAGTTTTGAAACACTGCTTTTGTAGAATCTGCAAGTGGATATTTGGAGCGATTTGAGGCCTATGGTGGAAAAGGATGTATCTTCACATAAAAACTAGATAGAAGCATTCTCAGAAGCTTCTTTGTGATGGGGGCATTTGAAACTCCTTTGTGATTTGTACATTCAACTCACATAGTTGAATCTTTCTTTTTGTAGAGCAGTTTTGAAACTCTGTTTTTGTAGAATCTGCAATTGGATATTTGAAGCTCTTTGAGCCCCACGGCGGAAAATGAAATATCTTCACATAAAAACCAGACAGATTCATTCTCCGAAACTGCTTTGTGATGTGTGCATTCAACTCTCAGAGCTGAACCATTCTTTTGACAGAGCAGTTTTGAACCACACTTTTTGTAGAATCTGCAAGTGGATATTTGGTTCCCTCTGAGGCCAATCTCGGAATACGAAATATCTTCACATAAAAACTAAAGAGAAACATTCTCAGAAAAATTTTTGTGATGTGTGCCTTCAACTCACAGAGTTGAACCTTTCTATTGATAGAGCAGTTTTGAAACCCTCTTTTTGTAGAGTCTGCAAGTGAATATTTGGAGCGCTTTGGGGTCTATGGTGGAAAAGGAAATAACTTCCCATAAAAACTAGACAGAAGCATTCTCAAAAACTTCTTTGTGATGTGTGCATTCAACTCTCAGAGTTGAACCTTTCTTTGGATAGAGCAGTTTTGAAACTCTCTTTTTGTAGAATTTGCAAGTGGATATTTCATTCCCTTAGAGGCCTATGGTTGAAGAAGAAATAACATAAAAACTAGACAGAAGCATTCTCAAAAATTGCTTTCTGATGTGTGCATTCAACTCACCGAGTTTAACCTTTCTTTTTTTAGAGCAGTTTTGAAACACTCTTTCTGCAGAATCTGCAAGTGGATATTTGGAGCGCTTTGATGCGTATGGTGGAAATGAGAATAACTTCACATAAAACCTAGACAGAAGCATTCTCCAAAGCTTCTTTGTGCTGTGTGCATTCAACTCACAGAGTTGAAACTTTTTTTTGATAGAGCAGTTTTGGAACACTCTTTTTGTAGAATGTGCAAGTGGATAATTTGTTCCCTTTGAGGATTATGGTGAAAAAGGAAACATCTTCACATAAAAACTGGACACAAGCATTCTCAGAAACTACTTTGTGATGTGTGCATTTAACTCAGAGAGATGAACATTTCTTTTGATAGAGCAGTTTTGAAATACTCTTTGTAGAATCTGCAAGTGGATATTTGGAGTGCTTTGAGTCCTACGGTGGAAAAGGAAATATCGTCACATAAAAACTAGATGGAAGCATTCTCAGAAACTTCTTTGTGACGTGTGTATTCATCTCACAGAGTTGAAATTTCTTTTAATGGAGCAGTTTTGAAGCACTCTTTTAGTAGAATCTGCAAGTGGATATTTGGAGCGCTTTGTACCCTATGGTGCTAAAGGAAATATCTTCACATAAAACCTAGACAGAAGCATTCTCCGAAACATTTTTGTGATGTGTGCATTCAACTAACAGAGTTGAAACTTTCTTTTGATAGAGCAGTTTTGAAACACTCTTTTTGTACAATCTGCAAGTGGATATTTGGATCGCTTTGAGGCCTACGGTGGAAATGGAAAGATCTTCACATAAAAACTAGACAGAAGCATTCTCCGAAACTTCTTTGCGTTGTGTGCATTCAACTCACAGAGTTAAACCTTTCTTTTGATAGAGCAGTTTTGAAACACTCTTTGTAGAATCTGCAAGGGGATAGATTTTTCCCTTTGAGGCCTATGTTGAAAAAGTAAATATCTTCATAGAAAAACAAGACACAAGCATTCTGAGAAACTTCTTTGTGATGTGTGTATTCAACTCAGCGTGTTGAACCTTTCTTTTGACATAGCAGTTTTGAAAAACTCTTTTGTAGAATCTGCAAGAGAATATTTGGAGTGCTGTGAGTCCTATGGTGGAACAGGAAATATCTTTACATAAAAACTAGACAGAAGCATTCTCAGAAACTTCTTTGTGATGTGTGCATTCAACTCACAGAGTTGAACGTTTCTTTTGATAGGGAAGTTTTGAATCAATCTTTTTGTAGGATCTGCAAGTGGATATTTGGTTCCCTTTGACGCCTATGTTGGAAAAGGAAATATCTTCACATAAAAACTAGACAGAAGTATTCTCTGAAACTTCTTTGTGATGTGTGCATTCAACTCACCGAATTGAACTTTTCTTTTGATAGAGCAGTTTTGAAACGTTCTTTTTGGAGAATCTGCAAGTGGTATTTGGTTCCCTTTGAGGCCTATGGTGAAAAAGGAAATATCTGCACAAAAAAACTAGACACAAGCATTCTCAGAAACTTCTTTGTGATTTGTGCATTCATCTCACAGAGTTGAACCTTTCTTTTGATAGACGAGTTTTGAAACACTGCTTTTGTAGAATCTGCAAGTGGATATTTGGAGCGATTTGAGGCCTATGGTGGAAAAGGATGTATCTTCACATAAAAACTAGATAGAAGCATTCTCAGAAGCTTCTTTGTGATGGGGGCATTTGAAACTCCTTTGTGATTTGTACATTCAACTCACATAGTTGAATCTTTCTTTTTGTAGAGCAGTTTTGAAACTCTGTTTTTGTAGAATCTGCAATTGGATATTTGAAGCTCTTTGAGCCCCACGGTGGAAAATGAAATATCTTCACATAAAAACCAGACAGATTCATTCTCCGAAACTGCTTTGTGATGTGTGCATTCAACTCTCAGAGCTGAACCATTCTTTTGACAGAGCAGTTTTGAACCACACTTTTTGTAGAATCTGCAAGTGGATATTTGGTTCCCTCTGAGGCCTATCTCGGAATACGAAATATCTTCACATAAAAACTAAAGAGAAACATTCTCAGAAAAATTTTTGTGATGTGTGCCTTCAACTCACAGAGTTGAACCTTTCTATTGATAGAGCAGTTTTGAAACCCTCTTTTTGTAGAGTCTGCAAGTGAATATTTGGAGCGCTTTGGGGTCTATGGTGGAAAAGGAAATAACTTCCCATAAAAACTAGACAGAAGCATTCTCAAAAACTTCTTTGTGATGTGTGCATTCAACTCTCAGAGTTGAACCTTTCTTTGGATAGAGCAGTTTTGAAACTCTCTTTTTGTAGAATTTGCAAGTGGATATTTCATTCCCTTAGAGGCCTATGGTTGAAGAAGAAATAACATAAAAACTAGACAGAAGCATTCTCAAAAATTGCTTTCTGATGTGTGCATTCAACTCACCGAGTTTAACCTTTCTTTTTTTAGAGCAGTTTTGAAACACTCTTTCTGCAGAATCTGCAAGTGGATATTTGGAGCGCTTTGATGCGTATGGTGGAAATGAGAATAACTTCACATAAAACCTAGACAGAAGCATTCTCCAAAGCTTCTTTGTGCTGTGTGCATTCAACTCACAGAGTTGAAACTTTTTTTTGATAGAGCAGTTTTGGAACACTCTTTTTGTAGAATGTGCAAGTGGATAATTTGTTCCCTTTGAGGATTATGGTGAAAAAGGAAACATCTTCACATAAAAACTGGACACAAGCATTCTCAGAAACTACTTTGTGATGTGTGCATTTAACTCAGAGAGATGAACATTTCTTTTGATAGAGCAGTTTTGAAATACTCTTTGTAGAATCTGCAAGTGGATATTTGGAGTGCTTTGAGTCCTACGGTGGAAAAGGAAATATCGTCACATAAAAACTAGATGGAAGCATTCTCAGAAACTTCTTTGTGACGTGTGTATTCATCTCACAGAGTTGAAATTTCTTTTAATGGAGCAGTTTTGAAGCACTCTTTTAGTAGAATCTGCAAGTGGATATTTGGAGCGCTTTGTACCCTATGGTGCTAAAGGAAATATCTTCACATAAAACCTAGACAGAAGCATTCTCCGAAACATTTTTGTGATGTGTGCATTCAACTAACAGAGTTGAAACTTTCTTTTGATAGAGCAGTTTTGAAACACTCTTTTTGTACAATCTGCAAGTGGATATTTGGATCGCTTTGAGGCCTACGGTGGAAATGGAAAGATCTTCACATAAAAACTAGACAGAAGCATTCTCCGAAACTTCTTTGCGTTGTGTGCATTCAACTCACAGAGTTAAACCTTTCTTTTGATAGAGCAGTTTTGAAACACTCTTTGTAGAATCTGCAAGGGGATAGATTTTTCCCTTTGAGGCCTATGTTGAAAAAGTAAATATCTTCATAGAAAAACAAGACACAAGCATTCTGAGAAACTTCTTTGTGATGTGTGTATTCAACTCAGCGTGTTGAACCTTTCTTTTGACATAGCAGTTTTGAAAAACTCTTTTGTAGAATCTGCAAGAGAATATTTGGAGTGCTGTGAGTCCTATGGTGGAACAGGAAATATCTTTACATAAAAACTAGACAGAAGCATTCTCAGAAACTTCTTTGTGATGTGTGCATTCAACTCACAGAGTTGAACGTTTCTTTTGATAGGGAAGTTTTGAATCAATCTTTTTGTAGGATCTGCAAGTGGATATTTGGTTCCCTTTGACGCCTATGTTGGAAAAGGAAATATCTTCACATAAAAACTAGACAGAAGTATTCTCTGAAACTTCTTTGTGATGTGTGCATTCAACTCACCGAATTGAACTTTTCTTTTGGTAGAGCAGTTTTGTAACACCATTTTGTAGGATCTACAAGTGGATATTTGTTCCCCTTTGAGGTGCATGTTGGAAAAGGAAATGTCTTCCCATAAAAACTAGACAGAAGCATTGTCAGAAGCTGATTTTTGATCTGTGCATTCAACTCACAGAGTTGAACCTTTCTTTTGATAGAGCAGTTTTGAAACACTCTTTTTGTAGAATCTGCAGGTGGTTATTTGGAGCGCTTGGAGGTCTATGGTGGAGAAGGAAATATGTTAACATAAAAACTAGACAGAAGCATTCTTAGAAACTTCTTTGTGCTGTGTGTATTCAAGTAACGGAGTTGAACCTTTCTTTTGATAGAGCAGTTTTGAATCACTCTTTCTGTAGTATCTACAGCTGGTTATTTTGTTCCCTTTGAGCCCTACGATGGAAAACGAAATATCTTCACATAAAATGAAACAGAAGCATTCTCAGAAACTGCTTTGTGATATGTGCGTTCAACTCAGAGAGCTGAACCTTTCCTTTGATAGAACAGTTTTGAAACACTATTTTTGTAGTATCTGAAAGGGGATATTTTGTTCCCTTTGAGGCCTATGTTGGAAAAAAAATATCTCCACATAAAAACTAGACAGAAGCATTCTCAGAAACTTCTTTGTACTGTGTGCATTCAACTCACAGAGATGAACTTTTCTTTAGATAGAGCAGTTTTAAAACAATCTTTTTGTAGAATCTGCAAGTGGATATTTGGAGTGCTTTGAGTCCTACGGTGGAAAAGGATCTTCACATAAAAACTAGACACAAGCATTCTCAGAAACTTCTTCGTGATGTGTGCATTCAACTCACAGATGTGAACCTTTCTTTTGACAGAGCAGTTTTGAAACAGTCTTTTTGTAGAATCTGCAAGTGGATATTTGGTGCGCTTTGAGGTCTACAGTGGAAAATAAAATATTTTCACATAAAAACTAGACAGAAGCATTCTCCGAAACTTCTTTGTGATGTGTGCATTCAACTCCCAGAGTTGAACATTTCTTTCGATAGAGCAGAATTGAAACACTCTTTTTGTGGAATCTGTAAGGGGATATTTCTTTCCCGTTGAGGCTTATGTTGGAAAACGAAATATCTTCACATAAAAACTAGACAGATGTATTCTCAGAAACTTCTTTGTGATGTGTGCATTCAACTCACAGGGTTGAACCTTTCTTTTGATAGAGCAGTTTTGAAACGTTCTTTTTGGAGAATCTGCAAGTGGTATTTGGTTCCCTTTGAGGCCTATGGTGAAAAAGGAAATATCTGCACAAAAAAACTAGACACAAGCATTCTCAGAAACTTCTTTGTGATTTGTGCATTCATCTCACAGAGTTGAACCTTTCTTTTGATAGACGAGTTTTGAAACACTGCTT